>NC_089597.1:45485500-46085500 GCF_019320115.1 Miscanthus floridulus
GAAGCTAATCTAAAGGCGGAGAATTTGAAGCTGTTGTGGTATGGTATAGTATAAAGGAGCTAGGCAAAGGGTCGGGGAGGAGAAGATGCTGCCCTTCTCTTTATGCAGGGCAGTGCATGCATAGCAGGAGTAGAGGTCTTTGGCAAAAGGGAAAGGGAAGGGCGATTCCAAAGCATGAGCATGAGGTGGGTTTAGTTTTGTGGCAGTCGTTGCCACTCCCCCCTTAGCCGTTGCACCTTCGGAACCTCAAGCGTGAGGTAGCAGGTGCAGGTACACAGGAAAAGCCGCAAAGCGCCCTGCCAAGTCACCAGATAGTTTCCTTGCCGCCGCCATACCGATCCGCAAATATCTAGCGCGAGTCGCAGCTGCGGCCTACTGGCCTGCCT
Organism: Miscanthus floridulus; assembly: GCF_019320115.1. NCBI lineage: Eukaryota > Viridiplantae > Streptophyta > Magnoliopsida > Poales > Poaceae > Miscanthus > Miscanthus floridulus. Next base: position 45,485,887 of record NC_089597.1, read on the forward strand.
ATACACTTTCAGGCAGCTTCATCTAGGAATAATATTTTCTGCCTCATCAGTTCATCACCTCATCCGGGGGATTGAGGAAGCTCTCGTTGCATGCATCTGGCTCATTCCATCTGCTTTTAAAAAAATCTAGTTACCCGGCTTTTCATAAATAATAAGGAGGTAGCAACACAACTAGTTTACAAGCATGAGGAGCGCTACCTTCAATGGCCCAAGCTGCAAAGGTATTGAAGAGCTAAAAGCCTGTTGCTCACAATTTGGTCTTACAACAGGAAGGGGTTGTAGGACTCCCCCACCCCCCACGCCATCATTTACCAGGTATTACATGTATCCTTAATCTTCTCGAAAACCTCTGGCGCCGCTTTCCTATTTTCAATTAAAGTTATCGCGTTTCTCTGCTTCCATATGCTCCAAGTTGTCATGATCGCCAGTGTGTGCGCCATCTTGTTTCCTTTGCCTATCAGCTGGGAGAACCAATCTTCAATGTTCAGGTCCTTAAGTTCCTTCATGTACCCCTTCGACCCCGAGTTGCTCTCCCCTGAGGGCGACTCGGGCGGCGGCGGCGCCCCCGCCTTCGGGCCCCTCCCTCCGTCCTCCCCGTCTCGGCCGCCGCCCGAGCTCGCCGCCGAAGCTCCGGTGGACGGCAAGGACGGCGGCCGCCGGCTGTCTCCCTCCCTCTCCCTCGCCCTCTCCCGGCGAAGACCTGCGCCGTCATCGTGCTTCTCATGGTGGTGGCTGGCGGCCCGGATCCGGCCTCTCTATGGGTGGATCTGGTTCCTTGCCGCCTAGATCCGGCTCCGGCGGCGTGGAGGTGGTGCCGGAGCGTTTCGGGCTGGTCCGTATTGTTCCGGCGCCATTCTTCAGGGGGAACCTCGGCCGATAGTGCCGCTAGCACCGGGGCGGGCGAACCCCTCCCTTCCCCGCCCGGATCTGCTCTCCCCGGCCCAGATCTGCCGTCACGTCTCTCGGGGGCTCCTCAGCGTGTTCTTCGAGGGGACTCGACCAGCGACACACCCGGTCCGGGGCAGGCGGAGCTGGCACCATCTGCCTAGATCTACAGCGGAGGTGCTCTCCGGCCTTCACTGACATCAGGGGCGGCTACCCGGTCCACGTCGCCCTTCGGGTCTGGTGAGGCTAGGAACGGATGTAGTGGTGGCCGTCGGCCTTGGCCTCCTTGGTCGGGGCTGGCGTTTCTCTGCTGGATCTGGTGTGTTGATGGCGGAAGTTCATAACGGGTGCTGCTGGAGGCTCTGCGCGGTGGATTTTGACTCTGGAACTGCTTGCAAGGGGTTGGGATGATGGTGGGTCGGGCGATTGGGGCTTCTTCTGATCCTGGCCCTCTTCACCCTGCCACCTGCCTTTTCCTTGCCCAGGCTAGTTCCTCGGGTCAGACTACCTCTATGGGACTTCGGTGGCGCCGGATGTGGAAGAAGCATGAGGTCAGGGCGAAAGCTTGGACGGCGACATCTGCGGACGCCGTGCCCTCTGTAAGGAAAATGGACCCTAGTCCCATTTACTTTGGATTTTGGTGTTTGATGACCAACACAACCAAATTGGACTAAAGAATTTGCAAGTGTTCGTTTTATAGTTCAATAGGGTGCAAGACGTGACTTGGACGAAGGTGACATGATGATCCGATGATCAACACCATAAGCAAGACCTTATAAGCACAAGAGAAGACCCAAGATATCAAGCAAAGTCCAAGCACGAAGATAGGAACTAAGCTAGACGCAAGATCGCGAAGAAACGAGCTCACAGAGGTCATAGGACGTTGCACAGGACGCTGCACAGGACACTGCACAGGACGCTGCACCGGACGCTACACAGGATGCTACACCGGACGCTGCACCGGACGCTCCGATCAAGAGGCTCAGCAACAGCAATGTCAGCAGCAGCGACCGGATGCTGCATAGGACGTTGCACCGGACGCTGAGTACCAGAGTCTGGTCAACATCAGTAAGGTTCCAGAGAGCCGTTTTCATGACCGGACGCTGGTCAGAGTCCGGTCAGTGGCAGAAAAGCGGGATTTCGTCTCCAACGGCTACTTTCTCAGTAGGGCTTATAAATAGACCCCCCAACCGGCCATTTGAATAGCGTGGAGCTGAGAAAACATACCAAGGGTGTTGATACACTATTTTAGTGATCTTCACTTGCATAGTGCTTAGTGTATTATTAGGTGATTAGCGTAGGTGCTTTGTGAAGTGCTTAGGTTGATTAGACCACCGCTTATGCGCTTGCTCTAGGTTTAGGCCTAGTGTTTAGTGAGGTTTGCATACCTCTTACCACTCAGTGCTTGCATGCACTATTGTTGTACATCGGAGGGGCTTGTAGTCTTGCGAGATCACACCAACCACGTTTGTGGTGTGGCCGCCACCATGTACCGAAGGGAACAAGGCCCGCGGCGTTTCGGTCGGAAGCTTGATAGTGAAGATAGCAGGGAGCATCCGGGAGAGGCTTGCCGGAAGGCACGTCAGAAACCCACTTGCGCGTGGGGAAGGCCTGAGGCTATCCACGGAGTTACCCGACCGGGAGCTTGGCCCTTGCGAGGGACTCCAACGAGGACTAGGGAGAAGCTTGCGCACTTCTCGATACCTCGGTAAAAATACCGGAGTCATCGATAGGAGTTTGCATATCTCTACCTTGCTCTTTAGCTTCCGCATTTACATTGATTGCATTACTCCTTTTGCGGTAGAGATAGCAACATATTAGTAAAATCATAGTTGCACATTTAGATAGTTTGTCTTTTGCATAGGTTTTGCTAAGGTTAGAAAAAGAGGCCATAGTTTAGAGTTAGAATTTTAAGTTGCCTAATTCACCCCCCCCCCCCCCTCTTAGGCGTCACGATTCCCTTCAATTGGTATCAGAGCGGGTTGGCTCAAATTGGACCTTTGGCTTAACCGCTGTTGAGCCGACACTGTTTAGAGTGGTTGGGATGGATACCTCTAGGCCTCCGCACTTTGACGGCACAAATTTCCCCTATTATAAAGCTAGAATGGCTTGCTATCTTAAGGTGGTTGATTTGGGAGTTTGGAGAGTCACTCGTGACGGGATGAAACCCATTAAGAATCCCAAAAAACCCACAAAGAGTGATGAAAAAGAAATGTATTTCAATGCTAGAGCTAAGAATTGCTTGTTTGAATCATTTAGCATGGATGTGTTTAACCAAGTATTCACTTTAAATACGGCACATGAAATTTGGTTAAAACTTCAAGAGCTCCATGACGGCACATCTAATGTCCGTGAGCAAAAACATTATCTAGCTAAACAAAATTATGATTCCTTTACAATGAATGATAATGAGCTTGTTCGTGATATGTATTCTCGTTTGAATCTAATTATCAATGAGCTCCATTCAATAGGATTAATAAAGCTAGATGATGCGGACATCGTGAGGAAGATCATCTCCGTGTTACCACAAAAGAAATACGCAAGCATCATCACCATCCTTCACAATATGGAGGACTTGAGCACCATGACCTCGGGAATAGTCATTAGCAAGATAGTGACATTTGAAATGTCACGCAAGATGGGTCAAGAAGAAGCCTCTTCATCAAGCAAAGGCAAAGCTCTCGCATGTAGCGAGAAAAAGAAGATGAAGGGCAAGCAAGTTGAGACAAGCTCATGCTCAAGCTCCTCAAGTGAAGATGAAGAAGAAGATGAGGATGATAATGATGATGATGAAGATTCAAGTGATGATGATCAATCTTCCTCCTCCACCTCCGACCTTGATGAAGAATCAATTAAACTTATCAACAAGGTGGAGAAGATGATCCAAAGGCTCAATGTCAAGGGTATGCCCATCCAAATTCAAGATCTCATTTTCACCAATCAAAGAAATGAGCAAAGAAAAAGAGGATGCTATGGATGCGGCGAGTTGGGGTACCTTGTGGAAGTTTGTCCAAACAAGCCCACACCCAAGACAAAGAAGAAGGCATGCAAGAACCAAGCCCTCACATCAATAAAGTCATGGGATGATTCTTCAAGTGAAGAAGAACACCATCACAAGAGGCGAGGCTGCAAGCACTCATCATCAAGCTCTTCTTGTATGTGCCTTATGGCACGAGATAACGAAAGCTCATCCTCTAGTGAGAGTGACAGTGATGATGAAATGCCTTCTTATGATGAAATTGTGCAACAAAATCTTAATTATGCTAAAGTTTGCACTAGTCAATAAAAGAAGCTCAAAAAATTAAAAGGGAAGCTAGATAGTTCATAAGAAGCATACAAAACTTTGTTTGAACAATATGAGAACTTTGCTAATCTCAATGTTGAACTATCTACTAAAATTGAGCAACTGAAGGCTAGTGCAACAACAAATGCATGCACAATCAATGATGAGCAACTTGTAAAGAAAAATGAAAGATTAAAAGAAAAGTTAGCTAACTCACAAGATACTTTTAAAAGTTTGCTTGCTAAAATGGAAACCATGTGCAAACATTGTGATGAGCTAACTAATAAAGTTGCTAAGCTTGAAGCCGTTAGTGCAACACCCACCAAGGCATCTAAAAAGAAAAGCTCTATCTTTAACATGTCTAAAAAGGATGCCTCTACTTCTTGTAGTGATTTATGTTTAGACTCATCTTTGTGCAACCAAGTATGTGTTGAGAAAGTTATTGTAGATACATGCACACAAGAGGTTGCAAAGGAGAATGAGCAACTCAAGCAAGAAGTAGCTCGCCTCACCAAGGACTTGACTCAAGTGAAAGGCAAGGCAAAGCAAGCCCAACTTTATCAAGATAACACCATCAAGGGAGTGAAGAAGCTTGATGAAGGACAAACCATGGTTTGCTACGTGTGCCACAAGGAAGGTCACAAGTCCTATGAGTGCAAGGTGAAGAATGGGGGAGGAGCAAAGAAGAAAGAGAAGAAGCAAACAAGCAAGCTCTCCAACACCTACACCAATAAGGTGGACAAGAAGGCCTCCACACCATATCTTTTGAAGAAGAAGAAAAATGACAAGGTGGTGGCCATCAAGGTGAACAAGCAAGCCAATAATGGGGTCAAACGCTTTTGGGTGCCAAAGGAAATCATTTCCAACATGAAGAGCACCAAGAAGGTTTGGATCCCGAAAGGGAAGTGAGAAGTCCAATGGACTTTGGGGAATTTGGAGACTTGGCAAAGTATGGGTGCATTTCATGGGTTGCAACATGATGGACAAAATCATTGCCAAGTGGGTTAGTGAATACTATGGACCCAAATTCCCCTTCCCATGTTAGGTAACTAGATGTTATTACTTTCAATTGGTACTTTCTTCAAGTGGTATTTATTACAAATTGGCATCTTATAGCATCTAGTCACTTTTTATGTCTATGTTTGCATTTGCATGCTTATATCTTTTGTCATGCATACACTAGGCATATCTTATGGTAGATTTGCTCGATTTCATTCTTAACCCTTGGAGCAAACCTATATGGTTTAAAATTGTTTAGGAGCACGACACATAGCTTATCTTTTGATTGTACATCTAATATATGCCAAAAACTAAATGGTAGATAATTTCTTCCGAATATCATCTTCGAAAATGATTCTCACATTCATGAGAAGTCATCTTTCAAGTAGTATTATTGATTCTCAAATCAATGTGCATGACTTCTACAAGTATCCCATACTTGTGTGCATAAATTTAGGAGGAGGTTAATCTACAAGTTGGATGCTTTGAGACTAACACCTTTTCAAGCTTATCATGTGTGTAGTAGTCTCATTGCAAGGAAAATGGAGTCTCCGGAGTTAAGCATCATACTTCAAACATCCACCACCTATTGCAAGTGGTAGAAATCAAATTGATTTCCACATATGGTATTTCTAAACCGATATCCTCATGTTGATTTCATTTTGATATTTATATGCTTTCTCCATGCATTATATAGACTAAATTCCCTTGAGTAATAATTTGCCAAATATGCATATGCCTTGCTTTCTATCATATGTATGCATATATTTAGGGGCAGCTTAATCTATATAATATGAGAGTCAAATTTTTGTGACCTATTCCACTCTACTTACAAAGGATCACAAAGTTTGACCCTCCCTTGTGCTACTAATGTATTCCTTTTTTGGTGTTTAATTCCAAAGGGAGAGAATTTAGAGGACCAAAAGCAAGCATTAATAATTTACAAGTGCTAATGGTCCGAGAAAGGGAGGATAGTGGATTATGGATTGCCTATGTAATGGGGAGAATTTGTAGGAAGCAAGGCTTAAATTCATAATACCACATGGGGACATTTTGCAAGGGCAAGATAAGTTTTTATGTAGTATCTTTTAGATCTTACAAGTAGTATCTTTTACCATCATCCCCTTGCATTGCATCCTAGCAAGTAGGTAGTTTTCAATTTTCAAAATTCTATTATTTGCTTGCTTTGGTCATGTTGTCATCAATCACCAAAAATGGGGAGATTGTAAGAAAAATGGACCCTAGTCCCATTTACTTTGGATTTTGGTGTTTGATGACCAACACAACCAAATTGGACTAAAGAATTTGTAAGTGTTTGTTTTGTAGTTCAATAGGGTGCAAGACGTGACTTGGACGAAGGCGGCATGATGATCTGATGATCAACACCATAAGCAAGACCTTAGAAGCACAAGAGAAGACCCAAGATATCAAGCAAAGTCCAAGCACGAAGATGGGAACTAAGCCGGACGCAAGATCGCGAAGAAACGAGCTCACAGAGATGATAGGACGCTGCACAGGACGCTGCACAGGACGCTGCACCGGACGCTGCATAGGACGCTGCACCGAACGCTACATCGGAGGGGCTTGTAGTCTTGCGAGATCACAACAACTATGTTTGTGGTGTGTCTGCCACCGTGTACCGGAGGGAACAAGGCCCGCGGCGTTTCGGCTGGAAGCTTGATAGTGAAGACGGCGGGGAGCATCCGGGAGAGGCTTGCTGGAAGGCACGTCGGAGACCCACTTGCGCATGGGGAAGGCCCAAGGCTATCCATGGAGTTACCCGATCGCGAGCTTGACCCTTGTGAGGGATTCCTTGCGAGGGGCTCCAACGAGGACTAGGGGGAAGCTTGCGCGCTTCTCGATACCTCGGTAAAAATACCGGAGTCATCGATGGGAGTTTGCATATCTCTACCTTGCTCTTTAGCTTCCGCATTTACATTGATTGCATTACTCCTTTTGCGGTAGAGATAGCAGCACATTAGCAAAACCGTAGTTGCACATTTAGATAGTTTGTCTTTTGCATAGGTTTTGCTAAGGTTAGAAAAAGATGCCATAGTTTAGAGTTAGAATTTTAAGTTGCCTAATTCACCCCCCCCCCCCTCTTAGGCGTCACGATTCCCTTCACCCTCCTTGGAGGTGTCCTTTACTACCTCTCTTCCTACCACGTTGGAATTCACAGGTGAAAACCTTCCCTCATCGGGCTAGCTTATCGATGCTCTTGGCGTCATTTCCTTCTTGAAGGCTCTACTATGCAATCCAAATTCCGCTGTGAACCTCTTGTCGTCTGTCATGGCGCTTCTCCTACAGTGACGGTGCTCGGTGCTCCCTACGGTTCTCCAAGTTGTCTTTCTCTAGTTGAGGTGTCTTAGTTGGGTTTTTTTCTTGGGCCAAGTTGTTGTTAGTTGGGTAGGTGTTGTTAGTTGAGTAGATTCGACCAAGTTACAAGTGGTGGCGTGAGTTGTGACAGTTGTTAAAAAGTTGTGCAGGATGACTCTCCTCAGTTGTATGGTTTTTCTGGCCCAGTTCCCATTCAGAAAACTGGGCTGGCACTTGCCTTTTTTCTTTCTTCGTCTAATAGAAATCACGGCAAAGCTTTTGCTGTCCTTTCTAAAAAAAATGTTCAGGTCCTTTCCCTATTGTGAGAGGTGCAAATTTTGGCAGGTGCTCATTCCATCTGCTTTAATGTGTATATATAACTGAACTTTTGTTCTAGGACCTGAGTGTGGAAAAGGGTGGATATTATGAAAACTCTAACTATGTGTTGTTGATCTATTGTTTTTCTCATGTCAGTTGGGGTATTTATTGGTACATGTGAGGAGAGATTTTTACTCGCCCTCGCGCCTCGCGACTCCGAGCACCGCCGCCACCCCCCGCCTTCACCACCGTTGGTACCCCTCTCTCCCCATTTTGGCATATCGCCGGAGGCCGGAGGGAGTGGGAATCCATCGTTTTTAATAAGTTTTTTTAGTAAATCGAGTCTTTAGGGTTATGGTCTCTCCATGTCAAATTTTTTGGTTTTGGGGATTTATCTCCTCCTCCACCTCTCCGGTGACGGTGAGAGAGCAGGGTGGAATCGTTTTCTCCATAGCAGCTCTATTAAAGATGAGGACGACAACTATGGCGTCACCATCCTCACCGGTATGACGACATGGAGACTTTTATTTCTGGACGGCGACATCAAGGCGGGGATGGTGTCACCATTATAGAATAATTTTCTCCAGTCTCTTCTCCGTTGTATCGTGGTTAGATCTGGCCACGATGAAGGACTAGGGAGAATAAGTTTCACATCAGTCTTCCTCATTCTTTGATGGCAGAAAGAAGAAGGAAGACACAAAGAAGAAGTTTCTCAACTCCACCTACATGAATGTTAGCCATCGTTCGTTGGGCATCTGTTTTTAGGCCTTTCGTCGAGTGTTTGCCTGTGCGGTCATCCATACTGCAAAGTGTCGTATAGGTTTGGTTTCGAGATCTTGAGCTATTCACAGCGTGGGTACAATTTAAATGAAAATCAGTTTCTAGATATTTGTGTAATCCAGAGTGCTTGTAACGTGTTAATGTACCCAGCTATTATCTTCTTCTTTTGTCCAAAAAAAGGAGAAATTTAGAGTATAAGCCAAGTTGTACTAGGCCTAATCTTAGTCTTTCTGTAGAATTCTATATCTTTATTTATCATTAGGGTTTTTTCATCTACAAATATCTCTAACCATATTTACCTTTACTTCTAACATCTCCTCTCAGTTTGTAGCGGGAGCAAAGCTTCTCCCTCAGTTATAGCGGGAGTGAAGCAAACGATTGCGACTGTTCTTGAAGTCCTGCTTCCATCGTTGTCTTCTCCACCACTTGTATATGTGTGAACATGTATTTCAAGCATTTTAAGTTGGTGATGGGCCGGTCCCAGCCATCACATGACCGAAACCGAGCCATTGCGCCACAACTAAACACACTCTTCTAACATGCAAGTATCAAGGAACAAAACCAATGCTTCTACAGCCCTAGGGGAATCTGAGTATCCAATAATCCTTCCCAATCTATGATTTTTAGAAAAAATGAAAAAAATATATCTCCAACAACTCCCAAACTCACCTCACAATCTTTTGGCACTTGTGAAAAAAAAACCCTTGCGCGTAAAGATGCGCGGACTTTAGGTCGCGCATATCTTCTCCCCGCCCGTATACTTTGGCCAATCTAAAGGTGGAAGGGCGAGAAAAGACTAAAGAATAGAAACAGGGTTCCTAGTGCAAATATACAAGAGAGAAAGAATATATAAAAGTGGTTAGGATAATTTCGATGTAGTATAGGATTCCTGATGTAAAATTATCTTCTATATTTTAGGAGTGAGTTATTAGAAACTGTTGGAGATGATCTTATTTATTTCTCCAAATACTTTTTGGCGAGTTAGAAAACTTCATGATTTTGGGTACAAATTCTTAGGAACTCTTAGAGATGCTCTTATTTCCTCGCCGCTTCCGCTCGTCGTTAGTTTTTACTGGTGGTTGTTCTAGATATAAATAGTGTTGTTCGTACATGTATTGGATCTAGATTCACCATCTAGATCTAAAACTATCCCCCATTCATGCATGTATGGATCCATAAATTATGAAATTTATGACAATAATGGAAGGAGCATGTGAGGCTATCTAATACAATAATCTGGGGACACAGACTTTGTTAAATATGGTGTTAGAATACCCAAATACCATGCATGCTTTCTCTCTCCATACACAAACCTAGATATAATTAGGCCACAAATTGGAAGGATTCATCCAAAAAGTTATAGAATAGGGATTAACTAACCTTATTGAGTAACCTCCTTTAAAGAAACGAAGATCAAAATCACTCCTCTTGTATTTTGTAATTTTTGAACCTCCAAGGACGCCAACAATAGAAGGTGGCTCCGTCTATACAGTTCTTTGGGTGGGGGGATAAGGGTATTTATAGTGTTATTTGTATGGACGGTACATTAAGAAAATCACCGGTATAAACCTTTATACACTAGTAGTATCCTTAAAAACCCCTAGTGTAAATATAGGATTTACATTTGTGGCCACTTAAGACAGCAGACAATGCAGAGTCAATTAACGGATTGACATTGGTGGGCACTTAAGACAGCAGACAATACAGAGTCAACTTACACTAGCGGTAGGGTTAAGTCAACTACCAATGTAAATCATATATTTACACTAGCGGTTTTCTAAGGATACCACTAGTGTAGCTGTATCTACACTGATGGTTCATAACCATAGGTCCACACATCTGTTTTTACTTGCAGCTACTCTTTATTAACTACATGTGAAAAAACCTAGGCGTCAGCAAAAATCGTATCCCGGTCGAAACGATATTGCTTCATATGCCAAATGTTTAACCAAGTCTTTGTAACACCCGTGGCCACCGACCGTGATCGCCGGAGACGTGAGAGAAGGTGGCTATCGCCGACGAGGAAGGAGCAGAGGCCGGCTCTGTCTTCCGTTTACTTCAATAGCAAAATATTCTTAATTGTCTTACAAGCAAGGGTATCCCCATATAAGGCATACAGCCGCTGGCTCGATGGCCCTACTAGTCATACTGTATTACATAGACACTTAAACAGTAAAGGAGCAGACAACGCCTTCTTCTGTGGTCGATGTCTTCTTTAGGTACGCCTTCAGTCGTGAGCCGTAACACCTCCCCCGGCCGAAGATTCTGCTTGACCCCAAGCAGAAGCCACCTCCCCCGGCCGAAGATTCTGCTTGACCCCAAGCAGAAGCCCGCGGGTACCGAGTCTTGAGCACGTTGTAGTCCTCCCAAGTTGCTGATGCCGATGAAAAAACTTGACCACTTGACGAACACCTGAGGAATAGCCGTGTTACCTTTCTTTACTAGGCGACGCTGCATAATAAGTTCTGGCACCGCATTGGCTGCCTGGAGATCAGTGATGGCAGGTAAAGAAGAGTAAACTGGAGTGTAATCTAGAGTAAACGGCTTAAGCTGGGATATGTGGAAGACAGGATGGATCTTACTGTGAGCTGGCAACTCCAACTTATATGCAACAGCACCAATTCTGTCAATAATCTTGTAAGGCCCAAGAAAACTTGTAAGCAAGCTTGGGAAACGGCCGACTGGCCACTAAGGACTGAGTATAGGGTTGTAGCCTGAGAAAAACCTGATCACACACTTGAAACTATCGATCAAACCTTTTCTTGTCTGCCTGCAGTTTCATTCGGTTTTGAACCTGCTCCAGACGTTGCTTGAGCAGTGCCAAATGAGCCTCCCTATCAGTGATGATGTCAGAGACTGCTTGTGGTGTATCCTCAGATGGCAATGGATTGCTGCCTAAGTTGGGATCATAGCCATACAATGCTTTAAAAGGGAAGCAGCCTAAAGCACTGTGAAAAGAGGAATTGTACCAAAGTTCAGCAAGAGACAACCATGTCTTCCATGTTTTAGGTGAATCCTGCACTGAACACCTCAAATACATCTTAAGACATTGGTTAATGTGTTCTGTCTGACCATCTGTCTGTGGATGATAGGCAGAGGACAGAGTGAGCTTGACCTTGTACAGTTTGAATAGATGTTGCCAAAATGTGCTGACAAAGATCTTGTCTCTATCACTGACAATACTGCTAGGAATACCATTTAGTTTGACAATATTGTCTAAGGAAAGCTGAGCACTGTAGCTGCAGTATAAGGATGCTTCATCGGAATGAAATGAACAAACTTAGCGAGTCTGTCAACGATGACCAGGATAATAGTGTAACCCTCAGATTTGGAAGGCCTTCCACAAAATCCATTGACAGATCCTGCCAAACCCCAGCTGGTATGGGTAGTGGTTGCAGTAACCTAGCAGGATGGTTATGGGAGTGTTTAGTGTACTGACAGATACTACACTGCTTGACATAATTGTCCACATCAGTTCTCATTCCTTTCCACAGAAATAATTTCTTCAGCCTATGGTAAGTGGCATTAACTCCAGAATGTCCTCCAATAGCAGATGAATGGAAGGCAGCAATGAGTTTGGTTTGCAAAGCTAAGTTGTTGATAATCCAAATCAATGGGCCTTTCCTGATGAGACCTTTATCCAGAACAAAGCCATTAGGATTAGGACTGCTGATAGCTAATTGAGCGTGTAACTCTTGAGCCTGAGCATCTGTGGCATAAGAATTGAGGACCTCTTGGATCCACTGTAGTTGCACTTGAGATACAGCTTGCAGTGCCATCATATGTGCCACCCTTGACAATGCATCTCCTGCCAGATTCTCCTTGCCCTGTTTATATAATATTTTGAACTGCAGTCCCATCAGCCTAGTCATTGCCTTCCTTTGCATCTCAGAGTGAAGATTTTGCTCATTTAGATAGGATAAGGATCTATGATCAGTGAGAATGTGAAACTCTTGCCTCTGTAAATATGGCCTCCACTTCTCAACTGCCATGATGAGAGCTAGAAACTCCTCATAAATTGATAGGTGCTTATGCTTTTCCCCCAAGGCTTTGCTGAGGTATGCTATGGGTTGCCCCTGCTACATCAAAACAGCTCCAATCCCATCAGCACAAGCATCAGTCTCTACCTGAAACTGTTTTTGAAAATCTGGCAATGCCAGGACAGGAGTTGTTGCCATGGCTACTTTGAGATTGTCAAAAGCCTCTTGTGCTTGAGCAGTCCATTGGAATTGCTTGAGTCTCAAGACATTGGTCAATGGCTTGGCAATGATCCCATAATTCTTCACAAACTTCCTATAGTACCCAGTTAACCCCAAAAATGCTCTCAATTCTGTCATATTATATGGGGTGGGCCAGTGGATCATATCCTTGGTTTTGTCTGGATCAGTGGCTACTCCTGCATCTGAAATAATGTGTCCAAGGTACTCCAAGCTGGGTTGAGCAAATGTACACTTTGATGCTTTGAGGTATAGCTGATTGGCCCTTAGTGTTTCAAAAACTTGTTGGATATGCTGAAGGTGATCATCTCTGGTAGCACTGTAAATAAGTATGTCATCCAGAAAAAACAAGACAAATTTCCTTAAAAATGGCTGGAGGAGTTGGTTCATGATACATTGAAACGTTGCTGGGGCATTTGTGTTGCCAAATGGCATGACCCTGAACTGATAGTGACCGTGATGGGTTTTAAATGCAGTTTTATACTCATCATTTGGGAGCATCCTGATCTGATGATAGCCAGATCTCATGTCCAATTTAGTGAAGAATTTGGAACCAGCTAGTTCATCCAAAATCTCCTCCACAATTGGCATAGGAAATCTGTTCTTAACTGTCATAGCATTCAATTTTCTGTAATCCACACAAAATCGCCAATTGCCATCCTTTTTCTTCGCTAACAGCACAGGTGAAGCAAAGGGGCTGTGACTGTGAGTGATTAGGCCAGCTTCCAATAGTTGCTTCACTTGATTCTCAATCTGTCTTTTGTTGGGGAGTGTTAGACATATATGTGTGCCTTGTATGCGTGTGTACCTGGCATGGCTGAGTCAGCCGTGCCTTGATTATAGGCTTGATTAGGATTAGGATCAGCATCCCTTGGTTGTAGGCATCCCTTGATTGTAGGCCTTCCTAAACTACCTCAAGGGCGGCCTATATGTACTGCCCTCCTCTACAATCCTAATTAATCTATTCATTCCACGCAACCTGCTTTCCTATATGGTATCACGAGTCTGGGTTACACCCGATTCTTTTTCTTCCGCTCCTTAGCGCGCCGTCCGGCGCTGCCTGTGTGAGACCGTGCCCCCGCGCGACGCGCCTCCCTACGCGACCTCCACGTCCCGCGCTCTTGCGCGATCCATGGCCGGCTCCCTGCCCGCCGATCCCTCCGCCTCCGCCGCGGCCAACGGCGCCGCCGCCGCCACCGCCGACGCTGCTCAGCGCCCAGACGACGCGCGCGCCCAGCGCAGAGCCGTGCGTGACGCCGCCCTGGCGCGCGCTGCAGCCGCCGAAGAGGAGGCCGCCGCCGCAGCCCGGGACCGCGACACCGCCGTGGCTCGCATCCGCGAGTCCCTGGCCCTCGCTGCCGCGGCCCGCAAGGAGGCCGATCTGGTCTCCGACAACGACGAGGCGCCCGACGACGACGACGCCACCGACGCAGCCCTGGAAGCTAGCCGCGCACTGCAGATGCATGAGGCCGCCGCCCTTCTCCAACTCCATGCCCAAGCCGCTGCCGTCCAGAACGTCCGCAGTCTCGTTCTCGTCGTCCTCGACTCCGCCGGTAACTACTCCCGCTGGCGTGAACAATTTCTTCTCGCCGTCGGCAAGTACTCGCTGCAGGACCATGTCCTCCGCGACCCTCTGGCTGTCCCCTATGCGGATTGGATCCGTATGGACTGCGTCGTTCGTTCGTGGCTCTACGGCACCATCGCCACGGACCTCCTCGACATCGTCATGGCCCGAGGCGACCACGGCGCCACAGCTCGCACCACGTGGCTCGCCATCGAGACACAGTTCCTTGGCAATAAGGAGACGCGCATCATCCTCCTCGACGCCAAGTTCCGCAACTTCAAGCAAGGGGACCTCAGCATCACGAACTACTGCAAGCGCCTGAAGGGCATGGCCGACGACCTCGGCGATCTCGGGTCGCCCGTCTCCGACAAGCTACTCGTCCTCACCCTCGTCAGCGGCCTCAACGAGCAGTTCCACGTTGTCGGTCACGACATTCGTCGTAGCCGGCCCGCGACGACCTTCTCCTGGAAGAGATGACCATGCCATCCACGCCGTCCGAACCACCCCAGGCTCTTCTTGGGGCCACCGCCGGCCATCCTCCATCCCGGCCTCCTACGCCTTCCCACAGCAACCGCACCAACAACGGGGGGGGGGGGGGGGGGCAAAGGAGGTGGCCGCGAGCGTCGTCAACGCGGCGGCCAAGGGCGTTCCGGCAAAGGC
Organism: Miscanthus floridulus; assembly: GCF_019320115.1. Taxonomy (NCBI): domain Eukaryota; kingdom Viridiplantae; phylum Streptophyta; class Magnoliopsida; order Poales; family Poaceae; genus Miscanthus; species Miscanthus floridulus. The sequence continues at coordinate 45,500,909 of NC_089597.1, forward strand.
GCCGGCTCCAGCCAGGGCGCCAAAACCTCTACCCCCCCTGGCGCAGGCGACACCCCGCCGGGCGCTTGGCCGTCGTTCTGGAACACCTGGACCGGGACGATTCAGATGTATCCCGGTCCCGGGCCCACCCGGTCTGGACCTCTTCGTCCCACGCCGCCTCCTCCAGGCGGCCCTCCCCTGCCCCAGGCATACATCGCCCAGCAGCAGCAGGCCGCGCTCGCCTAGCAGCAGCAGGCCTAGCTTGTCCAGCACCAGGCCTAGGCCGCCCAGGTGCCCCCAGCACAGCAGCAGGCGGCCCCCGGGTTCTACGGCGCACCCACGGCTCTGCCTTCCTCGTGGGACCAGCAGTCCCTCGCCTCCATGTTCAGCACCATGACGCTCAACCAGCTGCAGGCGAATGACTGGTACCTTGACTCAAGTGCCTCCTCCCACATGACATCCGACACTGGTACTCTTTCACACTTTTCATCCTCGCGGTATCCCTCTCCTTCATCCATTATTGTCGGTGATGGTTCCTTGATTCCTGTCACTGCCACTGGTACAGCTAGCTTCCTAGGTTCCCTGTCTCTTAATAATGTCTTAGTTTCTCCTAAACTTATTAAGAACTTGATATCTGTTCGCCAGTTTACCTCTGACAATAACTGTTCCATCGAGTTTGATCCCCTGGCTATTCTGTGAAGGATCTGGTGTCCCGGAGGGTGATCGTCAGGTGCAATAGCTCCGGTCCTCTCTACCCTCTTCAGTTCCCCGCCGCTCACGCTTTGGCTGTTACTTCCTCGTCCGACATGTGGCATCGTTGTCTTGGGCACCCTGGTCTTGATGTTTTATCTAGAGTCGCATCTGCAGTTCCATTTTGTAATAAACCTGCAAACACCACTTGTCATGCCTGTCAGCTAGGCCGCCATGTGCGCCTCCCATTTCAGTCCTCGTCATCTCGTGCTTCCAATAATTTCGATTTGCTTCATTGTGACTTATGGACTTCTCCCATTCCTAGTGTTTCGGGTTACAAATACTATTTGGTTGTCCTTGATGATTGCTCACATTATTTATGGACATTTCCTTTGCGTCTCAAGTCTGACACATTTGCGACTCACTAATTTCTTCTCACTTGTGCGTACTCAGTTTGGCGCCACAGTGAAGGCCGTGCAATGCGACAACGGCCGCGAGTTCGATAACTCCAGCTCCCACACATTTTTCCTCTCCAAGGGGATGCACCTGCGGATGTCCTGCCCACACACCTCGCCACAGAACGGTCATGCCGAGCGTATGATCCGGAGCATCAACAACGTTGTTCGCTCCCTCCTCTTCCAAGCCAGCATGCCACCTGCCTACTGGGTGGAAGGTCTGCACACTGCCACCCATCTTCTAAATATCCTGCCGACCAAAACCCTTCAGGGATCTACACCGCACCAGGCACTCTTTCGCACCGCACCCACCTACAGTCACCTGCGGGTCTTCAGTTGCGCCTGCTATCCGAACCTCTCCGCCACGACACCACACAAACTAGCTCCTCGCTCCGCTCTCTGTGTTTTCCTTGGCTACTCTGCTCATCATAAGGGATATCGCTGCCTTGATCGTTCCACCAATCGCGTGATAGTCTCTCGCCACGTGGTGTTTGACGAAGCGCAATTTCCCTTTTCCCAGCAGTCCTCGCCGGTCAATACTAATGAGTTTGATTTTTTGGAGCTCCCCGATGTGGCGCCCCATAGCTTGGTGCCTCCCCTCCTGCCTGCAGGTCCCTCCCTTGGCGTTGATGGCTCCACACAGCCACGTGCGGCCGGTGCTCCAGCGCTGCCCAGCGCTTCTTCGGCGGCCTCCCTGGGCGCACCTACACCGCCTCTCAGCGCCTGGTCGGCCACTCCTGCACCACCATCCGGCGGCCGGCTAAGCGGTGCTACTCCTGCGCCGTCCCCTGGCAGCCGGCTGGATAGCTCCTAGCCAGGGCCCATTGCGCCACCAGCCGGGACAACACCTCCCAGATCCGCGCACCAGGAGGAGACCGCGGCCATTCGCCCGCTGCTGGTCTACTCACGTCGCCCACGGCCCCCACCACCGACGTCGCCACAGCCGGAGGCGCCGGCTCCGCTGCCTCCCGGCGCCGTTCCGGTCCGCCCCGTCAACAACCAGCACTCTATGACGACTCGTGGCAAGTTGGGCTTTCGGCAGCCTGCCTTGTTCCACTCATCGCCTCTCTCGCCGGTTCCTCGAACTTATCGTGGGGCTCTTGCTGACCCAAACTGGCGCCAGGCTATGCAGGAAGAATATGACGCTCTGCTATCCAATCACACTTGGGATCTCGTTCCTCAGCCTTCCGGCAGCAACATTGTCACTGGGAAGTGGATCTTTAAGCACAAGTTTCATGCAGACGGGTCACTAGAGCGCTACAAAGCGCGTTGGGTCCTTCGAGGATTTACACAGCGCCCTGGGGTTGACTTCTCCGAGACTTTCAGCCCAGTTGTGAAGCCCGCTACCATCCGCACAGTGCTTTCGTTGGCCCTCTCTCGTCAGTGGCCTATCCATCAGCTTGACGTGAAGAATGCCTTCCTTCATGGCACTTTGTCCGAGACTGTCTATTGTGCACAGCCAGCTGGTTTCGAGGACTCCGTTCATCCTAGATACGTGTGCAAGTTGAATCGCTCCCTCTATGGCCTCAAGCAAGCCCCACGTGCCTAGTACAGTCGCTTCTCCACACACCTGCAGCAGCTCGGTTTTGTTGAGGCCCAGACAGACACATCTCTCTTCGTGTTTCACCGTGGCTCAGACATAGTGTACCTCCTATATGTGGATGATATTGTCCTGACGGCATCCTCGTCGACCCTCCTCCGCCACACCATTGAGGCTCTACAACGGGAATTTTCGATGAAGGACCTCGGCAAGTTACACCATTTCCTTGGGATGCGGGTTCAGCGCTCTGGTGATGCTATGTTGCTCTCTCAGCACCAGTTCATGATAGAGATCCTGGACCATGCAGGAATGGCTGACTGCAAGCCCTGTCAGACACCGGTTGACACCAACCCCAAGCTGTCCGCTAGTGAAGGTGATCTCCTCTCTGCTGCAGATGCTTCTGACTACAGGTTTTTGGCTGGCGCCCTTCAGTACCTGACCTTCACTCGCCCGGACATCTCCTATGTTGTCCAGCAGATCTGCCTTCACATGCACGCCCCTCGAGACTCCCATCTCGCGGCCCTGAAGCGCATCCTGCGCTATGTGCGTGGTACACTCGATATGGGCCGCCTCTTGCGTCCCTCTGTGCAGACCGAGCTAGTGGTCTACTCTGATGCAGATTGGGCAGGCTGTCCAGACACCCGCAAATCCACCTCAGGTTATGCAGTCTTCCTGGGCGATAACTTGGTCTCCTGGTCTTCCAAGCGTCAGAATGCAGTCTCCCGCTCCAGTGCCGAGGCCGAGTACCGTGCGGTTGCCAATGCCGTCGCTGAGATCACCTGGCTGCGCCTGCTCCTCACTGAGCTTCGCGCACCTTTGCGTCGCACTGCTCTGGTTTACTGCGACAACATCAGCACTATGTACATGTCTTCCAACCCCGTTCAGCACCAGCGCACCAAACATGTGGAGATCGATCTACACTTCGTTCGGGAGCGTGTGGCCACCGGTGAAGTCCGAGTTCTCCATGTCCCGACGACCTCACAGTACGCCGACATCTTCACTAAGGGCCTGCCCTCTTCAGTCTTCACGAAGTTCCGGTCCAGCCTGAACGTCCAGCCAGCCGACGATCAGACTGCGGGGGGGGTGTTAGACACATATGTGTGCCTTGTATGCGTGTGTACCTAGCATGGCTGAGTCAGCCGTGCCTTGATTATAGGCTTGATTAGGATTAGGATCAGCATCCCTTGGTTGTAGGCATCCCTTGATTGTAGGCCTTCCTAAACTACCTCAAGGGCTGCCTATATGTACTGCCCTCCTCTACAATCCTAATTAATCTATTCATTCCACGCAATCCTGCTTTCCTATAGGGAGAGTAGTGATATGGTCTTGCATTGACTGGCACTGCATCAAGATACAATAGAACATCATGGTCATAGGCTCTATGTGGTGGTAGCTGTTTGGGGTCCTGAAAGATATCAGCATACTGAAGCAGTAAATCCTTTATATCTTCTGGTGGTGGAGTAACAGAAGATGTACTAGGAGGATCAGGAGTAGGATTATCCAAAATGACATAGGCCCATATGTCATTTCCTTGAATGGATTTGACCGTTTGTTTAGCAGAAATGCTATGCATTGACATTGGGGTGGGCTGTAAACCTTTGAGGGTAATAAGCTTCCCTTGATGGTGAAATTGCAATGTCTTAGCCACCCAATCACACCGCATGGGACTGAAGGTTTTGAGACAATCAAATCTTAAAATAGCATCATAGGGCAGTAGGTTCAACACTATCATGTCAGTGGTAAAGGTTTGCCCTTGAATGTACCACTGTAGGCCTTTCACTTGGTGCTCTGTAGACATCCAGTTGCCATTTGCTAATTTGACCTTCTGCTGCTTCATGGGAACAGTGGGCAGCTTGGTGAGATTGACAAAGTGGGAACTCACAAAGCTATGACTGCTGCCAGTGTCTACCAAGATAAGCATAGTTTTGTTCTGCACTGTTGTCATGTACGGGCGCACATACACCAGACGGCGCCGTGCCAGGGACATCCGGCGCGCGGCGGAACGCGCCCAGAGCGCGCCAACCGGCCAGGAGGTTTCACCGAGTGGCTAATTTAGGAATAGGTTGTTGGCATGCCTAGAAATAAGGAAGGATTAGGGAGAGATTAGTTGCTATATTTACTCTTCATCAAGGATTATATATCCTGTGTAATCAGCACTTGAGAGGTTAAGCAAGATCAATTACCCAAACCTCTCTCTCTCCCTCACGAGTTCTCAAGCCCGGCAGCCGTGAGGGGCATAACCTCCGCTACTGGAAGACACGGCAGGAGACTACGAGTTGCGTAGTCGAGGGCCGCCTACCCTAGATCATAGTGCCCTTGACAACCTGGTATCACAGACCAGACGATCCTCGTCCACCTCCTCCCCTTCTGTCTCCGACGCCGCCGCCACCCACCACCAGCCGCCGTTCCCCCAGTACACCTTGCCACCACCTCCAACCATGACCGAGCCAACTCTGGCCGACGTGATGAAGATGTTGCAGGCCATGACCACGGACATGTCCTCAATGAAGGCCGAGATGGCGGCCATGAAGGAAAAGTCGGCGTCGTCGTCGGACGGCAGCGTCGGCGGCCGTACGGAGGACACACGCGATCTGGATCGCCCGCCCAAGCCCAAGAAGTGGGACTTTCCCCGCTTTGACGGCACGACCGATCCGCTGCTCTTCCTCAACAAGTGCGACTCGTACTTTCGACAGCACCGTACCATGGCGGAGGAGCGCGTCCGGATGGCCGCGTACCATTTGGACGACATCGCGCAACTCTGGTACGACCAACTTCTGGAAGACGAGGGCGCGCCGACATGGGCCAATTTCAAGGATCGCCTGAATCTGAGGTTCGGGCCGCCCCTGCGTTCCGCCCCATTGTTCGAGCTCGCTGAGTGCCGCCGCACCGGAACCGTGGAGGAGTACGCCAATCGTTTCCAGACTCTCCTGCCTCGAGCGGGTCGTCTGGACGAAGCTCAACGCGTCCAACTCTTCACGGGCGGACTCCTGCCGCCTCTCAGTCACGCGGTGCGCATCCACAACCCGGACTCCCTCGCCGCCGCGATGAGCCTGGCGCGCCAGGTGGAGTTGATGGAGGCCGACCGCCCAGCGCCACCGGTCCCACGGGCGACGCCGCGAGGCCTACTGCCCGCTCCCGCGCCACGGCCGGCGCTTCCGGCGCCCCAACAGCTGCTGGCCCTACCCGCTCCCCGGCAGCCGCCCAGCAGGGTCGTGGCGAGGGTCAACAGAAACGTCTCACACCCGACGAGATGGCGGAACGACGTCGCCAAGGCCTCTGCTTCAACTGCAACGAACGGTATACACGAGGCCATAACCGTTTTTGCAGGAGGCTGTTCTTCCTTGACGGCGTGGAAATCGACGATAGCCCGAACGATGGCGCCGCGGCAGCAGCTGATCCAGGGGACACGGCCGCCCCCGTCTTCTCCCTCCACGCGGTGGCGGGCGTTCCAGTCGGCAACCCGATCTTGCTCCGGGCCACTGTGGGCGCCGTCACCCTCGTCGCCTTGGTCGACACGGGACTCCACGCATAACTTCATCGGGGAGGAGGCCGCTCGGCGCACGGGGGTTGCCATCCAACCACGCCCGCGCCTCACCGCCACCGTGGCCAATGGGGAGAAGGTGGCCTGCCCCGGCGTCCTTCGGCAGGCGCCCGTCGTCATTGAGGGCATGGCGTTCGACGTCGACCTCTACGTCATGCCGCTCGCCGGCTACGACGTGGTGCTCGGTACCCAGTGGATGGCCGGCCTGGGACGCATCGCCTGGGATGTCGCTACTCGTACCTTGGCGTTCCAACGCGACGGGCAGGATATCTGCTGGTCCGGCGCGCCCGCCGCCGAGGCGCCCACTACACATGCCGTGTCGGCGGGCGACTCGCTCCTGGACGGCTTACTGGACTCGTTCGCTGACCTCTTCACCGAGCCCCAGGGTCTTCCACCGCCGCGCAGCCGCGACCACCACATCATGCTCCACCCTAGCTCGCCGCCCGTCGCCGTGCGGCCAGTACCGGTACCCGGCTGCACACAAGGACGAACTAGAGCGGCAGTGCGCCGCCATGTTGGCACAGGGCCTCATCCGCAGGAGCTCCTCGGCCTTCTCCTCGCCGGTCCTCCTCGTCAAGAAGCCCGACGGATCCTGGCGCTTCTACGTCGACTACCGCGCCCTCAACGCCATCACGGTCAAGGACGCTTTCCCCATTCCGGTCGTCGACGAGCTACTCGATGAACTTCACGGCGCCAAATTCTTCTCCAAGCTCGATCTCCGATCGGGGTACCACCAGGTGCGCATGGCGCCCGAGGACATCGCCTAAGACGGCCTTTCGCACTCACGACGGCTTGTACGAATTTCTCGTCATGCCGTTCGGCCTGTGCAACGCTCCGGCCACGTTCCAAGCATTGATGAACGACGTCCTCCGCGACTTCCTCCGCCGGTTTGTCCTCGTGTTTTTTGATGACATCTTGATCTACAGTGAGTCATGGGCAGACCACCTGCGTCACCTCCGGGCCGTTCTCTCCGTCCTGCGCCAGCATCGCCTCGTCGTCAAGCGCTCCAAGTGCGCGTTCGGCGTCACCTCGATCGCGTACTTAGGGCACATCATCTCCGCCGCCGGGGTGGCCATGGACCCAGCCAAGATCCAGGCAATCCACGACTGGCCGCAGCCTCGCTCGGCGCGCGCGGTCCGTGGGTTCCTGGGCCTCGCGGGCTACTACCGCAAGTTCGTCCACGGATACGGGGAGATCGCCGCCCCCCTCACGGCGCTGCTCAAGAAGGAGGGATTCGCGTGGTCTCCAGAGGCCGCCGCGGCGTTTTCTGCGCTCAAGGTCGCGGTAACCTCGGCGCCGGTCCTGGCGCTTCCGGACTTCAGCAGACCCTTCGTAGTGGAGTGCGACGCGTCGACCCACGGCTTCGGCGCGGTGTTGATTCAAGACAAGCACCCCATCGCCTACTTCAGTCGACCGGTCGCGCCTCGCCATCGCTCTCTGGCAGCATACGAGCGGGAGCTCATAGGGCTGGTTCACGCCGTCCGACACTGGCGACCATACCTCTGGGGCCGCGGTTCACGGTGAAGACCGACCACTTCAGTCTTAAATACCTGCTCGACCAGCGGCTTGCCACGATCCCTCAACATCACTGGGTTGGGAAGCTCCTGGGCTTCGACTTCGTCGTGGAGTACAAACCGGGCGCCCAGAACACCGTCGCGGACGCCCTCTCGCGCCGGGACACTGACCGCGACGTCAAGGACGGCGCGGTGCTTGCGATGTCTGCACCCCGCTTCGACTTCCTCGACAGGCTGCGGGAGTCGCAGGGGGCCGAACCGGCTCTGGTAGCTCTGCGCGACGAGGTCGCTGCAGGCACACGAGGGGCGCCGTGGGCCGTTCGGGATGGCCTTCTCACGTACGGCGGCCGCATCTACATCAACTCGTCCTCGCCACTGTTGCAGGAGCTGTTGGCCGCCGTTCACAATGACGGCCACGAGGGCGTTCAGCGTACCCTTCACCGCCTTCGCCGCGACTTCCACTTCCCCGGCATGAGGACCGTTGTCCAGGACTTCGTCCGCGCCTGCGCCACCTGCCAGCGCTACAAGGCGGAGCATCTGCACCCGGCTGGCCTCCTCTGTCCGTTGCCGGTGCCAACGGCGGTGTGGTCCGACATAGGCCTGGATTTCGTCGAGGCACTGCCCAAAGTTCGCGGCAAATCGGTCATTCTCACGGTGGTCGACCGCTTCAGCAAGTATTGCCACTTCATCCCGCTTGCTCACCCGTATTCTGCAGAATCGGTGGCCCAGGCTTTCTTCGCAGAGATCGTGCGCCTCCATGGTCTACCGCAGTCCATGGTGTCGGACCGCGACCCCGTGTTCACTTCGACGTTCTGGAGAGAGCTGATGCGCCTCATGGGGGTCCAACTCCACATGACGACGGCGTTCCACCCCCAGTCCGATGGGCAGACCGAGTCGGCCAACCGGGTGATCACCATGTACTTGCGCTGCTTCACCGGTGACCGACCGCGCCAATGGCTCCGGTGGCTGCCCTGGGCGGAGTTCGTCTACAACACGGCCTACCAGTCGTCCCTGCGCGACACTCCCTTCCGCATCGTCTACGGCCGCGACCCTCCCTCCATCAGGTCCTATGAGGCGGGAGAGACCCGCGTCCCCGCGGTCGCCAAGTCCATGGCAGAACGCGAGGAGTTTCTGCAGGATGTGCGCTACCGCTTAGAGCAAGCGCAGAAGGTTCAGAAACGCCACTACGACAAGCTCCACCGCGCCGTCTCCTACAAGCTGGGCGATTGGGTGCTCCTTCGTCTTCGCCACCGGCCGATTGCCTCGCTGGACACCGCCGCCTCCGGCAAGCTGAAGCCTCGCTACTTCGGGCCGTATCGGGTCTCGGAGATCATCAACGACGTCGCCGTCCGGCTTGAGCTTCCTCCCCGCGCTCGCCTCCACGACGTTTTCCACGTCGGCCTTCTCAGGCGCTGGGTGGGCGACCCTCCTGCTGCTCCACCGCCCCTGCCCGTCGTCCACAACGGCGCCGCGCTTCCTGAACCGGAACGCATCATCAAAGGACGTCTGGCACGCGGGGTGCGTCAAGTCTTGGTGCGCTGGAAGGACCAGCCTGCTGCAGCTGCCTCATGGGAAGACTGGGACTCCTTTCGCGAGCGTTTTCCAGCGTTCCAGCTCGAGGACGAGCTGAATCTCGAGGAGGGGAGAGATGTCATGTACGGGCGCACATACACCAGACGGCGCCGTGCCAGGGACATCCGGCGCGCGGCGGAACGCGCCCAGAGCGCGCCAACCGGCCAGGAGGTTTCACCGAGTGGCTAATTTAGGAATAGGTTGTTGGCATGCCTAGAAATAAGGAAGGATTAGGGAGAGATTAGTTGCTATATTTACTCTTCATCAAGGATTATATATCCTGTGTAATCAGCACTTGAGAGGTTAAGCAAGATCAATTACCCAAACCTCTCTCTCTCCCTCACGAGTTCTCAAGCCCGGCAGCCGTGAGGGGCATAACCTCCGCTACTGGAAGACACGGCAGGAGACTACGAGTTGCGTAGTCGAGGGCCGCCTACCCTAGATCATAGTGCCCTTGACAACTGTTGCTTTCAATTTGATGGAATTAGCAACTTCAGTTCCTGGCATAGCATTGATAGACAGCTGTCCAAAATTCTCAGTGAGCATTTCATCAATAGCCATTTCATTCAAGAGATCTTCATTAATTTCCTTGTCCAGATCATTAGCCACCAAAGCATTGAGCTGGGGCTTGTTTCTTTTTGCACATTGTTCAGCATGTCCAGGCTCATATTTTTCACCACAGTGATAGCACAGATTATTAGCCTTTCTGTAATCCCTTAGCTGCTTATCCCTCCAAAGATTGCCATAGATAGATGGGGCTTTAGCTTCAGGTTTGGCCTGCTGAACTCTGGTATTGGGCCATTTTTGTTGATACTTAAGCTTGCTCCTCTCTACAATCTTTTGCTGTATTCTGGCAATAACAACAGCTCTTTCCATAGTTGTTGGTACTTGGGGTTCCACCACAGCCTTAATATCATCCTTGTGACCTCTCACATACTGAGTAGCAAAGAACAAAGGATCATAACTGGACCCATGCATAGTGACATCATACTACAATGACTGAAACTTGCTAGTGTACTCCTCCACAGTAGAAGTTTGCTTGAGATCTAACAGCTCATTGATGGCTGATCTGTAATCGTCACTGCCAAACTGTTCCTGGACATCTGCAGAAAACTGCTTCCAAGTAACTGAAGGATGAGTTAACTTGTAAGTCTTCCACCATTTAGCAGCATTATCTTGCAAGTGCATTGTAGCTGCTTCCACCCACAGACTCAGGAATTTGATAAATATTGAAGTAGTTTTGACATTTGTCCAACCAAATCTTGGGCTGAGTACCATCAGATCAAGGGAAAAGCATCTTGGGTAAAGTGTGGTGAGGCAAGGTTTGTGCCTTTGGTGAAGGCCTATGGGTTTTGAAAAGATGGGTTGGCTCTGGTTTAGTATGGGTTTTACCTTTAGCAGCAAAGACATTCTCAAACATGGCATCATCATCAGCTATCATCGAACCTTCACTAACAGAACCAGCTTCATGCTCAAATTGACGAAGAGTTAACTGAGCAACAGCTTGCCCATTGGCCTTGACCTGTTGAGCAATGAAACGTTGATAACCATTACACTGTTCCACCTTCAGAGTAGTGTCAGCCAACTGTTGTTTAACTTCCTGCTGAGTAATACACATATCATTCAGCCTAGCATACAACAGATCAAAGTTTTCCATGACCTGACCCCAGCGGGTCTTCTCATCGTCAGCACTGCTCGACATTTGCTCACGCAGAATTTGAGTCCGCGGCGAAGGCTTAGGTTGCTTGGAAGGCGCCGTGATGCAAAACTGACTATGAAACAGCACTGACAATTGATGTAGCAACAGGTTCAGTCAAGACCTCCCCTATAGCATGCTACACCGAATCCCCACTCCTGGAACTGAGGCTCGATCGAGGAATTTTACAACGGAAACAATGCTCCGCAACCCAAATCGAAGGACAGTTCCTCGCCGTACGCCACCGCTCAGCAATCAACTCTAGCTTATGGAATTTTACACGGAGACAGAGGCTCCGCAACCCTGGGCTAGTACTCGATGCTAGCTAGAGAAGAACAGGTGAGCAATAGAGGAATAGCTAACAGTGGTTCACGCCGCCGAACCGAATCTGGCCGATGCAGAAACCCCAGTCGAAGTTGATGTAGCCGCAGGCGACGGCGCTGCTGATAGTGGACGCGCCGCCAGATCTCATCGTAGATTCCGCTCACCCCGATCCGCCGCTGTGGAGGCGTTCCGAGGTGCTCGAGCCGCTGATTTGGTGGATTTGAAGGTGGACGAACACGAACACGCTGCTGACCTCGGATCAACCAAAGAGTGGACCTACGGGACCTCCTGCCCAGCACCGCAAGGATGCCGTCGGGCATCGACCAGCCACCCGGGATTACGATCTGAGATCGAAGCAAACGAGATCGGGATCAGAAAAAGGGGAAAGGGAATCGGACAGCGGGCCGAGGATAGATGGTCTTTGATAACACTTGTAATACCCGTGGCCATCGACGGTGATCGCCGGAGACGTGAGAGACAAGGTGGCTATCGCCGACGAGGAAGGAGCAGAGGGCGGCTATGTCTTCCGTTTACTTCAATACCATAATATTCTTAATTGTCTTACAAGCTAGGGTATCGCCATATTAGTCATAGCCTTTTGTTTAGTTTCTCAAACTCCCAATTTGATACTATATAAAAAGAAGATTCCTCGTCATATTAAATTTACGGTACATGTATAGAGTACTAAATATAGATGAAATCAAACGGCCTGTTCGCTGGTTAGTTTTTGTGCTAGTTTGGACTGGCTGGTGCTGGTTTGTTGTGAGAGGAAAACACTATTGGCTGGCTGGTTTGGGCTGGTTGAAACCAACAAGCGAACAGGCTGAAAAACTAATTGCACAGTTTGGTTGAACTTTGCGAGACGAATCTTTTGAGCCTAATTAATCAATGTTTAGACAATAATTCACAAATACAAACAAAAATGCTACAGTGTTTATCGTTACATCAAACACTATGCAAATGCAAAGTTCCAGCCGAACTAAACGGTGCCATACTCTATTACATAGACACTTAAACGGTATAAAGGAGCCTTCAGTCGTGGGACGTAACAGTCTTGTACACAAATTTTAGCCTGGTGACTATCCTTACACACAGCACTGAACAAACTACGCTCTCAGCCATTGATTCCCCTTTGGAAAAGGCATGTCACCTTATTTTGGGATTTGAGAATCAATATTCCTCAATACTGGTAGTTCTATTTATAGTTTTATACAGTCAAAAGCACAATTTTTCCCCCTTTCAAAACCATCTTTATTCCATTGCACGAGTGAAGTCCCGTAGAGAGGTGGTGACCGGTGAGCTGCCAGGACTAAGCCACTGCAGCGTGGGTCCCATCACCCAGGAATTCTGGCCGATGGTGACTAGTAAAGTAAATTGCATCTGCAGGCCTCTCTGAGATGCTATTTTCGGCTTTCATACAAGTAGGGATGAAAACAGTACGGATATTTTTCGACCGTATTCGAAACCGAATCCGTTTAGAGGGGTTGAGATCTGTCGGTATCCGAGTCCGGATATCCAACATCCGATACCGTATCCGTATCCGAATACTCAAATCGCATATTTATGATGTCGATATCCAATCGTATCATATCCGACATAGTTGACACTATCCGTGTTCGAATCCGAATCCGGACAGAAATATGAAAACAAATGTAATATTGGTGATATCCGTCCGTATCCGATCCGTTTTCATCCCTACATACAAGGCATACTCGTCTTTCTAGAATTATTGGTCTCTGTTTGTTCTAAAGGGAGACATGTCCTTGTTTCTCAAGTCTGCAGTCTCATCACCTTATGGATACATGCATGGAGGTAGCAGTGTGAAGTAGAGCCAGAAAAATAAGTGGGTCCGACTGCAAGAAAACAAGCATCGTTTCTCATAGCTGCAGTGTGTAAAAGAGTTAGCACTGATGCTGTCTTCTGTCATGCGATGGTACGGGTGCTGCCTATTGGCTTTCATCTGACACCAACATATGCTCTCCTCTCACAGAACACAAGAAATACTGTTTTTAAGTCCCCAGGCAGCGCTGCCTCTACTTGCTCCGCTCCAAAATCTTTGAAAGTTGGCATTGGTAGCTGCAGGGTAGAGAGTGATGCCTGAAAAAAAAGAGAGAAGGTTTGGGCATCACTTTAGAAGCACATTGCGGAAGGCCTAAGCCCCGTAGCACAAACACAGTCTAGCTAGCCCTGCTCACCTACTACTTGTTTTCGTTCATGGCCGGTTCATGGGAAGCTTTTTACCTATACAAGCCCGCGGTGGTTTCCCGACAGAACCACCGTCCACGTCGCCCTGAATGTTTCCAGCCGTCCGATCCGCGATCGTGTGGCCCAGATTTGTTGAAACGGATTCTTCTTGGATCATCTTGATATGCTTCTCGTTGGCTTCTACTGCTTCTCCTGTGCTTCTCCCGCTTCTCTTCAGAATCTAGAGAAACAAATATATACCTCGGCTTCCGCTTCTCCTTTCAACCAAAAAACCGGCATCTCTCCCGTCCTCTCTCTCGCGTTCTCTCCCGAGGCAGCGGCGACCAGGCCCACGGCGCCCCGACGGCGACGGCCACGGCCACCGGTCCTCGGCCCAACGGAGGCCGCCCTCCTCCCTCTTCCCTCCTCCCTCTCCCCGCCCTCTCCCTCTCTCCCAACATGGTGGCGTGCCAGCCAGCCCCAGCGACGCCGGATGGCCGCACGATGCGCTGTCGGGACGACGGCTCCCCGGCCTGCGACCGCAGCACCACGCATGGGCCCCGATGGTGGCCGTCGCCACGGAGTGCCGCGACCCAGCCACGCCGGTGGCCGTCAGCGCGGCTTCCCCCAACGCTGCCTTCTCCCACCGGTAAGAAACCCTAGCTGCCTCTTCGGCGGCGGCGCTGAAGCTCGCCACAGCGAACGGCAGCAGCCACGCGGTAAGAAACCCTAGCTGATGGGGGCTCCACTGGTCACCGATTCCCAAACCCTAATTTTTAGGACGCTGCTGTCATTGTTTTGTTTCCCTTTATCAAGATTTCCCGTATATATTCATGTCGAGCAAAATTTTGGTCGTGCAGTATGGAAGGATAAGAGATGTTTAGTGTTGTAGTTGGGATTTCGAAAAGCAAACCTATTTTTCAGTGAGCTTGATACTTGATTCAGTCCATTTTTCAATTTCTCCTACCTAGGAAGGTACAGCTTTTAGGTTCAATTTGACAGTTCTCTAATGACAAAGAAAGGCGAGCACGACAACATATGTGAACATGGATGATAAGAGATGATTAGTGCTGTAGTTGGGATTTCGAAAAGCAAACCTATTTTTCAGTGAGCTTGATAGTTGATAGCTTGGTACTGAGGTTTTACCATTTCAAAGTTACTTCTGTATTGAGTAGAGTTACTAATGTCAGACCAGTTCCTGTAAAAAATGGAAGCAGGTACTGCCTTCCATGGCAGGGAACATGAAGTGCTAGTTATTTTAAGGGTTTCCAACTCATATGTTACTTAATCAGGATATCTATCTATAGTATGAATCCAAATGCACGGGTGTTTAACTCTACAATAGCACGACCATGATTTATTTAGACTACCAAACATTGGTACTGCATGTTAGCCAATTTGTGAAATTTGATGCTTTGGAATTGCCTTTGAGAAATACACCTATATGTTAAATTGAAACGAGATGAATTTCATGTTCATAGGTTCTATTATACTGTATGCTCTAACTGTCTAAAGGAAACCTCAGTACTAAACAACAATTATTTTTTTTGTCGTGCTAATTCATAGCTGTGATTTTTACCTGATCAAGAGTTATGTACTATATTATGTTTTTACAGTTCAGGAAAAAAATGTATGGGTTTGTAAATCTTTTCTTTTAATCCAAGAAACCTATGTTGGTTAATCCAATACCCATTTGTTTTACTCCACCTCCATTATGTTTGCTTCTGACTTACAGCATGTAGCTCCATCCATAGTAATGTTTCATAGTGCTTGATGTATTGGTTTCCTTGCTTGGTCCTTCCAAGATTTACATAACCATGGAAAGTTCCTTTCTCCCGGTATTCAGCAACCTCAGCACCGTCTCTTAGGTACTCCCGTTTCTATGTTGGTCCTATATAAGTTACTTTTCCCATCCTTACTTACCAGTTCCTAACGAAATTTATTCACTGAATATCCATGTTGAGGATTGGTGCTACATATGCTGGTGTCTGCTGAGTTTTTGTGTCTGTATATTTTTCTCTCAAAAAATTAAACTGGATATATGTGATGCACTACAACTTAATGCGTGGATCCGTATATTCCGGATTGGTTTACTTGGTGTCCATGGAAATGTTTTTTTGTGTAGGATTTTTTTGAGGGGGATTGTGTAGGATTTATCTAATTTCATTTTTCTCATGGTCAGTGATTTTTATGGTACAAAGCCCAATTTGATTAAATTTGATTTCATCTGTTGCTGTCTCCAGGTGGGACACTGATGCCAATGTGTTTGTTGTCACCATGTTATAATTTAAATATTACTGCATTCGTAATTGTTTTAGTCTACCTATTGCTACTTGCGTGAATATACTTTCTTTTAAAGAAAATTGTGAACTACATTATCCCATTTCTTAATTTCTGATATCCAGGTTCACTTTAATGTCATTACCATGCTTTACAAAATCTACTATTGTCCACTTGCTGCCTCTATGATTTATGTATCTCATGTCCTGCATGGTAGTTTCACACCTGCTACAAACATAGATGCACATATAATTATCTAGCCCATTAGTACCATTTTCAATTTCAGCAAATTAAGACATGAGATGGCCACACATATTTATCTGGCCTATTAGAGCCATCTTCATATTTATCTGGCCTCTAACATGGGGTTGCCTCATGACAATTTCGGCACTATAGTTTCTGCTTGCCCCCTTCGTCAATCTAGCGGTTGCTTAGTGTGATGGCTGTATTTTCCCCATTTACATGCGTGCACTTTTGCAGCAGAAAATGGGCTGTCGGTTCCATGTTTCCCTTGCATGATTTCATTGCTCTTCAAACTTGGGACAGCAAGAAGCTCATTGGAAAATCTAGAGGTCTTTCTTCAGATCAAGGTTGTCAGCTTTGGCATTGAACATTTAGCATATGCTCCACATTGGCCTAAATAAACTTCGTCAAATGTTTTCACCTTTTTTGTCATTTAAGTTACTAAAGATGGCATTCCTGCCTTTGTTTAGGACCTGACTCCTGGGTCCCTTTGCATTTGTGAAATGGCGAGTGTAGGTACTATGCTAATCCATGTCAATGGTTTATATAGCATGCTATAAATTGAACTGCAGTTACTGCATTTTACATTTTTGTTGGAATGAGGATACCTAGTTTCAGGTGGCAAAGTTGTTATTTTTTAATCTTAGGTTTGTTATTTTCCTGGGGCCCTTCTACCTTGGCACCATCTTATCTAAGAACGTTTTCCATGTAAACATTCTATGGAAAGTACAGTGCCGGGCACTCATTTTAAGGAACCTGAGCTTGACCTAGACTGCTGGGGTTTCAATTGAGATGTCCTAAAATGGAGATGATCTTTTAGTAATCCAACTGGACCTTACATAGTTAAGTGCTCCACTGGCCTTACCATGTTTCTAATTTAGACCTCCAAGCAACTGTGTTGCATATTTATCTGTTTGTGAAAATTGAGGAATTGCAGACAATCACCTTTGAGAAATGCATCGCAGTGTTGTTAAACAAATAATTGTCGGCAATTCTGCGGTAGGCTCTAATTTGCCATCTCGTGTCTTATCTAATATGCCATCGATCAAACATTCTATATCGACAAAAGCATGGAGCGCAACTTCAAGCTTAGATAACAATGACAATGTGGAGGTCATTCTGGAGGTATGTTTATCACATTCAATACTTATTACTACATTGCTATTGTCCCCATGTGAATAAGTTCATTGGTTATGTTAGAGTTTCCTCATTACTTTTTCTACAATTTAGAGATATAACCAAAGCCAATCGGTTATCTACATTATGTATCTCTACACTATGATGTTCAGCATGCCTTCGCTGCCAACCTTTATATAATCCTTTATGATCTTTACAATGTTATCAGGTCGGCTGACTAAGCGCGAGCGCGATTGGTCGTGACTAAGCCAGCTGCTCGGTGCCACAGCTATCAGCTATGCAATACGATTAGTCACAATTAATCATGGCCAATCATGGTTAGTTGAGATGATCGGTACCATGACAACTAGGATCGACCATGTTTTTGTGGCCAATTTGAAACCTTAAAGTTTAGCTGTCCTTGTATGCCAGGCTTGTAGTCAAATAATGTATAAGCTTGACAATATTGCCTTAGTCGATGACATTAGTCTGAATATATCTTCCCGTTTGCTCCTGTCTGAGTTTTTGGCGCTTTCTTGCATATAGAATTAGTTCTGTTACACTGCACTTTTTTCCCCTCACACACACCCCACTTCTAATTAAATGGCACCGAACAAAAACATTGTCTGCTCAATAGTCAATACATATGCAAATTGGCCTTTTTTTTGGTCTACATATCAACAACAAATTGCTGATTGAAGTTGCCTTCCTTTGGTATGCTGTCTCTCTGGTCCTTCTCGCCCTCTTGATTGGCTCATGTGCTGTTAACAAATTCATGTATTTGTAATATTAGTCATAGAAAAATGCATGTGCAGTAATTTGCCACTGTGAGGATGTTAGTTGCTATTGTTGGAACTGCTTTTCATGTTAAGTTACTTCACTCCATAAGTGCTTCAATCTGAAACTAAAATTGACATTGGTGTCTTTCCCTGGACCTACACCATTATTGCCTTCAGTTTAACACTTTAGTCTACAAAAATAAAAAAGCAACAAATACGTAATTATATGGTTGATGATATAATCTGAAATTCTCTTATTTATTTTATTTGATTGGACAGCTCAAAATTTCTGAAATTGGAGATACCATGAAGTTTTTGCTGGTCAAAGAATGCTTATTTAACTATTGTGCAGTACAAGCTCCTTCCTGCTGCTCCACCACTATGCGGTATTGTCATTGATGAAGAGAGGGAAAATAGGTTCGTGGTTAAACTGATTCTTCCACCACTTATCTCAACATGCACGTTGTATAAATAATTGGATATCGATACCACTGTTATTGTCCATTACTTTGCAGCAAATGTGCGTCAATGTAAACTATCGGAATGGGCCATGCTGTTGCCAAGGGAACTGCTATGCATCATTGTCTTATTTGTCCCTTGTGGTCCAACAAGTGTAAGGCCTTTTCCTTTTACCATTCGTTACCTCACAAGCATTCCAGTATATTATATTACATGGTAGCCGTTTGATACAGGACAAAACCAATATATATTTTGTTGGAGCAAGATAGACCTGTCACGGTAGAGAATAGTCATGTTGAAGCACTCAAGGACTGGAGGAGAGTTAGAAAAATATACAGACGCAACAAGCATTTAAAAGAAGTTGCTGGTTCTAGGCTAAAATGTACGTTTCCGGATGCCGTATGGGTTAGTGCCATTTATCTGCACCGTCACAACCTTAGGTATGCACTTTTTCTTCATTGTATAAGTCTTCCAATGCCCGCTGACCGGGATTCTTCTTTTTAATTAGCTTACTCATTTATGGAATTCTCGCTGCCTATTTCTCATATAATCCCATTTTCTCTTTGTTACCTCATATTTTTGCCTTAGTTTAAACATGCTTGGTATATATTGCACGCATATGCTCATATTTGCTGGGCCTAGTCAGGGTTCCGCCTTTCCTAAGTAATCCTAGGATTACTCAGGAACGTTGTAACCTTTGACATTCCACTTCTGCTTAATGAAACACGTGCCACAATGACACGCTCGCGAAAAAAAAATCGAAGATGGACAGAGGTCACTGCTGATATACAAATCGATACTCTTCTGAAGGCAGTTACATATGGCTTAAAGAGTGAAGTTCGTCAGGCTAAAGATGTTCCAAGACACACTATGGTCTTTGCAAAAACCATTGATGCTGCCAGTCCTGTCTCTGCTATATCGTGGCGAGTTGGTGTTCCATGTACCTTGTACCATCAATTTGCGATCTTTTCGTGAAAATGCTGCTATGCTTGTATGCACTGATGCTGCTGCTTGTGGGCTTCATGTCCCAAAGGTCTCGTCATTCAGGTTTCATCTACCTTTGGTATCCGTGTAAATACTTAAACAGTACCACTGAAAATTTCAAATTGCTCTCCTCTCACGCGCGAGCCAGGGCGCGCGCTTTCTACTAGTATCTAACATAGGAACAAGCAAGCAAAGGGTGAGCAGTCAAGCAGCAAATCCATAATCTGCATGTGACACCTGTGGTTCTGGATTTTTTTTTCTTTAGAAAAAAAATCTCCAGCAGTAAACACCTGGAAACATCCAAGCGATATGTAGTGCATCATGCAAAAAGAATAGTTCGATACATCTCAGACAGATGTATGCTCTGAAGATTTTCCACGATTGGTGAACCCATAACCACCAAACGCGCGCTAGTACTGCAAGGTTTGACCGAAGACACATGCAAAGCAAGTTTTGCTGCGAACACAAATACTGATCCTTTCAGCTTGCTTACTCCACCAACCACATGAGAGTTGGTTCATCTCCCTCTTTACCCATACGTTTCTCCATGTGCACCACGTAGCATAGTCTCACATTGTTATTGCTATTGCTATATATATAAAGCCCATGCAGGACCGGAAGCTTGCAACAGAAACATCAGCTAGCTGCTGCCAAGGAAACAGAACAGCTTGAGGACGATGGCCACAGGCGTATTGGGCTGCTTCAGGCCGGCATCGTTTGCCCTCTGCATTTTTTCGTGTCTCCTCCTGGCCGGCGTGCCCTCGCTTGTGGCGGCGCAGGACCCGTCGAAGCTGAGCCTGGAATACTACTCCAAGACGTGCCCCAACGTGGAGCACGTCGTCCGGACGGAGATGGAGTGCGCGGTGCGTGCTGACACGCGCAACGCCGCGCTCATGCTCCGCCTCCATTTCCATGACTGCTTCGTGCAGGTCAGTCCTCTCAGTCAGTTCTCTCTGTTCTTGCACGGTTAGGGCGCGTTTAGATGCAAAAAAAAATTTTGGGTTTTGGTTACTGTAGCACTTTCGTTTGTATTTGGCAATTAGTGTTTAATTATGGACTAATTAGGTTCGAAAGTTTTGTCTCGCGATTTCTCACCCAACTGTGCAATTAGTTTTTTTTCGTCTACATTTAGTACTCCGTGCATGTGCCGCAAGATTCGATGTGATGGACAGTGCGCAAAATTTTTTGGGAACTAAACAGGCCCTTAATTTACTTCACAGTTCACACACTGACCAAACTTCAGCAATGTGCTCCGTGCAAGCTTGTATCATCCCAATGCAGCAACTAGCAGCAAACCTTTATTCTAATTTGTGCAGCAGCTGATGAACATCTGAATCATATTTCTGAACGACGTACGATCGTCCTTGCAGGGCTGCGACGGATCAGTGCTGCTTGACGACACGGCAACCTTGATCGGTGAGAAGCAGGCAGAGCAGAACGTGAACTCGCTGAAAGGTTTCGAGCTGGTCGACAAGATCAAGGCGAAGCTGGAAGCTGAGTGCCCTGGAACCGTTTCCTGCGCAGACCTGCTGGCGATTGCAGCTAGGGACGCCGTTGTGCTGGTAAACCAAACCACATCATATCTATCTACCCGATCTTATTCTATTTTGTGCCTTGTGCAGTACTGTACTGTACTGTACTGTATCCATGCATGTTATATATACTACACATACAGAACTGACGACTGAAAACTATGTCTTGCAGGTTGGTGGGCCTTACTGGGATGTCCCAGTAGGAAGGTTGGATTCCAAGAAGGCGAGCCTGGAACTAGCAAACAACGACATCCCGACTGCTCAGCAAGGCCTCCTCACGCTCATTGCCAAGTTCTGGGAGAAGGGCCTTGACGCCACTGACATGGTGGCCCTCGTCGGTATGCTGCTCCCTCCAATTCCTCTGCCAAAAACTCTTCAGGATTCCAACTCTTGACTAATAATATATAAATAAATGTCTACCACGTGCATATACATAGGATCCCACACGATCGGATTCGCCAGGTGCGCGAATTTCAGGGACAGAATCTACGGCGACTTCGAGCTGACATCCAAGTACAACCCGTCGTCCGAGGCGTACCTCAGCAAGCTCAAGGAGGTGTGCCCGCGGGACGACGGCGACGACAACATCAGCGCCATTGACAGCCACACCTCCGCCGTCTTCGACAACGCCTACTTCGAGACCCTCATCAAGGGCGAGGGCCTCCTCAACTCCGACCAGGAGATGTGGTCCAGCATCGCCGGCTACTCGACCTCCGACACCGTCAACAAGTACTGGGCCGACCCGGAGGCCTTCTTCAAGCAGTTCTCCGACTCCATGGTGAAGATGGGCAACATCACAAACCCTGCCGGCGGCGAGGTCAGGAAGACCTGCAGATTTGTCAACACATAGGATATATATAGGATAATGCTCAAGACTGGAGGAGAAACCCGGTGGTTGTGGTTGTACTTGTACACCTGCCCCTTCTTTTGATGGTTTATTTATGGTGGTTTGCAAAATAAATAACCATTTGATGAGGCTATTGTATTATACATATATAGCATATTATATGTTATTGTGGCACTGTAAACTATGGTTGGCTGCTATGTGAAGATGCGTACACATCTTGGTCTGTGTATATCTGAATTCCACGGGTGATTTGACAGAGCTTTAATCTCTATTTTTGAGCTTTAATAACTCATTCGTTCTTCGGTGAAATGATTCTACTTGATTTTGACGGCGGAGCAGGTGAAAAGTGATTTTGGTGGAGATTAAATAGAGAGCAGTAAGGAGCATATCCATTTTTATCTTCTAATGTAAATAAGAAAGTGATTCTTTTGTGCTCTCCACCAGAATCTGTACGTAGTTTTGCTGTTTGGCTAAGAATAGTGATTGTCAAAGAGAATCTGATCTGAGAACTCTGCCAAATGGCTCCTACATAACCTATCATGTGCACATCAGCGGTGTAGTATATTCATTCCCATGTGATTTTATAACGTCCCTTGTATTCATAAAAGTGCAGCACAAAAGCCAAACAAAACCCTTGAAGTTTTGAGACAAAATTTTCAGTGTATGAGTAAGTATTATTACCTAAGAATGAAAGCGGATTTATCTCTAAACTCACAAATAGACTTATTTTTTAACAAGCTTGCTTGGATCCCTAATCTCACCTAATAACAAACCATTAAATATCTATACTAGCCATACAAGGAAGTTCATACAAAATACTTTTACCACGATCATACATATATTATATCTCATAATATGTGTTTGGAAAAAAAACATTAACACATTGGATCAATCTTCCCAATCCACCTGTCGGTGCAGAATGTGACCAACAAGTAAATATTTGTAGTTTTGCTGTACGTTGTGATCGGATGTGGCATAGCACTCAATGACACAGGGTTTATACTGGTTCAGGCAACGTGCCCTATGTCCAGTTTGAGTCAGTCAGTGACTTTATTCCTGAGCCCAGGTACTCGAAGTTTGCTGTGTGGTTACAAACGGAAGGGAGAAAGATGGTGGGCGCAAGAGGTCCGGTCAGACTCTGGTCTGAAGGGCCAAGAGTGACGGGAGCTCTGCTATGCGCTAAGTGTTTGAGCGTGTGCTCGAGGTTTGAACCTAGTAATTTTGTTGTTGTGTGTGAGTGAACTTATCGATCTCTCTATTGGGAGGGAGCGTATCCCCTTTTATAGATGAAGGGGACGACCTTACAAGCGAGAGAGAGAGGGAGAGTACGCATGCTACTAAGTCTTGTTGCCAACGCCGTCTTGTAGCCCCTGAGCCCTCGGGCGATTCGGGCAGAACGCCTAGGGGGTTTTGTCAGCGGGCAGTTTAGGGATCGGGTGAGACGGAGTCACGGATCCTGGCGTCTGGCGCAGCCGAGGCAATTTTAGGGATCGGGCGAGACGGAGTCACGGATCCTGGCGTCGGGCACAGCTGAGGCAGTTTAGGGATCAGGCGAGACAGAGTCATGGCTCCTGGCGTCGGGCGCAGCCGAGGCAGTTTAGGGATCGGGCAAGATGGAGTCAGGGATCCTGGCGTCGGGCGCAGTCGAGGTAGTTTTAGGGATCGAGCGAGACAGAGTCACGGATCCTAGCGTTGAGCGCAGCCGAGGCAGTTTAGGGATCAGGCGAGATGGAGTCGCGGATCCTGGCGTCGGGCGCACCCGAGGTATTTTTAGAGATCGGGTGAGGCGGAGTCGCGGATCTTGGCGTCGGGCACAGCCGAGGCAGTTTAGGGATCAGGCGAGACGGAGTTGCGGATCCTGGCATCGGGCACAGCCGAGACAATTTTAGGGATCGGGCGAGACAAAGTTACGGATACTGTGGCAGAACCTCCTAAGAAATCGGGCCCACGTGCACCTATCGTTGTCTTAACAGACCTCGGATAGCGTTCACGAGTTCCCAACAACTCAACAGGTTTGTCGGGTGTCCTCGGGAAACCTGAATCATCCACGATTCTCTTTTTCAAACAGGATCCCAATCATAGACATTGCAGATTACAACGGTTTATTCAAATATATATATCAGAGTAAAAGATAGCGGAAGTCTTAAGGTAACATAGTTTACAAACCAGTTGTTTTCAAACTTACAATACCATAAGTGTCATACAACCATAGTAGCGGGATAATATTACATTAACATTATTTATCATACAAACTAGTGCCTTGTCCAAAGGCCATTCATCATTCCTCATCGTCATTGACTTCAAACACAGACATGCAGCAGGGACCAAAAAAAGCCTGCGCATGCGACTCACCTGCAACAAGGGTTAACAAACCCTGAGTACAAAAGTACTCAACAAGACTAACCCGACGTAACAGGGGTGAAAGATTTTAAAGATGCAGGTGTTGGGATGTAGCAAGATTCAAAAGTTCTTTGCCAAAAGCTTACTATTCTTCATCCTATTTTCAAGTTTTACCCCTAAGTCCTTTTAGTTCATTATCTCACTAAATGTACATTTTCCATATTCTATTCCTTCTCATTTCATTCTTGTCTCATATTTTAGTAATTCACCAGTCCTGCGTTGCTTCTGTAATGAATAGAGTCTCCATATCCACGGAGCACCGGCAATTCGAATTGATTCAAGTCCCAGCTGGGGATTCCTTATCACACGACATATGTAGAACTTAATCTTGCATATATCAACCTCACTACCGGATCCTCCTATACTAAGCCGTCTCCACGCCACCCGAGAGCACAGCACACCTCAAATCCGGCCACATTCCAGCCACGAGGGTACACGCTACTCCCGCCATCTCTCCACTCCCAGTGCGTGGGCATTCGTCTTAGCATCGGATTAGCCAAAGTAGGCTTACCAGAGTATGTGACCAGTACTACAAAGTGTCTCGTTCAGAAGATCCACAATGAGTGGCCTTTAAATGACATAGTCAGCAACATTACCCAAAAATTCAAGATAAGTCACCCGACTAGTCTCTAGTTCATTCAACCTTCTTTCTTTCTTTGGCCAGTATGCCATCTTTGATTGTATCAAACTTTTATTTTGAAAGCCTATCATAAAGCATACTAAGCATTCTACGCCTTTGTAAAAGAAAACATCTTCAAGGATGGTAAACAACTAACAAGGTAGGTAATGCATCAAGTAGGTAACATTTGAATTAATCAACTTAATGCAATAAATAACATAAGTGATAAACGTTTCAAAATAAACAAGGTAATGGTTTAATGCTTAAACCAGGGATTGCCTTCGTTGATGACCTCGGGTTCCGGATCAGTACCACAAATATCAAATCCCATGACAACCGGGGATTCTTCCAGAACTTACTCAACTAGAATCGTTTCATTCTTGGGTTCTACACGAAATGATAACATATGCTTTAACATGATGATAATGTAAACATGATGCTTTCACGGTACATGAAATGTAAAAACACCCCGAATACGATTTTCCTTCACGGTACAGTTGCAAGCCAACAAAACCAACCTGCAATCCTACCGTCAAGAACCACACATGTAACTTGACCAAACTGATCTTGAAACTCTACTAGTCACAAAACATGACCAACACAAGATTCAACACTAATCAAACACTTAGGGTTTGCTTTTATTTATTTTTGAATTAATTTGGAAATAAGCCCAAAAATGAACTTGTTCCAATTGACCTCAAAATTTTATGTAAGCTTCCTTATGTCAAATTAGTGTACCAAAACAAATTTCATAATTTTTGGAATTATACAGTGGCCTACAAAAATCATGGAAATTGCATTTATTAATTAATGGAATGAATATTTGAACATTAAAAATTTATTCAAATTTCAAGTTTCAAATTTTTAAACCATACTAGAGCATGTACAGAGGCTACACACAAAATTTCAGAATTTTTGGAGCTATGACTATTTTCCTACAAATTTCCAAAAATTCAGCACTATTCAAAATCAGAAAATAACAAAATGCACTATTCTCTCTCTCTCTCACTGACAGCCGGCCCCCACCTGTCATTCCCAACCTCGGGCATTGACCGTGGCTTCGACGGTGCTGACCGGCGCTAACTTGCCGATGGTGAGCCCAACAGCGACGGCTAAAGCACTAACATGTTCACAAGAGCTAGGCGCATCGATTAGTGGCACTTTGGAGGTTGATTACGACATGGAAAGGCTGACACCGACCATGGCGTACGCGGTGGCACGACAGCGTTACGCCGGCGAAACAAGGCCGGTAACGGTGAAATAGAGAGTTCAGGAAGCATCAGTGGCTCACCCCGATCGTGTTGAAGCAACAAGCGAGACCGGAGAAGCTATGGTGACATGTTTCGACGGTGACCGGGATCACGGCGGAGCGGACCTCGTCGACGACAGCGTTCCGGCGACTGCAGTGGGCAAAACGAGTAGGCAATAGTGGAATAAGCACTACAGCATCGAGACGAAGCCATAGGGTCAACAAGCAAGGGCAACGGCGCACCAGATGATGCTGGCCACGGTGAATCGGAGTTTCCGTTGAGGTCGCCGGCCGCGAGGAAGATGAACGTGGACAGCGAGCTCTCGGCGAAATCAGGCGGTAGCAACAGCTCGGTCGGATGCGCGAGGAGCAGGCGGAACTAGAACACGGCTTTTACGGGGCTTGCTTGCGCTGAGGAGACGAGAGAAGCTCGCTGGAGTTGAGACGGTGGCGTCGGGAAAATAGAGGGAAGGAAGAAAATCCAACGACGTCGTCTGGGTCTTATAGCTCGGCCAGGAGCGCGCGGACTCGACATGCAGCGTGCTCCCCGCACCAGCGCGAAGCCAAGGGCGGTCGCAGGCATGCCTGGAAGGCCGGAGAAAGGACGCCGACGGTGAGGCGGTGGCGTCCTGTGGTTATCTTGATTTTTGAAATATTTATAGTTTTGCCACTTCGTCTATTTTTTCAAATTACTCACAAATTTTCTAAAGAAGTTGAAAATCTCCAAAAA
Source organism: Miscanthus floridulus (assembly GCF_019320115.1). Classification (NCBI taxonomy): domain Eukaryota; kingdom Viridiplantae; phylum Streptophyta; class Magnoliopsida; order Poales; family Poaceae; genus Miscanthus; species Miscanthus floridulus. The sequence goes on from NC_089597.1 coordinate 45,527,642, forward strand.
TGAAAGTTGCTCAACTTTTCAAATTGTACAACTTTGCTTCAAGGAACATTTTCAAATTCTGCCTCCATTTTGAAATTTGAATTTGGGGTGCATTTGAGCATTTGAATCATTTCAAAATTACTCCAAATTTTATATGTAAACTTGAAAAACTTTGAATACCAAAGTTGATCCTTATAAAATAATCTTCAACTTTCCTTTTTGCCTCAACCCCAAATTCCAAATGGATTTTGAATTAGACAAAAGGGGCAAAAAGGACCTTTATGATTTGAATTTGAATTCAAATTTGATTTGTTTACCTTTTTACTTTAACTTTGATTTTTGACCAGTAACATGGCCCATTAGGGTTATTTGAGTCAAATGACACATGGCCTCACATGATCACATGAAATTTGACCCTTGTGGTCATGATCTTTATTTAGGGTTTTGAATCACATAACATAAAATAACAACATTATGAAATAAACCTTATTTAGTGAATGCATTCAAAAATTTATACTTTATGAATGCTTTGCAATGCACATGATGACATGTCAAATTTTAGTGCTAGGTCAAAACACCAGAGGTGTTACAACCCTTCCCCCTTAAAGAAATCTTGTCCCGAGATTTAAAACCTAAGGCTAAGTAATGGAAAAGGAAATGTGTCAAGCTAACACATCATAACTTTATTCAAAATGCTAGTGAGGGGTTTTCCATTCTGTTGACAAATGAGACAAGTTACAATATAGACAAGGTATTGCAACTAGATAGAAGCGAAGAAGTCAGGCAAGTTTTCTTCTAAGTAATCCTCGGACTCCCAAGTAGCTTCATCTTCAGTGTGATGATTCCATTGTACTTTGTAGAACTTGATTGTACGTCTTTGAGTGACTCGATCTTTCTGATCTAAGACTCTAATGGGGTACTCGGCATAAGTCAAATCAGGTTCTAGTTCTACATCACCAAAGTCGATCACTTGGTCAGGTACTTGAAGACACTTCTTTAACTGAGATACATGAAAGATATCATGCACCGCTGACATGTGATCTGGTAGCTTGACACGATAGGCGACCGGTCCACATCGTTGTTGGATCTGAAAAGGGCCGACATAACAGGGTGCCAACTTTCCCCGAATCCCAAAACGATGAACTCCTTTCATCGGTGATACCTTGAGGTAGACATGATTTCCCACTTTGAATTCTAGCGGTCATCTCCTCTTATCAGCATAACTTTTCTGTCGGGATTGAGCTACCTTCATATTGGCTTGTATGAGTTTAACTTTCTCTTCAGCTTCCTTGACCACATCTGGTCCAAAGAACCAACGTTCTCTAGCTTCTGACCAATTTAAAGGTGTCTGGCATCTACGGCCATACAGTGCTTCGAATGGTGCCATTTTAATGCTCTCTTGATGGCTATTGTTATATGAGAATTCAGCTAAGGGAAGGCATTCATCCCATTTAGCACCATAGGAAAGGACACATGCTCTTAACATATCTTCAAGAATTTGATTTACCCATTCAGTCTGTCCATCTGTTTACGGATGATAAGCAGAACTACGGATAAGTTTGGTTCCCAAAGACTCATGTAGACTTTTCCAACACTTGGATATGAGCAATGACCCTCTGTCAAAGACAATGGTCTTGGGTGCCCAATGCAGACTGAAGATTCTATCAAGATACAGCTTTGCATACTGTTCCGCTCGATATTTATCTCTGACCGGTAAGAAATGAGCTATCTTAGTTAGGCTATCAACAATAACCCATATTGAATTGTAGCCTGCAGATGTCCTGGGCAATCCCACGATGAAGTCCATACAAATATCTTCCCACTTCCAGGATGGAACTGGCAGTGAATGTAATGGACCTGCAGTCTTCATATGAACCGCTTTGACTCTCTGACAAATATCACACTTGGCCACATATTGAGCTATTTCTATTTTCATTTTGGTCCACCAATATCTCTTTCTCAGATCATGATACATTTTGTTGCTACCCGGATGAATGGAGTATCTTGTAGAATGAGCGTCATCAAGAATCTGCTTTCGTAGCTCTAGATTTTTGGGTTTTACCAATCTATCCTTGAACCATACAACATCTGATTCATCAATCTTGAAACATGTTGGTTTTCCAGATCTGACTTTATCCTTGATATGGGCTATGCCCTTACTTTTCCATTGAGCATCAATGATATGATCTTTGATAGTGGACTCAACTGCAATATTGGACAGGGAACCTTGTTCTATGATTTATAAATTCAGATGCTCCATCTCTTGACACAATGTTCGTTGCATAGGTTCTACAATCAGACAATGACAATGACTCTTGCGACTCAGGGCATCGGCAACCACATTAGCCTTGCCCGGATGATAATGCACTTCTAAGTCATAATCTTTGATAAGTTCTAACCATCTTCTTTGCCTCATATTCAACTCTGACTGAGTGAAGATGTATTTCAAGCTTTTGTGATCCATATAGATATGACAGATATTGCCCAATAAATAATGTCGCCAAATCTTGAGTGCATAAACAACAGCGGCTAATTCAAGATCATGGGTAGGATAATGTTCTTCATGCTTCTTGAGTTGTCTGGAAGCGTATGCTATGACTCTGCCTTCTTGCATCAGAACACAGCCAATACCAATTCTGGATGCATCACAATAGATATCAAATGGCCTCTCAATATCCGGTTGTGATAATACTGGTGCAGTTGTTAGCAATTGCTTCAATGTCTGAAAGGCCTTATCATATTCTGTTGACCATACAAACTTAGTTTGATTTTTCACCAGTCCAGTAATTGGCTTCGCAATTCTGGAGAAGTCAGGGATGAACCGACGATAATACCCTGCCAACCCCAGAAAACTACGAACTTGATGAATAGTGATAGGTGCTTTCTAGTTAAGGACTTCTTCTACCTTGCTCGGATCAATAGCTATTCCACCAGCAAATAGCACATGACCTAGAGATTGTACTTCCTCCAACCAAAATGCACATTTACTGAATTTGGCATATAGTTGGTGATCTCTTAATCTTTGTAGAACAATGCGGAGATGTTCCGCATATTCCTCTTTGCTCTTAGAATAGATAAGAATGTCATCAATGAACACCACGACAAACTTACCCAACTCAGGCATGAAAACTGAGTTCATCAGGTACATGAAATGAGCCGGGGCATTGGTCAGCCCAAAAGACATGACTAGATACTCATAAAGACCATATCGGGTAGTAAATGCTGTCTTTGGCATATCTTCTCGTCTGATCTTAATCTGGTGATAGCCTGATCTTAAGTCTATCTTCGAGAATACCTTAGCTCCCGCAAGTTGATCAAACAGCAAATCAATTCGGGGTAAGGGGTATTTGTTCTTTATGGTGACTTCATTTAATGGCCGATAGTCAACACATAACCTTAAGGTTTGGTCCTTCTTCTTCACGAAGATAGCAGGGCATCCCCAAGGTGATGAACTGGGTTGAATGAAACCCTTGTCTAACAACTCTTGTAGTTGCATTTTTAATTCTGCTAGTTCTTCGGGTGGCATCCTATATGCTCTTCTAGACACTAGTGCTGTTCCTGGTTTCAGATCAATTCTAAACTCTACCTCTCGATCTGGTGGCAGACTAGGCAGATCATCGGGAAAGACATCCGTAAACTCACATACCACTGAAATTTTCTCGGCTTCTTCAACAATAGTTGCACAGACTGTTTCCACTGTACTCTTAGGAAAGAGAAGTTGGATGAGAAGTTGGGTTTTGCTGTCAGGTGCATTTACCCTTATGGTTCTACGCAGGACATCTATGATAGCCCCGTGTTGGGTTAACCAGTTCATACCAAGGATCACATCTATATCTTGATCCTTTAATATCAGCATATTGGTAGGGAACTCATAACCTCCCAAATCAATAGGTACATGCTGAACTACCTCCCTTGTATAGATTCGTCCCCCAGGCGACTGTATATGATAAGGTTCTTTTGTTTCCCCAATAGCTATCCCATGCTTCACAACAAATGTATAATTGATGAATGTATGGGATGCACCAGAATCAAATAAGGTAATTGCAGGATGCTTAGCAATGGGAAACATACCCATCATTACTAGTTCTCCTTCTGGAATAGATTCCACCTGAGTATAGAAGACCCTTCCAGTTTTCTTCTTAGCCTGACCCTTCTGACTATTCTGAGCATTGCCCTTGTACTAATTCTGAGCTTGAGTAACAGGGGCTTTGGGTGCATCAAGATTATTCTTCCTGGGATACGGACATTCTCGTGAAAAGTGTCCGGGTTTACCACAATTATAGCATGGATAATTATGATTCTGGGGAGTAGCATTGCGGTTTGCATTATTTGTATTATTTTGCTGCTGCGGTGCTTGATGAGGATAAGGCGTATTAGTTGCAGGGCGAATAAAGATTTGCTGCCTGCCTTGGCCTTGTTGTGGGTGGAATGGTGCACGGCCATGATTTTGAGGATGGTAGACTATCTTTTGACGCTTTCCACTCGGCGATCCGAAAGCAGATATTTTCTTTTTCTTCGCCTCCTTGTGTTGGCAGTAATTCTCCTCCAAAGCGATAGCAATGTTGATTGTCTCATAATAAGTTGCGTTACCACAAGTTGCCATCATGGTCTGAAGTTTAGTGTTCAGGCCTCTAAGAAAATGATTCTTCTTCTTCTTGTCAATATTCACATACTCTATAGCATACTACGACAGGTGATTGAAGCGCCCAACATAATGCATCACCGGGTGCTCCCCTTGCTTAAGAGCCAAGAACTCTTCTAACTTCATGGTCATCACACCGTCTGGAATATAGTGTGCCCTAAAAGCATCCTTGAACTCCCTCCAGGTGATTTGGTGACCAGCGGGCTATACTGCTACCAAATTTGCCCACCAAGCACCAGCAGCTCCTCAGAGTTGCTGTGCTGCAAACCTGGGTTTCTAAATCTCGGTACAGTGAATCAGCTCAAACTTTTGCTCTATTGTCCTTAGCCAATCATCAGCTTCTAGAGGCTCTTCTGCCTTAGAGAACACAGGCGGACGGGTGTCAGTAAAATCAACATAGGTTGACTCATCATTTCCATTATTACGACGACCACGATTAGGGTATGGTGCTTGTTAGTTCTACGCCAATTCCCTTAACAACCTAGCATTCTCTGCCGTTGCATTGACGAGTGCGGCTATGGCATCTGCCATAGTCGAAGGCATTGGTGGAGGATTTGGGCACTCATCATCGTCATGCGAGCCACTAGCACCAGTTCGGGTGATAGGATGAGGCATCTGTTAGAGAAACACTTTTACTTATATTATTCTTTATTGAAAGCATTTAAAAGGTTTCAAGCTACAAAGGGTTACTTATTTAAATTACATGTCTTGTATCCCACAAGACAACCCTGGTTTACTAGGGAAGCAGTAAAGGAACTATTACTACTCCGAGCTCTTAGTCATCGGCATCTGTGCCCATACTAGACGAAACCTCATCTTCATCTGAGAAGTACACTAACTCCTCAGGATCCTCCTCTTCATTCTCGACTTCTCCTGGATCTACAATCATTTCTTCATCTATAACTTCACCATCCCCATGAGGAGGATGAAGTTGAGCATACAGCATGTGGACATTCTCATGAAGAATGGCATTATCCATCTCCAAGTCCTCTATGTAGAACTCCAACTCATGGACGCGTTCATTGGCCACATCCTCTCATGTCCAGGCTTCATTCCGTAGCTCCATGGTCATGGTGATGCCCCTTTGCATTTCCGCCAGCTCCTCTTGATCTTTGGCATGAGCTCAACGAAGAGTGTTGAGCTCCTTGGTAAGGTTCTCAATGGTGGCGGGATGCTTGAAGATCCTTCATCTCCTAGGGTCTTGGGACTTCCTTCACCAAGCTCATGGTTTCGTGGTGCCTACTGGTGACGAGGGACTCCATGAGGTCTGGTGGACTTGCGTGCGGTTACCTTGGTCTTTGCCATAGCCTGTAGAATTTAGGGTAGGACTATAAGAATAGCTTGAGGATAACAGAGGTTAGCAAGAATGGGATTGACATTACTTACCCAACCACTTCTTAAGGGGAATATTATGCAAAGTGTTCAAGCATGATGCATGAATCGATCTTACGAATCTAGGTACAAAAGATTTATATAATCATAAGTACTAGATTTTTAATACATAGGACAAACCTAATTATATTATCCGCTACAAACTTTCAAATAAGACAGGATTGTGGCTAGATCAAAGGTAAGAAGAAAGAAATTTGAACTTTAAAATATCAAGGTTACTTTCTTTGATCCAAATTAATTTGAAGGTTTTCCAAAGTAACCTACAATGATCTTAGATGGGAACTGCTCTGATACCAGCTATGGCAGAACCTCCTAAGAAATCAGGCCCACGTGCACCTATCGTTGTCTTAACAGACCTCGGATAGCGTTCACGAGTTCCCAACAACTCAACAGGTCTGTCGGGTGTCCTCAGGAAACCCGAATCATCCACGATTCTCTTTTTCAAACAGGATCCCAATCACAGACATTGCAGATTACAACAGTTTATTCAAATATATACATCAGAGTAAAAGATAGCAGAAGTCTTAAGGTAACATAGTTTACAAACCAGTTGTTTTCAAACTTACAATACCATAAGTGTCATACAACCATAGTAGCGGGATAATATTACATTAACATTATTTATCATACAAACTAGTGCCTTGTCCAAAGGCCATTCATCATTCCTCATCGTCATTGACTTCAAACATAGACATGCAGCAGGGACCAAAACAAGCCTGCGCATGCGACTCACCTGCAACAAGGGTTAACAAACCCTGAGTACAAAAGTACTCAACAAGACTAACCCGACGTAATAGGGGTGAAAGATTTTAAAGATGCAGGTGTTGGGACAAGGTAAGGATGTAGCAAGATTCAAAAGTTCTTTGCCAAAAGCTTACTATTCTTCATCCTATTTTCAAGTTTTACCCCTAAGTCCTTTTAGTTCATTATCTCACTAAATGTACATTTCCCATATTCCATTCCTTCTCATTCCATTCTTTTCTCATATTTTAGTAATTCACCAGTCCTGCATTGCTTCTGTAATGAATCGAGTCTCCATATCCGCGGAGCATCGGCAATTCGAATTGATTCAAGTCCCAAATGGGGATTCCTTATCACACGACATATGTAGAACTTAATCTTGCATATATCAACCTCGCTACCGGATCCTCCTATACTAAGCCGTCTCCATGCCACCCGAGAGCACAGCACACCTCAAATCCGGCCACATTCCAGCCACGAGGGTACACGCTACTCCCGCCATCTCTCCACTCCCAGTGTGTGGGCATTCGTCTTAGCATCAGATTAGACGAAGTAGGCTTACCGGAGTATGTGACCAGTACTACAAAGTGTCTCGTTCAGAAGATCCACAATGAGTGGCCATTTAAACGACATAGTCGGCAACATTACCCAAAATTCAAGATAAGTCACTCGACTAGTCTCTAGTTCATTCAACCTTCTTTCTTTCTTTGGCCAGTATACCATCTTTGATTGTATCAAACTTTTATTTTGAAAGCCTATCATAAAGCATACTAAGCATTCTACGCCTTTGTAAAAGAAAACATCTTCAAGGATGGTAAACAACTAACAAGGTAGGTAATGCATCAAGTAGGTAACATTTGAATTAATCAACTTAATGCAATAAGTAACATAAGTGATAAACTTTTCAAAATAAACAAGGTAATGGTTTAATGCTTAAATCGGGGATTGCCTTCGTTGACGACCTCGGGTTCCGGATCAGTACCACAAATATCAAATCCCGTGACAACCGGGGATTCTTCTAGAACTTGCTCAACTAGAATCGTTTCACTCTCGGGTTCTACACGAAATGATAACATATGCTTTAACATGATGATAATGTAAACATGATGCTTTCACGGTACATGAAATGTAAAAACACCCCGAATACGATTTTCCTTCATGGTACAGTTGCAAGCCAACAAAACCAACCTGCAATCCTACCATCAAGAACCACACATGTAACTTGACCAAACTGATCTTGAAACTCTACTAGTCACAAAACATGACCAACACAAGATTCAACACTAATCAAACACTTAGGGTTTGCTTTTATTTATTTTTGAATTAATTTAGAAATAAGCCCAAAAATGAACTTGTTCCAATTGACCTCAAAATTTTATGTAAGCTTCCTTATGTCAAATTAGTGTACCAAAACAAATTTCATAATTTTTGGAATTATACAGTGGCCTACAAAAATCATGGAATTTACATTTATTAATTAATGGAATGAATATTTGAACATTAAAAATTTATTCAAATTTCAAGTTTCAAATTTTTAAACCATACTAGAGCATGTACAGAGGCTACACACAAAATTTCAGAATTTTTGGAGCTATGATTATTTTCCTACAAATTTCCAAAGATTCAGCACTATTCAAAATCAGAAAATAACAAAATGCACTATTCTCTCTCTCTCTCTCTCACTGACAGCCGGCCCCCACCTATCATCCCCAACCTTGGGCATTGACCGTGGCTTCAACGGCGCTGACCGGCGCTAACTCGCCGACGGTGAGCCCAACAGCGATGGCCAAAGCACTAACATGTTCACAAGAGCTAGGCGCATCGATTAGTGGCACTTTGGAGGTTGATTACGACATGGAACAAGGCTGACACCGGCCATGGCGGACGCGGTGGCACGGCAGTGTTACGCCGGCGAAACAAGGCCGGTAACGGTGAAACAGAGAGTTCAAGAAGCATCAGTTGCTCACCCCGATCGTGTTGAAGCAACAAGCGAGACCGGAGAAGCTATGGTGACGCGTTTCGACGGTGACCGGGATCACGGCGGAGCGAACCTCGTCGACGACAGCGTTCCAGCGACTGCAGTGGGCAAAACGAGCAGGCAATAGTGGAATAAGCACTATAGCATCAAGACGAAGCCATAGGGTCAACAAGCAAGGGCAACGGCTCACCGGATGATGCTGGCCATGGTGAATCGGAGTTTTCGTTGAGGTTGCCGGCCGCGAGGAAGATGAACGTGGACAGCGAGCTCTCGGCGAAATCAGGCGGTAGCAACAGCTCGGTCGGATGCGCAAGGGGCAGGCGGAACTGGAACACGGCTTTTACAGTTCTTGCTTGCGCTGAGGAGACGAGAGAAGTTCGCCGGAGTTGAGACGACGGCGTCGAGAAAACAGAGGGAAGGAAGAAAATCCAACGACGTCGTCTGGGTCTTATAGCTCGGCCAGGAGCGCGCGGACTCGACACGCAGCGTGCTCCCCGCGCCAGCGCGAAGCCAAGGGCGGTCGCAGGCGCGCCTGGAAGGCCGGAGAAAGGACGCCGGCGGTGAGGCGGTGGCGTCCTGTGGTTATCTTGATTTTTGAAATATTTACAGTTTTGCCACTGCGTCTATTTTTCAAATTACTCACAAATTTTCTAAAGAAGTTGAAAATCTCTAAAAATGAAAGTTGCTCAACTTTTCAAATTCTACTACTTTGCTTCAAGGAACATTTTCAAATTCTGCCTCCATTTTGAAATTTGAATTTGGGGTGTATTTGAGCATTTGAATCATTTCAAAATTACTCCAAATTTTATATGTAAACTTGAAAAACTTTGAATACCAAAGTTGATCCTTATAAAATAATCTTCAACTTTGCTTTTTGCCTCAACCCCAAATTCCAAATGGATTTTGAATTAGACAAAAGGGGCAAAAATGACCTTTATGATTTGAATTTGAATTCAAATTTGATTTGTTTACCTTTTTACTTTAACTTTGATTTTTGACCAGTAACATGGCCCATTAGGGTTATTTGAGTCAAATGACACATGGCCTCACATGATCACATGAAATTTGACCCTTGTGGTCATGATCTTTATTTAGGGTTTTGAATCACATCACATGAAATAAACCTTATTTAGTGAATGCATTCAAAATTTTCTACTTTTTGAATGCTTTGCAATGCACATGATGACATGTCAAATTTTAGTGCTAGGTCAAAACACCAGAGGTGTTTCAGATACTGGCGTCGAGTGCAGCCGAGGCAGTTTTTGGATCGGGCGAGACGGAGTCATGGATCCTAGCGTCGAGCGTAGCTGAGGCAGTTTAGGGATTGGGTGAGACAGAGTCGCGGATCCTGGCATCGGGCGCTGCCGAGGCAGTTTTAGGCATCAGGCGAGACAGAGTCATGGATCCTAGTGTCGGGCGCAGCTGAGGCAGTTTTAGGGATCGGGTGAGACGGAGTCGCGAATCTTGGCGTCGGGCGCAGCCAAGGCGGTTTAGGGATCAGGGGAGCTGGAGTCGCGGATCCTGCTGTCGGGCACAGCTGAGGCAGTTTTAGAGATCGGGTGAGACGAAGTCACAGATCTTGGCGTCGGGCGTAGCCGAGGTAGTTTTAGGGATCGGGCGAGACGGAGTCGCGGATCCTGGCGTCGGGCACAGTCGAGGCAGTTTAGGGATCGGGCGAGAGGGAGTCACGAATCTAGGCGTCGGGCGCAGCTGATGCAGTTTTAGGGATCAGGCGAGATAGAGTCATAGATCCTGGCATCGGGCGCAACCGAGGCAGTTTAGGGATCGGGTGAGACGGTGTCGCGGATCCTGGCGTCGGGTGCAGCCAAGGCAGTTTTTGGATCAGGCGAGATGGATATTGTGGATCCTGGCATTGGGCGTAGCCGAGGTAGTTTAGGGATCGGGCAAGACGGAGTCGCGGATCATAGCATCAGGCGCAGCCAAGGCAGCTTTTGGGATCGGGTGAGATAGAATCACGAATCCTGGCGTCGGGCGTAGCCGAGGCAGTTTAGGGATTGGGCGAGACAGAGTCGTGGATCCTGGCATCGGGCGCAGTCGATGCAATTTTAGGGATCGAGCAAGACGGAGTCACGGATCCTTGCCTCGGGCATAGCCGAGGTAGTTTTTGGGATCGGGCGAGACGGAGTCACGGATCCTGGCGTCGGGCGCAGCTGACGCAGTTTAGGGATTGAGCGAAATGGAGTCGCGGATCCTGGCGTTGGGCGTAGTTGAGGCAATTTTAGGGATTGGGCGAGATGGAGTCGCGGATCCTGGCATCGGGCACCTTGAGCCCCTGAGCCCGGTTGGGCTTGGTAGGGGTTAGGTTGGGTTGGAGTTTTTGTGCATTACCTCGTCCATGCTTTTTCACAACCGGAGGGGCTGAGCTAATGTTGCTTGCCCCGATGTCTCGAGTGATTCGCTTGGTGAGCTCGCTAACAGGCACGTTCGAGTGAAATCTAGGTCCATCGTTCGTGACGGGGCCGGCATAGCTCTCATGTGGCATTCCACTGCTCCTTAACCTACAACCCGGCAGATGCCTGGGTCGTTCTGGAGACCGAACCAGTGGCCCGCTGGCCTCCCCTCGATGGAGATTCTGTGGCTTTGGCTCGAGGTTAGGATTGAATGAGAAGGTTGAGATGACCCTGTCTGCTTTGGGGCAGACTAGGCGAGGGCCACTCAAGGCTCATCTGCATGTTCTCCCCTAGCTCTGTTTGACGCGAGGTAGCCTCAAGCCCTTCGTGGGCTAGCCTTCGAACCCTGATCGGTCGTTGCTCATGCTGAATGAAGCAACTACCGCTTCGTGACGCAACATGGAGTGTTGTGATGCATTTAACTGCATATGCGATGCCTCGAATGTATGGAATGAATGAATGCATGTATAGATGAGTGAATGACAGCAGATGAATGAATGTTTATATAAAGAAATAGTGGGGGTTGGTAATATTACCTTGATGACTTGAGTGACGGGGTTTGAGGAGCTCCTATCGGATATGTCCGACCAGGATCCGTGGTTGTCGTTCGTGATAGAGTTGGCATGGCCCACATGGGGCGTCCCTCTACTCCTTACCTATCTCTCAGCGTTTGCCTGAGCCGTCTGATTGACTTAGGAAGCCCATTGGTCTCTCTTGGCAGAGATCCCATCATTGGGCCTTTCTAAGTCCTGCCTGGGAAGGCGGAGGGCTACCTGCATGCAGTGGTGCCTTGTTTCTTGAGCCCAGCGTGTGGTAGTGGTGGGCCATATCTAGGCCATGTCCCATCTGACCAGGTGTCATTTCATCGAGTAGGGTGCATCCCATCGGTCAGGGTGCATCCCATCGTATCCCATCCACATTGAATGGGGGAAGAGAGAGGTTTTTTCACCCCTGTCATTTCGCCTTTCCCCAATCGCTACGCCTTTCCCAACTGCTGTGCCTCTTTCTTTGTGTAGGGGAAGGGAGAGGGCTTCCGTTCCTTTCCTTCGCCTATTCCTCATCTGCCGCCTCTTCTCCTTCTTCCTTCTCACCAAGAGTGTTTGAGTGCCATGGTGGTTCCTTGGAGAGAAAAGGGGAGAGCGAGGGAGAGGAGAAAACTCATAGATCCATTTGTTAACCCAGAGCGCAATGTTGAGCCGGAGGTCATCCGTCATGAGGGAGTCGGTGCTAGCTGCCTTCACCGAGAAGGGGTTTCTATAGTCGAAGGAGGTGGCGCACTGGAGGGCTCCTGTGGGGGAGGATTTCCTGCAACCTTAGGTCGGCGAGGTTATTTCCTTCCTCGCCTTTCATGAGCACAGGTTAGGATACCCCATGCACTAGTTCCTGTGCGGGCTCCTCAATGAGTGGCGCCTGGAGCTATAGCACCTCAATCCGACTGGGGTACTGCATATCACAGACTTTGTCACCGTGTGCAAGACCTTCCTTGGGATGGAGCTGCATGTGGACTTCTTCTAGTAGATGTTCTCTAGGCAAGCTTTATCGGAGGGGAAGCCGCTCATGATCGCGCCGGTGGGGGCTTCGCGCTGCAGAAGAAACCAAGCGCATCAGGTTCATACCCCACGTACACCCCTGTGATTCCAATCAGGGGTGGCACAGGGAATGGTTCTACATCAGGAACCCGGAGGAGGTGCTATTCCCGCCTTTTACTAGCAGGAGGCCGGAGAGGTAGGAGAGCTGGTCATGGGGCCCCACCAGCCAGTAGAAGAAGAAGGTGGAGATTATCGAGGTGGAGCTCCAGAAGCTCATGCGGTGTGGCCTTGATGGTATGCGGGTGTTCCACACCTTCTTCCACCATTGGGTTGCTCCACTGGCGGAGAGGACACGGCCAATGTGGATGTACGGTGGCCCGATGGACCCCGATCGTGCGTCGTCAGAGGAGCTAGCGAATGACAAGGTCTGGAGTCATCTTGATCGGGTGCTGCAACTGAGGCCTAGAGAGACCCTTGATGGAAAGCCTGGAGCTCTCAATGCTACGAAGTAGTCCAATCTGGTATGCTCCGCTCTCTGAGTCATCCGTTCTGTATGGACTTGGAGTTTACAAGTCCTGGCCGCACCTTCCGAAGGGAACGGAGGGCATGGCTCGGCAAGCCGCCCTAAAGGAGGCGGCAGTTGAGAGGAAGAAGAAGAAAGCCGAGGAGGCTTGGTGGAAGCATGAGAAGGAGATGGAGATAGCCTAGCATGTGTGGGCCAGGGAAAATAGGAGAGTTGTCGAGTTAGAGGACCCCATAGAGGTGGGCGATGATGTGATCTTCTCAGAGGAGGAGGATGGCCGGGAGGTTGTTGTGACCTCGGCGGAGCGTCATGATCCTACGGCTGCATCCACTGGCGGTGAGCAGGAGGTGGAGAGGCGTGGCAACGTTCCCATGCTGAGGAAGCGCGCCACAAGCTCGGACACCGTTGGTGAATGGGAGGCAAAGCGGACATGGTCACCACGCCCTTTGGAGGCATCATCGGCCTCGTCCCCGCCTGTGTGGGTGCGGCGGGATAGGCTAGGCGGTCGAAAGAGCGGGCTCGCACCCGCGCATCATCGGGGCTGGTGCTAGTGCATGACCCACAATTGGAGGATGCCCCGCCAGCTGCTAAGGGTTAGCACACCATGACCTAAATGTCGTGGTGAGTCATGGGCTGAGCTGGAGCCGGTTGGGTCAACTCCCCCCTGTTGAAGTGAGGGGGCGTGGGTCGTGGCCCAGGAGCGGTTCTCGCCCAGCGGGCCCATTGACATCAGGTCGGGGCTTTAGAGCCCTACCGCTTCCATCCTGGTATGCCTTCTTTGTTTCTTTTCGATCTCACTATTGAGTTTTTTGGAGTGTGACTGACCTATACTTTTTCGACAGCGGCCGGATGCTGACGGGGCTGAGCATCGCCCCACTCCCATGCGGGAGGATTGGAGGCCCACCTTGCAGCACGCCGTGGTGAGCGGTGGGGAGAGAAGGGTGGCGGCGATGGGTCCTTCCCTTTCGGGGGCGGCACCCCTTGGGTCAGTTGCCAGTATGGCGGCAATGGCAGCGACAGTGTTGGCGGCAATCCCGATGGTGACGGCGGAGGCCACGTCAGAGGTAACCCTTGCGGCCCCTCCTCTACCGGCTACGGTGGAAGAGGAGAGGGAGACCAGGCTCCCTGCCTTGCCAAGTGGAGGGCCACACGACTCACCCTCATGGTCAGAGCTGGAGCTACCATGGGGAGATGTGGCCAGGCTAGAGCCGGAACGCCTGCCGATGGCCCATGAAATCAAGGTGGTGGAGATCCCTTCTGACAGCGAAACAGGTGACGAGGTATAGCCACCGGCGCCATTGTAGGAGCTGGCAGTGGTTGGATCATCAGCTAGGCCTTCTAGTGGGCTGGGGGCCACCAACCTGGTGCGGCCCTACCCTGAGGACCCGAGGAAGGTTTGGTTCATCGTTCGGGATGAGCAGGAGGATCAGCTTTGGGACATGCTTGGAGGGAGAGGATTCGCCATGGAGTCCAATCTCACCCAACTGTCAGTGAAGCTTGAGGAGGCCTAGAGAGGGTTAAGTCCATCCAGCGGGCGGTCACGGTCGACCTGCCCCGCGTCACAGAGGTGAGTTTTCTGCGTTCGTCCTTGACCCCTTGGTCTTTCATCGGTTACCTCAGCATGCTTGCTTCTTGTTTTTGTATGGTCCGAAGGAGATGTCGAGCTGCAAGTCTTGTTTCCTCCGGATGGAGCATGCCTGGGTCGCTGAGCGTGAGCTAGAGTCCACCCACCATGAGTCCAAAGACCGAGCGGCGGAGGTGACCGGGGCATGGGCGGCGGAGTTGCTCACGGTGGAGCAAGCAACCACCGCCGAGCAGGGGCTTCAGGTGGCGAAGGTTCGCTAGGTGGAGATCAAAGCGGCACTATAGAAGTCCCTAGTGAACACTGAGGTCGTGCTCCAAAGTTCCCTAGAGACCCTAGAGATGGAGCGGAAGGCCCTGGAGTCAGAGCGGAAGGCCCGGTTGGAGGCCGACCAGGAAGTGCTCGTGCTTTGGGGCCAAGTGATGGGGACGAAGGAGGTGAACGCCCGGCTCTGTGAGCAGGTGACTCGGCAGGAGGTGGGACTCTCCCTCCTAGAGAACACCTACCTCGGTACGTACCATTTCTGCTTTTCGATGTGTTGGTTTCTTCCTTTAGCTTGCTTTTGAGCTTGTCGCCCTTCTTCTAGAGCTGGGTGGAAAGGTGGAGTCGTTGGAGCAGGACCTGGAGACGGCCAAGGCGACGATTGGCCGAAATGCGGAGGCGCTAGCCAAGTCCCTTAAAGAGCGATGTGCTCTCGAGGGGAACTTGACTAGATACGTAATGTTGCCCAGCTCGTCATCTAGGAGGTCTTTGGGTCGGCACCAAGTACCAGCGCGCCCGCCATCCAGCTACGGAGGTTCTAGATGAGGTTCGAGCCCCCATCATCGACGGGCTATTCTATGGGACGTCGGGGGTGTTGACTTTGTTGGCGACATACCACCCAGACTTGAACTTCACCACCATCTATAGCAGGTATGCTGATGGCTAGAGCGCAGAGGACATCCACTCGCTCGGGGAGAGCTTGCTGCCACACGCAAAGTTGGTGGCCGAGCAAGTCTCTGCGCAGTGGGTGATGGATGCTCGCTATGTGGACATGGCCGAAGGTGCATGTCAGGAGGACGTCGCCCAGCCTATGGATGGCGTGGAGCCTGGGTCAGAAGAGGACATCACCTTGCCTCCGATCGAGCCGAATGTTGCCCAGTCGGAGGACGAGCAGCCCCTACCCTCGCCGGTTGAGCCAGTAGCCAATGCCATCGAGGAGCCACAGTAGAAGATTTTAGAGTAAAAATACTTTATTAGATGTAAAAGATAATGTCATGGGGGGAGCCCCCTGTGTAAAGTGCTTTTGTGTATTCATGAATACAGTAATTTTGTTTTGGTGATGGAACTACTTCGTTCAGGGAAGCTTGTCCCATTAGTTCCTTATTTTTACCTTAGCATAACTTTGTTTTTATTCTTTTCTTTTTCGCACCTACCCATTCACACCTTAGGTTGCAACCTTAAGAGCCCAAGCATGGCCCGCGAGGCTCAGCTGCTCGTAACTGAAGGTAGAGGCGGGGTGCGATCGGTCGGAATATTTAAAGCAAAGTTACGTAAGGTAATTAAAGGAAGGGACTACCCTTTTGTTTGGGAAAATGTATTTATCATATAATAGTAAAAAGAGAGGTGGCATCACACCCCCGTGGAGCCCCCGAGGGACCTAGGCCAAAAGAGTTCGGGCCGTGGTGCTTTATAGGAGCAAATGTTAAGTGAAAAGACGGTAAGATCGAATTTTTAAGGGAAGAAACAACGTAACTGTTCGATGTTCCAAGTGTTGGTGAGAACGTCGCCGTTGTCGTCCTTCAGTCGGTAGGTGCCCGGTCAGATCACCTCGGTCGCCATATAGGGACCTTCAGTTGTCCGGATCCTTGCCCGCCACAACCCCTTTCTTGGCTGCTACCTCCTTGCATTTTCCTTCCTTTGGCCCACCGGCCTATCGTTGAAAGCGCTTGAGGAGCTCGCAGTCTTTGTAGAGGTGTTTGACAGGGTAGGCATGGTTGGTGCATGGGCTCTCCATGACCTCGTTGAAGTGGTCCGAAGGCCCTGCTGGGGCTGCTTGCCCGTGTGATCAGCCGCGGCGACCAACACGGAGTTGGCCAGTCGACGATGATCTTTCTTGTTTTTTTGCCCCTCTACGTTGAGGGGCCCTCATCCTAATCCTCATGCTTGGCCTTGCCTTTGTCCTAGCCTCCGTTGAAGACTGCTCTGACCACCTCCTCGCTAGAGGAATGGTTTGTGGTGACGTCGAGCAGGTCACGGGTGGTATGGGCTTTTAGGCATCTAAACTTGTGGATCAGGGACTCGTAGGTTGTCCCGGAGAGGAATGAGCTGATGATGTCTGCGTCAACAACATTAGGGAGGGAGTTGCATCTTTTGGAGAACCTACGGATGTAATCCCATAGGGGCTCGTTGGGCTCCTGCTGGCAGCTCTTGAGGTCCTAGGAGTTCCCAGGGTGGACATACATCCCCTGGAAGTTCCCAACGAAGACCCTCTTGAGGTCCGTCCAGTCGTGGATGCTGTTGTGTGGGAGGAATTCAAGCCATGCTCGAATATGTTCCCCCACGCAGATAGGGAGGTACTGAATGATGAAGTGGTCATCATCTACTGCACCGGCTCGGTAGGCGAGCCAAAAATCTTCAAGCCATATACTGAGGTTCGTCTCCACCGGCTGGGACTTCGGTCGTTCGGCCGGTGACCACGGCTGGGGTGCGTTTCACTTCTCCCCGCGATGGTCTGGCCGGGGTCTATGTCACCTGCCCTCATGGCCACCCAATGGACATCATCATCATGCCGGGCCCGACGCTAGTTGCTGATGACGCTGCGAGCGTCTTGGTTCGGCCCGAGCCACTCGCACATAGGCATCCGGTGTGAAGCGGGCACTAAGTCAGGCCAAGGCATAGCTGTGGCCTCCTATGTCGCGCTCAATGGCTGTAGCGGTGAGCGGATAGAGCAATTCATCTGGTGCGTCTCCACTCCCCTGGTGGGGAGAGAGACCGCGAGTCGATGTCGCGATGCGGAGCTCTCCGCCTATTGAACAGTGGCGGTCTCCACCAATGCCCGGAGGTTCTGGTGGATTGCCTATTCCTGGTGGTCGTTCGGCTCAGGAAGGCCGCACAGAAGCATTGCCGCGGCGGTGATGTTTTGGCTAGCCCGATCAAACTATGGGGGATCGTTCCCCCGTCCATGATGTTGCACTAGAACTAGCGGGCGTGAACCCGAGCACCGCTCGCCGGGTTACGCGCATAGGGCGCAGCATGGTGCGCTGAGCGTGCCGGCATAGGGGGTGGTTGGTTCTGCCACCGTTGTCGTAGCTCCTCGCTGTCCTCTTGTGCAAGCGTGAGGGCCTGCATGAGGGTTTAGAGGGGTGTGAGTCTGCAAGGACTACGCTACTATCGGCGGCTATCCCGAAGCGTCCACCATAGCACACTCCCAGGACAGACGGTGGCTAGGTGCCACATCACCGATGTTGGAGCCATCACTCTCAACCTCGTCATCTACGAGTTCATAGAAACATGTGGGAGCATAGCTCGCCATCCCCACAAGTTTAGATGTGATTGGAGGCATCAGCATTTTTTGGAGCCCTTGGCCATATGCGTCCATGGGGGACGCGAGGCCATAGGGGAACCGGTCACATGGCGGTTGCGGTGCGGACAACAGGGTCCCTTCGGGGAATCGGCGAAAGATAGTAAATAGCGAGTAAATAACAAAGCGTACGTTACTCATAGTGGGGTTTGAGCAGAGTGTTTGCTTGAAACAAAGCATAGGCGCCTCATCGTTGAAGTTGCCGAGAGTCCTAGAGCCGACGGAGGGCACCCCTCCGATGGGCGCCGGGATGGGTGCCTCCTTGTGGAGGTGCAGTATGCCGAGCCGGTCGGCGACGAAGGCCACGCTTTCGAAGAGGAAGGCCTATGATGGCTCAAAGACGGGAGGCCCCCATATCCCAACAGGTGGGAGTACGGGGAACTCTAGTGAGCCAAACCAAGTTGTGTCGCTTGAGCCTGCCATGGCGAAGGTGGCGGAAAAGTGGGCCATTCGATGACCAAAAGTGTGAACGTACAATGTCTTTCCCATGGACGGTGCCAACTGTCGGTGCAGAAAGTGACAAACATGTAAATATTTATAGTTTTGCTATACGTTGTGATCGGATATGGCCTAGCACTCAATGACACAGGGTTTATACTGGTTCAGGCAACGTGCCCTACGTCCAGTTTGATTAGGTCAGTGACTTTATTTCTAAGCCTAGGTGCTCGAAGTTTGCTGTGGGGTTACAAACGGAAGGGAGAAAGATGGGGATGCAAGAGGTCCGGTCAGACTCCGGTCTGAAGGGCCGAGAGTGACGGGAGCTCCGTTGTGCGCAAAGTGTTTGAGTGTGTGCTCGAGGTTTGAACCTAGTGGTTTTGTTGTTGTGTGTGAGTGAACTCATCGATCTCTTTGTTGGGAGAGAGTGCATCCCCTTTTATAGACGAAGGGGACGGCCTTACAAGCGAGAGAGAGGGAGAGTATGCATGCTACTAAGTCTTGTTGCCCACGCCGTCGAGAACAAGATGATGGTAGGCGCCCATAACACTGTTGTTGTCAGACGCATGTGGGAGGTTTTACTGTATTCACCATGTATGGTAAATGAGGCGCCCACAATACTGTTGATGTCCAAAGGCATGTGGGGGAGCCTTACCGTGTTCTTCTGGTATGGGAGTTGATGGCGCCCACAACACTGTAGGGTAAATGTCGGCGCCCACAATACTACTTGGGTTCTGGCATGCCTGTAAGGTTGTAGGGCACCCTTCTGACATATCCTGTCGGTTACTGTCCTACAGGTGTGCAGGGTACGGTCCTCGGTATCGCAGTCGACTTTGAGTGCACTTCCTTACTTGCTCTGTCCTTTTCCTAGTCCTCACCGAGCAAGCATCCCCGGTCGGTTGGTTCCAGTCGGCTCTGACTGCGCTAGTCGGAGAAGAGCTATAAGCTGGGGTTCGGTGCATCCCCGATCAGAGACGCGGGTCGGCATTGGAGGTGGTGTTTGGCTAGGCCTTCCGGCCAGAGAGGCGGGCCAGAGTCAGAAGCGAGCGTTGTTCCTCCTTGGCCAGGCCTTCCGATCGGAGATTGGATCGCCCTTCTGGCCTGTCGTTTAGGTATTTGGGCCGGCCCAAGAGTTTGCGCGTTGTTCGCAATGTCATCTGCTAGGCCGAGCATTTACTAGGAAGCCGGTCCATGAGGGACCCCGGGTTTATAAACCCAACACCACCACTACTACAAAACCGATTTTCACGGTCGATCGTTTAGCATTTTCAAAGGTGGCCTGTCCACCTGCCAATACCATGAAGTCACTATAAATCAAAGATTTATAGAGGTGTGTGTGATCCATGTCCGTGTAAATGGAACTCTAGAGGCGGGTGCCTAACAACGCTTGCCTCTAGAAGTGGAACTCTAGAGGCAGGCGTCTAACAATGCCTACCTCTAGAAATGGATTAAAAAATAAACAAAATGAACCTGTCATTGAGGCTAGTCACTGCTTGCTAAGTTCATCGCCAAGCCCACTAAGCCCGTCCACTTCGCTGCCAAGCCAATTGAGCTCATCGAGTTCACCGCCAAGCCTCGCAGATGTACACCCGTGCCATCTCCACCACAAATCGATCCGCCTGCCCCACCATCTCTGCCACATATCGAACCCGTCAGGTCACACTGCCTGCGCCATAGGTAAGAGCCGTTCATCCATCTATGCCTTCTCTGCCATAGATCTGCGAGAAGACAAAGAAAGACAGAGGAAAAGGGGCATAGCTTGGCTTCTAGAGCGGATCTATGAGGAGAGACTGAGAGGGGAGGAGGGTGGCGATATATCACCTTGGTGATGGTGGATCTAGATCAGGAAGTTGGCGTACAGGACGATGGGGAGGACGGAGAGGACCACGACCGCGTGAGCCACCCCTGACGCTAAGGTGGAGAAGACGAGATGTGGGGAGTTGTGATCGAGGGTGTCCGTGTGGCACCTGGTTTCAAGAACAAAACCAGATATACACCATATGTGAGCCCAGGAAGTCCAATCTCACATATAGCTACAAATAAGGGTAATATCGAAAGACAATGCTCAATATATAACGTACTTAGTATAAATGATATAACCTTAGATAGCAAACAGCAGAAAGACAACTCCGATCTTCGGGTGAAGACTCAAATTCCACAGGGACAACTGACTGGTTGATCACAAGCCTAATTCCTCTAAACTCTAGCAATCTGGTACCTATCCGGGATTTTTCCAAAGATTTAAAAAGTAAAGCAAGCGTAAGTACATGTCGTACTCAACAAATATAACATGGGGTTCATGAGGCTCAAAAGGCTGACACTGGTTTAACTGCGATTAGCTTTTAATTGTCACAATTTTAGCATAGGAGTAGCAACAAGTTTATCACAAACCCATATAAACACATGATCAGGTAAACATGAATAATGAATAGCATAAACAATTAATCATTAATGAGCATCTTTATCATCAGTATCATCAGTGTTCATCATCTATTCCGTAAGGGTTCCATGGCCACTCGTGATCGTGAGCACGGCTGATATACTAGTTTTACACACTGTAGAGGTTGTACACTTTCATTATGAGTTATGATTTACCCTTTCGCCTGAGATATCTAATCTCTTGACCCACTTCTAAGGAAGGTCGGTAGGGTTCACTATGAAGCCTTTCAAAGGTTCGTCTAACAAGTTAGGGCCATTAGATTCACTCGGCAAAAAGATGTAGAGCTCACCTTCCCAATGTAGTTCATATATTTACACTAGCGGTTTTTTAAGGATAGCACTAGTGCAGCTGTATCTACACTGATGGTTCATAACCAGCATAGGTCCACACATATGTTTTTACTTGCAACTACTCTTTATTAATAACTGCCTGTGAAAATACCTAGGTGTCAGCAAAAATCGTATCCTGGTCGAAACGACATTGCTTCATATACCAAATGTTTAACCAAGTCTTGTACACAGATTTTACCCTGGTGACTATCCTTACACACAGCACTGCGCAAACTACGCTCTCAGCTATTGATTCCTCTTTGGAAAAGGCATGCCACCTTATTTTGGGATTTGAGAATCAATATTCCTCCCTACTGGTACTTCTATTTATAGTTTTATACAGTCAAAAGCACGATTTTTCCCCCTTTCAAAGCCATCTTTATTCCATTGCACGAGTGCGTATATCTACAGCCGTCCCGTAGAGGTGGTGACCGGTGAGCTGCCAGGACTAAGCCACTGCAGCGTGGGTCCCATCGCTCAGGAATTCTGTCAGATGGTGACTAGTAAAGTAAATTGCATCTGCAGGTAAGGAGCTCTGCCCTGAGATGCTATTTTCGGCTTTCATACAAGGCATACTCGTCTTCCTAGAATTATTGGTCTCAGTTTGTTCTAAAGGGAGACATGTCCTTGTTTCTCATGTCTGCAGTCTGATCATCTGATGGACACATGCATGGAGGTAGCGTAAGCCCCGTAGCACAAACACAGGATTCCAACTCTTGACTAATAATATATAAATAAATGTCTACCACGTGCATATACATAGGATCCCACACGATCGGATTCGCCAGGTGCGCGAATTTCAGGGACAAAATCTACGGCGACTTCGAGCTGACATCCAAGTACAACCCGTCGTCCGAGGCGTACCTCAGCAAGCTCAAGGAGGTGTGCCCGCGGGACGACGGCGACGACAACATCAGCGCATGGACAGCCACACCTCCGCCGTCTTCGACAACGCCTACTTCGAGACCCTCATCAAGGGCGAGGGCCTCAACTCCTACCAGGAGATGTGGTCCAGCATCGCCGGCTACTCGACCTCCGACACCATCAACAAGTACTGGGCCGACCCGGAGGCCTTCTTCAAGCAGTTCTCCGACTCCATGGTGAAGATGGGCAACATCACAAACTCTACCGGCGGCGAGGTCAGGAAGACCTGCAGATTTGTCAACACATAGGATATATATAGGATAATGCTCAAGACTGGAGGAGAAACCCGGTGGTTGTGGTTGTACTTGTACACCTGGCCCTTCTTTTGAAGGTTTATTTATGGTGGTTTGCAAAATAAATAATCATTTGATGAGGCTATTGTATTATACATATATAGCATATTATATGTTATTGTGGCACTGTAAACTATTGTTGGCTGCTATGTGAAGATGCGTACACATCTTGGTCTGTGTATATCTGAATTCCACGGGTGATTTGACAGAGCTTTAATCTCTATTTTTGAGCTCTAATAACTCCTTCGTTCTTCGGTGAAATGATTCTACTTGATTTTGACGGCGGAGCAGATGAAAAGTAATTTTGGTGGAGATTAAATAGAGAGCAGTAAGGAGCATATCCATTTTTAGCTTCTAATGTAAATAAGAAAGTGATTCTTTTGTGCTCTCCACCAGAATCTGTACGTAGTTTTGCTGTTTGGCTAAGAATAGTGATTGTCAAGGAGAATCTGATCTGAGAACTCTGCCAAATGGCTCCTACATAACCTATCATGTGCACATCAGCGGTGTAGTATATTCACTCCCATGTGATTTTATAACGTCCCTTGTATTCATAAAAGTGCAGCACAAAAGCCAAACAAAACCCTTGAAGTTTTGAGACAAAATTTTCAGTGTATGAGTAAGTATTATTACCTAAGAATGAAAGCGGATTTATCTCTAAACTCACAAATAGACTTATTTTTTAACAAGCTTGCTTGGATCCCTAATCTCACCTAATAACAAACCATTAAATATCTATACTAGCCATACAAGGAAGTTCATACAAAATACTTTTACCACGATCATACGTATATTATATCTCATAATATGTGTTTGGGAAAAAAACATTAACACAATGGATCAATCTTCCCAATCCACCTGTCGGTGCAGAATGTGACCAACAAGTAAATATTTGTAGTTTTTTTGTACGTTGTGATCGGATGTGGCATAGCACTCAATGACACCGGGTTTATACTGGTTCAGGCAACGTGCCCTACGTCCAGTTTGAGTCGGTCAGTGACTTTATTCCTGAGCCCAGGTGCTCGAAGTTTGCTGTGGGGTTACAAACGGAAGGGAGAAAGATGGGGGGTGCAAGAGGTCCGGTCAGACTCCGGTCTGAAGGGCCAAGAGTGACGGGAGCTCTGCTGTGCGCTAAGTGTTTGAGCGTGTGCTCGATGTTTGAACCTAGTGGTTCTGTTGTTGTGTGTGAGTGAACTCATCGATCTCTCTGTTGGGAGAGAGCGCATCCCCTTTTATAGATGAAGGGGACGACCTTACAAGCGAGAGAAAGGGAGAGTACGCATGCTACTAAGTCTTGTTACCAACGCCGTCGGGTACAAAATGATGGTAGGCACCCATAACACTGTTGTTGTCAGACGCATGTGGGAGGTTTTACTGTATTCACCATGTATGGTAAATGACGGCGCCCACAACAATGTTGATGTCCAGAGGCATGTGGGGGCAGCCTTACCGCTTTTGTCTGGTATGGGAGTTGATGGCGCCCACAACACTATAGGGCAAATGTCGGCACCCACAACACTTCTTGGGTTCTGGCATGCCTGGAAGGTTGCAGGGCACCCTTCTGACATGTCCATGAGGGACCCCGGGTTTGTGAACCCGACAGGAGCCCCCGAGGCCCCGGGCGATTTTGGTAGAATCGTCTGGGAAATTTTTGTCTTGACGGTGGATGCACGCGAGCGCATCCGCGGGTGTAGCCCTCGAGCCCCCAGGCGATTTAGGTAAAATCGTCTGGGGGGTTCTTTGTGTTGCCAGCGGGGGAAGTTTGTTTCGTCAGCGGGTGCACGCGAGTGCACCCGTGGGTGTAGCCCCCGAGCCCCCAGGCGATTCGGGCAGAACGCCTAGGGGGTTTTGTCAGCGGGCAGTTTAGGGATCGGGTGAGACGGAGTCACGGATCCTGGTGTCGGGCGCAGCCGAGGCAGTTTAGGGATCGGGCGAGAAGTAGTCATGGATCCTGGCGTCTGGCGCAGCCGAGGCAATTTTAGGGATCAGGCAAGACGGAGTCGTGGATCCTGGCGTCGGGCACAGTCGAGGCAGTTTAGGGATCGGGCGAGACGGAGTCGCGGATCCTGGCGTCGGGCGTAGCCGAGGCAGTTTAGGGATCGGGCAAGATGGAGTCGGGGATCCTGGCGTCGGGCGCAGCCGAGGCAGTTTTAGGGATCGGGCGAGACAGAGTCGCGGATCCTAGCGTCGAGCGCAGCCGAGGCAGTTTAGGGATCGGGCGAGATGGAGTCGCGGATCCTGGCGTCGGGTGCACCCGAGGTAGTTTTAGAGATCGGGGGAGACGGAATCGCGGATCTTGGCGTCGGGCACAGCCAAGGTAGTTTAGGGATCAGGCGAGACGGAGTTGCGGATCCTGGCATCGGGCGTAGCCGAGACAATTTTAGAGATCGGGCGAGACGAAGTTGCGGATACTAGCGTTGAGTGCAGCCGAGGCAGTTTTTGGATCGGGCGAGACGGAGTCATGGATCCTAGCGTCGGGCGTAGCTGAGGCAGTTTAGGGATTGGGCGAGACGGAGTCGCGGATCCTAGCATCGGGCGCTGCCGAGGCAGTTTTAGGCATCGGGCGAGACAGAGTCGTGGATCCTAGTATCGGGCATAGCCGAGGCAGTTCTAGGGATCGGGTGACACGGAGTCACGGATCCTAGCGTCGAGCGTAGCCAAGGAAGTTTAGGGATCGGGCGAGCTAGAGTCGCGGATCCTATCGTCGGGCACAGCCAAGGCAATTTTAGAGATCGGGTGAGATGGAGTCACGGATCTTGGCGTCGGGCACAACCGAGGTAGTTTTAGGGATCGGGCGAGACGAAGTCACGGATCCTAGCGCCGGGTGCAGTCGAGGTAGTTTAGGGATCGGGCGAGAGGGAGTCGTGGATCCAGGCGTTGGATGCAGCTGATGCAATTTTAGGGATCAGGCAAGATAGAGTCATAGATCCTAGCGTCAGGCGCAGTCGAGGCAGTTTAGGGATCGGGCGAGACGGTGTCGTAGATCCTGGCGTCGGGTGCAGCCGAGGCAGTTTTTGGATTGGGCAAGACGGATATCGCGAATCCTAGCATCGGCCGTAGCCGAGGCAGTTTATGGATCGGGCAAGATGGAGTCGCGGATCCTAGCATCAGGCGTAGCCGAGACAGTTTTAGGGATCGGGTGAGACAAAATCACAAATCCTGGCGTCGGGCGTAGCCGAGGCAGTTTAGGGATCGGGCGAGACAGAGTCGTGGATCTTGGCGTTGGGCGCAGCCGAGGGAATTTTAGGGATCGGGCGAGACGGAGTCACGGATCCTAGCATCGGGCACAGCCGAGGTAGTTTTAGGGATCGAGCGAGACGGAGTCGCGGATCCTGGCATCGGGCGCAGCTGATGCAGTTTAGGGATCGGACGAGACGGAGTTGCGGATCCTGGCGTCAGGCGTAGCCGAGGCAGTTTTAGGGATTGGGCGAGACGGGGTCGTGGATCCTGGCGTCGGGCACCTTGAGCCCCTAAGCCCGGTTGGGCTTGGTAGGGGTTAGGTTGGGTTGGAGTTTTTGTGCGTTACCTCGTCCGTGGTTTTTCACAACTAGAGGGGCTGAGCTAACGTTGCTTGCCTCGATGGCTCGAGTGATTCGCTTGGTGAGCTCGCTAACGGGCACGTTCGAGTCAAATCTAGGTCCATTATTCGTGACGGGGTCGGCATAGCCCTCATGTGGCATTCCACTACTCCTTAACCTACAACCCGGCAGATGCCTGGGTCGTTCTGGAGACCGAACCGGTGGCCCGCTGGCCTCCCCTCGATGGAGATTCTGTGGCTTTGGCTCGAGGTTAGGATTGAATGAGAAGGTTGAGATGACCCTGTCCGCTTCAGGGCAGACTAGGCGAGGGCCACTCGGGGCTCATCTGCATGTTCTCCCCTGGCTCTATTTGACGCGAGGCAGCCTCGAGCCCTTCATGGGCCAGCCTTCGAACCCCGATCAGTCGTTGCTCATGTTGAATGAAGCAACTACCGCTTCGTGATGCAACACGGAGTGTTGTGATGCATTTAACTGCATATGCGATGCCTCGGATGTATGGAACGAGTGAATGCGTGTATAGATGAGTGAATGATAGCAGATGAATGAATGTTTATATAAAGAAATAATGGGGGTTGGCAATATTACCTTGATGACTCGAGTGACGGGGTTTGAGGAGCTCCTATCGGATATGTCCGACCGAGATCCGTGGTCGTCGTTCGTGAAAGAGTCAGCATGGCCCACATGAGGCATCCCTCTGCTCCTTACCTATCTCTCGGCGTTTGCCTGAGCCGTCCGATTGACTCAGGAAGCCCGTTGGTCTCTCCTGGTGGAGATCCCATCGTTGGGCCTTTCTAAGTCCCGCCTGGGAAGGCGGAGGGCCGCCTGCATGCAGTGGTGCCTTGTTTCTTGAGCTAGCGTGTGGTAGTGGTGGGCCATATCTAGGCCACGTCTCATCTGACCAGGCGCCGTTTCATTGGGCAGGGTGCATCCCATCGGTCAGGGCGCATCCCATCATATCCCATCCACATTGAATGGGGGAAGGGAGAGGGTTTTTTGCCCTTGTCATTTCACCTTTCCCCAATCGCTGCGCCTTTCCCAACTGTTGTGCCTCTTTCTTTGTGTAGGGGAAGGGAGAGGGCTCCTATTCCTTTCCTTCGCCTATTCCTCATCTGCCACCTCTTCTCCTTCTTCCTTCTCACCAAGAGTGTTTGAGTGCCACGGTGGTTCCTTGGAGAGAAAAGGGGAGAGCGAGGGAGAGGAGAAAACTCACAGATCCATTCATTAACCCGGAGCGCAATGTTGAGCCAGAGGTCATCCGTCATGAGGGAGTCAGTGCTAGCTGCCTTCGCCGAGAAGGGGTTTCTACCGCCGAAGGAGGTGGCACACTGGAGGGCTCCTATGGGGGAGGATTTCCTGCAACCTCGGGCTAGCGAGGTTGTTTCCTTCCTCGCCTTTCATGAGCGTGGGTTAGGATACCCCACGCACTGGTTCCTGCGCGGGCTCCTCAATGAGTGGTGCCTGGAGCTGCAGCACCTCAATCCGACTGGGGTGCTGCATATCGTCGACTTTGTCACCATGTGCAAGGCCTTCCTTGGGATGGAGCCACATGTGGACTTCTTCTGGTAGATGTTCTCTAGGCAAGCTTTGTCGAAGGGGAAGCCGCTCATGATCACGCCGGTGGGGGCTTCACGATGCAGAAGAAACCAAGTGCGTCGGGTTCGTACCCCACGTACACCCCCTGTGATTCTAATCGAGGGTGGCACAAGGAATGGTTCTACATCAGGAACCCAGAGGAGGTGCCGTTCCCACCTTTTACCGGCAGGAGGCCAGAGAGCTAGTCATGGGGCCCCACCTGCCAGCAGAAGAAGAAGGTGGAGATTATCGAGGTGGAGCTCCAGAAGCTCGTGCGGTGTGGCCTTGATGGGGTGCGGGTGTTCCACACATTCTTCCATCATTGGGTTGCTCAACTGGTGGAGAGGACGCGGCCAATGTGGATGTACAGTGGCCCGATGGACCTCGATTGTGCGTCGCCGGAGGAGCTGGCGAATGACGAGGTATGGAGTCATCTTGATCGGGTGCTGCAACTAAGGCCTGGAGAGACCCTTGATGGAAAGCCCGGAGTTCTCAACGCTACGAAGTAGTCCAATTTGGTATGCTCCGCTCTCTGAGTCGTCCATTCTATAGGGACTTGGAGTTTACAAGTCCTGGCCACACCTTCCGAAGGGGCCAGAGGGCGTGGCTCGGCAAGCCACCCTGAAGGAGGCGGCAGTTGAGAGGAAGAAGAAGAAAGCTAAGGAGGCTCAGCGGAAGCATGAGAAGGAGATGGAGATAGCCCAGCATGTGCAGGCCAAGGAAAATAGGAGCATTGTCGAGTCAGAGGACCCCATAGAGGTGGGCGATGACGTGATCTTCTCAGAGGAGGAGGATGGCTGGGAGGTCGTTGCGACCTCGGTAGAGCGTCACGATCCTACGGCCACATCCACTAGCGGTGAGCAGGAGGTGGAGAGGCGCGGCGACGTTCCCGTGCTGAGGAAGCACGCCATGAGCTCAGACACCATTGGTGAATGGGAGGCAAAGCGGACACGGTCACCATGCCCTTTGGAGGCATCACCGGCCTCGTCCTCGCCTACTGTGGGCGTGGTGGGATAGGCCAGGCGGTCGGAAGAGTGAGCTCGCACCCGTGCATCATCGGGGCCAGTGCCAGTGCATGACCCACAATGGGAGGATGCCCCGCCAGCTGCTAAGGGTCAGCATGCCTCGAGCTGAAGGTCGTGGTGAGTCGCGGGCTGAGTTGGAGCCAGTTGGGTCAACTCCCCCCTGTTGAAGTGAGGGGGCATGGGTCGCGGCCCAGGAGCGGTCCTCGCCCGGCGGGCCCATTGATGTCGGATTGGGGCTTTAGAGCCCTACCGCTTCCATCTAGGTATGCCTTCTTTGTTTCTTTTCGATCTCACTGTTGAGTTTTTTGGAGTGTGACTGACTTGTACTTTTTCGACAGCGACCGGATGCTGATGGGGCTGAGCATCGCCCCAACTCCCATGCAGGAGGATTGGAGGCCCACCTTGCAGTGCGCCGTGGTGAGTGGTGGGGAGAGAAGGGTGGTGGTGGTGGGTCCTTCCCTTCTAGGGGTGGCACCCCTCGGGTCGGTCGCCAGTATGGCGGCGGTGGCAGTGACAGTGTTGGCGGCGATCCCAGTGGTGATGGCGGAGGCCGCGTCGGAGGTAACCCTTATGGCCGCTCCTCTACCGGCTATGGCGGTAGAGGAGAGGGAGACCAGGCTCCCTGCCTTGCCGGGTGGAGGGCCGCATGGCTCACCCTCACGGTCGGAGCTAGAGGTACCATGGGGAGATGCAGTCAGGCTGGAGCCAGAACGCCTGCCGATGGTCCATGAAATCGAGGTGGTGGAGATCCCTTCTGATGGTGAAGCAGGTGATGAGGTATAGCCGCCGGCGCCATCGTAGGAGCTGGCAGTGGTCGGATCATCAGCTGGGCCTTCTAGTGGGCTAGGGGCCACCGACCTGGTGTGGTCCTACCTTGAGGACCCGAGGAAGGTTTGGTTCATCCTTCGGGATGAGTAGGAGGATCAACTTTGGGACATGCTTGGAGGGAGAGGATTCACCATGGAGTTCGATCTCACCCAACTATCGGTGAAGCTTGAGGAGGCCCAGGAGTGGGTTAAGTCCATCCAGCGGACAGTCACGGTCAACCTACCTCGTGTCATAGAGGTGAGTTTTCTATGTTCGTCCTTGACCCCTTGGTGTTTCATCAGTTACCTCAGCATGCTTGCTTCTCATTTTTGTATGGTCCACAGGAGATGTCGAGCCGCAAGTCCTGTTTCCTCCGGATGGAGCACGCCTAGGTCGCCGAGCTCGAGCGTGAGCTAGAGTCCACCCGTCGTGAGTCCAAAGACCGAGCGGCGGAGGTGACCAGGGCGTGGGCGGTGGAGTTGCTCACGGTGGAGCGAGCGACCACCGCCGAGCGGGGGCATGAGGTGGCAAAGGTCTGCTAGGCAGAGATCGAGGCGATAGTATAGAAGTCCCTGGCGGACATTGAGGTGGTGTTCCAAAGTTCCCTAGAGACCCCAGAGATGGAGCGGAAGGCCCTGGAGTCAGAGTGGAAGGCCCGGTCAAAGGCCGACCAGGAAGTGCTCATGCTTCGGGGCTAGGTGATGGGGACGAAGGAGGTGAACGCCCGGCTCTGTGAGCAGGTGACTCGGCTGGAGGAGGGACTCTCCCTCCTAGAGAACACCTGCCTCGGTACATACCTTTTCTGCTTTTTGACGTGTTGGTTTCTTCCTTTAGCTTGCTTTTGAGCTTGTTGCCCTTCTTCCAGAGCTAGGTGGAAAGGTGGAGTCGTTGGAGCGGGACCTGGAGATGGCCAAGGCGACGATTGGCCAAACTGCAGAGGCGCTAGCCAAGTCCTTTGAAGAGTGATGTGTTCTCGAGGGGAACTTGACCAGATACGTAATGTTGCCTAGCTCGTCATCTAGGAGGTCTTCGGGTCGGTGCCAAGTACCAGCGCGCCCGCCATCCGGCTGCTGAGGTTCCGGATGAGGTTCGGGCTCCCATCACCAATAGACTGTTCTATGGGACGTTGGGGGTGTTGACTTTGTTGGTGATGTACCACCCAGATCTAGACTTTGCCGCCATCTACAACAGGTATGCTGATGGCTGGAGCGCGGAGGACATCCACTCACTCAGGGAGAGCTTGCTGCCACACGCAAAGTTGGTGGCTGAGCAAGTCTCCGCGCAGTGGGTGATGGATGCTCGCTATGCGGACATGGCCGAAGGCGCATGTCAGGAGGATGTCGCCCAGGATGTGGATGGCGTGGAGCCTGGGTCGGAAGAGGACGTCGCCCCACCTCCGACTAAGCCGAGCGTTGCCCAGTCGGAGGACGAGCAGCCCCTACCCTCGCCGGTTGAGCCGGTAGCCGATGCCACCGAGGAGCCACAGTAGAAGATTTTAGAGTAAAAATACTTTATTAGATGTAAAAGATAATGTCGTGGGGGAGCCCCCTATGTAAAGTGCTTTTGTGTATTCATGAATACAGTAATTTTGTTTTTGTGATGGAACTACTTCGTTCAGGGAAGCTTGTCCCGTCCGTTCCTTATTTTTACCTTAGCATAACTTTGTTTTTTATTCTTTTCTTTTTTGCACCTGCCCATTCACACCTTAGGCTCCAACCTTAAGAGCCTAAGCATGGCCCGCGAGGCTCAGCTACTCGTAACCGTAGGCAGAGGCGGGGTGCGATCGGTCAGAATATTTAAAGCAAAGTTACGTAAGGTAATTAAAGGAAGGGACTACCCTTTTGTTTGGGAAAAACATATTTATCATATAATAGTAAAAAGAGAGGTGGCATCGCACCCCCGTGGAGCCCCCGAGCGACCTGGGGTGAAAGTGTTTGGGCCATGGTGCTTTATAGGAGCAAATGTTAAGTGAAAAGACGGTAAGATCGAATTTTTAAGGGAAGAAACAACATAACTGTTCGATGTTCCAAGTGTTGGTGAGAACATTGCCGTTGTCGTCCATCAGTCGGTAGGTGCCTGGTTGGATCACCTCGGTCGCCATATAGGGACCTTCAGTTATCCGGATCCTTGCCCACCACGCCCCCTTTCTTGGTTGCTACCTCCTTGCATTTTCCTTCCTTTGGCCCACCGGCCTATCGTTGAAAGCGCTTGAGGAGCTCGCAGTCTTTGTAGAGGTGTTTGACAGGGTAGGCATGGTTGGTGCATGGGCTCTCCATGACCTCGTTGAAGTGGTCCAAAGGCCCTGCTGGGGCTACTTGCCCGTGTGATCAGCCACGGCGACCAACGCGGAGTTGGTCGGTCGGCGATGATCTTTCTTGTTTTTTTGCCCCTCTACGTTGAGGGGCCCTCATCCTAATCCTCGCGCTTGGACTTGCCTTTGTCCTAGCCTCCATTAAAGACTGCTCCGACCACCTTCTCGCCAGAGGCATGGTTTGTGGTGACGTCGAGCAGGTCACGGGTGGTACGGGCTTTCAGGCATCCAAGCTTTTGGATCAGGGACTCATAGGTTGTCCCGAAGAGGAATGAGCTGATGACGTCTGTGTCGACGACATTAGGGAGGGAGTTGCATCTTTTGGAGAACCTACAGATGTAATCCCATAGGGGCTCGTTGGGCTCCTGCTGGTAGCTCTTAAGGTCCCAGGAGTTCCCAGGGTGGACATACGTCCCCTAGAAGTTCCCAACGAAGACCCTCTTGAGGTCCGTCCAGTCACGGATGCTGTTGTGCAAGAGGAATTCAAGCCATGCTCAAACATGTTCCCCCATGCAGATAGGGAGGTACTGAATGATGAAGTGGTCATCATCCACTCCACCGGCTCGGTAGGCGAGCCAGAAATCTTCAAGTCATATACCAGGGTTCATCTCCCCGGTATACTTAGTGATGTTGGTAGGGGGTCAGAAGCGCTGTGGAAATGGCGCTCTCTGGATGCGTCGGCCCAAGGCCCATGCTCCTAGGCCATCTGGGCTGGGACTTCGGTCGTCCGGCCGACGACCATGGCTGGGGTGCATTTCACCGCTCCCCGCAATGGTCTGGCCAAGGTCTATGTCGCCTGCCCTCATGGCCGCCCAATGGACATCATCATCATGCCAGGCCTGACGCCAGTTGCTGATGATGCTACGAGCCTCTTGGTTCGGCCCGAGCCACTCGCGCACAGGCGTCCGGTGTGGAGTGGGCGCCAAGTCAGGTCGAGGCATAGCTGTGGCCTCCTATGCCGCGCTCAACGGCTATAGCGGTGAGCAGATGGAGCGATTCATCTGGTGCGTCTCCACTCCCCTGGTGGGGAGAGAGACCGTGAGTCGATGTCGTGATGCGGAGATCTCCGCCTGTTGAACAGTGGCGGTCTCCACCAGTGCCCGGAGGTTCTGGTGGATTGCCTATTCCTGGGGGTCGTTCGGCTCGGGAAGGCCGCGCAAAAGCATTGCTGCGGCGGTGATGTTCTGGCCAGCCCGGGCAAACTATGGGGGATCGTTCGCCCCATCCATGATGTTGCGCTGGACCTAGCGGGCGTGACCCCAAGCGCCGCTCGTCGGGTTATGCGCACAGGGTGCAGCGTGTTGTGCTGAGCGCGCTGGTGTAGGGGGCGGTTGGTTCTGCCACCGTTGTTGTAGCTCCTCGCCATGCTCTTGTGCAAGCGCAAGGGCCCCTGCATGAGGGTCCGGAGGGGTGAGTCTGCAAGGACTCCACTACTATCGGCGGCTATCCCAGAGCATCCGCCATAGCACACTCCCAGGACAAACGGTGGCTAGGTGCCACGTCACCGATGTTGGAGCCATCACTCTCAACCTCATCATCTACGAGTTCGTAGAAACACGTGGGAGCATAGCTCGCCATCCCCACAAGTTCGGATGTGATAGGAGGAGGCGTCAGCATTTTTCGGAGCCCCCGAGCATACGCGTCCATGGGGGACGCGATGCCGTAGGGGAACCGGTCACATGGCGGTTGCAGTGCGGACAACGGGGTCCCTTTGGGGAATCGGCGAAAGATAGTAAATAGCGAGTAAATAACAAAGCGTATGTTACTCATAGTGGGGTTTGAGCAGAGTGCTTGCTCGAAACAAAGCGCAGGCGCCTCATCGTTGAAGTTGCCGGGAGTCCCGGAGCCGACGGAGGGCACCCCTCCGATGGACGCCGGGATGGGTGCCTCCTTGTGGAGGTGCAGTATGCCGAGCTGGTCGGCGACGAAGTCCAGGCTTTCAAAGAGGAAGGCCTGGGTTGGCTCAAAGACGGGAGGCCCCCATATCCCAACAGGTGGGAGTACGGGGAACACTAGTGAGCCAAAGCGAGTTGTATCGCTTGAGCCCGCCATGGCGAAGGTGGTGGAAAAGTGGGCCATCCGATGACCAAAAGTGTAAACGTACAATGTCTTTCCCACGGATGGCACCAACTGTCAGTGCGGAAAGTGACAAACACGTAAATATTTGTAGTTTTGCTGTACGTTGTGGTCGGATATGGCCTAGCACTCAATGACACAGGGTTTATACTGGTTAAGGCAACGTGCCCTATGTCCAGTTTGATTAGGTCGATGACTTTATTCCTGAGCCCAGGTGCTCGAAGTTTGTTGTGGGGTTACAAATGGAAGGGAGAAAGATGGGGGGTGCAAGAGGTCCGGTCAGACTCCGGTCTGAAGGGCCGAGAGTGACGGGAGCTCTGCTGTGCGCTAAGTGTTTGAGC
Source organism: Miscanthus floridulus (assembly GCF_019320115.1). NCBI lineage: Eukaryota > Viridiplantae > Streptophyta > Magnoliopsida > Poales > Poaceae > Miscanthus > Miscanthus floridulus. Next base: position 45,562,073 of record NC_089597.1, read on the forward strand.
GTGTGCTCGAGGTTTGAACCTAGTGGTTTTGTTGTTGTGTGTGAGTGAACACATCGATCTCTTTGTTGGGAGAGAGTGCATCCCCTTTTATAGACGAAGGGGACGGCCTTACAAGCGAGAGAGAGGGGGAGTACGCATGCTACTAAGTCTTGTTGCCCATGCCATCGGGAACAAGATGATGGTAGGTGCCCATAACACTATTGTTGTCAGACGCATGTGAGAGGTTTTACTGTATTCACCATGTATGGTAAATGAGGCGCCCACAACATTGTTGATGTCCATAGGCATGTGGGGGAGCCTTACCGTGTTTTTCTGGTATGGGAGTTGATGGCGCCCACAACACTATAGGGTAAATGTCGGCGCCCACAATACTGCTTGGGTTCTGGCATGCCTAGAAGGTTGTAGGGCACCCTTCTGACATGTCCTGTCGATTACTGTCCTACAGGTGTGTAGGGTATGGTCCTCGGTATTGCAGTCGACTTTGAGTGCACTTCCTTACATGCTTTGTCCTTTTCCTTGTCCTCACCGAGCGAGCATCCTCGGTCGGTTGGTTCTAGTCGGCTCTGACTGCACCAGTCGGAGAAGAGCAGGGGTTCGGTGCATCCCCGATCGGAGACGTGGGTCGGCATTGGAGGTGGTGTTTGGCCAGGCCTTCCGGTCGGAGAGGCGGGCCGGAGTCAGAAGCGAGCGTTGTTCCTCCTTGGCCAGGCCTTCCGATCGGAGATTGGATCGCCCTTCTGGCCTGTCATTTAGGTATTTGGGCTGGCCCAGGAGTTTGCGCGTTGTTCACAATGTCGTCTGCTGGGCCGAGCATTTACTGGGAAGCCGGTCCATGAGGGACCCTGGGTTTATGAACCCAACACCACCACTACTACAAAACTGATTTTCACAGTCGATCGTTTAGCATTTTCAGAGGTGGCCTGTTCACCCGCCTATACCATGAAGTCACTGTAAATCAAAGATTTATAGAGGTGGGTGTGATCCATGTCCGTGTAAATGGAACTCTAGAGGCGGGTGCCTAACAACGCTTGCCTCTAGAAATGGAACTCTAGAGGCAGGCGTCTAACAATGCCTACCTCCAGAAATGGATTAAAAAAATAAACAAAATGAACCTGTCGTTGAGGCTAGTCACTGCTTGCTAAGTTCGTCGCAAAGCCCACTAAGCCCGTCCACTTCGCTGCCAAGCCAATTGAGCTCGTCGAGTTCGCCGCCAAGCCTCGCAGATGTACACCCGTGCCATCTCCACCAAAAATCGATCCGCTTGCCCCACCATCTCTGCCATATATCGAACCCGTCAGGTCACACTGCCTGCGCCGTAGGTAAGAGCCGTTCATCCAACTATGCCTTCTCTGCCATAGATCTACGAGAAGACAAAGAAAGATAGAGGAAAAGGGACATAGCTTGGCTTCTAGAGTGGATCTACGAGGAGATACTAAGAGGGGAGGAGGGTAGTGATATATCACCTTGGTGATGGTGGATCTAGATCAGGAAGTTGGCGTACAGGACGATGGGGAGGACGGAGAGGACCACGACCGCGTGAGCCACCCCTAACGCTGAGGTGGAGAAGATGAGATGTGGGGAGTTGTGATCGAGGGTGTCCGTGTAGCACCTGGTTTCAAGAACAAAACCAGATACACACTATATGTGAGCCCAGGAAGTCCAATCTCACATATAGCTACAAATAAGGGTAATATCGAAAGACAATGCTCAATATATAACGTACTTAGTATAAAGGATATAACCTTAGATAGCAAACAGCAGAAAGACAACTCCGATCTTCGGGTGAAGACTCAAATTCCACAGGGACAACTGACTGGTTGATCACAAGCCTAATTCCTCTAAACTCTAGCAATCTGGTACCTATCCGGGATTTTTCCAAAGATTTAAAAAGTAAAGCAAGCGTAAGTACATGTCGTACTCAACAAATATAACATGGGGTTCATGAGGCTCAAAAGGCTAACACTGGTTTAACTGCGATTAGCTTTTAATTGTCACAATTTTAGCATAGGAGTAGCAACAAGTTTATCACAAACCCATATAAACACATGATCAGGTAAACATGAATAATGAACAGCATAAACAATTAATCATTAATGAGCATCTTTATCATCAGTATCATCAGTATTCATCATCTATTCCGTAAGGGTTCCATGGCCACTCGTGATCGTGAGCACGGCTGATATACCAGTTTTACACACTGTAGAGGTGGTACACTTTCACTATGAGTTGTGATTTACGCTTTCGCCTAAGATATCTAATCTCTTGACCCACTTCTAAGGTAGGTCGGTAGGGTTCACTATGAAGCCTTTCAAATGTTCGTCTAACAAGTTAGGGCCACTAAATTCATTTGACAAAATGATGTAGAGCTCACCTTCCCAATGTAGTTCATATATTTACACTAGCGGTTTTTTAAGGATAGCACTAGTGCAGCTGTATCTACACTTATGGTTCATAACCAGCATAGGTCCACACAAGTTTTTACTTGCAACTACTCTTTATTAATAACTGCCTGTGAAAATACCTAGGTGTCAGCAAAAATCGTATCCTGGTCGAAACGACATTGCTTCATATACCAAATGTTTAACCAAGTCTTGTACACAGATTTTACCCTGGTGACTATCCTTACACACAGCACTGCGCAAACTACGCTCTCAGCTATTGATTCCTCTTTGGAAAAGGCATGCCACCTTATTTTGGGATTTGAGAATCAATATTCCTCCCTACTGGTACTTCTATTTATAGTTTTATACAGTCAAAAGCACGATTTTCCCCCTTTCAAAGCCATCTTTATTCCATTGCACGAGTGCGTATATCTACAGCAGTCCCGTAGAGGTGGTGACCGGTGAGCTGCCAGGACTAAGCCACTGCAGCGTGGGTCCCATCGCTCAGTAAATTGCATCTGCAGGTAAGGAGCTCTGCCTCTCTGAGATGCTATTTTCGGCTTTCATACAAGGCATACTCGTCTTTCTAGAATTATTGGTCTCAGTTTGTTCTAAAGGGAGACATGTCCTTGTTTCTCAAGTCTGCAGTCTGATCATCTGATGGATACATGCATGGAGGTAGCGTAAGCCCCGTAGCACAAACACGGGATTCCAACTCTTGACTAATAATATATAAATAAATGTCTACCACGTGCATATACATAGGATCCCACACGATCGGATTCGCCAGGTGCGCGAATTTCAGGGACAGAATCTACGGCGACTTCGAGCTGATATCCAAGTACAACCCGTCGTCCGAGGCGTACCTCAGCAAGCTCAAGGAGGTGTGCCCTCGGGACGACGGCGACGACAACATCAGCGCCATGGACAGCCACACCTCCGCCGTCTTCGACAACGCCTACTTCGAGACCCTCATCAAGGGCGAGGGCCTCCTCAACTCCGACCAGGAGATGTGGTCCAACATCGCCGGCTACTCGACCTCCGACACCGTCAACAGGTACTGGGCCGACCCGGAGGCCTTCTTCAAGCAGTTCTCCGACTCCATGGTGAAGATGGGCAACATCACAAACCCTGCCGGCGGCAAGGTCAGGAAGACCTGCAGATTTGTCAACACATAGGATATATATAGGATAATGCTCAAGACTGGAGGAGAAACCCGGTGGTTGTGGTTGTGGTTGGACTTGTACACCTGCCCCTTCTTTTGATGGTTTATTTATGGTGGTTTGCAAAATAAATAACCCTTTGATGAGGCTATTGTATTATGCATATATAGCATATTATATGTTATTGTGGCACTGTAAACTATGGTTAGCAGCTATGTGAAGATGCGTACACATCTTGGTCTGTGTATGTCTGAATTCCATGGGTGATTTGACAGAGCTTTACTCTCTATTTTTGAGCTCTAATAACTCCTTTGTTCTTCGGTGAAATGATTCTACTTGATTTTGATGGCGGAGCAGGTGAAAAGTGATTTTGGTGGAGATTGAATAGAGAGCAGTGAGGAGAATATCCATTTTTAGCTTCTAATGTAAATAAGAAAGTGATTCTTTTCTCCTCTCCACAAGAACCTGTACGTAGTTTTGCTGTTTGGCTAAGAATAGTGATTGTCAAGGAGAATCCGATCTGAGAACTCTGCCAAATGGCTCCTACATAACCTATCATGTGCACATCAGTGGTGTAGTATATTCATTCCCATGTGATTTTATAACGCCCCTTGTATTCATAAAAGTGCAGCACAAAAGCCAAACAAAACCCTTGAAGTTTTGAGACAAAATTTTCAGTGTATGAGTAAGTATTATTACCTAACAATGAAAGCGGATTTATCTCTAAACTCACAAATAGACTTAATTTTTAACAAGCTTGCTTGGATCCCTAATCTCACCTAATAACAAACCATTAAATATCTATACTAGCCATACAAGGAAGTTCATACAAAATACCTTTACCACGATCATACGTATATTATATCTCATAATATGTGTTTGGGAAAAAACATTAACACAATGGATCAATCTTCCCAATCCACCACTACTACAAAACCGATTTTCACAGTCGATCATTTAGCATTTTCAGAGGCGGCCTGTCCGCCTGCCTATACCATGAAGTCACTATAAAACAAAGATTTAGAGAGGTGGGTGTGATCCATGTCCATGTAAATGGAACTCTAGAGGCCGGTGCCTAACAATGCATGCCTCTGGAAATGGAACTCTAGAGGCAGGCGTCTAACAATGCCTACCTCTAGAAATGGATTAAAAAAATAAACAAAATGAACCTGTCGTTGAGGCTAGTCACTGCTTGCTGAGTTCATCGCCAAGCCCACTAAGCCCGTCCACTTCGCTGCCAAGCCAATTGACCTTGTCGAGTTCGCCGCCAAGCCTCGCAGATGTACACCCGTGCCATCTCCACCACAAATCGATCCACCTGCCCCACCATCTCTGCCACATATCGAACCTGTCAGTTCGCACTGCCTGCACCGCAGGTCAGAGCCATTCGTCCGTCTGTGCCTTCTTTGCCATAGATCTGCGAGAAGACAAAGAAAGACAAAGGAAAAGGGGCATAGCTTAGCTTCTAGAGCGGATCTACGAGGAGAGAGTGAGAGGGGAGAAGGGCAACGATATATCACCTTGGTGATGGTGGATCTAGATTAGGAAGTTGGCGTACACGAGGATGGGGGAGGACGGAGAGGACCACGGCCACGTGAGCCACCCCTGACGCTAAGGTGGAGAAGACGAGATGTGGGAAGTTTTGATCGAGGGTGTCCATGTAGCACCCGGTTTTAAGAACAAAACAAGATACATACCAAATCTGAGCCCAGGAAGTTAAATCTCACATATAGCTACAAATAAGGGCAATATCGAAAGATAATGCTCAATATATAACGTACTTAGTATAAAGGATATAACCTTAGACATCAAACAACGGAAAGACAACTCCGATCTTCGGGTGAAGACTCCAATTCCACAGGGACAACTAACTGATTGATCACAAGCCTAATTCCTCTAAACACTAGCAATCTGGTACCCATCCGGGATTTTTTCAAAAGATTTAAAAAGTAAAGCAACCGTAAGTACATGTCGTACTCAACAAATATAATATGGGGTTCATGAGGCTCAAAAGGCTGACACTGGTTTAACTGCGATTAGCTTTAATTGTCACAATTTTAGCATTGGAGTAGCAACAAGTTTATCACAAGCCCAAATAAACACATGATTAGGTAAACATGAATAATGAATAGCATAAACAATTAACCATTAATGAATATCTTTATCATCAGTATCATCAGTATTCATCATCTATTCCGTAAGAGTTCTAAGGCCACTCGTGACCGTGAGCATGTCTAATATACCAGTTTTACACTCTGCAGGGGTTGTACACTTTTACTGTGAGTCGTGATTTACCTTTTCGTCCGAGGTAGCTAATCTCTTGACCCACTTCCAAGGAAGGTCGGCAGGGTTCACTATGAAGCCTTTCAAAGGTTCATCTAACAAGTTAGGGCCATTAGATTCACTCGACAAACAGATGTAGAGCCCCCCTTCCCGATGGCACAATGACGCGTAGCCTATACACAAGGAGACAGAGACCGCACTATACCTGATTCGACAAGCCATTCTTACGCCAATAAAGGTAACCTCTAACAAGCTAGAAAAGGTCCTCATATTGAGCTAAAGCCAGAGCCGTGTAGCCCTCACAGTTGTACTGTAAGTGCTGGATAATCACTTACAGATAAGTCCTTAAGGAGAGGAATCTAGAGCACCATAAAAATAGCCCAATGCTCTAGCCCCGTTGATTCCATGTTGCTAAAAAGCATCACCCAAGCATCCATGCAATCATACATGAAGCAAACAATAGATCTAAATTAGAACAGTACACCAAACATAAGAAACAACAAGTGAAAAGGTTTTAAAGATGTTCTACACGTTACTATGAACACACAGACACAAAAATCACTCTAATCGTTGCTACAACGAAAAAGTTATGAATTAAACAAGATTTCCTTTAAAATAATAGATTAAACCTAACCTCGAATTTTAAAAGTTGAAATTATATTTATTAGTAAGATAAACATGTAGATTACTCCATTACGAATCTAACGCAACTTGAATGGGTCAAAATCGGAGTTAAAACGGAGAAACTACGCATAAAATAATATCAGTGGCAATTCTATAAATATTTGGAATCAATTTCGTATTAAAAATAATTAAAAACTGAATTTAAAATGCCTAATGGACCTGGCCTCGTTTTTAGAAAAACACAGGGGCCAAAACAAATAAATGAAGGGTATATTTTTAATTACTTTTGAACTACTCAGGACGGCGGGTTGATTTCTAGAAAAGTTGGGATCTCTTTAGCAAAATGTGCGCATAGTCAGCGCGGTCCTGGCGTGGCGTACACATGGTGATAGGTGGCGGTCACTGAGTGGCTGGTCTACGGTGAACCACTGCGTGGCCTGCTGACACGGATGGTGCGTTTGGTCCATACTGTGCTGTGCACCGAAGACGAACCGGTACGCAGCGATCTAATCCGAGCCGTCGGTGGAGAGATAGACGGCTGCGGGCATACGGGGAGAAAGGGTCGTCGGGGCGGTGCTCTGGCACGGCGGCACGCCATGGTCGACGGCGAGGGAGTCTCCGGCGACACTCGGGTTTCCAAACTAGACATCCAAAAGCCACGGGAAAAACACGGGACAACAACGGAGTCTACTGCGAACTCATCTGCGAGGTCGACAAAGGAGTTAAGGCACTGGAGACTGTGGTGATGACGATGGGGTGGCTCGGAAACTATGGTGGTACTCTGGCGAGCTCTAAAACGTGAAAGAGAGAGAGAGAGAGAGGAAGGGCACGGACAGTACGGGCATCTTGCTTACCGTCGTGCGCAGCTTCAGGAAGAGCTCTGGTCAACGATTCAACGGCGGTGAAGTCGGTCAGCGGCGGCGGACGGCGGCTAGGGTTGCAGCACGCGGCGCGGTGATTTGGCGACTTGGCAAGGCGGCTGCAGCTCCGAGGCTTGGGATAGGAGGCGAGGCGGCTTCGGTATTTATGGTTGGAAGTGACTTGGGACACAAGGCAATGGGTGGAGGCGTGAGCGACGCAGTCTCCAACTCGGCGGCGGCGGAGAGTCCGACTCGGGGAGGAAGACGGCGCGAGGTGAGAGAAGCGGTTGACGGCTGGGGCCCATCGGTCGGCGACCGAGAGAGAGGGAAAGGAGCGGCGCGGTGCTGGGCCGGCCTGGTGTGGGCCGCGCGGGGAAGGGAATGGGCAGACACGGCCGACGCTGCACTGGGCCGGTGCGAAGCTGGGCTTCGGCGCACGGGGAAGGAGTTGGGCCCACGGGGAAATGAGGGAGAGGAGCAGGCTGGGCTAAGGGAGAGAGAGCAGGCCTTTGAGCCAGGAAGGAAGGAGGGAAATTTTCTTTTTCTTTTATTTTTAAACAAATTTTCAAAATCAAATTCAAATTCTTTTGAAATTTTGATCAAACCCAATCACCACAAATTAAATATGCAGCAGCATGTATGCACAAACATGTTTCTAAACCTTATAATAAATTTTAATTTCATGAAAATTTTTATTTCCTATGTTTTAATGAGCACAAAAATCCAAAATTAAATTATTTTAACCTTATTTCAAAAGAGCAATTTTTAGGGTGTTATAGTCTGGGGTGGGAGAACAGTGGAAGGTGGCGGCTGTGGGGATATGAGAGGGAGTATGGCTTTGGGGATGTGTTTGCTAGGATGCGGCTGGTTAGTGTTGGCATTGTCGATGTCTTTATTGGCCTTAGGTTTGTTTTTTACATGCGGTGCTTTTACAAAGCCCATCTCTATAAAACTGAATTACAGAGACAAGCTTACAAGGCCCACTTAAGAAACCCATCTTTGTAATTTACAGAGACAAGTTTTATTGGGTTGTCTCCTAAAATATGTTGTTGTCTTAAAATTGAGTAGATATTTTAGGAGACACTAAAATTTTTAGACTCTCTGAAAATAAATTTTATAGTAGTGCATAGGAGTATGAATCCTCGTGCTATCAATTGCTTTTACTGGAATCGTATTCTCTGTGTCGTGTCAAACCTGTGTCCAGAGAAAAACAAAGGGACGAATCTAATTCCGACCTCCGACCCTACTTCCACTCAGGTCTGTTGGGAATTTTCTAAGGATATTCGACGCCATTCTTTGAGTCATATAATATGGTCCGAAAAAAAAAGAGAATTTGCAGTGCACTAGACTGGATTTATAGTTTTTTTGAAACGCAGACGTTTATATATCTGGACTGGACTGACAGATTTCAAGACTGATAAAATTGCTAAAGACGCCTCGCTGTCGTCATTGTACCTACTACCAATTGAGGTACTTAGTTCGCTACTGGATTTATTTATTATTGGAGCAGAGCAAACATATGTTTTTTCTTGGTTGGGTATGATAAACTGCATTTACTACCAACTGTAACCAAGGATCCTATCGATAAGTGAAAATGTTAACGATCTTTCATGAATATGTTTACCAACAATGCTTCCGTCCGTCCGCACGATTCACCCCGCCCACACCACCTGCCCCCGCCCGTCTGGATTCACCCCACACCAGCCGCCTGCCCCTGCCCATTCGGATTTGCCTTGCCTGCCGCGGCCGTCTCATCCGCTTGACGCGGCCGCCTCCGCTGTGCTAGTTCGCCGTGCTACCCGTCCATACTCGTCCCATCCGCCGCGTGGGCGCCTCTACCACACCAGTTCACCGCGTCGTTCGTCTGAATTCGCCCAATCAGTAAGGAGATGTTTCACTAAAAACGCATATTGCAAACGTATGTTTCAAGTGTTTCAAATATTTCAGAGGTATGTTGCAAATGTTTTAAATGGATATTGCAAAAGTAGATCCCGGATGTTGCATATATTGCAATAGCTATACATGAATGTTGCAAGTGTCTGTTCAAAATGTTTCATCTATTTCAGACGTATGTTGCAAGTGTAACACCCCTGGTGTTAAGCATCACTAAACTTGGTCATGTCATCATCATGCATAGAAAGCATCCATAATAGCTAACCATGCTTTGCATTAACTAAAATCAATGTTATTTTGTTAGCCATCTAATGCATATGTGTGGTGTTTGAGCTAGAACCAAAAATCCTTCCAAGGTACTTTGTGACCTTCTATTTTTTTAATTTCACTTAAACACTTGAGATTATGCCCAAATAAACATTGTAGTGTAAAGAGTGTAACTTACACTAGGATCAAGTGTGGGGCATGAAATCAAGTTCAAACCTCTAAAATTTGCACCTCAAAAATTGAATTCAGAAATGGAATCCATTATTTAGACATTTTTGCCTAAGTCATGGAATTCATTGTTTGAATTCATTTTTGGAGGAATTATTAAAAAGAATTTCTCAAATAAAGTTTCTTCAACCATTGTATCATTGATTGGTACAAAGATTGTACTAACCAATGGTGGTTTTGGTTGATTAGTTTGACAATTAATTAATCACCAATTAATTATCAAAGTTGCTTAAACAAAACAATTTTTTTTCAAACCCTAAAAACAGATTACAAATCTCATCTCCAAAATTTAAAATCTCTTGATCCAGTGTGCATTAGGGTTTGAGACCTAAAGGAAAGTTGAAGATCTTGAAGAGTTGAACAACTTTTATTCTTGGAAATTTTCAAGTTGCTATATGAAATCAAGAGCAATTGGTAAAAGAAGGAGAGATTCACCGCTACAGTGCATGGCCAGCAGCCAGCCAGCTGCTTCACCGGCGAGCCGCCGCCCTCTAGCACTGCCTCTGCGTGCATGGACACGTAGCTGTTGGCGTGTCCGAGCTCAAGCAGCTACTGGCGCTTCTCGTCGCTTCGCCCTCGCCGTGATAAGCGAAAGCCTGCCGCCGTCTTCCTCCTTTCGCTCTCTCTGCGGCCGCCGTCGAGCTCGCTCTCATCGACCAATTCGCCGTGCCTGCTCAACCACCGTCCAATTCCCCGAGTCCTCAGCTCCGCCTCGTCTTTGTGTGCCACCAGAGTCTGCTCGCGTCGCCTCTAACCACCAGAGTTGGCCGCGCCGCCACTGCTCGCCGCGACAGCGTCCGCCCCGTCGCCGAGCTTCACCTCACCGTGGCCAGCCCACTCCAGTGAGCCTATCGCCGAGCCGTTTCATGTACCCGCCCTGCCTTGTTGTGCTTTTGCTCATCGGCTTATCAGTTTTAGCTGTAGGAGCCCAGACGCATCGAAACACCATTGTCTTCATCTGTTCATGTCGCCAGAGCCGCCATCACCGTCGACAGTGCCAACTGCTCCATCTCTGCTTCAACTATTAGGACGCGCAAGTCACGGTGAGCACCTTGGACGCGTAGATGTCCTTAGCTAGGCCGATTTGAGCCGGGCTTGGCTGGAACACCGCCGGGCCGGTGTACTCTGCTTCGCTGTGCCGCCATGGCCACGGGTTGATGCGTTGATGACCCTGACCCATTCATCTAGTTGCTCGAGAGTGTTCGCGTGAGCGTGGGGAGAACGTAGGTGACCTCCCCGTCGCTACTAACCCCGCCACCGGCTGCGTCCGCCATGCTAGAGCGCCGCAATGCTGCCATGGCCACACGTCATGCTCGCCGTGGTGCCTTAGCCACCCGCTTTAGCCCCTAGGATAGTGCGCCAGCTTGAGAGGGTAGCGTCGGTACCTTCGTCGCTGCCGCCGAGGTCACCGCCGGCAAGGAAACGCTGGTCAACGGCGGTGAACCCGCGGCTGACTGCGGGGACACTGTGCCATGGACCCAGGGCCCCTCTGTCAGTCACTCTGGCTAGCAGGGGGTCGGGTGAAAAATGTTCTCTTCAGTTTATTCTTTTTCAGAAATGATTAAATGAACTAATTCTTGCTTAAATTATATAAAATAATTAAAGTTTGATAAAATCATGAAAATGTTTGTGTAGCCTCATCAAGATGTGATCTACCTAGGACAAATATGAAATGATGAAAATAAATAGTTTTTGTATGCTTAAAAATATCTATTTTAATTAATAAATGCAACTTCCTTGATTTTTATAGTCTAAAATAAATATCTTTTAATCATCAAATTTTTTGTGTATGTTTTACATGCTTAGGCATGTCTTCAAAAAAAATTTTGATTCTATTTTGATGAATATAAATAATCCATTTAATTCCATGCTTTGTTTATTAATTAATAAATACCAAGATGTTTAGAATTAATCATAACATGACTTGAATGCAATTTTGGATTGATTGTAGACCTTGGGACACGAAACCCCTGTCGTTCCTTGGCAACCTCATTTCATGGTTGTTGATCATAATTAACTTATTATTAATAATAAACAACTTTGCTTTGTGAGTAATTAAACCTGTATTAATGGTGAAGGAAAGTTGTACTCAAGTTAGTTAATCTTGTTGATCATCTTAAGTCATGTTAAGTATCGCATCATTCTAAAACATGCATATTTACTTACGTTTAGTGATTGAGAGCGGTGATCCCATTGTTGAGCAAGTCCCGAAGTCGAGTTTCTATCAGTGGGTGTTGGTTATCTTTTTTGTGGTTTTTCTGAATTAACTGACAACCCCAACATCGAAGGCAGGCCCCGCAGCATAACCCCTTTTCCTTGTGTTTTATAAACGTTATTCACTTAAGTCTTATGCTTGACGCATTTAAGTAAAATAGGAGTTGTTTGAATACCAACTACTGCATGCCTGCCTTGATATGTCAATACCTATCCTTGTCGCCCTGATAATAGTAGTAGTTAATAAATGCTTAGTCATGCTTAGTGGATAAGAGTTAAGCAACAAGGTTACTTCAAATATTCTTACTAGGGAATGCCCTGTGGTTTAATGATGATCATAAAATTAATTTGAGACCGGGCGGACTCTTTGCTTGCGTCAAGAATTGAGTCTTGATGGAGTGCCCTGCCTATGTCGATTGAGATTGAATCCATGCCATGTAAAGCTACTGATATGAAGAACTCCAAGAAGATGATTGAAGAGATAATATCTCCATGATTTGGAGGTCTAAGAATGGTGATTAGTGATGGAGGAACTAACAAGTTCTTGTCAAGACATGGGATCCGTCACAATGTTGCTACTCCATATCACCCTCAGACAAGTGGCCAAGCAGAAACATCAAACAAACAAATAAAGAATATTCTGCAGAAGAAGGTGAATGAGATGGGGACTACACGGAAGGATAGACTACCTAATGCACTATGGGCTTATAGAACAGCCTATAAAACACGACTTGGGATGTCACCCTACCAACTCATCTATGGGAAGACTTGTTATCTACCTTTAAAACACCACTTGGGATGTCACCCTACCAAGCTCACTAGGCTATCAAATGATGGAACATGGACTTTGAAGCTGTCAAAACCAAGAGGAAGATGCAACTCTCTGAGCTCGATGAATGGCGTGAAAAAGCATATCACAATGCCAAGATATAAAAGGAGATAACAAAAAGATGGCATGACAAGAGGATCAAGAAGAAGGAGTTCGCTCTAGGAGATAAGGTATTACTTTTTAATTCTGGGGTTAAATTATTCGGGCATTGAAAACTTTGAAGCAAATGGCAAGGACCATTCAAGGTTATAAGCATTTCATCGCATGGAGTGGTAACACTTCAAAATGATGAAGGTATGTTATTCAAGGTAAATGGTTACCGTCTTAAGATCTTTTTAGAACCTGAAAACCCACCTAAGGATTTGGATGAGGTAGATTTTCTTGTTTTTCTAGAGATTTACACCACTGCCCTCCTCTTTACGTTTCATAACGCGAGAATATCTTTTTCGGGATTAGTTAGGCATTAGAAACCACCGAGAGAGAAAACCCCGCAAAGAGATGACGTGTGGGGCTGGCTAGCCCCACCTCTTGGTCGGCTGGCCCACCTATCAGTCGCCTCACCTCTGGTCAATTTTCTCGTGTATTCTAGAATCTTTCCCTCTGCTATCCCATAGTTTTCCGCCGCATTCATTTTTTCTTCGTTATGAAACCCTAATAGGATAAGATCTTGATCCCTGCTGCAAGTTCCCCCCTATATAAACAAGCCCCTGCCTGCCTCCATAGCCATTCCATCAAAGCCTTCCACCTCCAGCAGCACCAAAGCTCTCCACCTCCCTAGCTCCAATGGTCAAAAGAGACATTGTTCCCTATGGAGTTGATGAACCCATACTGCTAAGCATCATCCCACCGCGAGAAGTACCTCTTGTTCCCTCCAACCAATCTTACTTTGCCCAAGCCATCCATCATCCGATGATCGCTCTGCCGCCACCGTGTCTACTTCTTCAAGACAAGACACGCCAGCCGAAGGTGCCAGAGATCAAGGTCCCAAACAAGACACTGACCGGGGTGAAGACCAACAAGTTTGGAGACGTCACGTGCATAAAGTACAAGTTGGTCACCCCTCGCTTGAGCATTGATGGTGTTCGTGCTGCTCCTAAGCAAATCAAGGTCGTGCCACCAAAGGAGAAGAAGAAGAGGGCACCACCCTCTGTTCTAGAGAATGATGAGAAGCACCAATAGCCGACCGTTGCTATGCTGCATGACAAGATCAAAACCCTCACCGAATATACCCACGCTCTATAGTTTAGGATAGATAAGGAGCATGTTTATCGCAAGAACCTAGAATATGAGGTCACTATCTTAAGTCGCTATGTTGTCAACAAAGAGAAGCATGAGAATTAAAGTTAGATTGTAGACCGATAGGGTGCGTTTAGGCCAATGTTTAGGTCATTCGCTTAGCTCAGAAGTTAGAGCAATTGAAGTTTGTGCTAGCCAATTGAAAGTTTGTGTTTAGGTTGGATTGTGTAATAAAGTGCCCTATCAATAAATCTTGCTATTACTATCTGCTCTGTATTTCTTTTTATATGTGTTTGTCTCCACATATTCTACATAAAGGTAAACAAGAAACAAGTGTGGGGAAAGCACACCACGACAACAAAACAAGATCCGATCACGAAAATGATGAAATTCAGAAAGAAACAGAACAAGAACCACGCTCGCCAAAGTTGGACCAAAACAGGACTGAGAGTGGGCCGCCTAGCCTCTTGCATGGGCTGACCGGCCTAGCCCAGCTCTGCCTGCCTCACACTTTGTCCACGGTCAGGTTTGAGTCCAAAATGTTCTATTTTCACCTATCTTGCTTTCCGTTTCGAATCGAATTGAAAATCCTATGATAAATAACTATTAAAACATGGAGGAAAGATTATTTCAGTCATGATTTAAGGATAGACTCACATAATACTTTTTCTAGAAGTCTTGCTATTGTTGGGAACTTATTATTAGGGACCCCATATTACTTAAGTTGTTGTGGAATGAGATATAGTAGAATATGAGAACTTAATTCTTGATGTCTTGTTATTGGAGAATTTTATTTCAAAAATTAAAAGAATAGTTGTCGGCGCAAAAACGTGTCGATGCACCTAGCACATAGCAAGCTGGAAGGATTAGCTTGATGGAGCAAGGCTGGAGATCCGCTTGGCTTCAACGCAGGGCTAGTTGATCCTGTGAATTCCCGAAGATGTGCCAGTCAATTTGACCTACAATTAACAAGGAGAGAAAGTTTATTAGTAATTTAAGGTGGAACATGCCGGTCTTGCCCAAATAGTTCCAAGTGTGCCGCTTTAGGAGCAACTAGACGGGAAAAATCAACTAAATAGTCGATATGCAAAGAAATTGGCTGTTAAGGACTGTAAAGATCATGGGTTACAATTGATTTTATGATGACAAGTATGATGCACACAGATGTAAGTAAAATCATCAGCTAGGTAGATATTACCAGTGTAAAGTATTGAGCCGATGAATCTAATGAGAAAGGATATAACATGCGAATAAATCGACTGTCTAGTATAAATAGATCTACAAACGCTCTGAATCTAATCTGTTACTATCAATAGTGAGGTTCGACCCGATCGATGGCAACTATGATGATAATAACAAACTAAAACCAAAGAATCCATAAAACCGTCTATACATTGACTATTTTTCTAAAAGACATGCTATATGTGTGAAAGCACAAGCGAATCGGCTAAAATAGCCGATTCAGGTAGAAAAGGGACTACAACATATGAACAATCAACTATTTAACATGGACAGATCTATGAACTCCTCAGACCTAACCTGTTATCTTTAACAGTGGGGTTTGACCGGATCGATGGCATCTATGATAAAGACAACAAACCAACCCTTTAAAGTAAACAGATCTATTCACATTTAACAAAATCATAGAGACACACTATAGGCGTTAAAGCATAGGTGATTGGCTATTTAGGCGATGTGGGCATAGCAAAAAACCAGGGTCATGCCTGGTCAAAAACAAATCTACCAGCTAGCATCCTTAGATCTAAAGTACTAATAGTGGGGGTCGACCAGATTGATACATCCATAATAGCGAGCTATGGACCAGATTCAACTAGCTAGTAAACCTTCTCAAGATTAGACATGCCTTGACTGCATACTATGCATGACCAAGACCGAAGCAGAACGGCCAATGAAACATAATCTGTCGTTTAAAGTAAGAACCATCGCAATGTAACAAAATAAACGATGGATTAAAACGATGTGAGGCCGATCTAGATCAATCTTGATCGGGCAGGTTGATATCGCTGAAAACTAATGACAATAAGAACATCAACAAGATCGGTAACTTAATGAATCTACCAGAAGGATGCCACCCTTAGGTAGAGCCTATAACTGGACCTTAATCTAATTTGATCAATGGAGGTCAAAATTAACCGATGTAGCTGTACTTGAACTAGATAAGAATCGATGACTATCTTGTGCTAGAACTCATAGTGGAGGTCGAACTTAACCGATGTAGCATTACGAACAGAAGTATAAGCCATGATGATACTCACAGACAAGCCAGAGGTCGGCCATACCAATGCAGCCCTGCTTGTTGAAGAACTCGCCGAGATACACTACTCCTACTCCTAAGGGTTGGCGTGAAGCCAAAAAAAGTAATTGGTATTGATTGATTGGATCTCCTTTTACAATAGCCGGGGTCCAATATTTATACCCAGAACCTAAGCATGAATCCTACTCAAGTAGGCCTCATTACAATCTTTGGCAAAAGAGAAAACATTCCTAACTTAAGATAAGTTGGACCCTAATCTTTCCCTTTTTGTAGAGTCCGACATGTATTTCTCGACACCAGCCGTAGCTCATTGACGCTATCTACTAATGTCATCCGAAGAGAGCCGATTCCAGTGCCGCATTTGAATTAGCTGATATCGATCCTTATGCAATCGATTCCTTGATGACTCAATCTTGGAAGTTTCAAGTTCCCGCGTTCTTCTTCACAAATTTTGGTGTAAACACATGCCCCCCAATTTTGGGATAAAAATAATTTTATTCCAAAATTCCTATTTACCTATTCACCATGTCGCAACCATTTATTCTGAGACATACGCATGACTCCTGACTTTTTGGTCTAAGTTTTATATAATATCCCAACAGTATCATTTCCAACTCACTCGGTCTATTCGCTTTCCCCTTCTTTCTCGAGCAAATTGTAACAGCCGACGCCGCCATCGACAAGGCCTCAACCCTAGCAAATCCTCTGCTCTATCAAGTTGTTATTCAAGCAACCTTTCTTAGATTCGGATCTATTTTGGCTACAATGGCGACCAATGACCACATCCCTGAGGTATGATTTCAAGCTCCCGTTTTCCAAGTATCAGCTATTACCCTGCATTTCCTTTCTTCTCAAATTTATTTTATCTGGTTTCTAGGAAATGAGGAACAAAATTCTGTTTCCATCGGGTATTGCTCCCAATGTCTATTTTCTTTGGCCTATGGGTGACCCTAATCCTTCTGACTATATCTATCAAGAAACCAACCGAATCCCCTTCAAACAATCTATAGTGGATTTGTCCTCCTAGAACACCAAAACTTCCTTTAGAAACTAGCCCAAAATGCCTAGGGGATGGAGAGATTGGTTCCGCAGGGTATCAGGAAAAGGCCGAAGATTGGGAGATTTATGACTTGAATCAATGCTTGACACTCTCGTTGTCTGAAATGGAGAGGAATGATTCACTCTTGATTTCTACATCTTATTTTTGGTCTAACACCCTAAATGCTTTTATTTTTGGTCATGGCCCAACGACCATCACTTTGGCCGATGTTTATATGTTGACCAGCCTTAGAATAATAGGATCAATGCAACCTTATGACTTCTTAAGTGTCGGATCCAAGAAATTTTCCAAAATATCAGACTGCACAGGATGGGCAAGCTACATTCTGAACCATATTGGAGACAGATCAACTGTTAGCGAGAGAGAATATGTGGCTTTCCTGAACATGTGGTTAGAAAGATTCGTCTTCTGTGGGTCATCTTGTGGTCCGACTTACAATCATAAACTCATGACAGAGCATCTGGCAGTAGGCGTTGAAATTCCTCTTGGAAAGTATCTGTTGGGATCGGCTTACCATTTGATGCATTAGGTGGCCGCTCAGCTGTTGAAGAATGAAGTAGTGCACACCATCAATGGCCCTTGGTGGCTAATACAAATGGGGTTAAATTAGTATATGCATAAGATTGTAAGGCCAAATCTCCAGAATTTGAGTTTTCCCTCCTCCAACTTTGATGAGGAATACAGAGGCGAAGAAGGAAGAACCCGTCAGTGCATGAATAATGGTGAAGCTGCATCGGCTATAACAATTGTTGTCGATATTGGCCATCTCTTCAAGAAGTTTTATAGAGGGTTTGATGCAGATATTCTGACTTGGCTACCCTATGATGAGGATGAGAATAATGAGTTGGTCTTCCCATTCAAATTCTAATTTGAATCAGGCTGCTCAGACAAAACGGCGGCTGCAATCTTTAATTCCTTCATCAAACCTTGCGTCCTCCTAGCAGAATTTTGTCATGGCCACAATAAAATGTCTATAGGTTCCTTCCTTCCAGGCAACCTCCCAACCTATGAGTTTTATAACCCTTCTTTTGTAGCTCATCAGTTTGGTCTTGGTCAATCGCCTCCTCAACAGTTCTTCAAGAATACACTTAAGCCAAGAGAAGGTATTAGTGAAGTAATGCAAGCCTCTAGAGTCTTTCAACTAGGATCAGATCTTTCTTCCTTTTGCTTGCATGACTGGACAAGAGTCAACTTCTCTTCCAACCTTTTTGACTCCTGGTGGCAAGAATGGCACTCCCATCTCTTCTATGGGTCAGTCCACCCAAGATGCATAGCTCTGGAGGGAGATTTTTCTTCCGACAGTGAGGTAACTTATCATTCCTTTTTTAGAAAAAATATTCAATGAATTCCCCTACCAACTATTCTAACAGACCTCTTTAGGGCACCAAATTTGATCCCCCAAGCTTGGACAAGAAGGGGCAACCTATAGATTATCATCCACCATGTCTAGCCTCAAGAATGGGATCAACTACACCTTCATTGAAGAAGCTAATGAAAACTCATGCTGCCTCTACAATTATAACGTATCAATCTTCAAAATGCAAGATGGCCCAAGGGACAACCCAGAAAACCGTTACTAGGAAAAGACTTCACAGAACGAGACCATCAATTGCCTAGGTAAAACAATTCATCCTCTTCTTGAAATGATATTCAACTTCTAACCCAGTTCCTTTCTTCACAGTTATCAACCATTGCATCCCAATCTGCTCTTGGTACTAAACTGCTGTCTCAGACATTTAAATCAGCACCAACCAAACCTTCATCGGCTGATCCCCAAAAGGAGCCAATTTCGGTTGAAACAACCGATGCTTCCAAGACAGCAGAAGATAAGAGTCATTCCATTTCACCCCCTGATGCTACCAAGGTATTTCTCTCAAAATTTCTTATTCAATTTTCACCCTTCTTTGACCATTTACCATACCAGACACTCCCTGAGGAAACATTCACGCAAGGGTAGAAGTCTAGTAGTTTATCCATTGAAGGTGACCCTATTGATGTTGACACCTAGATTGTCAAATCTCCAGTCTAGCAAACAATCGATGGTAAAAAAGTCATATGCTCAGTTTAACTTTCGGCAACAAATATGAACTAAAAATCTTCCTTAATGTTTGTAGATACCAATGTTGAGAGTTTAGAGCCAATTCAACCAGATACCATTGGTGCATCATCAGCCGTTCCTTTTTCTCAGATAGAAGCTATTTCAGAAAAGGTACTGTATTTACTTCATTATTTACCTTATTATCAACTGATTCAATCCTCCTAACAAGATTTCCTTATATATAGGTACTTAATCTTCCAGCTCCAAGCTACTCTTTCAACCTTGAAGAGTATCTAGATGAAGACAAAATTAGCTCATCAGCCACCTCTTTTAAGGAAGCTTTATCAGAAGAGACAAGAAATCAGCTAAGGGACATATTGCCAATGCTTGAGAAGAATATAGTCGATTTGGTCCAAGATGTAGATTCAATAAAAAGAGTCTTCTTAGCCATTAAGGATGATTTATCCCTAGATCTTAGCAAAGTCTTGTCACCTTTATCTATCATTGAAGATCAAGCCGCAAAGGTGAAAAAGGCTCAGAGGAACCTGTCTAATCGTGAAGCTTTATTGGCCTAGAAGAACTCCAACAGACAAGAGGCCAAAGAGCTGGCGCAGCTGATTGACAATTTGAAGAACTCCCCCCTCAGGATCGAGCCAGAGCTAAACCAACTAAAACTAGGCATGTAGAACTTGAGAAGGAGCTGGAGAATGTGAAGGCTGCCATCAATCGCCATAAGTCCAATCTGGCTCAAGTACCCAATGCCATTAAGCAGAAGAAATAGGAACTGCTAACCAAGGTCAAAGAAGGCAAGGCCATTTGTAGCGGCATTGAGAATATTCTTGGATCAGCCGAAGAAGACAGCAACAAATCGTAGAAGTCGATGCTATCCAGCTAGAAGCATTGAGAGCAAACTAGGATATTCTAAACTTGTAATCTGCACACCAATATGTATTTTGTGTGGAACCAATGACAACCATGTTTTCTATTAATCTATTGTCTTTCTTGTCTCGGCTAAAAAGTTGATTTGAAAATAGCCGATTTCAGACCTCTGTCCTTAATCCAATTAAGTTTGAAAATATGGCCTTTATTAAGAAAACTCCTCAATCTTTTATCCTTAGTTATCAATGCCGCATTCTCTTCGGCATTAGTGAGGTGGCGCTTCACCTTCTAGTAATTGCGGTTGCCTTTTGCACGTCCTGAGATATCTACCACCTCCTTTTGTGGCTACAAATACCAGCCGAGGGCTCCGACCTTGAACACATCTATACTCACAACTGCTCCAGTTCCTTTGCACTTCTCCACTCTCGCAAATTCTATAGTGGTTTTCTTCCCCCTTTTCATAGATCCAATGAACCTTATGGCTGGTGAGGATAACAGAGGCAAGCGTGCGGTAGAGGAGGTTTTGGAGGAGAACCTGCCGATGAGCCAGCGCCTCCATCATATGAGGTGAGATCAATATCTTCTGCTCATAGCAATGGACTTTTCTAACTTGTTTATAGGTTCATCTTGAATAGCCGCCTTTGTCCTCTTCCCAGGGCCAGCGAGCCCTCTAATGATGTATCCGATGCTGCCTCCATGCAAGACTTGTCTTCGGACTCCTCTGATTCCTAAAATGGTGATGATGCCTGGCGTTTCCTTCAGGAGTGGAGGGCGGCCCAGGACCGTTACTCTGAGGCAACTCGGGAAAATGGTTAGCTTGATATCCGTCACTGAGGAAGAGGCCAGCGCTACTCGGGCACGGCTGGCCGAGTCTGATGCCATGGTGGTAGGTAAGATGGATTCCAAGAACATCTTTATTTTGATTTCTACTATCTTTATTTTGATATCTCCGCTGCTTCTATGATCGCCAGCCCTGATGGTGCAGTTGGAGTCCCTCCAACTGGCGGTGAACATGGCTATGGAGGCCATCAACGCCATGGGGCCCCCTCATCAATGCCCACCTCCACGACATCCTGGACCATGTCTAGGAGATCGCCCTTCACAGCGTCCATCATGGTGCATTGGTGGCGTTGGCCGCGGCATAGGTCCATGCCGGGTATGAGCTCCATACCATGGGATCGGTTTCCCGATGGGTGATGGCCCCGAGGAGCATGAGGAGTTGATCAAGGAATTCGTCGATGCAGCGGAGGCCATTATGGACATCACATCCGCTCAGGATGTGATAAACAATGTCTTTGATTAGTCTGTATTTAGGAAAAACTAACCAATGAATAAAATCCTCTGTTTTTAATGATCGTATCTCAGCGTACTTCTACAATGTCTTTGTATACATCATGATTGTTTCTATGTTGGTTTTTGCTCTATAGGCGATACATCTCGTATCGGCTTTCTCCCTTTTTGGGTTAATTTTGAGCTAAAGGCGATACCCTTCTGGTATCGGCTATTAGAGCCAATGACTGAACAAATCGGCTATCAAATATTGATCAAAACGCCAGGATAACATTCCTTCAAACATTTTCCATCGATCGCTTCTTGATAGGTTACACCAGAACTCTTCAGACCAAAGATTAAACAATTGACCGATCCAGGCTAGGCATCTCATTAAGCAAAACAATCTTTAAATTTCCTCTAATAAATCTATCAACTCTGGCTTGTACTCAAGATTCGACTTAGCGCTCACATACGTCGGCCTAGGCCTATCTCTAGGACCAATGTCTATTTCCTTTAATTCACCGGCCGACGTGAAGCCATGCCCTAGCTTACCACCTGTACCATCTATTGGATTATCCATTAAAACAAACTCTTAGAGCTGATTGCTCGGATCGGCTATTGGCTTTCATCATTGATCTTCATGAAGCCTCCTTCCCATAGCTTGCAAGAAAAACACTCGAAGTCTTCTAGTTTCCAATATGCTGGATCGGCTATTGCGATACTTACAGAATCATCAGCGTGAACCAGCTCAACATCATCTCCATGCCACTAAATCAAGCATTGATGCATAGTCAATGGTACACAACAATTTGCATGAATCCAATCATGACCAAGGAGTAAACTGTACGACCCTTTTCCATCAATGACAAAGAATGTGGTGAGCAAAGTCTTACTTCCGATTGTCAATTCGACGTTCTTTGCCCCCTTGGTCTTGGATGCATTACCCTCAAAATCCTTAAGCATCATGTCAGTCTCAATCAAATCTCCTGGTCCCTTGCCAAGTTTACAAAAAGTAGTATAAGGCATAAGATTGACAGAAGCACTTCCATCCACCAATATTTTGCTCATTGGCTTCCCATCGACAAACAATTTTACAGATAGAGCCTTTTAAGTGATGATGCTTGACTGACCTATCAAATATAGTGTAACACCCTATGTGTTAGGCTTGCATAATTTGACTTGCATTGCATGAGCATAATCATCAAGTATTCATATATGAGCTTTTACATATGAAACATACAACTGAAACATGTGAAACATGCCTTGTTATTTCATGTTTCCTTTGTGTATGCTTATGATCATGAGTGAATAAGTGTAAATGGTTGATGTTGGTCACAAAAGCACCTTATCTACACTTAGGATGACTAATGGAACCATGTTCATGTAGATCACTTTATCTAATTAAGCTCCTAAAGTGATGATATGCTTGTTGACCTGGGAAGTATTATGTGTAACCAATGTATGAAATGCTTGTGTGACTTTGGGGATAACTTAAACATGTTTAGAATGTCACTATGAACAACTTTGGTATTCATGACTAGGGCTAGTTTGATCTCTAAGTCATAGTTCTACTATAAGTCATCATGTGAAAGTGGTATGTTTGACCTAGGTTGAACTATGTCATAGAGCCTTTGCATGGATGTGTGCACTAAAGAAAAGTTGTAGTATTTGATGAGAGAAACAACTTTTTGTTTTTGTGTCATAGGCTAGTTTAGCTCCTAACATGCTTGAATTTGGCTCACAAGAATCAACATTTCACTGTTTTCAACACAGGAAATTTTGCTAAGTCATTTGAACTGACAGTGTCGACGTAGCCGACTTTGTGATGATCTAACTCCCTAACCATTGTGAATTAGACTTTGATTTATAAAACAAATTTGTAGCTAGTACATAGCTCTACAAATCTTGTTTTAACATTGTGCACTAATTCGCCACCATTTAGGATTTAAAAGGGATTGAAAACTCGTTGTTAGGCTTATCATCGTGTGCCGATGAATGCCGTGTCGCGCCGTGTCATGGCTGACTATGGGCAGAGATAGGCCAGCACGTGGCTGCTGCTAGCTGACATCAGGCCCTCGCCGTAGCACACTGGTGCCCGTTATCTGTGAAGCCACGTGCCCCCTCTCGCACTCGAGTGCTCACTCTCTGCCTCTCCACTGCCTTCTCTCACACTCGCCGTGGAGAACCGAGCGCCGCCGAGCACCCGCACCAATCCGCCGTCGCCTAGTACCCACTCCACCGCACCATTACTGCCTCCATCTCATAGATAGCTTTGTCGTGTTCCCCTCTACCTCCTCGACATGGTTGCTACGCTAGACGAGCTACGGTGAGGGCGAAATCGCTGTTTCAGTCCTCGCCGGAGAGCTCGGCTTCCATGGCCGCCTCCACGGTGAGCTCACCGCTGCTCAGCTCCATTGCGCATTCCTTCGCCTTTGTTGCGTTAGGGCTTGGTTAGGGTGTGGTGTAGCTAGTAGCATGATGTTACTGTGATTGGTTGCTTCACCGGTGTGGAACACGATGACCAGCGCCGTCGCGCTCTCACCGTAGCGCCACCGTGCACGCGGGTAGATCTCGTCGGAGCACCTCGCCTAGCCTAGGTAGTGGCAATAGGGTCACGTCCTCACCACAGAACTCATGCACTCCTCGCCTAGCCTTGCTATGGCTGGAGATGGCCGATGTACCATAGTGTAGTGCTGCCGTGCCACCATGGCTGGTGACAAGATGGCTCCTGTGCGTCCGCGCCTCCACTACCTATGTCAGTAGATGCGGGTTGCTGTGTAGATCACGATGGTGTAGTTAGTTTCACCGGAGTGCTCGCCGTCGATGAGATAATGCTGGCCGACCACCGTGCTCTACTTTGGGTCACTGACGGGTGGACCCCGCTGAACCGTGGGTCCCCTCTATCAGCGACTACGAGTTAGGGCTTTGTTAATTCTTTCATAGATTTTTGTACTAACTTTGAAAAATCATAAGTTGAGTTGTAGATGTCCATTTTTGGTGACCCAAATTTTGTTGTGTTCCTTATGAAGTGTAGTATTTTATAAAAATATGATATGTAAATATTCTAGTATTTTTAGTGTTGAATAAAATATGGCTAGATAAGTGCTTTTTGAATGCTTACAATTTTGTAAAATGTGTAACTTGAGCTAGGAATGTAATAAAATTGTGATTCCAATTTTGCTAGTATTGTGTTGACATGCTCTAGCTAGGAAAAATATTAAACTTATAGTAAACTTGATTGAAATATGATCTTTCTATTTATCTATTAATAAATGGCATTTTTTGAGGAAAATTATAGGGATAAAAATATGTAACATATTGCTATGTAAATTTTTGTACAGTAGTATGACACTAATATGAAGCTAGGAAAAATATATAATCTGTGGTTTGACACTTTTCTATAGGGTTAACTATTTTCACTAAAATAGACCTTGCTAGCTTGTCATTTTTGCATAGGATGTTATGCATGTCCAAATGGTATGAAATTTTCACAGTAGCCTACTGTGAGCACTAGTAAGCTACTTTATTTTTATGAGAATTTATTGTACACATTTCATATATGTTTGTTATTTCCCCTAATTATTCAATTAAATTAATAAAGGCATTTAAATAATTAAATTGTGGTTGACCATGATGTTTTCTGTGGTGCTTGTGATGCATATGAGCTGTTGATGTCAATAGTAAGGCTCAGAAGCAATTGGTTGTATGTAACTAATTAATTATTACCTTATAATTCAAATAAGTGGTTGCATGTAGAGTTTTGGTTGTGTGGATGAATTCATGTTGATAATGGCCTTTCCTATAAAACTTGTAGATAACTTACTAATCTACCTTGTGTTAAATTTTCATGGTCATAGGACTTAGAGTTTAAGAGTTTTAGCTGTTAGAAATTTGCTTCCCTAATTGTTTGTTCCCTGGATAGATTTGATTGACCAAATTGTTTGACCTAGATAACTGTTGAATCATATTAAGGGCATTGAAATAAAGTTGTAGACAATTTCATAAGATTTCTAGAATGTCCACAACCATATGATTTCAATGTATATAACTCTAGTTATGGTTAAAACAAGTAGCTATTGTTTTGTAGTTCGGTAAATAAAATGCAGAAGTGTTTGCTTAAGTAATTGAGAAGAGATATGCACCTACTCAGTAGAATAGGATGCACTTGTTATTACTTTAACACCATGCTATTGAAAATACTTACGAGGATGCATTCATCATGTTTTATCATATTATACGTGTTGTCATACATGCATTCACGATATCTTATTCTATGATCATGCATATAGGAGCAACCGAGGAGATAACGTTGCTGGAATTCAACGAAGAAAAGGAAGGGGATCAGCAAGAGACTCCTCAAGCTGCAGCTCTAGGAGAAGAGGAGTAGACTCCTAAAGAGCTTCCTGAGTGCCTAGATCACCGCCCCACCTCTTTCTTCAAAGGCAAGCCCCGAAGCATTCTAAGCCTCCTATGTTTTTACAAATATCACTTGAGTTCTTTATGTTTGATGCATTAGGTTATAAGAGTTGATTGGAACTACTTGATGCATAGAACTACCTTGTTTAGAAATATACCTTGAACCCTATGTAGGTCTAGGATCAAATATATGCTTAGCAATGCTTAGACTGGTAGAAGTCGGGTGATTTCCTATCACCAGCGAGATATAGGTGGATACCAAAGCACGATTGGCTATATTTGCTATAGTGAAAATAACCATGTGTTAATAATGAATGGAGACCGGGCGAGACGTTGATAGAAAAGCAAAAGGACATGGAAGTCTTGGGTGTGGATCTATCCCCGTTTGTGTCGATTAAGGACCATACCATTGTTGGCGCTTTTTGACAAGATTGAACGCATGCCTATCACTTAGCTGGCCGGATAACTTGTTCCGACCGCAAAGCCGAGTAGCTCAACTCAGGATGGGCCCCATTCTATAAAAGTGTGCACTCTGGATGGTAGTAAGGATGTGTGGGAGGCTAGACATGAGCCCAAGGGTAGGGTAGTCCTAATCATCCTGGCAGCTGGTCATCCCTGATTGTGCAGCGCTGGACGAACCCATGAAATGTGGACCTGAGTTGTATCAAAGGTGACCTAAGACTACCTTGGCATAGGTATGTCTAGGTTTGTGTTAGGAATAATTTCCTAGCTGGTTGAAATCTATTCGAATCACCGTCTCTCTTGGATAGTGAGAAACTTGGCTAGTCCCAACATCGTAGTAATTGTATTATGGAATGTGATGGTTCGGATAAACATGGAATTACTACACTGGCTATGGTTACTATTGTATGCCCTTAAATGATATACCACATGTTTGGCATAGGATAGTTGCTAATCTAGAGATGAATAGCTATAATTAACTTGATGTCCAAAGTATAATTGTATAACTGAGTTAATCGCTTTTTATGCAAAATGTTGTCAAGCTACCTCCACTTATACAGCCTTGCATAATCCTTGGAGTCCATTTATTTCTAGTTTATGATGGATAAGTCTAGCTGAGTACCTTCTCGTACTCAGGGTTTTATTCCCATTGTTGCAGATGGTACCGTCTATCACTCTGAGCAACAACTCACCAGCACTTGAATCTAGATTTCTTTGCAATTGCTGGACCATTTGCGGATTAAAATTTTGGGTACCTTGATAACCTAGATTTGGAATCATATGAAGGGTATTATAATCTGTGACAAAATAATATCCCTGTGGAATCTCTATCTATTGGGTCCTTTGCTAGTTTGATGCTTGGAGTTTCTGGTTATAAATGTTATGATCTATATCTCTATGAATCCTTTGAACTGATGGCGCTATTTTTTGAGCCGACGACGGTATCTAGCCTGCTGTGCCAAAATTAACCATTTGATTCTGAACTTGCCCCATCAGCTATTGCATATGCTGCACTGATGATCAAGGATTGTACTGTATCTGATTAGTAGTAGCACCCCGAACTTGCTCAGATGAGCTCTGAACTGCCTTGCCATCATCATTACCAGCTGGCACTGCTTCTTGATGGCTAGTACCGGCTTGATTAGTCCTCTGAGTCGACGGATGTGGAATATTGTAGTAAACTGGTCCACCCTGATCAATTGGATATCCATGAAACACCTCTTTCATGGTGTTGTGGAATGTGTTCAAGAAAACTATAGTATGGTTCAATATGGCATCATGAAAAGATTTGTTTACAGCCTCTACGAAGAAACGCCTATCCTCAGCTTCGTCTGTATCTAACTGCCCATGCAACAAAACTCTTGGTAGTTGATATTTCTGAACAACTTTATTGTCATGTGTCTTGGTGTAGGATAACAAACACTTGTTCTGAAATTCTTCTATAGCTTTACTAATGACACATTTATCCTCATCAGGTAGGTCTTCATAAGGCACCATAAGGATGTCACTATTGTTGTGAGTTGCCATGACAATTGTGGTGTCCCACCGGGCATGCCAGAACATGTGTTGGTGCAAAAATGTGTCGATGCGGCTGGCACATAGCAAGCCGGAAGGATTAGCTTGATGGAGCAAGGCTGGAGATCCACTTAGCTTCAACGTAGGGCTAGTCGATCCTGTGAATTCCTGAAGGCATGCCAGTCAATTTGACCTACAATTGATAAGGAGAGAAAGTTTATCAATAATTTAAGGTGGAACATGCCGGTCTTGCCTAGACAGTTCCAAGTGTGCCACTTTGGGACCAGCCAGATAGGAAAAATCGACTAAACAACCGATACGCGAAGAAATCGGCTGTTAAGGACTATAAAGCTCATGGGTTGCAATTGATTTTATGATGACAAGTACGATGCACATAGATGTAAGTAAAATCATCAGCTAGGTGGATGTTACCAGTGTAAAGCATTGAGCCGATGAATCTAACAAGAAAGGATATAACATGCGAATAAATCAACTATCTAGTATAAATGGACCTACAAAACTATCTAGTATAAATGGACCTACAAACGTTCTGAATCTTATCTGTTACTATCAATAGTGAGGTTCAACCGGATCGATGGCAGCTATGATGATAATAACAAACTAAAACCAAAGAATTCATAAAATCGTCTATACATTGATAGGTTTTCTAAAAGACATGCTATATATGTGAAAGCACAAGTGAATCGGCTGAAATAACCGATTTAGGTAGAAAAGGGACTACAACATGTGAACAATCGACTATTTAGCATGGACAGATCGATGAACTCATTAGACCTACCCTACTATCTTTAACAGTGGGGTTCAACCGGATCGATGGCAGTCCTGATAAAGACAACAAACCAACCCTTTAAAGTAAATAGATCTATTCACCTTTAACAGAATCATGGAGACACACTATAGGCGTTAAAGCACAGGCGATTGGCTATTTAGCCGATGCGGGCATAGCAAATAGTCAGGGTCATGCCTGGTCAAAAGCAAATCTACCAGCTAGCATCCTCTGATCTAAACTACTAACAGTGGGGGTTGACCGAATCGATACATCCATAATAGCGAGCTATGGACTAGATTCAACTAGCTAGTAAACCTTCTCAAGATCAGCAATGCCTTGACCGCGTACTATGCATGACCAAGATCAAAGCAGAACGGTCGATGAACCATAATCCATCGTTTAAAGTAAGAACCATCGCAATGTAACAAAATAAATGATGGATAAAAGGATGTGAGGCTGATCTAGATCGATCTCGATCGGGCAGGTTGATATAGCTAAAAACTAATGACAATTAGAACATCAGCAAGATCAGTAACTTAATGAATCTACCAGAAGGATGCCACCCTTAGGTAGAGCCGATAACTTGACCTTAATCTAATTCGAGCAGTGGAGGTCAAACTTAACTGATGCAGCCGTACTTGAACTAGATAAGAATTGATAACTAGCTTATGCTAGAGCTCGTAGTGGAGGTTAAACTTAACCGATGCAGCCTTATGAACAGAAGTATAAGCCATGACGGTACTCACAGACAAGCTAGAGGTTGGCTAGACCGATGCAACCCTGCTTGTTGAAGAACTCGCCAAGATCTACACTACTACTCCTAAGGGTTGGCGTGAAGCTGAAAAAAGTAATTGATATTGATTGATTGGATCTCCTTTTACAATAGCCGGGGTCCAATATTTATACCCAGAACCTAAGCATGAATCCTACTCAAGTATGACTCATTACAATCTTCGACATAAGAGAAAACATTCCTAACTTGAGATAACTTGGAACCTAATCTTTTCCTTTTTGTAGAGTCCTACATGTCTTTCCCGACGCCAGCCATAGCTCATTGACGCTATCTACTGATGTCATCCAAAGAGAGCCGACCTAGTGCCGCATCTGAATCAGCTGATATTGATCCTTATGCAATTGATTCCTTGATGACTCAATCTTGGAAGTTTTGAGTTCCCACGTTCTTCTTCCTAAATTTTGGTGTAAACAATAGCTACATGTCTCCTTTATGGTAAAGCAAAGTCCTCCTAGAGCCAAACATGATATGATAGACTAGGAAACCTTCTACATATACTACTTGTCATTATATTGAGTTTGGTCAAACCTTTGTGACCCTTGTTGAGAAACTTATCATGCTTTCAAGATAAAGATCATGTACACTCCACATATATCTGCTACTCCTACACTGGGAGTATGCAACAAGCATGTTTGCATCCACCCAAAAATGTTCTACTCCTATATTGGGAATAGACACAAAAATATTATTGATAGGATAAATGCTCCAAGTTCTTGTAAATGTCTCTCTTGAAAAGTTTCAATTGCAGAAAAATAGGCATGGTCTATGCAAAAGTTATTCATAAAAAAGAAAAGTATTGAAAAATAGAAAAGTGTCTGAGATATTTAAAACAATGGGTACTCAGATGCCTGCCTAAAAAAGAGAGAAAGAAAAATGAATAAGATAGCCCATGTTTTCTTGCAAAGTATTTTCAAGTTTCAATCAAGAGAGATATGTTTCAAGGAGCATAGTAGAATTAGGTTAGCCACCATATATATCCACACTCATGCACATCTTGATCTAAGAGTATGACATTTTTCTCCTTGGATCCTTATTTTGCCTTTACAATATATGCAATGCAAGTATGTTCTCATATTTATTCCTACCCGAGCTCCGCATAAGCTTTTTAGAAGTAAAAAAGGAAGGCAAAATCATCTATGCTTTTGTGAGGATCCAAAAAATACTACATATATTGAGTGATTTGAGAGTATCACAAAAGGAGAACATAAGCTATGTTTTGTTTTCAAAAATCTTAAAATATTTCTCCAATTGACTTGACTGAAGGAAGATGGTGATCTGTTTCAAGCTGTTCTGTTCTTCAACCGCCCAAAGTTTTATGGTAGATACTTTGAATCCTACAGTGCATGAATGACTGGGAATGGTTTTATGTTGATGTCTTGCCCCAAGGTTATGTCTTAAGTAATCCATCCTTTTATTGAGGACAAGTAAAAGCCTAAGTGTGGAGGAGTTTGTTGACGGTAGTTAACATTCATCACAAATCATCAATACACCTTGCATAAAAGACTAAAATAGATCAACAACATAGACTTAGGGGTTTAAACTGACAATTTCCATGAGTTTTGGTGAATTTGTATTTTCAACAGGATTTAATCAGAAAACCACCAAGGAGGAGCTATTCATTAAAGGAAATCACGTAAATCCGCTACGGTACCTACATGGGAAGACTCTAGAAGACTCCATAAGGCAAATCACCAAAGTAGGCCACATGTCCATGACATGTGGGGCCAGCCGGCCCCACTGTTAGGCTGGCTAGCCTATGGGCCCCACCTGGTGGTCTCTCTTCGCTATGTCGGTTCTCTACTACCTTAGGGTTTGCATCTATGCCATCCTTTTTAGTCGGTTTGATCTGAGAGTCTAGGTTGCTTGAAGGGCCCTATATATACCTGCCTATACCCCCCTCTAGGGCATCCATGCATTTGATCCTAAGAGCCTAAAGGCTAGAAACCCTAATTCATATGTCCACCAGGATCAGAGCTATCAATCAAGAGAAGATTAGTCATCAATAGGGTTTAGTCTTGTATTCAAAATAGAGAGATAGAGTGAGAGGGAAGAGTTTTGGAGGAGTCTTGGCCTATCGGTGCTCTCTCCATGGCTTGTACCCTAGCGAAATCAAGATTCTTCTTGAACTTGCTTATGAGATTCTCTGGTAATCAATTTCTAATTCAAGTAAGCATCTTGTTCATATTGCTCTTCAGGTTTGTGACTCTATTTGAGTACTTTAATCCTTGTAGCTCCTAGGTTAAAGTAGTATTCGTAGTGTAAGCATGGTGCTTAGACTCGGTTACTCGTGGATGTACCCTATATTCTGGATCAGTGGTAGCTCACGAGGGTGACTCTTATAGCCTCATTGATTCCTTTGTTGTCCATCTCCTGTTTGTAGGCCTAGTAGGACCTTGTTGCTATAGGAAACATACTCTGCCTGCGTTTTCTTTAGTAATATCCCCAGAATTGAACAATAGAAGAAAAAGTTAACCAAAGTTAGAACTAGAAGACCTTTGCGATCTCCTTTATACTCCTATTATCTAGCCTTGATTGTGAAGTTAGGTTAAGTTAGATTTGGTTATTCTCACACATGTTTTCTTGAGATCGATATAAAACTGGGATAGTTTCGATGAAGTGCTACATCGGTATAATATCCGTGTGCTTGTGGATTATTCTATGTGGGTTAATTTATACCAACATTTAGGGTAAGGTTGGAGAACGTGAGGCAACCCTTACTACCAGACCCAGTGTATGGTGGTTAGTCCGATTTTCCGTGTGGGTACAGTTGTGCACCTCTATAGAGTTTGAAAGCCTGAAGTCCTTCGGGACGGAACCATTCGGTTGTTCCTACTTTCTATACCCATGGTAGCATAACTAATGGAATATGATCATCTTGATTTATATACGATAGCATGACTACTCTTGTTTTAATTATTGGAGCATAGCATGACATATTCTTAATAAATGCCATTGCTTTCTGCAAATATACAAATGCCTGATAAGTTACCTTTGCATCCACCAAATACCTATGTGTTGGAATTAAGTCCTGTGAGTATGAAATGTACTCATGGTGTTGCCATTAAGTTGTTTTATAGGTTGTGAAGGTTTTCCTCCGAGACTATCCCCGATGAGTGCGACAGTTAGTAGACCTTGGAAGTTCTCCATGATAAGCTACGAGTAATCCGATGAGTAACGGAGTCAATTGAGTTGTAACCTAGATAGAAGATAGTAGTTAAATAGAGTGGTATTGTTAGTAGTAGTTTCTTGTCTTAATCTTATGTTGTTGTCAATAATGTTTCAGTTAAGTGTTGGAGACTTAAGTGTGTGATCGATCAAGTTGTTCGGTGTGCCTTGCATCGGGAATGTGTGTGTAACTCAATGCAAAGATCCTAAAGAGGAGTTGCTACGTGTGCTCCTAGGGCCCTCACGATGATAATATAGCAACAACCTCTGCCCCATGTAAGCGTGCCATGCACCGCCCATGACAAGATATCTTTAGGATAGTTTAGGTGGTTCACTAGACTCAGGATAGCTAGGGTTTGAGCTTGTTTTGCTAAGTGTGGCTATGGATTAAGACCAAACTTAGAGATTCAAGAACTTGGGGATGAACAATGAGATTAAGATAAGGACCTAAGCCTTGAGATCTAAGAGCTTCCATAGTGAAAAGGTTGAAGATCCAAACCTTCTCCACTCTTGCTTCTTATCCATGAGTTGGCTTGGCTCCATATGAACTATCTCTTGCCATATACCAAAAAAGATGGTTCATAGGACTATCCATGAACTCATTAGATGATTGAACTAGATAAGAGCTTCTGGAGCTTACCATGAAGGGGTTGAGGGGTGACAGGTGTCCATGGGCTGTTGTTGGTGCTTCCCCTTTTCCTTTCCTTCATCTTCTTCAATCCCTTCTCCAATCTCTCCCCTCTCTAGCTTTTAGGGTTCTTGCTTGTTCTTGAGTGAGTAGAGAGAGAGAGTGAGTGTTGCAAATGAGAGGATGAGTGAAAGGGTGTGGCTTCAGCAAGGAGATATCCCTTCCATTTTGTGCTAACATGTGGGTCCTATGATAGAACCATCCAATTTATACAAGCTCAAGCATGGCGACCCCCGCTTGCTATGTTGGCACGCACACACTTGCACTTATATAAACCCGGTAGTCCACCGACTGTCATGAAGGACCTCGGTAAATCAACATCACAACCAAGATCGCGCGATTAACCAAATACACATCACATACATGGAGTTTGCAGCAGAATAATATTACAATTGAGTTCACAATAACTAATACAATATCAAGTTCAAATCTGATTTGGAGAAAACAACATAGCTTGAAATGATTACAATAACCTAAGTCCCAAATATATTGCTAACATAAGTGACATCCTCCAACAATAGCATATAGATGAGAAATAAGTATAGAGTCACTGAGCCCACCGATGGTTAGCCACCATCTTTAGCAGGCTGAGAACTTCACCTGCAACATGGTGGGATAAACCCTGAGTACTTGAATGTACTTTGCTAGACTTACCCGTCAGGAGAGAAATAAAAAGACTCTCAAGGATATACAAGGCTTATTTCGTGGAGCTGGTTGGATAGCATAACTTTGCAAAAAGAGCATTACTATCATGAGTCCTTACTTTCAATCTTTTAGTCAATATTTTAGCATCAAGTTTAGTGAAGCTTATTATGGCTAACTTTGCACCTATTCTAGAGCAATCACTTGCTTAAGCTAAAGCACATTAGTAACCATATCCGGTTCATCATATAATCATCATAACCATCATGTTCCATCTAGTATTACTACAATGAGGGGGCTCAGTCAAGTTTCTCACTATCCAAGAGAGATGGCGATTTGAATTGATTGCAACCAGCAAGGCAAAATCCTAACACAAACTCACACTCCCCCCATCGAGGTCACATTGGGTCACCTTTGGTACAACTCAGGTCTCATTTTGTGGGTTCAATCAGTGTCGTACACTCAGGGACGAACTGGTTGATAGGACGCTAAGTCCCAGGCTATCCTTGGTCACATATCCATGTCCCCACATATCCTTACTTCCTCCAGTGTGCTCCCTTGGACAGAACGACGCCTAGTCTGAGTTGAGCTACTCGGCTTCACGGCCAAAACAAGTTATCCGGCCAGCTAAGTGAGAGGCTGCGTTCAAAATGACGAGAGGGCCTTCAATGATGCGGTCCTTAACCGACACAGATAGGATAAATATGCACACAAGACCTACATGTCCGGCTGCTTCTCAATCACCAGATCCCGTCCGGTCTCCATTTATTCATCATCACATGGTTATTTTCCACAATAGCAAATATAGCCAACCATGACCAGGTATCTACCTATATTGCAGGTGACAGGAAATCACTCACTTCTACCAGTCTAAGCATGGCTAAGTATAGAACATCCTACTCATACTAGTAAGGGTTCAGGTATTTATATATAGTGGACAAGGTAGGAAATATGCACCAATGATTTCATTCAACTCCTATCACCTAATGCAGCATACAAAAAATTATACTTATGTGCATTTATAAAAAGAGAGGGTAGGAGACTTAGGATGCTCTAGGCTTGCCTAGGATCCAATACTAGATCAGTGCTTGTTAGATGACACTCGCTTGGTGAGCATCTCTGGTTCAGGCATGTACTCCTGGGGTCCTTCCATCTTCTGGATCCATCCACCAACACACCATCTTCGAGACTAATCCAACAACACCGTTTTCTAGTTCAATTCCAACATCCCGTGCTTCACGTCCATGTATGGTTCATCTAGCATACCTAAATGAGATGCACGATGCAAATGTATGAACCGAAAGGAGGCAAAACATGATGCATCACAAAGCATTCAAGACCAGCACAAGATCACACCAAATAAGTATAGGCACCTAGAGTTATTTAACTAAACATCACACAATCTATTATAGAAAGAAAGAAAGCATATCAAGCATGGCACACAAGTTAACTTAAGTTTAGCCATTACAAGCATTTATCAATCAAGAACTAACTAAACATGTTTAGCCAAATAAGAGTAAGCTAAAGCAATTAACTTAGCACATTCCCAGAATCTGGACAACGACACAGAAGGCACTTATTTCAACCATAACTAGAGTTATAGGCATCAAACAAAGGTGATCCTAGAGTTTATGAAAATATTAGGAAATTTTTTACAACTTTGTTATTTACACATAGAGCTGATTCAAAGGTTAACAAGGTTGAAAAACACTAACAAGTAGATCTGCACAAATTAGGACATAAAACTGACATGAACTTCAGAAATGCATAACTGGAGTTCTAATCATCCAACAAATATGGACCTTAACATTCTAGAAAGCTTATTAAGTTATCCATAACTTATTATCATATTAAGATGATTTAACAGCCAACAAGGACAAACATTAGAACAACCATTTCTCTCTGGACTTGGACAGATTCAGACATTAAATTAGGACAGCCATATCTAGAGTTATAGACCCCCAAAAGATGTGTTCTTTAACATTTTGGAAATACTATGAAAAGTAATACAACTCTTATGTCATCACCAATACATGATTACATGTTTAAATAAGTCAAACAATACAATCATTCAGATCTATTCAGAGGACATGCAAAACCTGACAGCAAAATTCTAAAATCTATAACTCTTAAACCATCAGGCCTAAAATCATGAAATTTTAGGACAAGTAATATAAGGAAATTCTATACAACTTTGGTATTCACCACATTCACCGAAAACATCATTTGCATCATGAAAATATCACCACCACAGAATTGTACATGCAGCCATTTTCAGCACATAAGCAAAGTGGTGCTTCACTTCATTCTTTAACAAGACCATACATGTACAACTAATTGCATGGATCAAAAACTACCATAACCATAGTTATTTAATCTCAGTTATAGATAACATGAAAAGCATATTAACACATATTCAAATGAGGGCTAAAATAAAGATTAAAACTTGCATAAGCAACATAATCATGATATGTTATATTAACATAAAAGCATACATGCATGACATTCCAAAGCTCACCCTTTTCAAGCAATAGTTAACCCAAAAATCTAGTAACCAAAGCATCACATGGATCATATATGAACATCTTGTAGCCAAATTTAAATCATCCCATTATATAATAAAACATATATATTAAATATAGCTGATGTTGTAAACATCTGATTTGGAGCTGAGATTTTTATGGGTGAGAGGTGTTGTCAAAACAAGGCTACGGTATAAAGATTACGTGCTCAGGTTTTATGAATTAATCATTATAATCAAAACAAGTTTTAATTCCAAAAAGAAATGTGAGAGCAAGATAAATCTAAAACGCAACATTTTCGATAAACATATAGCCATATTATGTATCAATCTGACATAACAACATCAGACCAAGGTAATGGAACAACATTTTCCATTTTTGCATCTTTATTTTAATTATAAATCATTTAAAACTATTTATCAAGCACTAAGCAAGTTAAATCAATAACTCAATCATATTACATCCAATGAATATGAAATTTTTACCACAACAAACACATGACATAAGTAGGCTACCAAAAAAATTTCACAGCAATTGGAGCACTACAACTTTAGATATGAATTTATCCATAGAAAACCCTAAAAACATAGATGCAATTCTACAGTAAAAACTTTCTACTAAAACATGTCATATTATGACTCTATTGCATAGATTTACTCACAACGATTCCAAAACATCATCATTTTCTATTTTATGATTTTTCTATGATTTACTAAGTATTTTCAAAGTTTCAGTCGATTAAATGCATAGAGAAAAAGATAAAGAAAAATGTATTTGCACTGAGGACCCTAAACTTTCGACTAAAACAGATTCTAGCAAAAAGGTCCTTCTAGGCACTATTCACATGAGTTATGGGTTGTGCAGATAGGCCCTTGGAGAAGCTTATATTTGAAGCGTGAGCCCCTGGTCATGAATCAGAGCAGGGGACGGGCTGGAGCTCGCCGACTCCGATAGAAGGAGGCCATTCCAGTGACCAGGGAGTGGCGGTGGAGCACCAAGAGGCCCACGCTCAACCATGGGTGCCCTAGGATCGCTCCACGATGCCCGAGGCTAGCCGGACACACGCACAGACGCCGATGGCGGGGCGGCTTCATGACGATGAACCGCGGTGGCAGAGGGGAGGCCGGCATGGTGGTGCTGGAGCTTCGCTAGGCTGGAGAAGTGGCTATGGGGCTAGAGGCAAGATTGGATCAGCCTACAAGCATGTGAGGTAGAGGAACGGCGGTAGTGGCTCTGCTCAGCCATGGCGGTCGTGTTCACGAGCAGCAGCAGCGCGAGAGGGAGAGCGCAAGGGAGGACGAGAGCGAGTGGGAGAGGTAGAGAGTGAGCATGGGCATCTCCCCATCGATGCAGGGGCGCAGGGGCACGTGGCAGTGGAGGTGGGGTGCGGAGCCATGCATGGAAGACGCGTGGGCATTTCTTCGGACTGCTGGTGCGCAACAGAGTGCTCAACTTTGGGTCCCAAAAATGGCATCTTCCAAGCATATTCAGTCCTAGGCACCTTAAGCAAAGTTGTTGCCCTCCTAATGGTCTACAAGATTTCTTAAGGGATCCTAGTCAATAGGGCTCTGAATCAGCGGGTAATTAAGCTTCAAACTAATAATGTCAGCGCATTGACAATGATTAAGGAAACTCAAACTTGATGATAAAAATGAGGTCAAACTCAAGTCAGATTTTTCCCAGACCTTCTCCATGGAATTAGCTCCAACTCTTATTTTTGGACCAACTCAAGTTGCTTAACAAATTTTGGAGAATGCAGGATGCCAATGCCAACAACGATGAATTCCGGATATAGAATTATTGAGCCCAGAAAACAATAGCTGATTTAGTTTTGGAGCCTTTATTAGACAAGCTTGGAGGGAGATTTAGGCTTAGTTCTTTAAACAAAGTTTGTTGTACACAACTCAAGTTACACTTTTTATTTAAAGTCAAACTTCATACCTTGTTTCCAAACTATTATTTAACCTTGGTCAACATGGTATCATGATAAACCTTAAAAATTTGGGTTCTCGACCGATTGAGGAATTTTCTTAACATTTGCTCAACACCAATCCTTCATGACTTTTGTTGTAGAGTTCAATTAGGGTTATTTGGGCAAGGTGGCAAGGTTTGGTCAACATCACATGTTTCCATTCCCTAATGAAGAAATTTTAGAAAAGGTTATAACTTATCATTTCATGTGACTTCTTGGCTCCAAACTTCATGAAACTTTTCTAATTGTCAATGTAGATGGAAATAGATGTGAGGCACATGAAAGGGGCACCTTCAACATTACTTAGGCATACATTTGGAAAAGGGTTTACCATTAAACATATGAGTGTTATGTCTATTCCCAAAAGTTCAAGTTGGGCACATTCCTATAAATTGACCTCAACACCTTTATTGCCACTTCCGAGATAAGGAACTAAAGCTCCTGATTGCCACTTAACCTACCATGTTTGAGCTCAAACCCACTGCTTAGCAAGTGGCTAACACCTAGGGTGTTAAAGGTCCCACCCACTTAAGTGGACAACAACTCATTTCTCACTTACTGTTGTTGACCTGTGCGTCACCGGATGGTCTGGTAGAACTAACGGATTGTCCGGTAGTCTATCATCTTTGCTGATTTGATGCAGCCCTTGAATGGTCTGGCATTGGGGCCAAGTTATCTTGTCCTAGGATGCTTAGCTATGGTTGCGTTGGTGTAGATGGTGTTAATAGGATGACTCTTTCAACCTTGATCCAATTGTGTTGTTGCTCCGGGTACAAGCCTGATCGTAGTTATCCAGAGATGTCTGCGGGTTCCTTTTTGGTAGATCCTTGATGGTCATTCTAGTTCAAGGTAGCAGGGATTTGTCCATGAGCCTAGATGATTGCTCACTCAGAGGGTCAAAATGACTACCTAGGTTGTAACAAACGCGGGTCGTTACACGCTCGGCCAAAGTATTGAACCACCTGGTTGTAATAGCTTAGGTTGATAGTTTGTTGGGTTCTAGGGTGACTAGGCCATGCGACCACCATGGTTACAAGGATGAATTCCTTCTCGGTGAAGTCAGAGCATCAGCATTGGTGGCTCATCTCCCCGTGCATGGTTCTTCTTGGAAAACATGCTCCACTAAGATCATGGGGACGTGGCCTCAGCTTAACTCCTGTAGTCATCCGGTGCACTCAAAGAAAAATCAAATGGCCTCCTCACATTTCCTACTATAAAAATGGAGAGAATCGAGTAGTAAGTACAATTGCTTTCCACACTCGTGAACCTCACCTTCCTCCTTGCTATCTCCTTCGTCCTGGTGCTCCATCCTCTAGATTTGTTCCATGGTGAACTGGAAGTGCTCGCTGGAGTAGTCACTCGAGGAGAGTGTTCCGAGGGGTCCTCCCCATCTTCGTGCCACACTACGGTGGTTTGGGTAAGAATGGATCTTGCCCTCCATTTCATTTGGGTGGTTCTGTTGCTCTCTACTCATACAATGCCATCTGCATGGCACATCTAGTGTTAGGCTTTCCCACCAGCAAGACGGGCACGTCATCGCATGCTAGCCAGAGCCCTAATCCCTAAACCCGATAGTCTCCACCTCCTCTGACTTGTCTAGCGATGAGGAGTCAGACGTCCATGCCCTAGTGAGGGAGCTAGACTTGGCTCACTGTGCAATCAGGGATGAGAGCTGGGAGGTGGACCAACTATGGCTATGCTTATCCATCATGGAGATGGCGCTCGTCATGGCTGAGTAGGAGACGGCCATAGTGTGAGGCGATGGCTGCTAAAGCTCAAGCACAACCCATCTATAAGCATCATTGTGATCTTGTCTTCTTGTTTTCATTGATGTTATGCCTTAGTGTAAGGTTTTCTTAATCTCTTTTTAGCCACCTAGGAGTAGCTGAACACCGTCTTGGGTGAGCTTGCCGACATGCACCAGGCCAATGATGACGTAACTCAGGAGAACACCCATGGTGCAACATACCTTGTGGCTATCCACAATGATCACCTCACAGCCCTCTATAGGGCGGCAGTCGCCGCTGTCCATGTAGTGTCTCCTATGGGGCCTAACCTCGAGCAATGTCTCTATGCTTTGCCAGCACGAGTTGTGGAGGTGGTCACCCATGGCATCTGTCAAGGAGCCGCCACAGCCCTAGCCGCCGCCTAGCTCTGATTCGGCAAAGACTTGCATTAGGTGGAGCCAGGGTTCCTGCTAGAGCCATCATGGGAAGAGGTCAAGGCTTTGATTGCTGACTTCAGCATCACTGCCGATGCCATTGTGGCAGCGATAGAAGTAGGGGATGTTATCTATAATGCTCCCATTGGGGTGTAATTTGCTTGTAGACTCTATTGCATCTATCAATTGTAGAAAGAATGTTAATTTGCATATGAAGATTTTTGTTTTCTGTTGCCTAGGACTTCTATGTGTTCTGTGATGTCGACGCTTAGTAGCATGATGATGGTAGCCCCCGAACACCTCGAGAGGTTAGTTTAACGTATCTAGGTGTTGAGAGAACTAAATTCTTCATCACATCAATCTTAGTAGCCCCTTAAAGTCTTGATATATTAGTATAATTATATCGAGGATACAACGGATTGTCAAGGAATCTTTAAATGAGCAAATGGTCCCTAAGCACCTCAATTCGTTAGTTTAACCTATCGAGGTGCCCAAAGGCATAGTCAAAAGAATTGAGTGTGAATGTAGCCCCCGAGCATTTTGGGGAGTTTCCCGCTAGGCACCTGAAAGGGTAGCAGTTATGCTTTTATTCATGTAAATCATAATTTTGGTACAAAACATGCCCACAAAGCAAGCTTACTTATAGAAGCAACACGGCTGGTTGATGTTCCACGTGTTCTTGAAAACTTTGCCTTGCATCATGGCTACCTTGTATGTTCTCAGGCATAGTACCTTAACAATGACCTAAGGACCTTCCCATGGGGGTGGGAATTCGCCCATGTCTTTAGTCGACTGGACACATCAAAGGATTAAATCTCCCATGGAGAAGCTAAGTGGTTAGACATGTTATGGTACTGGTGAAGTTATTGCTGATATCTGGCTGATCATACAAGCGTTGTGCCATGATACTCATCAAGCCTATCAAGAGAGTCCTGTATGGCCAGCTCGGCTCTATCCTCATTGTACTCATGTACCCAAGGAGAGGCATAGCTAACCTCCTTGGGTAGAACAGCGTCCACTCTATAGATTGGGAAGAAGGGTATGAACCCTGTCGCCTTGCTCGACGTGGTCCACAAACACCATAGGAATGGTTGAAGCTCTTTAACACATCTTCCCCCAAACTTGTGAAGTTTGCTAAAAGTTTGAGGCTTGAGACCATGGAGAATGCATCTGTTGACCCTCTTGACTTGACCATTGGTTTGTGGATGGGCAACAGATGCCCACATGACATTGATCTAGAGATTAACTCAACAAATTTGCTTCTCATGAATTGGGTGCTGTTGTCGGTGGTGATGATGCTCATGACCCATAATGGTTTATGATCTCTTGAATAAATTCGATTGCCATGCCAGTCGTGATCATTGTTACGGATTTGGCCTTGATCCACTTGGTGAACTTGTCAATTGCCACAAATAGGTGATTGAAGTTTCTTTGAGCATTCGTGAGTTTCCCAACCAAATCGAGTCCCCATATCGCAAAGGGCCATGTTATCAGAATTGTGTGTAGTTCCTGAGATGGCACATGTTTTGCTAGGCGAAGAACTAGCATGCTTCATAGGTCCTGATGATTTGTTGGGCATCTACAATAGCAGTTGGCCTGCAGAATCCTTATAGGAAACCCTTGCCTAAGAAAGTATTTGGTGCCACGTGATGCCCATATGCTCCCGAGTGGATCTCTCATAAGATCTCCTTCCCTTCTTCATTGGGTATGCATCTTTGGAGGGTAGTGGTGGTTGTTGTTTTGATGTATTTCATCATTCACATTCATGTAGGATCTCGTTTCCTTTGAACTTGTTTGGCTTCCACCTTGTTAAAAGTTAGGATATCATGCCTCAAGAACTCGATGAGTGGTTGTGCCTAGTCTGGGTTTACAACCACCACCTATAGGCTTGCTTGTGTACTTTCTTAGGGTGGTTCCTCATGTTTAGCATCTAAGCGAATAGATGGCTTAGTGAGTATGTTAAGGAATGCACCACTCGGGAGGGTGTCCTGAGTTGAGCCTAGCCTTGCAAGGTTGTCGGCTTCCTCATTCTCCTTTTGAGGGATATGATGTAGCTCCGTGACATTGAACCTAGCTTCAAGTTTCTTAACATCTAAATAGTAAGCCTCCATCTTATGGTCTCATCACGCTAAGGCCTTCATCACTTGATTGACCATGAGCTCAGAATCTCCCAACCCAACTAGCCTCCAAACGTCGAGAGTGGTTGCGGTACACAATCCATGCAGCAAGGCCTCATACTTGGCTACATTCTTAGTGTCTCCCTCAAAACAAAAGTGAAGCACATACATCATGTGGTTCCTACTAGGGGAGACCAGAATGACTCCCGCTTTTGCTCCTTCACTACTATAGATTTTTTACCGAGGCGGGTGAAATGGGTTAACTGAGGCGAGCATCACATCTGCCTTGGTCTACAGGTCTTGTGTAATCATTATTTACCAAGGTGGACCAAATCCCTGCCTGTGGAAATCAAATAAAAAACAAAAAAAGAAAAAAGCCCATAGCCCAATCAGGCCTGGATCTGAGCCTCATGCCGTCGCCCCTGCATGCCACTACCGTCGATCCGCTTGCCAGAGGAGGCCTCCTACTCACCAAAGGAGGCCACATGCATGAGATCTGCTTGGGTCATCGGCCTCAGGGCGCACCGCTCACCAGAGAAGGCTGCCTACTTGCTGAATCCACTCAAGTCACCAGTCTAGAGGCGAGCCACTCGCTAGAGCAAGGGGCTGCCCGCACGCTAGATCAGGCCACGCCAAGGGTGCCACTACATGTGGGGGAGACGGAGAGGAGAGGGGCGGGTGCCACCCGCTCACCGGATCCACCACACACTCACCAAATCCACACCACCACCTAGAGGGCGCTTGTTGGAAGGATGGGTGCGGTGACCCGCTACCGGGGCATTGGAGGGGCAGGTGTGGCCCCCGCTACTTGGGTCCATAGCCGCTACTTGTCGAGGAGGAGAGGCTGGGGTGCTATGCTAGGGGGAGAGAGGAGCGTCGTGCGATTTGAGCTGAGAGAGTGCAGGAGAGCTGAGAGAAAGAGTGCAGGAGCTAGGAGAGAATCCCTAAGTCCTTTATTTATATGAGCCAAATAGAAGCTGAGATGGGCCAACTGGGCTCAGCCATGATTAACAGAGGTGAACCTTATAGTTGCCTGGCTCCAAAAATGGATTTACAGATGTGGTTGCCTTAAGATGACGACCTCCAAAATAGACTATTTTTGGAGGTGGTTGTCTTAAGATGACCACCTCCATAAATCAATTTAAGCAGACATGCATTTTCTAACCACCTCCATAAATAAACCGAACGCCTTCGTTAAGCAATTTTGCAAGGCTAACATTTTTTGGTGCCTCGGTAAATAAAACTACCGCCTTCATTAATTGTCTGGCATTTTCATAGGCGGTTGGATTTTGTGACCTCCTCGGTTATTGTTTTGACACTATCTTGCAAAATCATTTTTGTAGTAGTGTTTTAAGCATTAGGGATCCATCGACATACATGTTCCAATACTCAAATTCGACTACAATCGGCTTATTGTGAGCCTTCGTCCACTCTGCAATGAAGTCGGTCAGGGCCTGAGACTTTATGGTTGTATGAGGTGTGTACGTTATGTCATATGACATTAGCTCCATAGCCCATTTGGCTATACGCCCTATTGCATGTCGATTGTTGATGATCTCTCCTAGCGGAAAGGAGGAAACCACGCTGATTGGGTGAGAGTCGAAGTAGTGGACCATCTTCTTCTTCACCATGTATACCCCATAGAGTATTTTCTGGATGGAGAAAGCATGTTTTGCTTTGAGCGTGTATCTATCTAAGTGTTGATGGTAGTTAACAACTAATATAAACCATCAACATAACATGTATAAGGGCATAAATATGATCACTAACAAAGGTCTAGGGGTTTAAATTAACAAATTCCATGAGTTTTGGTGAATCTGTATTTTCGGCAGGGTTTATCCAGAAAACCGGCAAGGTGGATCTAGATGTTAGACTTAATTGGGATTGTCCACGAGATAAACAAC
Organism: Miscanthus floridulus; assembly: GCF_019320115.1. NCBI lineage: Eukaryota > Viridiplantae > Streptophyta > Magnoliopsida > Poales > Poaceae > Miscanthus > Miscanthus floridulus. Next base: position 45,606,722 of record NC_089597.1, read on the forward strand.
TCTATAAGGTTTTAGAGGACACCAGAGGACACAACACCGAAAGTAGAGGGCGAGAGGCCAACAGGTGGGGCTAGCCAGTCCCACCCTCAGGCCAGCCGGTCTGGGGCCCCACCTGTCAGCCTCCGCCTCGCTACATCGGTTCTCTACCGCCCTAAGGATTGCATCTACGCTGTTTATTCAAGTCGGTTTAATCCGAGGGCTCAGGATTGATGCTCCGTCCTATATATACTAGCCCTTGCAAACCCCCTGATGCATATGTCATTTGAGAAGACAGAAACCCTAATCATCCTCAGAGCTCCATCATATTCTAGGGCATAGCTAGTTAGGCTAGGTCTAGAGGGAGGCAGCAGGTTTTGCTTGGATTACTGATCGTGTTATGGCTTGGTATAATCTTTATACCCCTATCTCTTTTGTATCTCTCATTACTTTTATATGTTTGCTACAATTGTTGACATTATTATTCGTATCGTTTATGTTCCTAATTATCATGTTCCTCCTCTACTTTGATTATATGCTTAGTATAGTTGGATTATCAACATATTCATGCATAAGTTCATATAGCGCTCGCTCCGGTGTACACGGGGTGAGTGGTCGACATTGCGTATGCGTGGTGCTTATACGTTGTATACCTATGGATGCACCCTATATTCTGGGCCACGTGGTAGATCGTGGATGTGAAACTCACGTTGAGTCCTTTGTAGTCCACTCCCCAAATATAGGACAAGTAGGATCTAGTTATGAAGGAAGACGAGCTCTATTCTTAATCTTCCTTAGTAATATCCCTTATGTGTAGTTGATCTCAGCCATGATTACTAAGTGTAATTGCACTAATCAATGTATGCTTTGACTTGTAATTAAGAATGACTTAGGAATTATTCCTCTAATATTCTACTTAACCATGCTAATGCCATAGAAAGGAGTACTATGAGTGATCAATGATTAGTTACTATGCACCATTCATATATACATTTACTTCTTGACTTACCCCTGTTGTGAGTAGAATATTGGCTATGATTTACTTCTCCATCAATAGCATAAGTTATCAAAACATGTCCTTGCCAGACCTTCCCTATGGTAAAAATATAAATAATGATACCTAGAATACTCTCGGATGAAGTGCTACAATGGTGTATATATATATATATTCTTCCTAGTCACATAAAATAATAAAATACTACTTAGTATTATTCTAGTGGTAATGCTAAGTAGTACCAACAAGCATCTCTAGCATCATGACTAGGGATGACAATCTAGTAAAGTAATGTTAAGAGATGTAGACATACATTAGGTGGCTACTAAAACAAGTGACAAGTTAATAAATACCAACAAGCAATTCTAGCGCCGTTGCTGGGGAAGGTAGCTAGGCAAAGGAAATATTGATAAACTTATACTTATTGATGTGATCAAGATAAACCATTGACCTCTGCTCAAATAAGTTTACCCTTGTTTCATCTACTTTTGTATCTTATGCAGTGTAATGTATGACTGGTTTACCTTCTGACAAACTACGTTGATGATCCAAAAGCATTACTTAAAAGAACTAAGGCTAAACTCAAGAAAGTTTTAGCTTTAGGGTCGGAAGACAACCAAATAAGGCGAAGCTTAACACTAGAATTTGAAGCCATGGCTAACAAGACTCTTTGCGAATTCTCTGCTCCAACTACAGCCAACATCCATACTGGACCAACAATCGATGTTGGAGATAATGGATTTGAGCTCAAGCCAGCTCTCATCAATATGGTGTAAGCAAGCCAGTTTTGTGGAAAGGCACATGAAGATGCGAGTGCTCATCTCCAACATTTTCTGGAGATCTGCAGCACTTTCACTATCAAAGGAGTGACCAAAGATGCCATACTACTTCGCCTCTTCCCATTCTCACTCTTGGAAAAGGCGAAGTAATGGTTCTACGCTAACAAAGATAGAAATACCACATGGGATAACTGCTCCACTGCCTTCCTAGCCAAGTTCTTTCCCACGAGCAAGACCAATGCTCTACGAGGAAGAATTTCAATCTTTCAACAGCAACATGATGAATCTGTCCCTAAGGCATGGGAACACTTCCAAGACTATATATCAGAATGCCCTCATCATGGGATGGAGAATTGGCTACTCATGTAGATTTTCTACCATGGGTTGACCAACATTACCCATGAGACTATGGATGCTGCTGTAGGAGGTGCATTCCTGTCACTCACCATACAAGCTGCAACAGCTCTTGTGGAGAAGATGGCCTCCAACCAAGGCTGGAATGAAGAATGTCTTCAAACCCACAAGAGAGGTGGAGGTATGCATCAACTCAAGGAGGTAGACATGCTGTCTACCAAGATAGACTACTGATAAAGAAGCTCAAAGATCGAGCCAATGAGAAACAAGAAGTCATGCACATTTATGATTCCCGCATGACATGTTAAGAGTGTGGAAACACTGGGCATTCACGGAATAGCTGCCCTAATATTCATGAGGATGTGAACTTCGTCAACAACTACTTTCATGCTCAATAAAATCAAGGATGGAATCAGCAACAAAGGTTAAACTACCAAGGTAATTCTCAAGGTAATAATTTCAATCAACCACCCTTGAGAGAATTAATTTTTGGCCAAGCTAAAATAATGGAGGGCTTATCTAAAAAACTACCTTCCAATGATAGAGTTTTAGAAAATATAAATAATAGAATGGATAACCTCTCCTCTACCATTAAAACCCCCATCATAGATTTAATAAAATGATACAATGACAAATAGCTCAGCTGACGGCTGCTGTTCCTCCGACTGAGAAAGGTAAGATTCTGAGGCAACTGGAAGATCTAGAAACTGCAAATCTTGTCAATATTCACAATGAAGCATACTACTATATACAACCATCAATAGGAAGGTGGATAGATTATACCTTGCCTAAAAAGAAGAGCAATCCAGGAAGACCTGTCATCCCCATAGCCATTGGGCCTCAGATTTTCTAAGAAGTTGTTTGTGACTTTGGAGCAAGTGTCAACATTATGCCTAAGGTAATCTATGATAAAATTAATAGAGATACTTTGATGTACACATACATGTGTTTGTAGCTTGCAGATCAGTCACTCTGCTATCCCAAGGGAGTTCTTGAAGATGCCATTGTTCGAGTGGGACAATCATATGTTCCCATAGATTTTGTGGTTTTGGAAAAAGGTGGAGATGTAAGGACACCCATTATCTTGGCCGACCTTTCCTAAGCACCGCAAAAGCCATCATCTACACGGATAGTGCCAAGATTTGCTTCACAATCAAGGATTAAAAGGAGAAGTTTTCTTTTAAAATCATATCTTGCAATCTTGTGGACATCCACAAATGTCGTACCTAACCAAAGAGACGATAGTGAGTAAGAAGAAAAACAATCAAAGGAGAAGGAAGAACAAGGTTAGGCAACTACAAGAAGAATCAGTCAACATGATCAACACACTACGATCAGAGTACGGCCACCTCCTCGCTTCACCATTCCTTGCTAAGAAGGATGATCTAGGCGTACCCACGATCGAGTGTACCATTGGACAAAGAATCTTCCACAACACCTTGCGTGACATTGGATTAGGTGTCAATATAATATCCAAGATAACGTATGAATACTTGTTTGGTGATGAACCTTTGTTCCCTACATATATGCAATTGCAAATGGTGGACCAATCAATCCGATTTTTGGAGGGAATAGTGAAAGATGTCATGGTAAAAATACATGATCACTATGCCCTGCTGACTTCATGGTTCTAGACATGGGTGAAGAAGAAGATGACACACCCATCATTCTTGGAAGACCATTTCTCAACACCACCAATGCGATCATCTACGTCGGATATGGACAAGTCCACTTCCAATTCCATGGAGAGAAGGTACACTGCTATTTCAATAGTTATACCACTTATGACCAACCAAACAAGACTTGCTCCAGGAGGAGACGTCGATCATCCCGACGTCAAAGGAATCAACCCCCAAGGAATGAATGGGAAGAAGATTAAGAACCTTAAGAAGTTGTGAAAGATGAACCTACTCCACCAAAGTCTAGTCCACAGACGAAGCAGGTATGGAAAGAAAAGATGATATCATCTGAGTCACTATGACAAGAGGTACAACCACCAAGGTCTCCATCTCTAGGACTAACAGATGCACCTAGAGAATAAAGGACTTTATCCAGTCAAGTCATGTCCAGAGGACTTAAAAATCCAAACCTTCGACGTGAGGTAATAACGGTAGTTATCCATATTTACTTTTTCGCATTTCATGAATTATTTTTCACCATTAGCATATTTACTTTTCTATATTCACATTGTGCTAATAAAAGTAAGATAAAAAGTTTCATGACTGCATTTCATCATTGCATTATAAATCCTAAGCCCTATGTGAATAAATCTACGGTGTAAATACCCATGGGAATATTCACTGTGGTGGCATAAAAAAAAATACAATGCATACATATTTTTCTGTTCTGCATATCATAAATAAGAAAATCTAAAAATATATATATTAGGTAAACATCCTACTAAATTTCTACCAATACAAAAATATTTCTAACCCTCAAGATCAACTAATCTCTGGACGGCTAACCGCTAACACTTTATCCTAATCTATTCCATGAGTTTTGGTATTCTTGTTGGTATTATGTAGGATTATGCACAAAGATCAAGAGCAAGTTCACCCGGTCATCTTCACCTCGTTCCACTCATGAACAAGAAGAACATCCATTGGCAAATTTGCTCTGAGAAGGATCACTCAACTTCAACGTTCAACCACGCCAACATCCAGCTTAGGGGAAAGGCACCCCCATGTATCTAGCTAAGTATTTGTTTCCTTTTGTTATTCTTAATTTTGTTCTACATTTGCTAAAAAAGATGCATAACTAAAAGCAAAACAAAAATTTATCTTTGTCTTATATATATTAGTCAGGTGTGATCTAAAAAAATGAGAAAACAAAATAAAAGTGTGTGTCCAGTTTTCTATTTTTAAGAACTAAATAAATGGACTCTGAGGATAATCTCTTGCAATGGAAATGATGAATAGTTGCTCTATTGTAATTCCTTTCAAGTACCTAGTTTTTAGCCTTGACTTCTCCTGAGTTTTGGATACAACTATTTTGATATAAGAATTTACTCTGAACTTGAAACTCGTGGGTAGCATATGCTTGATCTAAGGCTAGGTAATTGACGGATATGATATGAGAAGGTCTGAGCTGTTGTTTATCTTGTTCCAAGTGATACTAAAGTTCTAGAGATTTATTTTTTGAAAAACATAAAAATACTTCATGATGAGTTCTTGTATGACAAAGCTTGAATTCCTACCAGAGCCATATATGTTATTTAGACTAGAAAAACTTCCACATATATGTTGTTTGTTTGCATTAAGTTTAGTCAAGCTTTGTTGACCCATATGAGAGGTTTGTCATGCTCTTAAAATCAAGATCACATACACACCACCCAAATAAGCACTACTCCTATATTGGGGGTAGGCGCAAAAACATGCCATTCCATCTAGATCCACCCAAAAATGTTTTACTCCTACATTGGGAGTAAACACCAAAAACATGTTCATAGGATTATCCACCAAATAAATGCTTCAAGTTCTTGTTGCTATCTCTCAAAAGTTTTGTTGCAGAAAAGAAGCATGGGGCTATGCAAAAGTTATACATGAAAAAAATGGACAAGTGTTTGAGATATTGAAAACAATGGGTACTGAGATGCCTGCCTAAAAAAGAGAAAAGAAAAAAAGATGAATAAGATAGCCCATGTTTTTCTTGCAAAGTATTTTGTAAGTTTCAAAAGAGAGATATGTTTTCAAGGAGCATAGTAGAATTAGGTTAGCCACCATATATATCCACCATATGCATCCATACACATGCACATCTTGATTTCATTGTATGACTCCACTCTCTTTGGATATGAGGTTTGACTTTACAATATATGTATTGCAAGTATGCTCTTTCATGATATTTTCACTCCTATGAGCTTCACATAAGCCTTAGTTGTAGGAAGAGAAAGGCATAACATCACTATTGCCTTGGTGAGGATCCACAAATACCACATATATTGAGAGATTTGAGAGTGTCATACAAACGAAGCTTTGAGTTTTATTTTGAAAACCCATAAAAACTCCAGAATAATGGTTGAGCAAAGAACTTGAGACATAGTGCTTCACTTGATCGTTCTGTCTTTCAATTGCTCAAGGCCCAAGTGAAGGCTAAGAAGCCCCATGGTTGAAGGTAATATGGGTAAGTTTGAAAGTCAGATCGGTTCATTCTAATCCAGAGGAGAATTTTTGTTTTAATGCATGTGTACTTTTGAGGAGTTGCTTCAATGTTTTCAAAAATCCTAAAACTCCTGATCCATTTACTAAGTTTAGCTTTGCTAAGAGACTAGCAAAGGTTAAACTTGGGGGAGTTTGTTGACGGTAGTAAACAACCATTATAAACCATCAACATAACATGTATAAGGGCATAAATATTATCACCAACAAGGGTCTAGGGATTTCAACTAATAAATTCCATGAGTTTTGGTGAATTTGTATTCAACCATAAAACCATCAAGGTGGACCTAGATGTTAGACTTAATCGCAATTATCCGTGGGATAAACAACTCTAGAAGGTTCTAGAGGACACCACACCGAAGCGGAGGGCGAGAGAACGCTAGGTAGGGTCAGTCGGTCCCACCCTTAGGCTGGCCAATTTGGGGCCCCACCTGTCAGCCCCCGCCTCGCTACATCGATTCTCTACCGCCTTAAGGACTGCATCTACGCCATTTATTCAAGTCGGTTTAATCCGAGGGCTTAGGATTGATGCTTTGGCCTATACATACCAGCCCCTGCCACCCCCCTGAGGCATAAATAATTTGAGAAGACAGAAACCCTAATCATCCTAAGAGCTCCATCATAATCTAGGGCATATCTAGTTAGGCTAGGTCTAGAGGGAGGCAAGCAGGTTTCGCTTGGATTCCTGATCGTGTCAAGAGCGTGGTTTGGTATAATCTTTATACCCCACTCTTTTGTATCTCTCATTACTTTTATATTTTTGCTACAATTGTTATGACATTATTATTTGTATTGTTTATGTTCCTAATTATCATGTTCATCATCTACTTTGATTATATGCTTACTATGGTTGGATTATCAACGTATTCATCTATAAGTTCATATAGCGCTCGCTCTAGTGTACATGGGGTGAGTGGTCGACATTGCGTAAGCGTGGTGCTTATATGTTGTTTACCTATGGATGCACCCTATATTCTAGGCCATGTGGTAGATCGCAAATGTGATATTCATGTTGAGTCTTTTGTAGTCCACTCCCCGAATATAGGAAAAGTAGGATCTAGATACGAAGGAAGACAAGCTCAATTCTTAATCTTCCTTAGTAATATCCCTTATCTGTAGTTGATCTCAGCCATGATTACTAAGTGTAATTGCACTAAGCAATGTATGCTTTGACTTGTAATTAAGAATGACTTAGGAATTATTCCTCTAGTATTCTACTTAACCATGCTAATGCCATAGAAAGGAGTACTCTGAGTGATCAATCATTAGTTACTATGCACCATTCGTATATACATTTACTTCTTGACTTACCTCTATTGTGAGTATAAAATTGGCTATGGTTTACTTCTCCACCAATAGCATAAGTTATCAAAACATATCCTTGCCAGACCTTCTCTGTGGTAAAAATATAAATAACGATACCCTGGAATACTCCCGGATGAAGTGCTACAATAGAATATTATCTGTGCACTTGTAGATCCCTTTCATATATATATATATCCTAGTCACATCAAATAACAAAATACTACTTAGTATTATTCTAGTGGTAATGCTAAGTAGTACCAACAAGCATCTCTTGCATCATCACTAGGGATGACAACCTAGTAAAGTAATGTTAAGAGATGTAGACATACATTAGGTGGCTACTAAAACAAGTAACAAGTTAATAAATACCAACACTAAGGAAGTATGCTGGATGCTGTATAGTTTGTACATGGCCATGTTCCTGTCTTTCGACTACCATTGCAATAATGACCACCTGGGTGGTAGCTGCTATGTATAGAAGCAATGGCTCTTCATCGAGTGGAGCTACTAAAACTAGGGGTTTGGTAAGGAAACCCTTGAGATCATCAAAGGTTTTTGGGCTTCTAGTGTCCATTGCCAGTTTAGCGTTTTGCGCAAAAGCTTATATAGGGGAGGCCCTTCTCACCTAACTAGGAGATGAACCGACTTAGTGAAGCTAGGAATCTCATTAGCTTCTTTGCATCCCTAAGTTCTCGAGGTGGCCCCATGTCAAGGTAGCCTTCACCTTGATAGGTATATTGAAGGTACATTTCTCTGGATTGAGTTTGATATTAAACTTTCGGAGGCTATCAAAAGACTCTGAAAGATCCTCGACCTTTGCCGACTTAACTATGATGTCATCGATGTAGGTCTTCGGTGTTCCCACTAATCTAGTTGTAGAGGTAGCATTGCATGCAGCGCTGGTAGGTAGCCCCTATGTTCTTTAGCCCAAATGCATCGTAATATAGCAGTATGCTTCAATTGGGGTAATGAATGAAGTAGCTAGTTGATCAGATTCTTTCATTTGGATCTAGTGGTACCTAGAATATGGGTAGAGGAAACAAAGCAATTTGCAACCTATAGTGGAGTAGATGATTTGATCTATATGAGGTAAAGGATAAGGATCCTTGGGGCATGCCTTGTTAAGGCCCGTATAGTCAACGTATATTCTCCATTTATTATTCTTTTTGGGTACAAGGACTGGATTTGCTAACCAGTCTATATACAAAAAATCCTAGATGAACCTTGCAGCTAGGAGTTTGGCAACTTCTTTTGTTGCTTTGCGCTTCTCACCATCAAATCTCCTTAAGTGTTGCTTGACCGACTTTGAGTCGACTTTTATCCTCCAGGAATGCTCTACAACTTCCTTTGGGATTCCTGACATGTTAGAAGGCTTCCATGTGAAGATGTCCTGAGCGATAAGGAAGTCAACTAGCACGTCCTCCTATGCTTGGTTTAGGCCCATGATAATGTTGGTGGTCTTGGCACCATCCTCCTTGTTGAGTCGCAACCTCTTTGAGTCATCGCCAGGCGTAAAGGCTACTGGTCGCACTGTGCTCGATGGCAAAAACTAGACGGGTGCTACACCCTTCAGTTTTGCCAACTTTTGTTCACATTCCAGGCAAAGTGGATGTTCATCTTGGAGCCCCCAGGTCAAGTTTTTGCTAAATCTCATAGTTGAGTTCACGCTCTTCTTGGTCGAAGTCCCAGACGCTATGCTCGACGGTGAGCCTGTCGCATTGTTAGGCATCTCAGAAGTTTTTGTCTAGGGTAATGGCTCCACACTACTATAGATTGATATATCACTATCACCACTTTGACTGCCGTAGCGATATAAGCAATTGTGTTATACTTCCACCATTGGTTAGACTGATAGCAAGGAATCCCAAGAAAGGAAACTGGTAGTTGAGACTTCTACCACCGATGGGTTAACAATAGATGCGGCAGTGGTATTTTCTCAGTCATATGAAAAGCCGAGCTGACTGGGTTACATGTTATGGCTATCAACCCTCCACGACCATTTGATCTATTGGTGGTGAAGTCAGCGTGAGTTATTTCCCAACTACCCACAGCATAGTTGCATCACCATTACTTGCACTTCTTCATCTTCAAGGTTGGCCTATTTACTAGGGTATGGATACACCTCTTGGGCTCAATCCACACACTCTTTAATCCACACACTTGTGAGCGCTACTATATCTTTCCTCATCACCAAGAAGTGCTTTATCTTCATCCTTGCACCTCTCATGGCCTCCTCCTATCCATGAGAGGTGCAAGATGGAGATAAAGCACCTCATCGGGTGTTTGGAGAAGGCCTTCAAGATTGGGTGCTTTAGATTCCATAACCTTGCTGCCCTTAGCATCGAGTTGCAGATCTGCATCCCTCGATGCTAAGAGGTAGCAAGATTATGGAATATAAAGAACCACACTGAGATGCAGGTGCAAGTTTGCGAGGTGCTCCTTCACCATCCTTGGCAAGGTGCTATCGCTAAACAGGAGCTTGACCTTAATGATTGTAGATCTTCTTGTAGATCTTGTGTTAACAGAAGATCTGTAATCATTTGGTTCTCTCCTGTTCAGGGGCTCCATACTCGATTGGGGGTGCTCCAAGTTTGCGAGGTTCTCATTCTTCAAGAATGGGTGCTTTATATTCCATCTTGTAGCTCTCACGGTCAAGAAGCAGGTCACATCACTTGACTGTGAGGGTTGTAAGATGGAAGGTAGAGAACCACACTGAGGGTGATGTTCTGTGATGTGCTGTGTCATTCTTTAGATTTCATAATCTTTATACCTTGGAGGATCTGTTGCTTTGTATATGCAAACTGTAGTATGGTACGGATCTGTTATCGCGTAGACCTCAATGGAAAATACATAAAGAAGTACTACCGAAGTATTTAATTTGGGTCAATGCTTGATAGCTGAGTTTCATCGGCTCAAAATAGCTAACACCTAGAGTATCGCCTTCAGAACAAAAAATAACAATAAAAGACATAGGATCAAAAGTGACATTCAAATAGTAGATTGTTTATTTATAATTTATAAGACCCTAGATATAATCTATGGTCCTAAGAAAACATTGTTTACAACATCTTATGCATGGTTGGTCACTATGATAGCCTCGGTAGCATCAGTGAAGTCTCTAATTAGGCCTTCTTGATCTTCCAGCTGATCAGTGTCTGGAAAACCAGGTTGCAAGTGACGGAGCTCATGCCCTGAATGCAGTTGAGCTGTAGCAAGAGCGGCACTGGCACCATAGCGAATGCCATGAGTTGCCACTTCTCTAGCATGAACTGGGATATCCTGCAGGCGATCTTCAAGAGAAATACCCCTGGTGTTGACTGCTACAACTGCGCCAAGTGCTACACGTTGGAGGGTCTGGTGGTGATTCTCTAGGTTGATCTCTCGATGATGAACCTCCTCGATCTCACAACGAGGAGCAGACAATTGTTCCTCAAGATCTAATGAAAATGAAGGGTTACCCGATAAAGTTGTGAATATAAAAGCAAAGATTCTTCAAAGAAATTTTACCTGCTGCCCTAGCATGAGCTTCATTAGCCCTCATCTAAGCAACATTGGTCTCTTCTTTAGATGTAGAGAGGGTTGTTTTAAGAGCATCGAGACATTGCTCGTGCCGACCTACCTCAAGCATGGCTTTAGAATACAGGTTTCTGGCCTCCCTCCTTTCACGGATAAGATTCTGGATATCCTAAACCAACTCGGAGGATGAAGATGAAGATGAAGATGCCATGGACCCAGCAAGATGTACAATCCATTATTGTCCAACCTCCGCCAGAGTTGGCCGATGTACCATAGCATGAAAGGTAGCCCTACATATTCAAAGGATTAATGCAAGGCAACCATATAGATAAGAAATCATTCCCTCTCACCCTTGGAGACGAAGAGGGACATGAAGGCACGGAGGCAAATCTATTGCTTCTAGAGTTTTCTCCCTTGGATGCTTGTCGTGAGCCATTGTTCAGAAGAAGACTGGAAGGATAAAACGAAGAAGAAAAGATATGTGTCACAGCACAACAAATGAACACAAGCAGTATTCCTTCTACTCCACCTTGCCTCCAAATTTATAGCCCCCAGGGGACAATGGGTTCATTGATAATTTGGGGGCTTGTGTTCACAACAAAATTTATTCCAAAATTTGGGGCATGTGTTCACACTGAAATCTAGGAAGATGCATAGGAAGGCCAAAATTCAGGGAAGTGTGCATGAGTGTTGAATGTCGTCCTAACTTCCAACACAATCCCCACCACTCTAGGAACTATCGTATACCTCATCTTCTCCAATGCGTGCTCCCTAGATCACGCATCTTAACTACACTGAGTCTGTGTGCATCTTCAAGGTTGGCGTACAGTAAGTGCATGAGTGTTGAATGTCGTCCCAACTTCCAACACCGTCCCCACCACTTATTATGCCAAGAACCGTCATATACCTCGTCTTCCCTGATGCGTGCTCCCTAGATCACGCATCTTAACTACACTGAGTCTAGGTGCCTCTTCAAGGCTGGCCTAATTAAGCTGAGTCTAGGTGCACTAAGTCTCTCACCCCTCCCCACCCATCCCCTCCCCTCCCTCTAAATCCCTTAGCATTAGACTGAGTGAGAGAGTAGCAACTCCTGTCGTCCACCATGGTTCATGGCATACTTCGGCGGCTTCGCCATTACTGAGAGAAGGCTTTCAAGATCGGGTTCTATAGCGGCCTGCTGGTGGCCATTCATCTTGGGTGTTAGAGGAAGTTCTATGAAGAGATGGGGAAGAACAATACCATCTTCGGTGGCCTGGGTCGCAGATGACATGGTGGCTAGGCTCGTTGATGGTCGGCGTGCAAGAGACTTCCAGGTCAGAATATCTATAGGAAATCCTAGAGGGTGGAGGGTGCGTTGCTGTTGCTGGGAAACCTTTTGAGCCCATAGATCTCGACCTGGGATCTCTCGATGCCATGGCATGCATTCCTCCCTGACATTGACGAAGACGGCACGGGCAAGTCTCCTTGCGGGGCTCCTCATCCTCTTGGATGTTAGAGGGAGTTCCGCGAGGTGGTTCTTCCCTAGGCTTCTTCCAGGCATCATCCCTACTTGTGGTGAAGATTCGAAAGTGCGGTGAAGGTTAGTTACTCCTTCGTATGGCTTCTACGCTTCATGAGATTTCCATCGCTCAGTGCGGGGATAAACGTATGGTCATTACAAAAAATTGGCTTATGCCAATGCTTATGCTAATTTATTGTGACATAAAAACACTATTCATTCACTGAAAAGTACTACTGAAGAATAGGGCCAAGGTTTTTGTCATCATAACTGTAGTTGTTGATAGATCCTTGTTATTGTACGCCTGGTGAATGAAAAGTGTAACAGAGTTAATCGAAAATGATTGTCTTTTGTTGATTTTTAACACTGTTACCTCACTATGATGCTGGTGGGGTGTTGCTTTGTATGTGAAAACCACCATATGGTACGGCTTTGTAGTCACGTCCATTCTTATTGTAGAGATCAACACCTCTATTATACAACATCAGCTAACGAACGTTGTCATGTTAGCGTCCATTGTTATTGTAAAAACTACGATGTGTGTTCAGTACGCTACTAAAGCCCAGTTGAATTAGTATCAGCATTGTACAATTCTATCACCCTCGGATATAAGCGTTGTTGAAAAAAATTGTATCACCACTGGTAGCCTTCACCGTTGATATTGTCAAGATTTCCACGCCGGCACGAGACTCCCGCGTGTTTTTAGAATTTTTGGCGTGTTTGTAGTTAGCTTACAAAGACCACTACCCACCTAGCCACCACCCCTGTCCGTCTCCTCCTCAAGTGCTGCTATCGGTGTGCAAGCTGCTAGTCACCGCCAACAAGCTAGTGCTCCGTGCTGGTATGCCTCACCGGCACGCCCGCACAAATCCACCAGTGACTGGCTGGTATTCATCACCGCCGTGGCCGCTCGAGCTCACTGCCGCAAGATCCAAAGGCAACGGTAATGCTTTCTTGCACTTCCCTTATCCATGTTTCTTGGCTTTTTATTCTTATTCCCCTCTTATCTCATTTGAGTATGAATCAAGCTTCCATCTGATCATTAAGGAGCTCACGAGCACATCCCTGTAGGTGCTCCTACTCTAATTCAGGCGACAGCGCTGTCGCTCCCGTCGCCGGCCCTGCTCCACCACATCATTGTCAAGATGGAGGAGGAGGCCACCAATAAGAGGAATGAAGTAGACATCCTCATAGATGATGTCTGGGTCCTTATCCTCTGCTACATCACCGCCCGCACCCTATGTAGCTGCAAGTGTGTGTGTCACTCCTAGTACCACCTCATCTCTGAATCCGAGCACCGTAAGGAGCTACCCCAGTTTGTCGTCGGATTCATATATGGCAACTGGAAAGGCAAACGCCAATTCACCAACTTCACCAGTGAATACCCCTCCTTTTCCTTCCTGCCCTTCCCCATTTAGGATTTAGTCATCTTAGATTGTTGCAGAGGCCTCTTCCTCTACTGGTGCATTGGGCTTTGCTATGTTGTCTGCAATCTAGTGACTGGAAAATCAGTGGTACTGCTGCATAGCAACCTTTGTTATGGTTCAACTCACTTGGGGTTCGATCCCACAATCTCCTCGCACTTTCATGTGGTAGAACTATGGGTAAGCTCGCCTACGGTGTTAGTTGTCAGCATCTACTCATCCAAAACTGGAGCATGGATGTGTAAAGAATCTAAACTAGGAGAGGATATTCTAGTATGCAATTTTTTAGAAACTGTGTTTCTTAATGGTTTTATGCACATGCTGGAGGTGTCCCACATAGTTGTTGTTGATATGGAGGGAAAGACATGGAGGAAAATTCTTAGGCCACCAGGTCCTGCAATGTCCATCCATGGAGACCAGTGTCTATGTATTGTTGATATTTTGAATACGTCTGACCTTTCAATCTGGATCCTTGAAGACTATGGTACTAGTAAATGGACATTGAAGCATACGGTGAACACACTGTAGCTATTTGGACTGAACAATATTGGACTCGGTTCTGAGGCTGCCAATGTGGACTATAGAGTGATTGTAGTTCACCTAGAATGGAATTCAATTTTCTTTGTTGAGGAGGATAGAACACTTATGGCATATGACATGAGCTGTAGAAAAGTTCATGTCCTCCCTATCTAGGTTGTCTGCTATCCTAAAAGTATTTGGAGTATTTATTTGAATAGATCTCACTATCTGCCTTATGTTCTCTTATTCATGTAGTCATTAGCAGAGCAGTAAAGGTGCATATGTTGTATTTTGTTTTTAGGACACGTCTTTGTTCAGGTAGGGAGTTGTTTTGAGTCTATATATAGTCCAATTTTGGCTTGCTAACTAAACCAATGGTATGTTGAATATTATTAATTATGCTGCTTTGCATTGTGTAGGTTTTGGAATCTCTGTGCTTTTGAATGATTTTCCTACAATGGCTATGGGAGGAAGAAGAGGGTTCCATGATGCATTGGCTGCCAAGATGATCAAGGAGTGCCAATCTGAAGGACCCGAGCATATCTACCTTGTTTTACTTATGTAAGTTGTTGGTATATTTAATGCACACAGATAAATCCGCAAGCGCATGGATACCGTTGTAGCTTCACCCGAAAATATTCCAAGTGTCATATCCATAGGGAAATGTCTGAGATTAACTATATTCTAACTTAATTAAGGGTAGCAACAAGGTTAGGATAAATAGGAACATAGAGAGGATAACTAGCGTTCTCTTGTTCTGATGTTAGTAAGCTATGTCTTCTACTATTCAACTGGGGATATTACTTAGGGAAAGACACCAACAGAGGATGCTTTCTGTAGAAACCAGGTCCTACTTGGCCTACAGATGAGAGGTGGACTACAAAGGACTCAACGAGCTATATAGTCACCATCACGATCTACCACCGATCTAGAATGTAGGGTGCATCCACAAGTAACTAGAGTCTAAGCACCATGCTTACACTACAATTACTACTTTACTCTTCCTGAATAAAGAATAAAGCACTCAAACGAGTTGTGAACCTGATGAACAACATAAACAAGTTGTTTACTTGAATTAGAAGTTGATTACCAGAGAAATCTCAGAGGTAAGCTCAGATAGAACTTGGATCTGCCAAGGTACAAGCCATAGATAGTGCACCGATAGGCCGGCACCTCCTCCAAACTCTTCCCTCACTCTCTATGTCACTATTTCTATTTATAAGACTAGATCCTATAGAGGACTAATCTTATCTTGATAGCTAGCTTTGATCCTAATGAGGAGAATATAAATTAGGGATTTAGGATGGCCTCAGGGAGGGGGGTACAGGGCTGTATATATAAGGGGTAGCATCAATTCTAGAACATCGGATCAAACCGACTTGAATAAATGGCGTAGATGCGATCCCTAAGGCGGTGGAGAACCAACATAGAAAGCAGAGCCTGACAGGTGGGACCCATAGGCCGGCCAACCTAGGGATAGGGCCGGCCGGCCCCCCTATCAGCCTCTTAGCTCGATCTTTGGTGGAGAGTCTTTTGGAGTCTTCTAGAGTCTTCTAGAGTTATTTATGTCGCGGATAAACGTGATTAAATATGATGACTGGGTCCACCTTGCTCGTGTCGCAGAACCGACCAATTTATAAGAATACAAGTACAATGGCAATCCACAAGCGGTCGCACTGTCATACTTGAACCCATATAAACCTGGTAGTCCATCGAGTACCGCGACGGGTCTCGATAAACGATTTACAACAACCAAGATCGTACAGGATTCAACATACATGCCACATATTACATAAAGTTCACAGATACTTTTCATCATCAGAGTACGAATAAAAGTTATTACAAACCAAGTTTGATAAATAAAGCGGAAGCAAATAAGTTTGAAGATAAAGTTTCCAACATAGTTTGATACAGTGCCAAGCCAGATCACGGTCCACAAAAGCAAAGATAGGAATTACTAAAGAAGCCTGCCCAAGGCTTACTCCTCATCCATGGTGGGATAGAAGCAACTCTTGCAATAACCATGATACATAGTGCCATCTGCAACAATGGGAAAATAAACCCTGAGTACGAGAAGGTACTCAGCTAGACTTACCCGTCATGAACCAAAAATAAAATGACTCCAAGGATTATGCAAGGCTGTATAAGTGGACGTAACTTGACAACATTTTGCGTAAAAGGCAATTACCCGTTGTACAATTATGATTCCTTTATCAAGTTAATTATAACTATCCATTTCTAGATTAGCAACTATCCTGTGCCAAACACGTGGTATATCATTTAGAAGCATACAATAGTAACCATAGCAGGTATTGTAATTCCATATTCATCTGAACCATCATGTTTCATAATATAGTGCTACGATGTTGGGACTAGCCAAGTTTCTCACTATCCGGGAGAGACGGCGATTCGAATCGATTTCTACCAGCTAGGAATTTATTCCTAACACAAACCCAGATCTACCAGCCACGATAGTCTTAGGTCACCTTTGGTACAACTCAGGTACACATTTCGCAGGTCCGTACCGCGCCGCACAATCTGGAACACCAGATGCCAGGATGCTCAGGCCAAGCCTGCCCTTGGGCTCAGTCTGATCGTTCCCTGGAAGGAGCGCACAACAGAACGGTTCCCGGCCTGAGTTGAATTACTCGGCTTCGCGGTCGGAACGAGTTATCCGGCCAGCTAAGTGAGAGGCATGCGTTCAATCTTGTCAGAAGCGCCAACAATGGCACGGTCCTTAATCGACACCGATGGGGATAAGTCCACACCCAAGACCTCCATGTCTTGTTGCTTCTCTATCGACTTCCCATCCGGTCTCAATTTACTTTTACCTCATGGTTCTGTTCCACGATAGCAGATATAGCCAACCATGCTTCGGTATCCACCTACATCTCGTAGGTGATAGGACATCACCCGACTTCTACCGGTCTAAGCATGGCTAAGCATATATTCGATCCTGGACCTATACCGGTTAAAGGGTTAATATCTGGACAAGGAATTTATATGCATCAAGTGGTTTCACTCAACTCTTATAACCTAATGCATCAATCATAAGTACGTAAGTAAATATTTGTAAATTACTGGGAGACTTATAATGCTCCGGGGCTTGCCTCGCAGAAAGGAAGTAGGGCGGTGGTCAGGACACTCCGGAAGCTCTTCAGGGTTCTGCTCCACGCCTTCGGGAGCTGCGGCTTGCGGATCCTCCTGCTGGTTCCCTTCCTCTGCTTCTTCGAATTCCAGCAACATGATCTCTTCCTCCGATCCTAGATGCATGAGTATGGCATAAGTATTACGAATGCATAATGTTAACAAGTGCATCATGTTTATTGAGTAGGTGCATATCTCTTCTCGATTATTACTGAATCTACTTCGACAATACATCGACTATGCCACGAACAGTAGCTACTTGTTTCACTCATAACTGGAGTTCTACTAATCCAAAAACAGTGATCCTAGACTTTCTGGAAAGCTTATCAAATTCTCTACAACTTTGTTATTAACCATTTTTACAGTACACATCAGTTTCAATATGCAACTCATCACACTCTAGAATCAGTCGGAAACTATTTAACATGCAATATAAAGTAATAATACTTCTACTTCATGTAATCATTCGAAATTTGACAACATAGAATCTACCAACAGTTTAAGCATACCAAATACATTTAAGATAATATAATGGTGAAGCCCAAACTATTTATTTAATTACCTTTATTATTTTATTTAGATATCTAGGTTAAATACTAAACATATATCAGACATACTTATTAAATTCTTAAAAATTTACAGTGCCTTACTAATGCTATAAAAGGACTACTATAAAAATTTCATGTCATTTTACTAAGTAGAACATTCTATACAAAAATGATAAGGCAGTAAGGCTTGAAATAGCATAAATGGAAAATCCTATTGAAAAGTGTCAAGCAACAGATTTCCTATTTTTCTTAACATCCATATGGTACTAGGATTACCTCCAACAAATTTCATGAATTTTGGACTCATAAATA
Organism: Miscanthus floridulus; assembly: GCF_019320115.1. Taxonomy (NCBI): domain Eukaryota; kingdom Viridiplantae; phylum Streptophyta; class Magnoliopsida; order Poales; family Poaceae; genus Miscanthus; species Miscanthus floridulus. The sequence continues at coordinate 45,625,251 of NC_089597.1, forward strand.
ATTTATAAAAATATATGCAAGGATTGACTAGCCATAAAAGAAAAATTTATAACTATAATTCTGCACATGCACTGGTCTTCAAATTTTTACCAGAGTTCATATATGCTAAGGCTAGCTTACCACAAAAATTTTATAATTTTTGAAGCACAGGAACTCTAGATATAAAATAAACAAATTTGAATGCATTCAAAAGCACATTTCAAATCCTTATTTAAATCTCCAGAAATTTCTACTGTTGAAGCCAAGAACATATTTTTCTTAAATACTACACTTCCTAAGGAACACAACCATATTTATTTCACAAATTTAGGAGCTACCAAACTGAAGATATGAAAATAACAAAACACATGTGAATCTGCATTCAAACTGAACTGGATTTGAAATATTGAGTCGCTGACACGCGGGACCCACTGGTCAGCGAGACTTTTGTGATCCCAGACTTAGCAAAATTCGTTAAGTGTTGAAAACAGTTATTTGTTGACTTTTGTTATCCCAATTCAAGCATGTTAGAAGCTAAATCAGTCCATGATATAAAAATAAAAGTTGTTTCTAATGTCAAACACTACAACTTTGCTTTAGTGATCACCTCCATGCAAGGTCCCTAACACCTAGTTCCAAATTGGTCAAACATGTCACATTTAAAAGAGGAAACACATCAAGGCATGGCTTAATGACCAAACTAGCCCTAGCACTAAATACCAAAGTTGTTCATAATGATACCCTAAGCATGTTTAAGCAATTTGCAAGGCCATTCAAGCATTTCATGTAGTAGTCACTCATAGAGCTATTTAAATTAATCACATGAAATATGCCCTAAAGACTTGACCATGAAAAAAAATAACATTCATGATCCATGCTCCAATTGTGAACCTAAGCATTGCCAAAATATTTTGGTGACTCAAATCTACCAAGTACATGTTTACATTTATGAACATTTGCATATGTGCAAAGAAACATGCAATACCAAGCAACGTTGCATATGTTTCAATTCAATGTTCCAATTGTAAATGCTTGTTTATGAATGCGTGATGATCATGCTCATGTCATGCAAGTCAAGTTATGCAAGGCTAACACCCAAGGTGTTACAGCCCCTCCCCCTTATAAAAATCTCGTCCCGAGATTTGCAAGACCTACCATTCTTGGAAAAAGGCGGGATAAACTTCTCGCAGATAATCTTCTCTTTCCCACGTAGCATCTTGTTCACTATGATTGTTCCACACCACCTTATAGAACTTAATAATCTTACTCCTTGTCACTCTCTCCATTTCTTCTAATACTCTAATTGGCTTTTCTTCATAGGTCAAATCCGATTGAAGCTGCACGTTGGTGGGTGCAATAGCTTCTTCCGGTACTCGAAGACATTTCTTTAACTGAGAAACATGGAACACATCAAAGATTGCACTCATCTCTGGTGGTAGTTGTAGCTTATACGCAACATTTCCTTTTCGTTCCAAAATTTTGTATGGCCCTACATATCTTGGTGAAAGCTTCTTTTTCATCCCAAATCTTTTCACACCTTTCATGGGTGATACTCTCAAGTATACATAGTCACCCACTTCAAAAGTTAGTGGTCTTCTTCTTCTATCGGCATAACTCTTCTGTCTTGATTGAGCTGCCTTCATGTGTTGTTGGATGATACATACTTGCTCTTCGGCTTCATTGACAAAATCAATACCAAAGTATCTCCTTTCACCGGGCTCAATCCAATTCAATGGAGTTCTGCACTTTCTGCCATACAAGGCTTCAAATGGAGCCATTTTGATACTCGCTTGATAACTGTTGTTATAGGAGAATTCAGCTAAAGGTAACCATTTCTCCCATGAACCTTTTGAAGATATAACACAAGCTCTAAGTAAATCTTCTAGGATTTGGTTCACTCGCTCTGTCTGTCCTGAAGTTTGTGGATGATAAGCTGAACTTCTGATTAGCTTGGTTCCCAAAGCCTGGTGTAAGTGCTCCCAAAAATGAGCTATGAACTGTGGTCCTCTATCTGAGATGATGGTCCTGGGTACTCCATGCAATCTCACGATCTGGGATACATATATCTCAGCGTATTTCCCAACTATATACCGTGTGTTCACGGGTATAAAGTGTGCTGACTTGGTGAGACGATCAACAATGACCCAGATTGAATCATGACCTTGTGGCATCGTTGGAAGGCCTGTGATAAAGTCCATGCTGATTTCCTCCCATTTCCATCTTGGAATAGGCAATGGCTGAAGTAACCCAGCGGTTTTCATATGGACGGCTTTCACTCTACTGCAGTTATCACACCTAGCCACATAGGCTGCGATCTCTTTCTTCATCTTGGTCCACCAAAAATGGGTTTTTAAATCTTGATACATCTTACTACTACCCAGATGGATAGATAATTTGGACGAGTGAGCTTCCTCTAAGATTTGATTCCTCAGCTCACGGTCTTTTGGTACCACTAGCCGGTCCTCAAACCATAATACACCTCTTTCGTCCAATCTAAAATGTTTGGTTTCCTGCTCTTGCATTTTTCTCTTGATGTGGCTTATTCCTACATCTGTCTGCTGTAGCTCTATGATTTTGCCCTCAAGCAAACAACTGATTGTGATATTGTGTAGTACAGCAGGATGTAGCAAGTTGAATCCATCTTCCAATAGTGCCTCCATAGTGTTGCAATGGGACTTCCGACTAAGTGCATCGGCTACTACATTAGCTTTACCCGGATGGTAATGCACTTCCAAATTATAATCCTTAATCAATTCTAACCATCGTCGTTGTCTCATGTTCAGCTCTGGCTGGGTAAAGATATACTTGAGGCTTTTGTGGTCAGTATAGATATGACATACATTGCCCAACAAGTAATGTCTCCATATCTTTAATGCATGAACAACGGCTGCCAGTTCCAAATCATGTGTAGGGTAGTTGACTTCATGTTTTCTCAATTGCCGAGAGGCATATGCAATTACTCTCCCTTCTTGCATAAGCACACATCCCAAACCTATTCCTGATGCATCACAAAATACATCAAAAGGCTTTTCAATGTCTGGTTGTGCTAGCACAGGCGCTGTAGTCAACAAAGTTCTAAGGGTGTGAAAAGCTATTTCACATTCTGGTGTCCATTTGTACTTCTCATCTTTCTGAAGTAGTCTGGTCATAGGCTTAGCTATCTTTGAGAAGTCTGGAATAAACCGACGATAGTACCCTGCTAACCCTAGAAAACTCCGAACTTCATGAACCGAAGTTGGGGCTTTCCAATCCATGACCTCTTGTACTTTTGATGGGTCTACTGAGATTCCATCTCTTGATAAAATGTGACCTAAGAAAGGTACTTTGCTCATCCAAAATTCACATTTGCTAAACTTGGCATATAGCTTATGCTCCCTCAATCTGGATAGGACAATCCTCAGATGTTCTTCATGATCTGACTCATTTTCTGAATAAATCAATATGTCATCGATAAACACGACCACGAACTTATCAAGTTCGGGCATGAATACCGAGTTCATTAGGTACATGAAATAGGCTGGAGCATTTGTTAGTCCGAAAGACATAACCAAATACTCGTATAAGCCGTACCTAGTAGAGAAAGCAGTTTTAGGTATATCCTCCGGTCTGATCTTTATCTGATGGTAACCTGATCTCAAGTCAATTTTGGAGAATACCTTTGCCTTCGCTAGCTGATCGAACAAGATGTCGATGCGGGGTAACGGATATTTGTTCTTGATGGTCACAGCATTGAGTGGTCTATAATCTACACACATTCTCAGTGACTTATCCTTTTTTTTCCCAAACAATGCTAGGCATCCCCACGGCGATGAGCTAGGTTGGATAAGACCTTTGTCCAATAGATCTTGCAATTGAACCTTAAGTTCTGCTAACTTATTAGGTGGCATTCTATAGGGCCTTCTAGATATGGGTGCGGTACCTGGCACTAATTCAATCTTAAATTCCACTTCCCTATCCGGGGGTAGACCTGGTAATTCTTCTGGGAATACATCCAGAAACTCACAAACCACGGGGATATCACATATGGTGGTGGTTTGGATAGCACAGGCTAAATGTTGGGGTTCGAAATCACGGGAGAGTGGGACTAGAAAAGCATTCCCTCCCGTGGGTTCTCTCAACATGATAGTACGGGTGCTAGTGTCAATAAGAACACCATGATCCTTCATCCAATTCATGCCTAAGATTACACTTATCGACAACCCCGGCAATATTATCAAATCTGTGGTGTACTCCCTCCCTTGTATCACGATGAGTACATTTTTGACTATCTTTTTGGTAGTAACAGTACCCCCTGCTGAACTTATGTTATAACCCCCTTTACTTACTTCAATTATTTCTTGATCATGTCTAGATGCAAATGCTTGACTCATAAATGAATGAGAAGCTCCCGAATCAAATAAAACAACAGCGGGATGCTTGTTGACGAGAAACATACCAGCCGTGACAACTTCTCCGGTGGGCACTTCCTCCACAGCGGTATAATGCACTTGTCCCTGACGTGCCCTAGCATTCACCTGCCTCTGATTGTTCTGATTTGGGTTGCCATTCCTCTTGGGGTGGGGGCACTCCTTGGACCAATGACCCAGTTGGTTGCAGTTGAAACAAGGTTGATTACTTCTGAATCCGGTGGAGCTGTCCTGATTGCCATTTCCTTTTGGTAAGGCAATAGTGAACGCCTTACGAAATGGTTTCTGTGGCCTGTTATTCTGAGCTTTCGGTGGTGGAGGCCTGAACTTGGGTGCAGGTGGACGGAATTGTGGCCTAGCTGTGATAGGCGCTTTTGACTGGAAAGATCCGGAATGCACCGGCCTCATATGCCCTCTTGCGACCTTTAGCAACTGCATGCATGTTGTTGTGGTTTTCTTGGGTCAAGGCATCACTAATAAACTCATTGTACATGGCACATCAAGAATTTGCCATAGTCTTCATTAATTTGGTACCCAACCCTCGCTTGAAACTTTCTATCTTTTTCTCCTCGGTATCCACGAAACTTGGAGCATATCTTGACAAGTTGTTGAATGCGTGCATATATTCTATGAGTGACTTTGTTCCCTGAGTGAGCCTCATAAATTCGGCTGCTTTCATGCGCATCAGGCCCGGGGGAATATGATGTCCCCTAAAAGCCATCTTGAACTATTCCCAGGTAACTCGCGCGTTAGCAGGCAGAGACGATAGGAAGTGTGTCCACCAGATTCCTGCTGGTCCTTGCAGCTGATGAGAAGCATATTCAGCTTTCCGGTGCTCTGTGACCCTTAGCAGACGAAATTTCTGCTCGATGGTATTCAGCCACTCATCGGCCTGCAGTGGTTCCTCAGCCACCTTGAAGATCGGAGGCTTCGTGTCTAGAAACTCCTTGAATGAACTGTGCTGATTTGGCTCAGCCCTCGGTTGCTGTGGGTGGCCACGAGCAGTGTTTTGCGCGATGAGGCGCAAAGCTTCTTCCATTATCCTCTGGCTACCCAGGAACTGGGTAAAGAATTCCTGAGCATACGGCAGTGGTGGGGGTGGCAAGTCATCCTGGTTGCCATCCTGGCTGCCACCAGCTCCAGCACGGGTGCGCGTCATCTGCGAAGTTGCAATAATAAGCGATTATTGGTTGATGCCAAGAGATTGCAGATGAATTAGGTACTCATGCCAAACTGAAATTACTGGAGAAAATTCTCAAAAGCACAATAAAAACAGAGGCATAACAATTCATTCTCGCAACATGACATCGCCAATTTGACCACTTATCATGCTCATAACGCATGCAAATCTAAAGCGTGATTACCGACAAAGAACTAGAATTGCATTGACGTTCATCCAAACATGCGATTAACATTACATGATAGTCTGGTTACTAATGCCAACTTGGAACTACAGGTCCATTACATGAATAAAGGTGATACATTAGTCTTCCCACTACATGCTAAGCGATCTAATCCTCATCATGATCACTATCGAGGTCAGACGCAGAATCATCTCCTTCCTCAGGTTCTACTTCTTCTTCAGGCTCCACTTCTTCTTCTTCCTCGTACCCTTCTAGATCCATTTCTGCGGCTCCAGGTGGGACATAAGGGTGGAGCTGATTGTTCAGTAGATGAACCTCTTCATGCAGATTATCGTTGTATTCTTCCGCATTGGCCAGCTGCTGTCCCAGCTCAAACTGTCGAGCTCTTAGGACATCTTCCCTGGACCAAGCTACATTTCGCTGGTGAGTTAACCGAGTCATCTCTTCAGTGAGCCTCTCAATCTCGGTGTCGTGCTCCCTCTAAAGCTGACGTTGGTCCTCGCGGGCATGACCAAGAGCACCAGACACACGTCTGAGGCTACCTTCAACTCCATCTAACACTCTCATCACTGCAAACATGGCGCTCATGGCAGGGTTATCGCTGTTCTGCCCTTCTGCTGCACCAATCTCCAAAGATCTTCCTCTTGCCTGCTGCCATGAGTCAGTGGAGGTGTTACCTCTTGGAAAGACTCCAACCAAAGCGGCTGCCAGCTCTTGAGGAAAATGATCCATGATATTCCTCAAGATCCCAAAGGCTGCCCTGCCAGCTGCTTCTTCAGTAGTCCTGTGGGAACACCAACCTATCCACTCAGAATCGTCACCTCAGGGACGAATAACGGCCTCCACAGTAACTAAGAGACCTTCTCCCAACCGCTCATTTGCCCAGAAGTAGCGGGGTTCCATTCCATCAGGATAGCCTACATAGCTGAGCACTCTCCACAAGAGCATAGGCATCCCAAACTCTCCAAGGAACGTGTGACGTTGACGGGTACATGGAGCAAGTTGACGGCTAGGAGCTCTGCCTCTGGTGGACTTGCGAGCAATCTGCTTGGTGCGTGCCATCTGCACCATTAACATGTACCCCTTGGTGAGACAATGCCATAATGGATAAGAGTTACATAACCGAGTAAGAATTTTATAAGGGGAGGAACAATGTAATTATGTGAATGGTAATTTAACATGATGCATGCTCGTGCCGTACGTCCTTACAAACTTAGGAAAAATTTGTTTCTAACTATAGACACGGTGGCATACATACGTTCTCTCATATATCGTAACTAGTCGAGCTACACGTTTCGTTGTTAGTGTACCTGCATAAGATTTCATTTTAGCCCTAAACCCATAATGAAATATGCAGAATGTAATTGTAAATACTTCCATATATGTATACCCATACATATACTTCCGTATCAATCTACCCAACAATAATTTAAACCACAATTAAATACGTACCATATACACATGCAAGCATGTATACATAGCCGTACCAAGGCTAACTCTTCCCGACCGCATGCTCACATCTTACGGTCATACACTCATCTTACCTTGGCGTAGAGGCATTTGATCCATACATTACCACTCAAGTGAATGGTATCCATACTATAGCACGCCGTATGGACGACGAAGTAAAACCCCCATGTTAGTACTTAAATAGCCACCTAATAGTCCTTAATTTGGGCATAAGGAAAGTGATCATTGACACACTTTAGATTTCAAATACCTATTATATAACTATTAGTTGCTAGAGAAGGGTTTTTGGAACACAAAAACTTTTGTTTTAAATACACTTGTGACAATTAACGTTGAATCTTGGTCTGATACCAGCTGTCGCAGAACCGACCAATTTATAAGAATACAAGTACAATGGCAATCCGCAAGCGGTCGCACTATCATACTTGAACCCATATAAACCCGGTAGTCCATCGAGTACCGCGACGGGTCTCGATAAACGATTTACAACAACCAAGATCGTACTGGATTCAACATACATGCCACATATTACATAAAGTTCACAGATACTTTTCATCATCAGAGTACGAATAAAAGTTATTACAAACCAAGTTTGATAAATAAAGCAGAAGCAAATAAGTTTGAAGATAAAGTTTCCAACATAGTTTGATATAGTGCTAAGCCAGATCACGGTCCACAAAAGCAAAGATAGGAATTACTAAAGAAGCCTGCCCAAGGCTTACTCCTCATCCACAGCGGGATAGAAGCAACTCTTGCAATAACCATGATACACAGTGCCATCTGCAACAATGGGAAAATAAACCCTGAGTACGAGAAGGTACTCAGCTAGACTTACCCATCATGAACCAAAAATAAAATGACTCCAAGGATTATGCAAGGTTGTATAAGTGGACGTAACTTGACAACATTTTGCGTAAAAGGCAATTACTCGTTGTACAATTATGATTCCTTTATCAAGTTAATTATAACTATCCATTTCTAGATTAGCAACTATCCTGTGCCAAACATGTGGTATATCATTTAGAAGCATACAATAGTAACCATAGCAGGTATTGTAATTCCATATTCATCTGAACCATCATGTTTCATAATATAGTGCTACGATGTTGGGACTAGCCAAGTTTCTCACTATCCGGGAGAGACGGCGATTCGAATCAATTTCTACCAGCTGGGAATTTATTCCTAACACAAACCCAGATCTACCAGCCACGATAGTCTTAGGTTACCTTTGGTACAACTCAGGTACACATTTTGCGGGTCCGTACCGCGCCGCACAATCTGGAACACCAGATGCCAGGATGCTCAGGCCAAGCCTGCCCTTGGGCTCAGTCTGATCGTTTCCCGGAAGGAGCGCACAACAGAACGGTTCCCGGCCTGAGTTGAATTACTCGGCTTCGCGGTCGGAACGAGTTATCCGGCTAGCTAAGTGAGAGGCATGCGTTCAATCTTGTCAGAAGCGCCAACAATGGCACGGTCCTTAATCGACACCGATGGGGATAAGTCCACACCCAAGACCTCCATGTCTTGTTGCTTCTCTATCGACTTCCCATCCGGTCTCAATTTACTTTTACCTCATGGTTCTGTTCCACGATAGCAGATATAGCCAACCATGCTCTGGTATCCACCTACATCTCGCAGGTGATAGGACATCACCCAACTTCTACCGGTCTAAGCATGGCTAAGCATATATTCGATCCTGGACCTATACCGGTTAAAGGGTTAATATCTGGACAAGGAATTTATATGCATCAAGTGGTTTCATTCAACTCATATAACCTAATGCATCAATCATAAGTACATAAGTAAATATTTGTAAATTACTGGGAGACTTATAATGCTCCGGGGCTTGCCTCGCAGAAAGGAAGTAGGGCGGTGGTCAGGACACTCCGGAAGCTCTTCAGGGTTCTGCTCCACGCCTTCGGGAGCTGCGGCTTGCGGATCCTCCTGCTGGTTCCCTTCCTCTGCTTCTTCGAATTCCAGCAACAGTGATCTCTTCCTCCGATCCTAGATGCATGAGTATGGCAGTAAGTATTACGAATGCATAATGTTAACAAGTGCATCATGTTTATTGAGTAGGTGCATATCTCTTCTCGATTATTACTGAATCTACTTCGATAATACATCGACTATGCCACGAACAGTAGCTACTTGTTTCACTCATAACTGGAGTTCTACTAATCCAAAAACAGTGATCCTAGACTTTCTAGAAAGCTTATCAAATTCTCTACAACTTTGTTATTAACCATTTTTACAGTACACATCAGTTTCAATATGCAACTCATCACACTCTAGAATCAGTCCGGAAACTATTTAACATGCAATATAAAGTAATAATACTTCTACTTCATGTAATCATTCGAAATTTGACAACATAGAATCTACCAACAGTTTAAGCATACCAAATACATTTAAGATAATATAATGTTGAAGCCCAAACTATTTATTTAATTACCTTTATTATTTTATTTAGATATCTAGGTTAAATACTAAACATATATCAGACATACTTATTAAATTCTTAAAAATTTACAGTGCCTTACTAATGCTATAAAAGGACTACTATAAAAATTTCATGTCATTTTACTAAGTAGAACATTCTATACAAAAATGATAAGGCAGCAAGGCTTGAAATAGCATAAATGGAAAATCCTATTGAAAAGTGTCAAGCAACAGATTTCCTATTTTTCTTAACATCCATATGGTACTAGGATTACCTCCAACAAATTTCATGAATTTTGGACTCATAAATAATTTATAAAAATTTATGCAAGGATTGACTAGCCATAAAAGAAAAATTTATAACTATAATTCTGCACATGCACTGGTCTTCAAATTTTTACCAGAGTTCATATATGCTAAGACTAGCTTACCACAAAAATTTTATAATTTTTGAAGCACAGGAACTCTAGATATAAAATAAACAAATTTGAATGCATTCAAAAGCACATTTCAAATCCTTATTTAAATCTCCAGAAATTTCTACTGTTGAAGCCAAGAACATATTTTTCTTAAATACTACACTTCCTAAGGAACACAACCATATTTATTTCACAAATTTAGGAGCTACCAAACTGAAGATATGAAAATAACAAAACACATGTGAATCTGCATTCAAACTGAACTGGATTTGAAATATTGAGTCGCTGACACGCGGGACCCACTGGTCAGCGAGACCAAAACAGAGCACAGCGGCGCTGCTCGACGGACGCGGCCAAAGCTCGCCGATGGCGAGTCCGCCGGCGGTGACATCATCACTGAGTGACCCCCGTGACCTAACGCGTCGATTGGTCTACTTGGTCGGCCCTATCGTCGACACCAGCGACGACGGCGGCGGCCATGGCGGCTCGGCGAGGCGGGACGTCGGCGGTACGCCGGCGACGACCTCGGCGGCTCAACCTAAGGTGCGGACAAGCATCTATGAATGCTAGGGGACCTAGTGCGCTAGCTAACGGAGCAGGAGGAGGACTGTGGCGGCGTGGCCACGACGACAGGGCTCACGGTAGAACTCCGGCGAGCATGCATGCGCTGCGGCGGCTTACCAAGTGCTGTCAGTGGGCACGGGGAGAAGCAACGGGGTGCTGGGGAGACGGTGGAGCTATGGCGGTGGTGCTGGAGTGGCTAGGCACGAGCTGGCGTCGCTAATGGCGACGGTGGAGGCGGGGAGGAGCTTGCTGCTGCGCTTGCGGTGAAGAAGGAAGCCAGAAGCGAAATGGGAGCGCTGGGAGGGAGCGGGCGGTAGCTGGCGTGATGAAGGCGCGCTCAGGCGCAGCGTGGCCTGCGCGGATAGACCGGCGGCGACGCGCGGCCGTTTCCCGCGCCACGTGGTGATCAGCACCTGAAGCCGGTCGGCCACGACGCCGTGATTCAGTTCATCAGTTGACCTCGGTACCGATCCTGACGACGAGTTTTGGTGATGATTTATCTTCCAATCCGTGACAAATTAGCGCTAGGTTACTAAACCAACTTTGTAGACCTAAGTACCAGTTACAAATGTTGTTCAATGATCGTGTTCCAATTTTCAACATAAACTGAGTAAAATCATGATCAAAGTCGGCTTGTCAGGCTATCAGTGATCCCAGACTTGGCAAAATTCGTTAAGTGTTGAAAACAGTTATTTGTTGACTTTTGTGATCCCAATTCAAGCATGTTAGAGGCTAAATCAGTCCATGATATAAAAATAAAAGTTGTTCCTAATGTCAAACACTACAACTTTGCTTTAGTGATCACCTCCATGCAAGGTCCCTAACACCTAGTTCCAAATTGGTCAAACATGTCACATTTAAAAGAGGAAACACATCAAGGCATGGCTTAATGACCAAACTAGCCCTAGCACTAAATACCAAAGTTGTTCATAATGATACCCTAAGCATGTTTAAGCAATTTGCAAGGCCATTCAAGCATTTCATGTAGTAGTCACTCATAGAGCTATTTAAATTAATCACATGAAATATGCCCTAAAGACTTGACCATGAAAAAAATAACATTCATGATCCATGCTCCAATTGTGAACCTAAGCATTGCCAAAATATTTTGGTGACTCAAATCTACCAAGTACATGTTTACATTTATGAACATTTGCATATGTGCAAAGAAACATGCAATAACAAGCAACGTTGCATATGTTTCAATTCAATGTTCCAATTGTAAATGCTTGTTTATGAATGCATGATGATCATGCTCATGTCATGCAAGTCAAGTTATGCAAGGCTAACACCCGAGGTGTTACAGCTCGTTTTCTGGATAAATCCTTCCACAAACATAGATTCACCAAAACTTGTGGAATTTATTAGTTTGAACCCCTATACCTATGTTTGGTGATGGAATTAAGCATATATGTAGGTTATGTTGATAGTTTATAATTGGTGTTAGTGATCATCAACAAACTCCCCCAAGCTTACCCTTTGTTAGTCCCTAAGCAAAGCTAAATTCAGCAATAGATCAGGAGTTGCTATAGTGCTTTCATGCATCAAAAGTATAGAGGCATTCAATCAAAAATTTTCCTCAGGATTAGAATAAACTAATCTGACTTTCAAACTTACCCATATTACCTTCAACCATGGGGCTTCTTAGCCTTCACTTGGGTCTTGAGCAATTGAAAGACAGAATGATCAAGTCAAGCACTATGTCTCAAGTTCTTTGTTACACCATTGTTCTAGAGTTTTTATAAGTTTTCAAAATAAAACTTAGAGATCTCATTGTATGACACTCTCAAGTCTCTTAATATATGTGGTATTTGTATAGTGGTTTTACACCATGACATGGGATCTCTGCTCGACCAAGTGCTCTAGTTATCATATGTGGCTAGAGTAGTAATCGATAGTGTAGACGTGGTGTCTAGACTATAGGTTACCTGAGTTTGCGCCCACCCCATGGATAGTTGTGGTAGCCCTAGAGGTGACAGCTCTGACCAGGCCTTTGTAGTCCACCACGTTCAGGTTGGTATTTTCATAGAGCTTTTGGCAGCCTTCCCTCGATCACCCCTTCCTAGTCTTTTCAAGGATCAAAAAGGTACTGCTGCTCCAAAGTGCCATGGTGTGATCACTATGTCTGACCTTTGCTTAGTTAATCCCTTTGGTCTGCTCTAGAATAGAACTGAAGTAGTGGAGAAGTAAATAGGAACCTTGTCATCTCTCGTTGTCCTCCCAGCTTAGCCTGTCTACTCTTTTATCTTATTATGGAGTTATCCTATGTGTGTCATTTATACAAACACTCCTATTTTATCACTTACCCTCACATTAGTCTAGACGGTATACTAATTAGTGGATACATGATTATCAACTATCAAGTTCTTTAACCATTGCTTCCCTGAGGATAAATACAATACCCTAGAATACTCCTAGGTGAAAGCTACAACAGTATCCATGCTCTTGCGGATTTCTCTGTTTGCGTTGACAAATACTAATAGTTATATTGATAGCTTACCCTTTGCCAGTCCCTGAGCAAAGCTAAACTCAGTAATGGATCAAGAGTTGCTACAATGCTTTCACTCCTCAAAAGTACACATGCATTCAAACAAGAATTCTCCTTCGAATTAGAATAAACTGATCTGACTTTCAAGCTTGCCCATATTAGCTTCAACCATGGGGCTTCTTAGCCTCCACTTGGGTCTTGAGCAATTCAAAGACAAAATGATCGAGCCAACCACTTTGTATCAAGTTCTTTGTTACACCATTGTTCTAGAGTTTTTATAGGTTTTCAAAATAAAACTCAGAGATTCCAATGTATGACACTCTCAAGTCTCTCAATATATGTGGTATTTGTGGATTTTCACCAAGGCAATAAAGATGTTGTTGTGCCTTTTCTCTTCCTATCACTAAGGCTTTATGTGGAGTTCATAGGTAGGGAGAAAGCTACAACATACTTGCAATGCATATAGGGTAAAGTCAAACAATGAATCCAAAGAGAGTTGAGTCATACAATCAAATCAAGATGTGCATGTGTGTCAATTATATGGTCGATATATATATATGGTGGCTAACCTAAATCTACTTTGCTCCTTGAAAACTTATCTCTCTTTTCAAACTTGGAAAATTTGCTAGAGAGGAGTGGCTATCTTATTCATCTTCTCTTTTTTTCAGGCAGGCATCTAAGTACCCATTGTTTTAAATATCTCGGACACTTTTGTGTCCATTTTTTCTCATCATTTTTTCTTATCATTTTTTATGAATAACTTTTGCATAGCCCATGCCTCTTTTTTGCAACAAAACTTTGAGAGATAGCAACAAGAACTTGGAGCATTTATTTAGTGGATGGAAAACCTATCAAGCACATTTTTGTGTTCACTCTCAGTGTAGGAGTCAAACATTTTTGGGTGGATCTAGATGGAAGGCATGTTTTTGCGCCTACCCCCAGTGAAGGAGTAGTGCATATCTGGGTGTTGTGTACATAATCTTGATTTTAAGAGCATGACAAATCTCTCATAAGGGTCGACAAAGCTTGACAAAACTCAATGCAAAACAAGTAGCATATAAGTGGAAGTTTTCCTAGCCTAAATAACATGTATGGCTCTGGTGGGAATTCAAGCTTTGTCATATAGGAACTCATCATGTAGCATTTTTCTGTTTTTCCAAAAGTAAATCTCTAGAACTTTAATGTCACATAGAACAATATAAATAGTAGCTCAGACCTTCTCATATCATATATATCAATTACCTAGACTTAGATCAAGCATATGCCACCACGAGTTTCAAGTTCAGAGTAAATCCTTATATCAAAACAATCTTATCCAAAACTCAGAAGAATTCAAGGCTAAAAACTAGGTACTTGAAAGGAATTGCAATAGAGCAACTATTCATCATTTCCATTTAAGAGATTATTCTGAGTCCTCTTTATTGACTAACAACTCTTAAAAACAAATTAAATCAAACTAGACACACCTTTTATTTTGTTTTCATTCACCATTTTTTAAACTATTAAAAAGAATATGAAAACTAAAATAAAGGGAAAGAATACTTACCTGGATACATGGGAGTGCTTCTCCCCCAAGCTAGATCTTTCAATGAGGGTTCGGTGTTGTAAGTCCTTCGAACCGGACTTCTCCTATGAAGTTCATTGACCAAATACCTCGGTTTGCTCAGACGATGAGAATTCTTGTGATGATGCATCTAATGGTGATGTCACCTCCTTCCGCCAAATCCATCTTGGTTTTGAGTTTGGATTTTGGTTTGATAGGTTTAGAATATTTGTAGAAATTGGGGGAACGACTAACCTCCCCCACAATTTGCTTGAAGTGCGTCCTGCTCATAAAGACAAGGTAGAGATCAAGTGCATGAGCTCTATTGGTTGGAAAACACCAACAAAACCAAAACTTTACTTATTCCTCTCTATCCTTAGGCGCATTGAACAAGATGAAGTTGATGTTATGTGCTTTGTTCAATTATAACATGGGTGATAAGATCAGAAGATTAAGCATGAATATTTGAGTAAATTTGGCCAAAAGGGTTGAGTTTCTTAACCTATGGAAGGATTGTCCATAAGGTATTATGATTATGACTATCATCTTCCAGAGATAGGGTATGCACTTTTTAACTCATTTGGTTAAGACTATGAGATCAAGAAAGTGGTGCTAGGAACAAACTAAACATGTTGAGTTAATCAGGTTAGATCAAGTAGAACTGTAACTCAAACATGTTTGTTTCTTATTTGTGTGCCTACCGGAATCAAGGGAAAACTTTTTAAATGATAACTATTTACCATAGGATTTTACCTTCGTCATTGAAGTGTGATGACACCACATGATGAATGGTAGATGACTTATGATGGTCCTTCCCTTTTTGCTTGAAGTTTTCCTTGTTCGACTAACCTCATAGTTATGAGCTTCTTGTTGCCTAGATTGCACCCTTCCTTTCTCATCCTTTTGTCATGCCATCTTTCTACTCTTCGATCTTGCCATTTTGTTGGACCTTCCACCTTACCCTTTGTTTTATGCCTCAATGATTTGTTCTCACAAATAATCTCTAGTTGGTGATGGCTTATTAAGTCTATTGATCAAGACATCTCCTTGCATTTAGCTTTTCTTTGCATCATCTGATCCAGGAGATGAGGATGTGACAAGTTGCATGTTCTTCTCTTGTCAACCTCTCTTTGATTTTTGTTGATTCTTGGTTGACGAGATGCTATTCATTGGAGCTGAGGACTTGAGTTCCTCCATCCATGATGAATGAGCTGTGTCTTCTTTTCACAAAGTTAATGGAGTTCATCATGTGCCTTGCTTCATCTTTGATTTGAATTTATCTCGTGACTTACCCAAACTGAATTGAGAGTTTCCTGTAGGGGTTAGTCCAACAAAATATCCAATATTTACTAAAGCATACTATCAGCTCAAAAATCAACCTAGACACCACGTTGAAAGGTCCTAATGGCTAGAGGGGGGTGAATAGCCTATTAAAAAATTCTACAACAACACTTAACAAACCGGTTAGACAATTATGAGGTGAAGCAAGTGTTGCGCTAGCCTACTAAACTAGCAAGCCACCTACCACAATTCTAGTTTATATAGTTTCTATCCACACAATAGCTATGACACTACACTAAGTTAGTGTGCTCTCAAAAGCTAACTAAAGAGCCACACTAACCAAACGAACAAGCTCTCACAACTAGCTACACTAAAGAGCTTGACAACTAGTTTGCGGTAATGTAAAGAGAGTGAGCAAGATGGTTATACCGACATGTCGAGGAAGGAGCCAATCAATCACAAGAATGAATAACAATAAAGACCAATCACATTAGAATCAAATGATGAACACAATGATTTTTTACCGAGGTTCACTTGCTTGCCGGCAAGCTACTCCTCGTTGTGGCGATTCACTCACTTGGAGGTTCATGCGCTAATTGGCATCACATGCCAAACCCGCAATAGGGTGCCACACAACCAACACAAGATGAGAATCACACAAGCCACGAGCAATCTACTAGAGTACCTTTTGGCTCTTCGCCGGGGAAAGGTTAAGAACCCCTCACAATCACCACGATCGGAGCCGGAGACAATCACCAACCTCCACTCAATGATCCTCGCTGCTCCAAGCCATCTAGGTGGTGGCAACCACCAAGAGTAACAAGTGAATCTAGATGCAAACACTCAAGCATTGCACTTGGATTCTCTCCCAATCTCACAAAGATGATGAATCAATGATGGAGATGAGTGGGAGGGCTTTAGCTAAGCTCACAAGGTTTCTATGTCAATGTAAATGGACAAGTAAGTGAGCTTGAGCCAGCCATGGGGCTTAAATAGAAGCCCCCACGAAATAGAGCCGTTGTACCCCTTCACTGGGCACAACACGGGGTGACCGGACGCCCCGGTCATATTGACCGGACGCTGGACCACAGTGTCCAGTCATGCGATGCACGCCACGTGTCCCCTCTCTTCCACTACTGAGCGCCCAATCCCAACGGTCAAGTGATGACCAGACACGCTGCTCCAAAGTGACCGGACGCTGGACCTCAGTGTCTGGTTGTTTCCAGTAAGCATCTAGAAATGATTTTTCATGACTGGACGTGTCCGGTCATGCTCAACCGAACTCTCCCAGCGTCCGGTCACTCGGCGTCTCCTCTGTGCGCTGCCACATCAGCTGGACCAGATGCACCCCTTTAGCGTCCAATCACCAAGTGACCCAGCGTCCGGTTAGAGACCGACACCAGCGTCTTCGCTGCTTCTTCAGACCGGACACGCCAGTCCTTTCGAGACCAGCATTCGGTCACTTATAGTGACCTCCATCTTTTCTATCTAGGGCACCGGTGGCACCATCAGACTGTCCACACTCTACGAGCAAACACTCCACCGGTGAAGTTCCTAACCCTTGCTCAAATGTGCCAGCCTCCAAGTGTATCACCTTGTGCACATGTGTTAGCATACTTTCACAAAACATTTTCAAGGGTGTTAGCACTCCACTAGATCCTAAATGCATATGCAATGAGTTAGAACATCTAGTGGCATTTTGATAACCGCATTCCAATACGAGTTTCACCCCTCTTAATTGTATGGCTATCAAGCCTAAATGTGATCACACTCTCTAAGTGTCTTGATCACCAAAACAAAATAGCTCCTACCATTTATACCTTTGCCTTGAGCCTTTTGTTTTTCTCTTTCTTCTTTTCAAGTCCAAGCGCTTGATCATCACCATGGCATCACCATCATCATGTCATGGTCTTCATTTGCTTCATCACTTGGAATGTGCTACATATCTCATGATCACTTGATAACTAGGTTAGCACTTAGGGTTTCATCAATTCACCAAAACCAAACTATAGCTTTCACACATCTAATTTGATTTAGGAAGGTATTTTAACCTAAGCACCATGCTTAATTTAAAAGCCTTTGGAAGTATGATCAACACCCCTAAACTAAGCTCCATGCTTAATTTAAAACATGTATGAACATACTCCAAACCGTAAGCATACTATAGCAAACAAAGGTAGCATGCATTATAGAGATTTACTTAAATGGATATGAAAGAGCATCATTGTTATTTAGCAAATTGAGCATGGCTTAAAGGTAGAGACAACCAAAATAATTTAGCAACATGGCAAAAGATGTTTTTAGAGAAGTCTATCCCCCTAGCTTGAATTTTGCAGAAAAATCAAGTTCGGATGGATGTAATTAAATGTTGCATGATAATTAGTTGGACATACCTTGCGTCATCATCCTTCATTCTTTTTACTTCAAACCTAGAATGGTTAGTGACGAAAATACCTGAAGGTATATTTTCACCATTATATTTCTATTCTCATTTCACAAGGGCATTTCAGCAAAAGGTGAAAACTCATATTATTTCCTAAAAGTGCTTGTTTTAGGACAAAAGCTCGTTCTTGGGAAACCTTCGAATTGTGTTTTAAGTTGGTGAGGTGGTTTCCCCTCCAACACCAACTTTTGGGTGCTTATCTCAAGATTCATGCCAACGAGATTTGCAATTTTTTATGATAAACATATGCATCTACAACCTCCCTTTCAAAATCTTTATGAATAGGAAGTATGAGGGGGTTGAAGATCTCGTGTGTGACAAAGTTGGAGAGACCAATTGATTTAGGAGATTTCTCATATGAGCATGGGGTTCGATGAGATGTGTATGAAGTAGCTTTCATGCTCGTTGATGTCATCTTCCTTTTCAAGCTCCAAGGGTGATTCTTCATGGATATCCAAAATTTCCCTTGGATTAGTGACTCTCAGATTGATCTTGTCTAAGGCCTCCTCCAAACTTGGATGAATCATTTTTATTAAGGAGATTGACTTAAGCTCACCGTTTGGATTAGGTTTGGATTCTATCCTTATGGGTTTGGCCTCGTCCATCCATTCAATGGCATATGAATTCTTAACATCTTCTAGCCATTGTCCTGGCTCTTCTTGGTCATCCTTGTAGTCTTCATGGCTCCTATGCTTTGGATGTCTTAATGGATTTTTAGGATCATCAAGAGACTTAGGAGTAATAGCATCAGGGGATTCATTGGGGTCAAGGATGGGTTCAAAACTTATATCGGTTGCAAGCATAGAAGGGGAGAAGATAGGATTGGCTTGTAGATGCTTTCTAAGAGATCTCTTGAGAGGATTTGAATTATATTCGTTCGAAGGTCTCTTGTGGAACTAGAAGTTTAAGCTTTTCTCAAAATCAGCATAAAAAAGATCATCCTCACAAGAAATTTCAAAAGGTTGAATTTCTTCTTCCTTTGGAGGATTTGGATTTTGTGGAATTGATGGTTTGGGATTGATAACTAAATCTTGGGATTGGAGTGGTTGTGATTTGGCTATCAAAACTTTCTCTTCTTGTTCGAGAGATGATTCCTTCTCTTCCTCGAAGAGTTCATTATAAATGCTAGTGTAGGGCGTCTTTCCACTAATTCTATCAAGCATAGACCTTGCTTCACTAGCAAACAAATGAAGGAAAACTCCTCTAGAGGCTTGATCAAAGGATTACGCAGAGTCCTTGCTAAGACCCATATAAAAATGTTGAAGGAGAATTGGGTCTAAAATAGCAAGGTCTGGGACAGTGGTGATAAGACTATTAATATGTTCCTATGATGTGCTAAGAGATTCTTCTTCTAGCTGTCTAAAATTTAGAACCTCTTTTTGAAAGCCAACCACTTTAGAGATGGGAAAGAAACATAAACAAAATTTAGAGCATAACGTTTCCCAATCTCCTTGCATACTTCCTACAGTTCGACTATACTATTGTTTAGCTCTTCCTATCAAAGAGAATAGAAACAACTTTTATCTTAAGGTTTTGTCAGACATGCTAGTGATACACAAGCATGCACAACTCTGTGCAAAGTCCCATAGGTGTGAGTATGGGTTTGCGTTGCCTTCTCCCGAGAAGGATTGTTTCCGAATTAATTTTATTAAACATGGGCACAACTCATAACCAGGTGTTATGATAGGCTCTGAAGATTTTGGTGGCTTTAGGCTTGCACTCATCGGTTTAGCATATTGACATATAGGTGTGTTATCCATGCTAAAAGAAAAAGAAAAACAAAAGAAAGAATAAAAGATAAAAGGTTAAGCTAGGTTTGTATTTAATTCAGCAACCATTTCCCCGGCAACGGCGCCAGAAAGCTTGTTGGTATATTTAATACACACAGATAAATCCGCAAGCGCATGGATACCACTATAGTTTTCACCTAGAAGTATTTCAAGTATCGAATCCACAGGAAAACGTGTGAGATTAACTACAGTCTAACTTAACTAAGGGCAGCAACAAGGTTAGGATAAACAGGAGCGTAGAGAGGATAACTAGGGTTCTCTTGTTCTGGCGTTAGTAAGCTATGTCTTCTACTATTCAACTAGGGACATTACTTAGGGAAAGACACCAGTAGAGGATGATTTCCATAGTAACTAGGTCCTACTTGGCCTATAGATGGGAGGTGGACTATGTAATAGAACCGTCCAATCTATAGGAGCACAAGTACAATAACAATCACCAAAGCGATCAAACCATCATACTTGAGCCCATATAAACCTAGTAGTCTGATGAAATCATGAAGGATCTCAAACAAACCAACATACAAACTAAGATCGTATATGATTCAACACAACTAGTCACATGTTACATCACAGTTCACAAATAGTTCACAAGTATCTCACATACATCGGAGTTCACATAGTTATTACAAACCAAGTTTAAATAGTGGAAGCAAAGTAGTTTGACATCAACATCACACTTAGTTCAAATACATGCCAGTACCATGGTCATTTCCAGCAAAAGCAGAACAGAGAGCATATCTTAGGAGTACCATGCCCCATGGTTTAGTCCTCATCCACGGTAGGATGAAGGCAGTTCTTACAATACCCATGATACATCATTGCATCTGAACAAGAGGAAATAAACCCTGAGTAGGAGAATGTACTTAGCTAGACTTACCCATCATAAACCAGAAATAATATGACACCAAGGAGTATGCAAGGCTTTATCGGTGGAGTTAGCTTGACAACATTTTGCATAAAAGCTTAAGTAACATAACTTGGATATTTGTACCTCTAGCATCAATTTGAATACCTATTCAATTAAGCATCTATAGATTAGCACATGTACTAGAGCAATCACTTAATTAAGCTAACAAGCATTAGTAACTATATCTGGTATAATAATTTGAGCATCATCATAACCATCAAGTTTCCATTAAGTTACTCTACATTGATGCTGCTCAGTCAAGTTCTCACTATATGGGAGAGACGGCGATTCAAATCGATTGCTACCTAGCTGGGGAATTATTCCTAACACAAACCCATACTTCCCCCATCGGGGTCGCATCGGGTCATCTTTGGTACAACTCTGGAACCAACTTCATGGGTCTGATCAGTGCTGCACCCTTAGAGATTCTACCAGTCTACCAAGAAGTTTAGGCCCAGCCTACCCTTGGACTCAAGCCACTAGCTCTCTGCACATCCTTACTATCTCTACTGTGCGCACTTTCACTTACCGGGGACTAGCCTGAATTGAGCTACTCAGCTTCGTGGTTGGAACGACTTATCCGACCAATTAAGTGCTAGGCATGCGTTCAACATGACATGAGGACGTACAGCGAATTAGTCCTTAACCGACACAGACAGGGATAAATAGGCACCAAGACCTCCATGCCTTGTGCTTCTCTATCACAATCCCGCCCGGTCTCCTTTTTATGCATCAACACATGGTTATTTCCACGATAGCAATTATTGCCAACCATGATCATATATCTACCCATATATTTTAGGTGAATGGAAATCACCTAACTTCTATCGGACTAAGCAAGGCTAAGCATATATTCGATCCTAGACCTACAAAGGATTCAAGATATATTTGCCTAGACAAGGAGAATATATGTAGCAAGTGTTTCCATCCAACTCCTATAAACTAATGCATCAAACATAAAGGACACAAGTGATATTTGTAAAAACATTGGAGGCTTATAATGCTCTGGGCCTGCCTTTCAAGAACGAGGAAGGTTGGTGGTCAGGACACTCAGGAAGATCTTCTAAGTTGACTCCTCCTTCCGCCTGAACTTCTTACTCCTGGGCTGCCTACTGGTCCTCATGATGCTCGGGTTCGAACTCGAGGAGCGTCACTCCTTCTGGATAACCTATTGCATGCATATGCACAAATGTGTATCATGAATGCATAAGAGATGAGATGATATGACAAATTGTATATACATGAGCATGGTTATTCACAAGGTGTATGATAAGTTTAACATTCGTTGGCAAGATAGATGTATAACTTTCTTCTAATTGATCTTTATTGAGTAGGTGCATATCTCTTCTATAATACAAGAAACATACACTCACCAAGTTCTAGTAACCTAAGGTAAAGTTGTTCATCATCAGTAAGAGGCTTAGAACCTGCAGCTAATAACTAATCTCAATTAGCCTAAGCATCTACACAAGCATCACATAAGACAAACAACTACAATTGAGTTAGTCATTTCCTGTTGTAAACAACACTACTTATTTTGGCTATATCCGGAGTTCTACTCAACCAAATACTATGATCTTGGACTTTATGGAAATCTTATAAAACTTCCTACAACTTTATTATAGTAATCTGAAGATGATTTAATGGTTATCAAGGTCAAACAAAGTAATTCCCTAGATCTATCCAGAAATTCCAAAGAATAAGCATTTTTGGAGAACAACTTCTAATAGCTATAACTCTCAAACCATTTATCCTATTTCCATGAGAATTTGACACAAGCAAGATAAGTAAGTTATCTATAACTTTGTTATTAACAAGATTCACAACAAACATCATTTTACCCATGCAATTTACTTAACAACCGAAACTATCCGAATAGTCACTATAATAGAATTATAGAGCAATTAATATTTCACTGCATACAAGCAATCAAATTTGAGAACAACCAATGGTACCAATAGTTAATAGGCATCATACACACTATAGAAAACATGATGGTCAAGCCCAAATAATTTATTTAAATGCATTTATTAATTTATTTGGACACTAAGGTGAAATAACGAAAATATATCAAAAGTGCACAATAAATTCTAAGAAAATTACAGTATCCTACATATGTCCCCAAAAGTCTACTGTACAAATTTCATGCCATTTGGATTCGTATAGCCATCTCTACAAAAATGACAAGTTACATAGGCTTATTTTAGCAAAAATAGTTTAACCTAGTGAAAAGTGTCAAACAATAGATTTCATATGTTTCTTACATTCATCCTAGAACCATAACACTATCTAAAAATTTACATGATCATTAGTTTTGTATTTTTACCCTATTTATTTTCACTAGAAACTAGCAATTATTTAAGATTAAAGAGGAAGACCATATTCCAACCATGCTTACTGTAGGTTTAGTATTTTTCTTAGATAGATAATATCAACACAAGATCAGTAAAATTAGAATCACTATTTTATCACTTTCCTATCTCAAGTTATGCATTTTACAAGATTAAAAACAATTTAAAAGCACTTATATAGCTTAATTTAATTCTCCTAGAAAAACATCCCAAAGCGTAGGTTTCATATTTTTATCAACTAGTACACTTCATGATGAATCCAACGAAATTTGGTTCACTTAATTTGGACATCTACAACTCTACTTATGAATTTTCAAAGTTTGCCTATATTTCTAAAAAAAGTCAAATTCTTAATGTAGTCGCTGATAGCTGAGACCCGCTGGTTAGTAGGACCCACACGTTAGTGATACCGAGGCAGGGGAGGCACTCTGGCTAGCCCTATCTCATCGGCGGTAAGATCACCGGTGAATTGGGTGACACCAACATGTTCCCCTCATCAAGCCACGTTGGTTGGTGGTGAAGACGTGACCTAGGGTTCACCAGAGATGGCTCGTCGGCAGCAATTGTGGACAGCAGAGGTAGCGTAGCGGTACGTTGGTGTTCTCTAGCCATCACGTGCTCTGGTGAGGTGTGCTACAGCTTTGTAGAATCCTAACAAAGCTATCTAGGGTGGGTGAGGGTTCCGGTGAAGCAGAGGTGAGCTCCGACCACGTGCATGGCCGCGTGGCGGCGCACAGAGCACGGTGGTGCTCCCACCATTTTTGGCTAGATGTTGGCAAAAGGTAGGTCTCTGTCATGCCATTCACTAGGTCTAGGGTTACTCAACCTCAGACGTGAAGAAGAGGAGGGAGGCGATGGACCAGCTCGGTAACGACAGGTTCGAGTGCCATGGCAGCCACGCGCAGAGTGATGACCTGTTCCTATGCAACCAGGCAGTAGCGTCTACCCTAGATTCGGCCTGAGCATCTAGAGCATAGCATGGTGCTGAATCGGAGAAAAGGAAGGCAGGGGATGTGGTGGAGCAGCCAGGCTATGGTGAGCCAAGAGCACGGCGGCGCTCTGGTGGTGACGGTGGCTACAGCGAAGTAGAATGCCACTTTACCTTGGGTCGAGAGGTGGTGCTGGTGGCTCAAGGAGGTGGAGGTGATGGCGGAGCAGCTGTGGCTGAGATGAATCAACCGGTGGAGCTATGTCGGCGGCGAACAGCTGCGGTGGAGCTACGACGGTGATGCAGCGAGCTCAGAGCTCTTCTTTGGCAAGGCTGAGCGAGAGGGAGGATGTGAGAGCGGGCGAGTGGAGTGACTAGCAGGGGCGCAGCGTCTTTGTGCACGCTCCAGCCTAACTGGTCAGGCCATCATCGATGTATGGCCACCATGCAGTGTGCATGGCCTATGGCCGGTCGGCCAATGACGGTGCGGCGTTCGTGGCCATCTGTCCTAATGAAATGACTGACAACGCAATTTCATCCACCTCTATCTCCTAATCCATTCATTCTATGCAAAAACTTCATTAACAAAAGTTGTAGAGCTACATGTAAACTCCAATTTTACTTTAGGGAGTAACATCTAATTTTTCATGGTTTTCAAATTGCAAAGCTTCAAAGTATGGTACATCAAACTAAAAATCAGTTTATGACTTAGCAAATTTTTCTAAGTTGAAAACAGTAGTTTGTTGATTCTTGTGAGCCCTACTTGACCATGTTAGGCACTGAATTAGCTCTTGACCCAAAAATAAAAGTTGTTAATCTAGTCAAGTACTACAACTTTGCTTAAGGGTGCACTACCATGCAAACACTCTATGCTATAGTTCAACTTTGGTCAAAGTAGGATCATGAAAATTAGAGTTTCTAGATTAACTATGACCTAGGGGCTGTTTTGGTCCAAGTCATGAATACCAAACTTGTTCCATGTACCATCCTAGACATGTCTAAGGTGTTTTTGTGACCTCGCAACTATTTCATGCATTGGTCACACCCAATGGCAAGCATATGTATATAAAAGCAACATCACATGTGATAAAGATAAAGTGAATGAGATGAAACTTCTTATGCTCATGCTCATGAATGCTTGGATGATGCTTGTGCTCATGAAATGCATGTGCCCAATGCATGCTTAACACTAGGGTGTTACAGACTACAAAGGACTCAATGAGTTATATAGTCCACATCGCGATCTACCACCGATCCAGAATGTAGGGTGCATCCACAAGTAACCAGAGTCAAAGCACCACGCTTACACTACAATTACAACTTTACTCTTCCCGGATAAAGAATAAAGCACTCAAATGAGTTGTGAACCTGATGAACAATATAAACAAGCTGCTTACTTGAATCAGAAGTTGATTACTAGAGAAATCTCAGAGGCAAGCTCAGATAGAACTTGGATCCACCAAGGTACAAGCCATAGAGAGAGCACTGACAGGCCGGCACCTCCTCCAAACTCTTCCCTCACTCTCTATTTCACTATTTCTATTTATAAGACTAGATCCTACGAAGGACAAATCTTCTCTTGATAGCTGGCTCTGATCCTAATGAGGAGGATATGAATTAGGGTTTTAGGATGGCCTTAGGGAGGGGGGTACAGGGCTATATATAAAGGGGGCAGAGTCAATTCTGGACCCTCAGATCAAACCAACTTGAATAAACGATGTAGATGCGATCCCTAAGGCGGTGAAGAACCGATGTAGAAAGGAGAGACTAACAGGTGGGACCCACAGGTCGGTCGGCCTAGGGGTGGGGCCGATCGACCCCCCCTATTAGCCTCTTAGCTCGATCTTCGGTGGAGTCTTCTAGGGTCTTCTAGAGTCTTCTAGAGTTGTTTACATCATGGATAAACATGATTAAATATGATGATTGGGTCCACCTTTCTTGTTTTCTAGATAAATCCTCTTATAAACACAGATTCGCCAAAACTTGTGGAATTTATTAGTTTAAACCCCTATACCTATGTTTGGTAATAGAATTAAGCATATATGCAGGTTATGTTGATGGTTTATAATTGGTGTTAGTGATCGTCAACATAAGTCTATAGGGAGCAGAACCTTTATTATGTTATCTATGTGCCGCTTATGTTAATTCATCAGTTGACACAGTTGTTATGTTAGTGTCGAACATTGTTATTATAACAAGTACTCTTCATTATGGACATGATTAATGATGTGTAATGATTATATCTGTATGGTGGGTGTTTAGTAAGTTATTAAGGCCTAGATGAATTTAGTAAATACATTGTGAAAACTGGATGCAATTCTATCACCGTTGGATGTAAGGATCGTTGGTTGTTTTGTCATCACCACCGTACCACTCGACTTTGGTGAAACAGACGGCCATCACAACCACTATTGGTCTGATGCGGCAGGCGTTAATAATGCATCACCCCCAAATCGTTTAGTAACCCAACACCGACTAAAGGATCATCATGGGCGGATCATACTGCAACATGACGCTGACCATGCCCCATGACCAGACGGTTCATATGCTGAAGAGACGGTGATGTTTGCCTTGATACAGGCGAGTCATGCTCCAATGCAATGGAATAAGGATCTCACGGATGGATCATAAGCCATGCGGTAGTGTTAGTGCATACCCACGCACACGGGTCGTGCTCCAATACGATAGAAGTACGGACCTTATCATGGACGGATAATAAGCCAATACGACAGTGTAGTGTACACCCCAGTCGGTCCTAGATACCGATGGTGATGGCTATGAGTATCACTACTGATAGCTTACTGTCAAGGACAAAATTGGACTATGATGTGGGTTACGACGTGGCTATGAAAGGTGCGAGTGTAGTAGTGCCATGAGGACCTGGCATCTTCTTCTTGAGATAAATATAGTACAACCATGCACTTGACAAAGCATCATCTCCGCAACACGGCATGGTAGGGTACCTCAAAATGGACGACCTCGAAGGAGAGTCTCTCCCTGCCGCTCTAGGGCAACTCCATAGATTAGGCCATATGGGGGACCCAATCTATTGATGTCGATCTTTAGCATCTAGAAAGTGTCCTAGTAGAGGAGGTTGACGCTATTTCCTCTGTCCATGAAGATCTTGGTCACATGAACGGTCTCAACCACCGTGCTGACCACCAAGGGGTATCGATCGGCCTTGATGATGTGATTGGGATCATCATTTTTTAGGCGAGCATCTAAGTACCCATTGTTTTTAAATATCTTGGACACTTGTCTATTTTTTTCAACTTCTTTTTATGAATAACTTTTGCATAGCCCATGCCTCTTCTCTGCAAAATTTTTTTTGAGAGATATTAACAAGAACTTGGAGCATTTATTTGGTGGAAAACCTATCAAGAATATTTTTGGTGTTTACTCCCAGTGTAGGAGTAAAACATTTTTGGGTGGACCTAGATGAAAAGCATATTTTTGTGCCTACCCCTAGTGTAGGAGTAGTGCATATGTGTGTGGTGTGTACGTGATCTTGATTTTAAGAGCTTGACAAACCCCTCATAAGGATCAACAAAGCTTGACCAAACTCAATGCAAAACAAGTAGCATGTATGAGTGGAAGTTTTCCTAGCCTAAATATCATGTTTGGCTCTGGTAGCAATTCAAGCTTTGTCATACAAGAACTCATCATATTGCATTTTTATATTTTTCAAAGGAAATCTCTAGAATTTTAGTATCACTTTGAACAAGATAAATAGCAGCTCAGACCTTCTCATATCATATCCATCAATTATCTAGACATAGATCAAGCATTGCTACCCACAAGTTTCAAGTTCAGAGCAAATTCTCATGTCAAAATAGTCATATCCAAAACTCAAGAGAATTCAAGGCTAAAAACTAGGTACTTGAAAGGAATTATAACAGAGCAAATATTCATCATTTCCATTATGAAGTGTCATCTTCAAGTTCTTTTTATTTATTGGCTCTTGAAAACAGTAATTAAAGCAAACTTTATACACACTCTTTTTATTTTGTTTTCATCATTTTTTAGATCACACCTACTAATATATAAAAGACAAAGACAAATTTTTATTTTGTTTTTTCTCCTTTTTTAACATATATAAGACAAACTTGAAAATAAAGAAATAACTAAAGGGAACAAAATACTAGAACAGAAAACTTACCTTAGATAATGGGGGATCCTCCTCCCCCAAGTTGGGTGATGCTATAGTCGATCAGAATGGCGGGTCAAAGTTGAACTTTTGGAACAGATAGCTCCAGTTCTCATTCTCCTACTGCTGGTGTTGTTGGATGTTGGTAAGGCGGTCTCCCACTTCTTCTTGCCATTGGGAGTGTTGGTGAAGCATGTTTTGGATGTCCTGCTGCGTCTCTTCTATGTTTGTCAACCTGGTGTCGAGGTACGAATGCTGCATCTATAGGTCATGGTAGTCCATTGGCTGATCATGATAGCCATGAGCAGAGAAGGACATACGTCCTTCCTAGTGGCCGCTCGAAACTTCTTCAAAGTTTTGTTGTTGATAGTAGTCGAAGTTGCCATCCTGCCATTGCTCACTTGAGCCCTGCTGCTAGGAGCTCTCAGCATGCTAGGGAGTGGGCTGCTCCCAACCAGCTTGCTTGGGTTGGTACATGCGGGAGGATCTCGGCTGATCCCAGCCTGCATAGCTATTGAAAGCCGGTCCCTCTAGAATTGGATCATCACCACGGTACCTAGGCTGCGGGTTGCGAGTCAATCTTGCAGAGGCACTTCTATGAGGGGCTGCCTCCTTGACATGTAAATCAAAGACAAAAGAACTCACCGCACACAACCTGAGGTTCTGGTCTAGTAACAGAATGTCGGTTGTATATCCTAGATACATCATGACAAGTTGACCATTATTGTTCTTTTTTAGCATGTGAGCCTAGACAAAATATTCATAATTGATGTACCAGCGGTCAATGTCTTCAATATAAGCAACATAAGCATTTTCCAAAAGACCCAAATTTTGGGCGATGCGGGTGACTATAACACCCCTGGTGTTACGAGCTTGCTTAGCACTATGATTTAGGCCTAAGTAAAATTTTCGAAATGAGTTTCTCAGATTTTTTATTTAAAACATACTTGCTGTGATAAGCGAGTCCCGGGTGACTTAGTTTTGGGTACTCAAATCAACGCCCAAGTTAAATTACTCAGTGCGCAAAGATAGTTAGGAATGTCGAATGACGCTTGTAGCGAACGGTTTGTTCTATTAAATTAAGCATGAAAAGCAACTTTTATAAATAAAATAAATCCCTTAATAAATAGGATGATATATATACATATAAACTCACGGGTCTATTTTGATAAGCACGAACTGATGAGAGAGGGAGTGCAATAGCTTCGTTTATTTTTCCTAGCATATAGCGTACTCGTTGCATGGCAATTATTCATCGTCCCATCTTCCGTCGTGGCTCTGCACCCCGGCGTGTCTGTTTGCCTACGTCCCAGTCTTCTCTCCCTTAGTTGTGTCATATCAGAATTTTAATAGGTGCACATGGTTTTGCCCCCTGCCACGCCGTGTCCTCTCACTTCCCTGTGCGAGTGTTGGCGCGCCGCTGCTGGCCATGCTACGCCTTACCGCTCTACCTCTGTTGTCTCATTGCTTTGTGTCCTGGTCACTGCGCCGTGTCTACCTTCGCGTCTCACTTGATTTAGTTGTACCATCCATGCCACTGCTGTCCTATGCCCTACCATTCTTTGTTTACCGACCGGGCCACATGATCGATCGGACTGCTATGCTTTCCTGGTTCGCTCTCGGCTCCTTGCTGTCCCTCATGCGCCTACCTTTTCTTGGCCTCCGTTTGATGTTCCCCTCTCTACTGCAACCGCAGTGGTCATAGTTGCTGGTGTTGGTCCTTCCCCGTGCGTGCCCCTCAGTCCGCTCTGGGCTGTTGCTGCGCCTGTGTGCCCGCAGCACCTGCCTAGGATGCACCCACCGTGCCTGAGCACCGGCACCCCCCTCCTTTTCCTTCGCTTATGCGGTTGCGTGCGGCCGCCGCGCTCGCCCTGGTCCACGCTGGCTCGTGCCCCTCGGCCCCACTGTTGACCACGCTGCTCGAAGTACTACAGCACCATGCCATGATTGGCCTGCTACCGCCCGAGCCTCCATCGCCAGCCTCACCTTCTTTGCCACGCCACTGAGCCCTGGAGTGCCGTTGCGGTCACCTCGCGAGGGATCGCTGCGCGCGTGAGCCTTTCGGCCCAACTTGCTGCTGCTGCCGTGGGGCTTCACCTTGCACTGCGGCTCCTCCCATGCCCACACGCCAATGCCCTCACCACTATCAAGGCGCATCTCTAGAGCACCGGAGCCGCTGCGCTCCACTTTACTGCTCTCCCTTCCTGCCCGCACGCCGACACCCTCGCCGCTGTCAAGGCGCATCGTCGGCCATAGTGCATAGGTGCACCAGATCCCACACCACATCCTTGCTCTGGGCCAGCACCATGCCACCTCCCGTCCGTGGTGCCTTGCCACCGAAGCACCCCCACCGCAGCACTAGGCTGCCCAGCCGTGTTGTGGTCGACCACATGCCAGCCGTGTCCGCTACGTAGCCCTCGGTGTGCCATGGCCGCCTGCCGCTGCCCCACGTGTCCTCTGGCAGGTCTTGCTAGGTTGCATTGCTGTTGCCCGGTGGTTGCTCGTGAGGGTGCGTGGCCAGGCTCTTTTGGGCCGCCCATGGGAGCGGTTGGTGCCCTCGCTGCCCCTACGTACCGCCTCCATCGCCGCTGTGCCTTCCTCAGCCCCACAGCACCTTTGCCGCCGCCACTAGCCGGTGGCTCTGCAGTGCTCTATTTTGAGAAGGTGAGAAGGGTATGGATCCAAGTAGAATTTTTATATAGGATTCTCGGTGCAAAATACGTGACCTAGATGAATAGTGCTGATGTATTGTGCGGTGATTTGTTAGAAACACGGGGACGTTTTTGCAAAATGATGACGCCGCCGCTAGGTTTCCTTCGTGGGCCGGCCTGCTCGCACCGGGCCACCCGTGTTGTTACTGCGTCGCGCTTAGGTTGTGCGCTGGGCTGGATTGGCCGCTACGCCGTGCGCGCGCCCACCCTCTAGGCCTTGGCCACGTGGGCTGTAGCCAGCCATGGGCTGCTGCCCGCATGCGCACTAGTGGGCCACCTGCCTGGCTGGCTAGGCTACGGGTGTCTAGACCTCTTGGCCGCTCGCATGGGCCACGCTGGCTGAGGCCGGCCCCAGTGCCTATCTCTTTTTTCTAGTTTTTATTAAAATGGCTAAAACTTGCAAAATCAATAAAAAATTATGTAGGTGTCCA
Source organism: Miscanthus floridulus (assembly GCF_019320115.1). NCBI lineage: Eukaryota > Viridiplantae > Streptophyta > Magnoliopsida > Poales > Poaceae > Miscanthus > Miscanthus floridulus. The sequence goes on from NC_089597.1 coordinate 45,656,912, forward strand.
AAAATGGTGAAACCAAATTTGTTAGTCTCCTAAAATCATGGTCTACCTGCTAGTATACTTTGTTCACATAGTTTGATAATAGTCTTGGAAGTAATATAATTAATTTAAGATACTTAATATTATAAAACATAAACTTGTAGGAATTGTTATGATAAATTGGTAATATTGTTGAATCTGAAATTTGTATAGTAGGCTCCTAGCAATATTGGTACTCACTATAATTTTTGTAGCTCCAGAATAAGTAGTTGCTAAAAAGATAATGATGCCCTATTCCGAATAAAGATTAAATGGATAGAAGGGGATAAAGAAACAACTTGGGTTTGTATAACTAAAACAATTGTTGGGAAGTAACGCCTTATTCGATAACATGGATACGTAGACCAGCGTTAGAGCTATCTCGTTAGCTTGTGAGGCGTGATCGGGCTTCTAAGCATTTCGGGTGTCATTGATTATTTACATCTATGCATTTGCATCAATGCATATCATATAGGTACGATGATGGAGCAATGGATCAATTGAAGGAGGATTGGAAATCCGAAGATGGTGTAATGGTATTCTCTCCAGGAGATGATGCAATGGGCTTTCTATTCAGATGATGGTGGATGATCTGATGATGCAGATACTAACTTTTTAATATATATCTTACCCAGGCAAGCCCCGGTGCATAACCCCTACTTTTCTATAGTTTAAATTATATTTGTGCATTAAGTTTTAAGGAGTTGAATGAAACCCACTTGCATATATATATATATATATATATATATATATATATATATATATATATATATATATATATATATATATATATATATATCCTATGAGTCTTACTAGTATGACAGGATCGTGTAGATTGCTATGCGATAGGACTCCGATAGAAGTTGAGTGATTGTTGTCACTCGCGAGATATAGGAAATATATTACTATATTATTATCACTTGGAATATATAAAAATGGTGGAAAGGAAAATGGTGATTGGGCAGGGACATGGTTTGGGTATTCGTGGGTGTAAGAGGTTGTGTCACCGTGGACATGGGGCATGGCTTGGTTACACTACTTTCCCTGTCTATGTCGATTAAGGACCGGTTGTTGCATAAGGCTCTTGGCAAGTCATAGACTTATTATCCCGAGCACATACTTGGGTATGGCCACTTGGAAGACTTGTTGCTCTCTTGTCGTGGATCCAGCTCTTTCTGGACTGACTGTCTTGGTGGTTTTTGGGTTAGGAGGTCGTTGCACCGCACTGATGTCTGGGACTCAGGGGCAGGGGCTTGGAGTCCTAGTTTGGACGAGGACCTAGACACCTAGGACAGGAGTGTGATGGGTTGGTCCTGCTTGTGCCTTGGGTACAAGCGAGGCATGTGTTTTTGGGGTACCCAACTGGGGGCATTGATTCAAGAATCATCGGGCGATCCGGTACGGCTTGTCTACGGTTTAGCATCATAGTAAGAACTGAAAGATGGAAGATAGAAGATGGAAAAAGGAAATATGATTGCTTACCACCTGCTTAAAAGTAGCATAGGTGCTTACATAGAATGATTAGTTAATGAACTAATGTAGCTATTAATAAAAATGAATATAAGGATGCACGCTTAGTAATGCTTCCTACAAATGCAATAAACCCACAAGCCAGATAGCCTTGCATATCCTTGGAGTCTTTTCTTTCCTCATGTTGGGTAAGTCTTGCTGAGTACAATTAAGTACTCAGGGTTTTATTCCTCCTATGGTAGGTGATAGGCAGATGCTAGAGCTGACTCTTGTGTCTGGACTCCTCCTGGTTGGCTCAGCGAGGATTCCTTTACGCTGCGATCATAGTTTTTATTTATAACTCTCACTAAATGTTTTTATAAATGAAAGTATTATAATCTGTTGTCATAATTTATATATCAATGCTTCATCATGCCCTGAATAGCTATTTATTTTTGCTGTAATTCTGATCACATGGTTATATTCCACTGTTTAATTAAATTGTTCATAAACTTTGATAAGATGATTACATTCTGCTATTATACAATAACTATTATACTCTGATGTTGTACTAAAAGTGATGTAAAAAATGGTTAATAATGATGTAAGCTTTATTCTCTCATTTGTGATCCTGATGGAAAAATGTGGATTTTTGGGTTCTCCCTCGGGGTGTGCCTGATGGGACAGGGTAATTTGGTGTTCTCTCTTGAGTGCTTAGTGTCTAATGGAAGACAAGGACTCCTGGGAGGCATTAGATTAGGTGGTTCTGCCATAGGTGGTATCAGAGAGCAAATGAGAAAATAAAGCTTCAAAAACCTTTTCTTAAATAAAATTTGACAACAAATTCTTTTCAAAAGTTAGGACATTTGTATGCGAAGTTATATAAGTAGCCCTATTACTATGGTTATGTATCAAGGATAGATGGCACTCTACTAACTTAGATAGGATTAATCAAGTTTTTGCAGGTACACTGACTCGAGCATAGTCAGATAGTATCGATTAGTTACAGGGAGAGAACAATGTGCCAAAAATCTGAGAACGGTTGCCCTATATGTTGGCAATAGTGAAAGGACATATAGGACATGCATTCATGCATATCCTATTTGTGCATTGTAGCGATTGTATTGCTGGCAGATATGCCATCCATAGGTGTCACGCGTGTCGTATTGTGCATGACTAACTCGTTCCTGTTCCAGAGTTAGGTCTGCACTGTGGCTTCGTGCTCCATGTTCGCCCGTTGTTCACACCTGTCGTGACCCACATTTCCTCCGTACCCTTTTTCTATGCTCTTGTCGGACCCTTGCCCTACAGTCGTACTAGTCAGTAATGGCATCGCACATCGCTCACCTCGAACGCGTGGAATTTGGTTGATTCGTCATAGTGATCCCATGTGGGAACCCTGGTGAACCGCGTCAGGACCACTGAATGCTCTTCCTTTATAAGTAGAGCCTGGCTTAGCCATTGGTACCACCACTCGGCGCACTTTAGCTCACTTAGCTTTTCCTTTGAGCTAGCTTTTCGCTCAGTCTTCCTCACCACCGCCGCCATAAATGGTAGGAGCCTAGGTTAGTAGTTACTGCCTGAATGTTGAGGGTTTCCTAGAATCCTGCATGCCACTCTGCAAAAGCTTAGAGTCAAAGATTGTCCTGAGTATGAGGGTCGTGAGTATGAGGAGCATGGCATCGAGCGGTGTGAGGTTACCGTTTACATCAGGAAGAGTGAAGAGTTCCCCGACCTCACTAAAGCCTAGAGTGTGACCGCAACTGGGTTTAGCTTCATCAACACCTACCAGGTTATGGCTCGCAAAGCCTTACGGCACCTCTACCAGATCTATGAGGAGCCCATTGCCCAAACCCCCATGAGGTTATTTCCCCTTGGACAAGAATCAATGGGCATAGAGGGCTCGCATGGAGGCCTTGTAAGGGTGAGATGCGTAAGAAGATAGCCCCACCATGGTGTACTTGACCACATACCTGCTTGCTCTGGATGAGCAGTATGACTGGCAAGCCTTGGAACTGAGGCTCAGGTGCAACTTGTCGAAGCGCATGCTAGTGCTGCAGCTGTTGAGAGTCGGGAGATTGCCATGTCAAAATCTCTAAAGGAGGCTGAAGATTGGCATGTCCATTAGCTGTGGGAGGCCTATCTTGTCACCAGGGCCAAGCAAAGGACGTTGGCTACTGAAAGGTAGGATGCCCCGATCTTGGAAGGATCCCTATCCACCCGCCAGAAAGAAGGAGAATCAGTGTTGTAGTGCCGCCAGCACCTCCATCCTCAGAAGTGTCAGAAGTAGAGCCCTTGGTTCCTCTCACTCAGCCATTGCCATGAGAAGATGTAGATCCATAGCCAAGGCGATAAAAGAATCCGCCGAGCCCAGGAATGAAGATGCGTGGTCTAGAGTAGATTAGTTGCCTTGGGATGCTGTACCCATAGTAGTAGTGCTTTTCGCCACCGTCCTCCGGTATAGTACTCTTGCCATTGTTCTTCGTCTGTAGTTGCTGAGATCATCTGACTGTAGGTGAATGATGTACCATGAATAGGAAACTGGATTGCTGGTATGATGTACCCATATCAGACCGTTGGAATATGCGTTTTATTTATTTTGCTGTGTTTATTGCATTCATCTACCTTAAGTTTCGTTAGACATGCTTAATGTTTTCAAGGGCGATGTTAAGTAGGTTACCAGAGAAGTTACTATTTGGATGCCAACATACCAGCCGTGATTGGAGGACATAGGACGATGTATCGACTAATTGTGGATGTCCCAGCAAAACACTTAAATCTCTTGAAAACAAATCCGCCATTGGATTTGAATTCCTTGTCCCTTGTTGTGAAGGGAACCCTTGTTGTTTGAATCTTCCCTTGTGATACTCCTCTTATTCTGTGGTCTATGACCCCACCGCCTTCATGGCGTGTAAGTTGGTAGTAGTTGCCTAGTTAATAGCTTAAGGTGCCACGACGAAACTAAGGGCTCACTTTGGAACAACTGGCACATGGTGACGCTGCTCGGCACGTGCTGGTATCAAGGTTGTTAACCAAGTACCTTTGCCAAGTTACACTGCCATACCACTTTTGCTACAAAATATTCTCCTTAAAAAATATTCAGGTGTTCAAACAGGAAATCCACAATGGGTTGATAAAATAGTGTTCTCTCGAAGTAAACAAGAGGAGGTGGTTTTGGAGGAAGAAAGTATGACATGGTCTCAGTATACATGAAAGACAGATGTGGTCGAGTAAAGGAAAGAAAAAGAAGAGTAGTAAGGAAAGTTAGCCTTGGGTAGTCGGGAGTGACTGTAAAGGTTTGAGTGGATGTCATGTCCCAAGCCCGGTGTTTAGTTGACCGCGCTACGCATGCTGGGTCATTTTACTGCGTGCCCTACGAACAACATCGGTGTCGGGTCCATTATCTCCCCGTTTTCGCATGGCTGTGGCATCGTGTCGTGCTCACCATCTTTGTGCACTGTGCATTTCTCCTTTTCCCAGCATCCGGTCGGCTCTCGACCCCCACGCCTCGTCCCCATACTAGACCCCCCCCATTCCCTCTCATTTCTTTCTTCTTTTGGGGACACGACCGCCCATGCACCTCCCTCATCGAGCGGACCCCCTCTTATCTCCTCTCTTTTATTTCCCATCTGCTCGCTTGTGCAGTGAGCGCACCATGGTCATGTTTATCTCCATAGCATGAACCATCTATGTATCCCATTCATGCCGCCTCCACTTCTAGTGTGCTGCGTCCCACCTCCATTCACCTCTATAAAATACCCTTGGTCCTTGCTCTTCTTCTTCATCTCCATTCCCCTCGCATTCGGAGTAGAGCTATGAAATCCAGTCGACATTGTGAAGCTAGGTTCGTTAGTCTAAGGTGATGATGTAACCTAAGAAGAAAGGATCTAGTTTTTGAAGAAGTTCAAGTTCCCTTGATTAGTTGGTCTTAGGGTTCACGATGTTTGAGTTCTTAGAGTCCTGTTTCTGGATCTATTGGTGCTACGCCATGTTTTAGATAATCATTATCTTGTTGTTTCTCCATTGCCCCCATTTATCTCAACTTCTAAATTAAGTCTCAGTTGTACCAGGTTGCTCTTAACCATGTATCCCTAAATCCTTGTGTGGTTTAGCATTCGAAGTCGTGTAATCTTTCATGTAATCCCTGATCTACGTAATGTAATCGTGTTTCCCCTCTTTTAGTTCTTGCTTCGAATCTTGGGATGAGATTCTTTTTAAGGGGGGTTGGTTGTAACACCCCTGGTGTTATGAGCTTGCTTAGCACCGCGATTTAGGCCTAAGTAAAATTTTCAAAATGAGTTTCTCAAATTTTTGATTTAAAACATACTTGCTGCGATAAGCGAGTCCCGGGTGACTTAGTTTTGGGGACTCAAATCAACGCCCAAGTTAAATTACTCAGTGCGTAAAGATAGTTAGGAATGTCGAACGACGCTTGTCGTGAACGAGAAAAGCAACTTTTATAAATAAAATAAATCCCTTAATAAATAGGATGATATATATATATATATAAACTCAAGGTTTTATTTTGATAAGCACGAACTGACGAGAGAGGGAGCGCAGCAGCTTCATTTATTTTTCCTGGCATACAACGTACTCGTTGCATGGCAATTATTCACCATCCTGTCTTCCATCATGGCTCTGCACCCTAGCATGTCTGTTTGCCTGCATCCCTATCTTCTCTCCATCGGTTGCGTCGTATCAGAATTTTAATAGGTGCACATGGTTTTGCCCCCTGCCACGCCGTGTCCTCTCGCTTCCCTATGTGAGTGTTGGCGCGCCGTTGCCGGCCACGCTATGCCTTACCGCTCTACCTCCATTGTCTCATCGCGTTGTGTCCTAGTCGCCGTGCCATGTCTGCCTTCGTGTCCCACCTTATTGAGTTGTACCGTCTGTGCCACTGCTGTCCTACGCGTCGCCCTTCTCTGTTTACTGACTGGGCCACATGATCGATCGAACTACTCTGCTTTCCATTCGCTCTTCCTCTCTCTACTGCAACCACCGTGGTCACAGCTATCGGTGCCAGTCCTTCCCCGCGTGTGCCCCTTAGTCCGCTCTGGGCTGCCGCCTCACCCGTGTACCCGCAGCACCTGCCTAGGCCAAACCCACCATGCCCGAGCACCGGCGCCCCCTCCTTTTCCTTCATTGCCACGGTCGCCTACAGCCACCGCACCCCTCGGCCCCGCTGCTGACCGCGCTGCCTAAAGTACTGTAGCACCCTACCATGGCTGGCCTGCTACCACCCAAGCCTCCATCGCTGGCCTTGCCTACTTTGTCGTGCCACCGAGCCTTGGAGTGCCGTTGTGGTCACCTCATGAGGGAGCACTGCGTGCGTGAGCCTTCTAGCCCAACTTGATGCTGCTGCCATGGGGCTCCACCTCGCACTGTGGCTCCTCCCATGCCCATGTACTGATGCCCTCACCACCATCAATGTGCATCTCGAGAGCGCCCGAGCTGCTGCGCTCCACTATGCTGCTCTCCCTTCCTGCCCGTCGCCGGCCGTAGTGCACAGGTGCACCAGATCCCATGCCACGTCCCCGCTCTGGGCTAGCACCATGCCACCTCCCGTCTGCGGTGCTTCACTGCTGAAGTGCCCCCGCTGCTGCACCAGGCCGCCCTACCATGTCGTCATCGACCACGTGCTAGCCGGGTCCGCTACGCAGCCCCTAGTGTGCCATGGCCGCTCGTCGCTGCCCCGCGTGTCCTCTGGTAGGTCTTGCCGGGTTACACCGCCGTAGCCCGGTGGTCGCTCGTGATGGTGCATGACCAGGCTATTTTGGGCCACCCATGGCCATGCCGCCAGCGCCCATGGGAGCGGCCGGTGCCCTCGCTGCCCTTGCGCACCACCTCCATCGCCGTTGTGCCTTCCCTGGCCCCATAGTGCCTTTGTCGTCGCCGCCAACCGATGGCTCTGCAGTGCACTGTTTTGAGAAGGTGAGAAGGGTATGGATCCAAGTAGAATTTTTGTACAGGGTTCTCGGTGCAAAATACGTGACCTAGATGAATAGTGTTAATGTACTGTGGGGTGATTTGTTAGAAACACAGGGATGTTTTTGCCAAATGATGACGCCGCTGCTAGGTTTCCATCATGGACCTGCCTGCTCGCACTAGGCCGCCTGTGTTGTTACTGCATCACGCTTAGGTTGTGCGCTGGGCCAGATTGGCCGCCGTACCTAGGCCGCTACATCGTGCGCACGGCCCACCTTCTAGGCCTTGGCCGCGTGGGCTACAGACGGCCATGGGCCGCTGCCCGCGTGCACGCTGGTGGGCCACCTACCTAGTCGGCTAGGCTATGGGTGTCTGGACCTCTTGGCCGCCCACATGGGCCATGCTGGCTAAGGCCGGCCCAGTGCCTATCTCTTTTTCTAGTTTTTATTAAAATGGCTGAAACTTGCAAAATCAATAAAAAATTGTGTTGGTGTCCAAAAATGGTGAAACCAATTTTGTTAGTCTCCTAAAATCATGGTCTACCTGCTAGTATACTTTGTTCACATAGTTTGATAATAGTCTTGGAAGCAATATAATTAATTTAAGATACTTAATATTGTAAAAATATAAACTTGTAGGAATTGTTGTGATAAATTGAGAATATTGTTGAATCTAAAATTTGTACAATAGGCTCCTAGCAATATTAGTTACTCACTGTAATTTTTGTAGCTCTAGAGTAAGTAGGTGCTAAATAGATAATGATGTCCTATTCCGAATAAAGATTAAATGGATAGAAGGGGATAAAGAAACAACTTGGGTTTGTATAACTAAAACAATTGTTGGGAAGTAACGCCTTATTCGACAACATGGATACGTAGACCAGCATTAGAGCTATCTCGTTAGCTTGTGAGGCATGATCAGGTTTCTAAGCATTTTGGCTGTCGTTGAGTATTTACATCTATGCATTTGCATCAATGCATATCATATAGGTACGATGATGGAACAACAGATCAATTGAAAGAGGATTGGGAATCCAAAGATGGTGTAATGGTATTCTCTCTAGGAGATGATGCAATAGGCTTTCTATTCAGATGATGGTGGATGATCTGACGATGCAGATACAAACTTTTTAATATATATCTTACCTAGGCAAGCCCCAGTGCATAACCCCTACTTTTCTGCAGTTTAAATTATATTTGTGCATTAAGTTTTAAGGAGTTAAATGAAACCCACTTGCATATATATATATATATATATATATATATTTATCCTATGAGTATTACTAGTTTGATAGGATCGTGTAGATTGCTATGCTACAGGAGTCCGGTAGAAGTCGAGTGATTGCTGTCACTCGCGAGATATAGGAAATATATTACTATATTATTATCACTTGGAATATATAAAAATGGTGGAAAGGAAAATGGTGACCGAGCAGGGATATGGTTTGGGTATTGGTGGGTGTAAGAGGTTGTGTCATCATGGACGTGGGGCATGGCTTGGTTACACTGCTTTCCTTGTCTGTGTCGATTAAGGACCGGCCGTTGCATAAGGCTCTAGGCAAGTCACAGACTTATTATCCCATACTTGGGCATGGGTGCTTGGAAGACTTGTTGCTCTCTTTTCATGGATCCAGGCCTTTCTAGACCGACTGTCTTGGTGGTTTTTGGATTAGGAGGTCCTTGCACCGCACTGATGTTCGGGACTCAGGGGCCGGCTTGGAGTCCTAGTTTGGATGGGGACCTAGACACCTAGGACAGGAGGGTGATGGGTTGGTCCTGCTTGTGCCTTGGGTACAAGCGAGGCGTGTGTTTTCGGGGTACCTAGCTAGGGGCATTGATTCGCAAATCGCCGAGTGATCTAGTACGGCTTGTCTACGGTTTAGTATCATAGTAAGAACTAAAAGATAAAAGATGGAAGATAGAAAAAGGAAATCTGATTGCTTACCACCTGCTTGAAAGTAGCACAGGTGCTTACATAGAATGGTTAGTTAATGAACCAATATAGCTATTAATAAAAAATAAATATAAGGACGCACGCTTAGTAATGCTTCCTGCAAATGCAATAAACCCATAGGCCAGATAGCATTGCATATCCTTGGAGTCTTTTCTTTCCTCCTATTGGGTAAGTCTTGCTGAGTACAATTGAGTACTCAGGGTTTTATTCCCCCTGTTGCAGGTGACACACGGATGCTAGAGCTGACTCTTGTGTGTGGACTCCTCTTGGTGGGCTCAGCGAGGATTCCTTTACGATGCGATCATAGTTTTTATTTATAACTCTCACTAAATATTTTTATAAATAAAAGTATTATAATATGTTGTCATAATTTATATATCAATGCTTCATCATGCCCTGAATAGCTATTTATTTCCACTGTAATTCTGATCACATGGTCATATTCCGCTGTTCAATTAAATTGTTCATAAACTCTGATAAGATGATTACGTTCCGCAGTTATACAATAACTATTATACTCTGGTGTTGTACTAAAAGTGATGTAAGAAATGGTTAATAATGATGTAAGCTTTATTCTCTCATTTGTGATCCTGATGGAAAATGTGGATTTTTGGGTTCTCCCTCGGGGTGTGCCCGACGGGACCAGGTAATTTGGTGTTCTCTCTGAGTGCTTAGTGTCTAATGGAAGACAAGCACTCCTAGGAGGCATTAGATTAGGTGGTTTTGCCATAGTGACCAAGGAGGTACAACTGACATCTCCCTTGAGTTAAAAAACTTCCTTCCATTGTTTCATCATGAGTTTAACATGTGAAACCTTTCTTCTCTTAACCATGGCATAGAGTAACTTGAGTTCATCAATCCATACAGTACAAAAATCATTTCTAGGAAATAAGGAAAATCCTAGCCATTTATGCATGAAGCGCAGGGTCGGGTGATGAATATCACTAGTGTGAGGATGGTAACAAGTAAGTTCTTTGGATATTTCTCTCTAGAATTTTGTCCTATCAAAATTTTGCAAAGCAGAATCTATGTCAACTACGCATTATGCATTGAATCCTAGAAACTCACTACACTATTTCCAAGGGACAGAAAAATCTTTCCCAAATAGTCTAAATGTGACTTAAGAATCAGTGGTTTGTAGAGTGCAAAGAAATTCCACGGTTAAGAGTTTAGACCCCAACTCATCAATATGCCAAACATTTTCTCATCCAATAGTTTTAAATATGATTTTGAATTTAGCATTCATACCTGTTGATTTCCGAAGGGCTAGGTCACAGACAAAAGTGTGAATGAACCTTTGAGTTTTGAGCTGCTTGTAGGCCTCCTTCTCCGTCTTGTTCCAAAGCTTGAGATGCTTATGCTCTAGGAGGATGTTCTTCTCAGAAGATGATGACCTAGACGGTGCTCCGACAGTGGAAGATGGAACATTGACCTACAATTTTAGCGCTCCCCCAGGAAGAAGAGCTTCTCGTCGAATGAAACGATGCCGCACGCTTGAGCTTGCTCACAAACTTACTCATCTTCCTCCTAGCGAGGGTTCAGAATTTTAAGTCCGCTAAACCGGACTTCTCCAGTTGCATTTATTCTTTGGGTGCATCGGTCGGTCTTGGAGATGGAGACCCTGATGGTTGTACTAGCTTCTCTTGCCACTCCAAATTAGAGCATTGTTCCGGTCTTGTCTTGAAGGCGAATCGCTCTTCCTTGCCATTGATATGGAATTTAATTTCTTTGGCTCCGACATCAATGTGTGCATTTGTAGTACTCAAGAAGGGTCTCCCAAGGATGAGGGGTGTCTTCATATCCTCCTACATGTCAAGTACTACAAAATCCACTAGAACAAAGAAATTTCTTATTTTTACCAAAATATTCTCGGCGATTCCTACCGGGTAGCAAACCGATTGGTCGGCTAGTTGTAGGCACATCAATGTTGGCATGAGTGTTGAATAGTTGAGCTTGTCAAAAACCTTCTTAGGCATGACACTGACACTTGCTCCAATCAAATAATCAATAGTGGGACATCCTGGATCCTTCTTCTTGATAGGTGTTGTATTCAGGATGGCCGCACTACACTCCTCCATTAACTTGATTTTCTCAGTGGTGGGCAGTGGTCTTTTGTTGTTGAGGATGTCTCTAAGGTACTTTGCATAGGTGGGTACCTGTATGGCATCTAGTAGGGGAATATTGATATATAACTTTTGAATTACCTCTATGAACTTACCAAACTGCTCATCCATTTTGGCTTTTTGATTTCTACGTGGAAACGGTAGGAAGGTGGTGTCATGAAAATCTTGCATCATTTGTTATGCTTGTGGCTTGACTTCTTTAACTTCATCGTCCTTCTTCTCCTCTTGTTCTGCTGCCAGTGTCTTACCTATCCTTGTTGGATATGGAGGATCACGAGTAGACTTGCCACCTCTTGTGGTTATGGCGTTGACCTTCTCAAGGTTAGTGGCAAAGGCAGAGCAGTGGCCAACTGAGCCAATTGTAATTCTATCTTTTTATTATAGCTAAGTTGGTCTTTCATAGCAGAAGAAAAATTATCCATTTTAGTGTATATGTTTTCTAGGACCTTATCATTAAAAGCAAGCTTCTTAGAAATATTCTCATTAATCTTGGCTTGTTCTAAGATCAAGTCTCTCAAGGATGGCTGCTTAGGCTTAGAAGGATAATTACCTGGGTACTTACCTTGGTAAGTTGACCGTTGTTGATTCCATCCTTGCCTCTATTGTTCTAGAGCAGAATTATTGATGACAATATTTGGGTCTTCTTGAGATTCAGGGAAATCAACCCCCAAATATTCTCCACATGTGTTTTGGGAATTAAAAGCATCTTGAATGGCCTGAAGATCTTTCTTGTAATTGGCTCACTATTCAAGCCAATTCAATATTACATCCATCTTGGTTGACTGTGCACATACCTCCTCTAGTACTTCTTCGCTCTTTTTGCATGCTTGAATATTGTATTGAGACCAGCCTTGATTAGAGGCTATCTTCTCCATGAGAGTTTTAGCTTTTCCAAGGGTGAGTGACATAAATGATCCTCCAGCAATTGCATCAAGTTGTTCATGAACTTTCTAAGTCAATCCATAGTAAAAGCTTTGCATGAGAAACCAATCTTCCATCCCACAATGAGGACAATCTGAAATGTATTCTTGGAAGAGTTCCCATGCTTTTGGAATGGTTTCTCCTTTTTGCTATTGGAAGTTGGAAATCTTTCCTCTTAAGCCATTGGTCTTGCCTATAGGGAAAAACTTTGCTAAAAAGGCCTTTGAACATTTTGCCCATGTGTTGATGTTATCTTTGTTGGTGTAGAACCATTGCTTCACCCTTCCCACTAGCAAGAATGGAAACAGACAGAGTAGTATGATGTCTTGAGCAATGTCCTTGATGGTGATTGTGCTGCTTGTCTCTAGGAAATTTTAAAGATGAGCACTAGCATCTTCATGTGCCTTTCTGCTAAATGGAGTAGCTTGCACCATGTTGATGAGGCTTGGCTTGAACTAAAACTCAAGGTTGTTAGTTTTGAGTGTTGGTCCAGTGCGGATGTTCTCAGTGCTTGGAGCAGAGAACTCACGCAGAGTCTTGTCAGCCATAGCTTTAGAAACTAGTGTTGAGCTTCCTCTTGATTGGTTTGATTGTGATTGATGGAAATTGTTGATGAATCAGAACCAATCCTGTAATACCCTGTATAAGATATGAACAAAGACAAACAAGGGTAAGCCTGCTAAAGCAGAGATATAAAGTTATGATCTCGTCTATAAGTATTTATTTGATCAATTCACTAAGCCTTATGCCCCTCCCCGGCAACGGCACTAGAAATGCATGTTGACATTTCTTAGCATCACTCTTTACTAAGTTGTCATCCCTAGCATTGATGTTAGAAATGCGTTGTTGGTAATTATTAAGAATACTTGTATATATATTAAGTAATCCGCAAGCGCACAGATAATATACCATTGTAGCACTTCACCCGATAGTATACCAAGTATCATTATTTATATTTTCCACAGGGAGGAGCGCTGGGGTGGCTGGAGATATTGAAAAATATGCATACTTATGACAAGATCATTAACTCTCATGCTATAGCAGGGGTAAGTCAAATGATAAATAAATGATAATTGTAAGGCATTGATAGTAGTCCATAGATAGGAATAGATACCCATAAATGTAGTATGACTAGGCAGGAGATTAATTAAGAACAAAATATTCTTAGGTCATTCCTTATTTACTAAGTCTTTTGTACAGCCAAGTATATATACTTTCATCTATAGCATAATTCACTTTTTATCTATGCATAAGGAACATTACTAAGGAAGATCAAGAATAGAGCTTGTCTCCCTTCGCAACTGGGTTCTACTTGTTCTACAAACGAGAGTGGACTACAAAGGACTCAACGGGAGTGTCACATCTGCAATCTACCACATGACCCATAGTGTAGAGTGCATCTACACGTAAACAATATTTAAGCACCATGCTTACATATTGTCGACCACTTAACTCACTCGAGTATTAAGCTAAGCGCTTTGCGAACATATGCATAAATTCATCACCAATCATGACTATATCAAGTATATAACTAGAGCAAACTAGGAACAAAATAAATAGCAACTTAGTATTGAAGTAGCACAAAGTCATAAATATAGAGGGATACAATGGCTTTACCAGCCTCCAGACGATGAATCCAGAATCCTAAGCAATATCCCAAACTCTACTTAAATCTTGCTAGCTAGCCTATACTAGAACTTTAAAGAATTGGACCTCTATTCTCTTCTCTCTAGAAACCCTAATTTTTTATCTGATCTTGACTTATGAAAATCTGCCTTAAGGGAGGGGGCAAGGGCTGGTATATATAGGCTGGAGCGTCAATTCTGAGCCCTCAGATCAAACCGACTTGAATAAACGGAATAGATGCAATCTAGGAGGCGGTGGAGGAACCTACATCGAAGTGGAGGCAGACACATGGGGCCAAGGGACTGGCCGGCCTATAGGTGGGACCAGCCGATCCAACCTGGAAGTCTCTCGGTCCTTGCTTTGGTGGAGAGTCTTTTGGTATCCTCTAGAACCTTCTGGAGTTATTTACGCCGTGAAGAAACATGATTTAATTTGATGAATTGATCCTGCTTGACGGTTTTTTGGATAAACCCTGTTGAAAACATAGATTCACCAAAACTCATAGAAATTGTCAGTTTAAACCCCTAAGTCTATGTTGGTGATCATTTTTATGCATTTATTCAAGTTATGTGGACGGTTTATGATGGATGGTAACTACCATCAACACCATGCCTATAACAAAGTATTCTTCCACAATTTAAATAAGTCGGCATTTTTATCCACCCTTTACCTTGATCCCTGTGGGGCGTATAGCTTTTCCAAGTTCTTGGACGGTTGCAAGATAGAATGGTTATAACAGAATTATCAGTCATTCATTCCTCGATCAACCTTCTATCTGGAGATTTTTATAAGTTTTTGTAAAGAAAATGTAAGTTCTTCAAATGATTCACTCGATCGCTCAATGTGTATAAAACCTCACTAGGGCATTTGGTATTTTGCCTTCTTTTCATCCTACCACTAAAGGCTTTTTGGTGGAGTTTTTGGATAGGTATGAAAATGAGGCATACTTGCATCACATATTTTGCTAAGTCAAAAACCACATCCAAGGAGATGCAAGTCATACACTTTGATCAAGACGTGCAAGTGCGTGCAATTTTTATAATGTTACTAATTCTAAAATATTTTTTGTACTCCTTTGATCATGAATCTCTCTCTTTATGAGGAATGTCTTTTATTCAAAAGTATGGGCTATTTTTATTTCTTTCTTTCTTTCTTTTCTTCTCTTCATGCTCTTTGGCATGCATTTTTTTCTCTAATGTCTTTTGGCATGGATATTTTTCTTTTCTTTCTCTTTTTTAGTATAGCCCATACTATTCTTTTTGGCATACAAAATTATAAAGAGAGACTCATGATAAATGAATGGAGTAATTATTCGGTGGACGAAAAAACATGTTTTTGCATAACTTTCAATGTAAGAGTTAGTTGTTTATTTGTGGGTGTACATATGTCTTGATCATGGGCGCATGACGAGAATCTCAAAAAGGGTCATGAACAATTTGACAAAGCTCAATGCAATAACAAGTAGCATATGACTAAGGTTTTGTACTTGAATATTGTCATGTGGCCTTGGTAGGCATTCATAATCATTGAGAAACATTAAATTTTAGCATTTTTAAAATTGAAAACTCTGGATGTCTAGTTTCTCTTAAAACAAAATCATAGCAAATTCTATTTGTACCATATCATAACTTGCAGCAACTTAGAAAAGTAGCATGCTTTTGCAACCCACAAGTTTTCATGTTTTTAGAATGAGACATTTTTAGCCAATAAACTTAAATCTTGGAGAATACTAACTTACAGTCTAGGTACAAATGAATTATAGACAGAGCAATTATTCATCATTTCAACTTAGGAGAAATTAAATATTCTTAAAACACATATGAAGAGTGAAATTCATTTTTTTTGTTGTTTTTGTCATATTTCATTTTTGGCTATTTTTAATCTTTTAGATTTTTATAAAGTGCTAATAAATAAATAATGCAAAAAAATAAAAATGTGAAAAATAAAAGATACAAGGTACCTCTACCGGGGTCCTCCCCCAAGCTAGCTCGAGGCCTTTGGTCCGGGATTGTATCCCATGGACTGCCAATAGGCCACTTGTGCATCGTGCTATTGCTTTAGCAGCGTGTTCATTTGCGCCATCCGTTGCTACTGCTGAAGCTGCCACTGAGCCAAATCTTGCACGTGAGTGTTAAGCGTGTTTTAAATCTCACCTATGTGGATCTCCAATCCATGAGGTGAGTGTTGATGCCATCCAATTCCTGACGGTCTGAAGTAGACAATCATGGATGGACAGGTGGTGGTAGCCCCTCGGAGTCGGACGAGTGTCTCGTCCATGCCGCGGCTCGGCTTCTCGCCATCCTGACCCTCTAGCCTCGTGTTGTTGTGGGGTGTGATCCTAGCATGGCTGGTACACAGGTGTGAACTCAGGCACCTCCATGGCCGGGAACCACTCCGTATGGTATGCCTGAGGCACAAGTGGTGTCGGTGTTGGCGGTGGTTGTTAAGAGCTGCCTGTTTCATTCCTAGTCTTGCTCCGTATTGACCTGCGTGAAACAGAACTCATGCGTGCTTCCTCTTGCTCGATAAGAGCGAAGGTTAGCTCCGAGGACTTATATAAAGAGAGTTCTAGGTTAGGTAATGGAATCTCATTTGTATATCCCGGGAAGAAAAATACAAGGTTCCCTGCATCATCATGTTTCAAATGATGCCCTTGCATCCAGTAGTGCTTATTAAGATTGATGTGTGGAGTAGAGATGTATGTCACATCTTGTCCGTCCAATGCACCAATACTAGTGGCAATATGTGTCACAAGGGATGTGCAAGGAATAGATGTGGAAGCCTTAAATGTTTCTAACTAATGTTTAAACATTTCCTTTACAGGAGCATCTTTAATCTTTTTAAGCATGGCATAGAGGAGTTGCATTTCAGCATGATAAACAAATTGTATGTCTTGTCCAGCAAACAAAGTCATGGCAATCCATCGATGCATGAACCTTAAAGTAGTATGGTGAATATTCATATTTTGAGGTTGAAACTTGCCAACTACGTTTTGACCCAAAATTACTCTCCAAAATTCATGACGGTTAAAACCTTTGAGAGCATGATCTAAGTTAATTGAGAATTTTATACTGAAGCCTAAGTGAGAACTGAGATTTCTCCAAGTGAGATAATGTTCTTGCTCAAAAAGACAGAAAGTAATCCCATTCTCAACTTCTTGCAAAGAGCATAGAAACTAGATTGTTATGAGGCGAGAACCTTGCTCCTCGATGGGAGCATTGTTGTCCCATCCAATGGCTTTCCAGATGGTGGCGAATTCGGTGTCCATACCTATCTTTTTGAGGAGGTCGGGGTCGTATGTCGCTGTGTCGATGAACTCATGGTTTTTGATGAGGTTGTACGCCTGCATCTCCCGTTCTCCTTCCAAATCAAGGTGGGGATCATCATTACCTTCCTCCATCGGTTGTTCTTGCTCTTGCTCTTCTTCTTCTGTTGGTGCAGTTTCTTCATCTTCATTCATCGGGCTCTCTTCATTTTTGGTGTAGCGCATGCTTGAGCTTTCATGGGAGCATCTTGAGCTCGACCCCATGATCTTCTTGATGGCACCGGCGATACTTTTCCTGAACCTGTCCATGGCAAAAAATAGCAACACAAACTCAAAAATGGGGCTACGTTAGTGAAATCAAATTGAACAACCTGTGAGCTTGGCTTGGTGGTCTTGAGCCTAGGAATTTTCTGTAGAGTTTCCTTGCTTTCAAGATTTGTGGAAAAATATTTTGCAAGTGGTGAAGCAAAGAGAGTGAGAGAGAGTGAAAAAATAAGAGTGGAGTGTGAGTGAGGGCTCACACCCGAGCACTCTCCATTTATAGAGTAGAGCACTGGCCGAGAGGGGGAGGGAGCAATGGC
Source organism: Miscanthus floridulus (assembly GCF_019320115.1). Taxonomy (NCBI): domain Eukaryota; kingdom Viridiplantae; phylum Streptophyta; class Magnoliopsida; order Poales; family Poaceae; genus Miscanthus; species Miscanthus floridulus. The sequence continues at coordinate 45,674,770 of NC_089597.1, forward strand.
CCCTAGCCGTTGGAGAAGTGGGGGGGGCACGACAGTAGGCAGGGGTGCAGCCGCACAAGAGGTGGGCCTGCTTCTACCCCCCCCCCCCCTTTGGCCGGTTACTCCCAACGGCTAAGTGGGAGCTAGTCGTTGGGGTCTTGCAAATTTTTTTAAACTTCCTCTTCTCAGAATTGATTTTCCACAAAACTTTTATTATATTTTGAATTTTCATAAATATTTTTTAAAATAAGAAATGATAATAGAAAAATCTATACTATCAAAAAATGATTTTTATTTTATTTTTCTAAAAATTTTATTTTGAATTAAAATTTTAAATTTTAAATTTTGAAAATTAAAATTTTGATTTTTTTTCTAAAATTTTTCAAGGATAACTACTGATTTACCATCGGCAAGGGCTCGCCATTTATAGTTCGTCGGCAAGACTTCTCCTCCTTTATTGCTCTGTAGCTGCATGAACAAATTTGGAGGAATTCTCGGGTTGCCCCAGGATTTTCACTGAATGGTTGATCGGAATAGCAGCAGCTATTTGAGCTATTTGAGTTTCTATCATTTTATTCAAACTTAATTGATTCTTTATGGAGGAAGACAAACTTTCAATTTTGGAATTTATATTTTCAAACATTTTATCATTAAACATCAGCTTTTTAGTAAGATTTTCATTTATTTTAGCTTGGCCTAAGACCAAGTCTTTCAAGGAAGGTTGATTCGAATTGAAATTCGAATTACCTCCTTGCGGGCAGGACTAGTTATTCCACCCACTATTATTTTGCTATCGGGGCCCATTGTTGATGTACGTGGCATCTTTATGGGTCTCAGGCTAGTTGTTCCCCAAATGTCCGATTTCTCCACAGACTTCGCAAGTCATTTGCGAGTCCGTGACCAGAACAGTGGCCTTCCTGGTTTTCTTCTTAGTGGCATGCTCGTCCAGTCTTTTTAATAGTAAGTCCATTTCTGCGGCAAGCATATCTGCCTCCTTCACGGTATGCATGCCTTTTGTTGTTTTCTTTCTTCCGCCCAGCTTTGATTGGACACCATTTTGTTGATGAGAGCCATAGCTCCATCGATGGTGAGGGAAAGAAATGTGCCTCCATCAGTGGCATTAATGTGCTCCTTCGACATGGGTGTCAGTCCATCGTAGAAGTTTTGGATCATGAGCCAATTCTCTATCCCATGCTGCGGGCATGCCTGGATGTAATCTTGCAGCCTTTCCCACACCTCGGGTATAGATTCCATGGAATTATACTGTAAGTTTGAAATTCTCCCCCTCAAGGCGTTGGTTTTGCCCATGGGGAAGAATTTTGCGAGGAACATCATGGAACATTTGTCCTAGGTGTTGACGGCTTCCTTGTCCTTGTAAAACCACTACTTTGCCTTCCCCGTGACGGAGAAGGGAAATAGACGGAGCCTAATGCTTGCTGGTGTGATGTCTTTTATGATGATGGTGTCACACAGCTCACGGAAGTGCTGAAGGTGTGCACTTGCATCCTCAAGGCAAACCATAGAACTAGTTTGCCTACATCAACGTGATGAGGCCAGTCTAGAGCTCGAAGTTTTTGGTGCCCGTGTTGACAGTGGGCCCAACGGACACATTGGCAACAATGGGGGTGGAGTAATCGCAGAGGGACTTGGCCATGGCAGAAGTAGTGGATGGTGTGGGGGTGACTGGTTCACTTGCCGACGGAGTAGCATAAGAAGAAGCAGTATAAGACCGGCTCTTCCTTAGGAGTGCCTCTAGATTATCGATATAGTTTTCCGGCAGGTTGTAACCAGTCATACACTATCTGATTTTCATCCACAATAGGAGAAAACAAGAAGAGTTATTCTGCATAAACTATGGCTACCATTCATGCATATGATCATGATCATATCCTACTAGATTCTTTTAACCTATGCCTTCCCCGGCAACGACGCTAGAAATGCTTGTTGGCATTTCTTAGCGCAATCACCAAGTATGGATATGGAATCCATTACTGGCAACATCACTAGAAATCCCTATTGGTATTTCTTAGCACCATCACTAAGATTTGGATGAATCTTAGCAATGCCACCAAGGAACACCAACGTGATAGTTCTTAATGATTAAAGAAACAATATCTGCAAGCGCACGGATCTATCATAATAGCATTTCACCCAGAAGCATTCAGGGTATCGTTATTTATATTTTCCCAAAGGAAGGCATGGTGTAAAGAGTCTAGCATGGATATGAACAAGATTACATGCTTGCATAGTGAGCCAAAGTTTATAACATGGGTAAATATGGTATATTTCAGGATAGTGGACACACACTTGGACCAACCTCAAGGATAAAATAGAAACAAAGAATAAAAGAATATTCCTAAGCGAAGCACGCGTGTTCTAATATAGCTGTGCAAAGGATAGTTGATGATCATATAAATTACATGGTTAGAGCTAGATCTAAGTGTAAGCTGGGTCGGGAGGCCACCGAGTACTGGTCTGCCAGCAACCTTATGTGACAATTTAGACACCTACACCCTACCCGAACGTGGGAGATTACGAAGGATGGATAGGGCTGTCACCACCTGCCGCCTACCCCTCAACTATGGAGCAGGAAATGCATTCACCTATCCCTATGTACCTGGGCACCACACCCGATTACACAGAAACTACCCAGATCCCCCCGGGACTCTAACCCTACAGATCGACAAGCATAGGACATGGGCACACCTGAAGGCACGATGAACCACCACCTCAACTTAGCTCTACTTCTAATCATATAAGTCATATGAATGATTAAGCATAAAGTTCTACATGTTAAGATCATGACATAGAAACTATATGCTAGTTCATGTATCAAGATTATATCATGAAGACTATACTCTAATTCAATAGCACAACTATATTGATAATATGAGAACAAAACTTTGAAAGATTTCTTCATAATATTCATACCAAAGATCATTTCTTCCAAGGAGCCAAGCTCGCCTTGATAGCTCTTACTAGCTCCAAAATACTACTAAAATGTAAAAGAATACAAGAATGTGGTAGTGAGGTGTAGAGCCCAAATGAGGTGTGTGTGGGAGAGAGCTCCACCCTCCTATTTATATAACCTGGAGGTCGGTTTGGGTGTAGGTAAATTAGGAAACCACCATGAACCGCCTGTGCATGCCACCATGCAACCGCTAGAGAAGAGTGGGGCCGAGTGGAGCGGCCACACCCTGGGCTGGCCCGCTCGCCACCACCTTGCTCTGGTGGATTCCTAGCTAGGCCTAGGTGGCTCCCACATCGGTGCTTGGTCCAGGTTTGGCGTGTAGGTGGGCTTTCTCCTTTTATTCCTTTGCGTATTTCTGCTTTACGCTTTCCGAGTTGCGCCTTTTGTCTTGTTTTGCACATGTATTCAAATATACGTCCTACAAAACATGATTCTTCCTATACAAGTGGAACTATGTCAATAATAAATGCATATATGTCATAAGTTTGTTTATTTCTCCTGTTTTGGATCTTAATTGGCGGTTGGATTTGGTCGTTAAGGACCGCCAACAGTCAAATGTGGTCGGTGTTTTGGCCCATCTCAGACGAGGTGGTGTAGCGGTTACTGTGATGTAGACGCCTCCGAGCGCCAACTCCTGGTCTCACTGATCTTGGTGAGTATCAAGTCCGCCAAAGATGATCATGACACGCTTGGCATCCCAAACTTAGTTGTTGTTCCTATGCCTCTTGTCCTTGTTCGGGAGATCCCCTCTTGCTGCCTTCTCTTCATTGGCAAGCATCCTTTGTAAATGATGCAGTCTTTGGCGGGGTGGGCCATCGGAAAGCCATGGTTATGGCATGGACTGTTCATGATCTGGTCGAACTTGTCATGGCTGCTTTGTTTCTTCTTGTGGCTAGTGCTTCGGCCCTTGCGCTTGTGATCCTTCTTCGTTATCCGGGATGGCCCGGTCCTGTTAGGGGGGAATCTTCATAGTCTGGTGGACCTGCCAGGTGTGAATGGCCGTTGCGCTTATGAGCTTGTTTGAGAATCCAGGCAAGACATAGCTGGGTAGCGATGGTGGATCCACGTCACGAGCCCAGCGTGGATCTTTCTATATCTAAAAAGCTATGTTAAGGAGGTACTCCCAACTGAACATATAGAAGTCTTCTTCAGCTTAGCGGTTCATGTGGTGGGCTAGTTCGACTGGCCCGGCCTCCATGGCATCTTCAAGTCTGGAAAGGAAGGGGCAGACAAAGGATGGTTGCTCCTCCTCTTGTACATATGGCTCGGGATCTTGCAGATGCAAGTTCCCAAGTCGATCGGCAACGAAGGCCATGCGGTCGAAGGCGATCTTGTCGTCCGTCTGCACCTGGTTGACGTCATCGTGGATCCTAGTGACGAGGCCCATTTGAAACATAACAAATCTGCACGCAAAAGGCCCCTACCTAGCGTGCCAACCGTCGGAAGATTTAGCTCCGACAATACCTATCAGCGTATTCACGTACAGAGATTCAGATGGGTAGCACACAAGACAGAGTTTATACTAGTTCAAGCATGTGGTGTCCTACGTCCAGTTTAGTCGTAAACCTTGCGACTTGTTTAGGGAGCTTGTTTTGTGGTGTTTTAGTCGAGGCAAAGTAGTGGCTATTAGAATTATCTTTTATACTAATTGCCCTTGACTAGTGTGTTTGTCTTTGAAGAGAAATTTTTTATATGCTATTCAAAGCCCCTACCCCTTTCTCTCTATCCATCTAGATCTTTTTAACCGCCACGTCCTCTGCACACTCCATGGAGACCTCCTTCTGCCACACTGGTGTAGTACATGTCCGTCCCCCACCTCAACCTTTAATTTCCCTCTACACACGTGACCCCTGGCCTCCTCCACCATCCGCGCCTGACCCCTCCTGCTCCCAGGGGTATGGCGCCATGGGCATTGCCGCGCTCACCACCATGTGCCTGGGCCTTGCGGACCTCAACCTCTCCAATGGGGGTCGACTGCAACGACTGAGCTGAATAGTCCCAGGACCACACAAGTTTTCTTATTGAATTGGTTGAACTTTAGCCCTTGATCCAGACAGACTCATGTCTAAAGCTTACCTGTCTAGAGTTTAGTCCTTAAATTCAGTCGACTAAGCTGAATAGTCCCAGGACCACACAAGTTTCCTTATTGAATTGGTTGACTAGCTCATATTTAGTAGCTACTCTCTCTGTCCCAGAAAACTGGATGTTTTAGGATTCAAAAATTTGTCCTAAAAACTTGATGTTTTGGCTCTTGGAACTAGTTAGGGCTCATATTCACTTGGGATTGTGATCCACGTATCTCTATGCATTCCCTTTTATTAGGGGCTTATTTCTTAATTAGAATGGATCACCTTCAATAAACTGGGCTACATAGGTAATTTCAATTGAGCACTAATCTATTCTAAATAAAAAAACTAAAACACCATGTTTTTTTTATGGAGAGTACTAACTATTAGATAGCTAACTATTGTGCCAGTGGATCCAAACATACCCTTATTTGTCATACGTGTTTGGGAAAACAGCTAACACATCAATTGCTTTTGCTGGAATCATATTCCCTGTGTCGTGTTAAACAAGTTTCCAAAAAACAATGGGAAGAATCTAGTTCCGACCACCAAGCCTCTTGCACTCGGTTCTCGCCCTGATCGTTTGGGCTGGTTTAGCTTATAAGGCATGGCTGAAAGTACTGTTGGCTGGTTTGGTGTTAGAGAAAAATACTGTTCATTGGCTGATAAGCCATGGCTTATAAGCCAAATACGACCAAGCGATCAGGTGTATGTGTGTTGCCCCTTTTTTAAGAATATTCGACGCCATTCTTTCAGGCATTATGGTCAGAAAAATTAGACAGCATCTGCAGTGCACTGGACTGGATTTATTTTTCTTTTTTTCAAAATTAGATGCTCATGTGACTAGGTTAGACCGCTAGTTCTGAGATTGACGAAGTCAGTCTCGCTGTCCACGTACACCCTCCGTTCCAAAATATACGTCGCTTTCGTTTTCCGAGAAATAACTTTGATAAAATATATATTACAAAATATTAATATTTATGGTACATAATTAGTATCATTGAAAAGATCTTTGAATCTAGTTTTTTAATAAATTTATTTGGAGATACAAATGTTGTACGTATTTTCTACAAATCGAGTCAAACTTGTGGCACGAAAACCGGAAACGACAAATAATATGGGATAGAGTAGTATACGTTGCCTACCTGTAGCTCAGTTCGCTACTCGATTTATTATTTATTATAGGAGTAGAGCAATCTCTGTTCTTCTCTTGGTTGCGTATGATAAACAGCATGTACTACCTAATGTAACTAAGGATCCCACCGATAAAAGAATGTACTGCACTAGTTTGCGGTGGCTCATCCACGCCAAGAACTAACGGTCTTCATTAATATGTTTATTCGTAGCGTAAAATGTCGAGGCCTGCTTTACCAATTACCATTAACATCAAAATTGTGCAGGTTTCCACGGTGTGTTTGTCACAAATTTAGGCAATTTCAGTATCATTTTTAATCTAGAAAATATTAAAATAAGTTTGTGGCCTCAGATATGTACACGTGTGATTCAAGTGTCATGAACATTTACATGATACTAATCATCATGATTTTAATCATAAAAAACAAAGGACTGGTTGCAACAGCATACCCAGCGTCACCAGCGTGGCGGTGTTGTGGCTATATGTTATCTTCTCTCTTCTCACTCGTGAACAGGAGAAAGAGTGCCCCTTTTATGCAGCGACAAAGGAAGATGAAGCTGAAGAGCTAGGTGCATGAAGAGTTAGTAGTCATCATGTCATTGTCTGTTACAAGTAACTTATGAAACCAACAAATGAATTCTCTCTTATTAGTAACGGAAACCACTATGACACTATGAACCACTAAATCATGATGCGCCAACACATAATGGTCATCATCCACTTAACACTCGTCAAACCGTAAGTTACACCACTGAAGGAACCAACAAATTACACTAGCATTAACTTTGATCTTGGAGTTTCATTTGATTTAATTGCTGAATAAAAATTGGACAAACCCAATTAAATCCAACAGTGTTGTCCACAACGTAAATTCAGCACCAGCAGCATGGAAGAACCTGATGCAATGCAACCGATTGATGGAAAAAAAATACGGCTGCAAAACATATTCTGGAAGATGGCAGGAGAAGTGCATAATGATTAGGCTACGTGAAGCGATGGGTCTACAAAATACTAGCCGTGCCAGAAGACAACAAGGCTGAGCCAGAAATTATCCAACTAGGTTACATCATTCTCTTTGAATGGTACTGGGACAATGTGGGAATCATCATGTCTCGGTTACAATCCTGCTCTTTAGTCCTTATTCGGAGAGCAAATCAAAGGACTATTGTTCCCAATTCTGCTGCAAAACAAGGGTGATGATGCAAGCGATCGTGGAACCAAATGCAAGTACAAACTTGTGGCTTTTAGTTTTAGCCGTTGGTAGACTAGCCTGCGAGGACGCTGGCACCGGTGCAGTCCTGGAACTGGAACAGTCTTCCCTGTATTCAGATGAGAGGATTCCCGACAACGCTGCAAGAAAACCATGAGCAGAAAAAAACTTAAATCTAAAACTTTGTGAAAATCTCAGACAGGAACAGGTGGATTACAGCCTTACTAGAGTGTCCCTGCAAACGATCTCGGTATCTGTCCGCTCAAGTTATTAAAGGACAAGTCTTTGGAAAGACAAGAGTGCTAGCACACCGAGTATAAATTAAACCAAGCTGTAGCTACTTAAATAACGCAGCAAGGTAGAAATGGCATATGCCACAGCGCTCACTCACAAGTACCAGAGGCTTTCAAGGTGGACCACAGAGGAAGGGATTTCACCATACAAGTGGTTGCTGGAGAGGTTGAGTTCCCTGAGCCTCCCAAGCCTGCCAATCTCTGGAGGGATTGTCCCGGTTATGTGGTTTTTCTCCAGCAAACTGTGGACACAGATGGATACAATGAAAGGCTAGCCCTCACAGTCAGAAAGGGGGAAAGGAACTCAGCTGGACACAAAGGCTACCATCTACCATATCCATGAGACCATGAGAACTGATAGGAAGCAACATGACACTCACAGAATCTCGAGATTCGTCAAGTTTCCTATGCTTGGTGAGAGGCGGCCGGATAGCTTCTGGCTTGGAGCTTCCCTGCCAAATGTTCAAGGACGGAGCCACACAACAGCCATGGGGAGAACTTCACGGATGGTGAAAACAAACCGAGAGGAAACGGGTGTGCAGCTCGCTTACAGGCTGGTGACAAGATTCTGGGTTGAGCAGGAGACCAAGGAACACGAGCAGGGTGTTGGTCTCGAGATCTCCCTCACAGATGAGCCAACCGCTTACTGTTATTGCCGACCACACACACTACGGCTAGAGGTAAAAGATGGGAGAGAGAACAAAGCACACACACAAAGCACAAGCACCAGCATTGGCTGAAACTCTGCAGAGTAGATGGCAAAAATTGAACTCACTCACTTTACTGAGTTGCAGTGGGAAGATACATATACAACTCTACCCATCTAATCCAAGTACTAGACATGCCAGGCTTTCATGCTGCTACAGTGATTAGATGTGATAGCAGGGCTAACTTTGGTGTCTGCCCCTGTTGTTGGCTACAATGCGGCAGGGGAGTCTTTCGGCGGCTGTCCCTGCTGCGGCTACAGTGCAGCAGCAGGGAGCCCTTTCGGTGCCTGCCCCTGTCGCGCGTTCAGAAATGGGAGAGCAGCAGATTACTTTATAATTCTTTCCCTAATCCTGCTGCTAACCCTAGAACCTCCACCATACCGATCATCTTCTTCAGCTCTGTGAACCGAAGATGGCCGAGCGGCTTGGTGAGGACGTCCGCGAGTTGCCGACCAATTTCGACGAACTCGATGACGATCTGCCCTCCATCGACACAATCCCTGAGGAAGTGGAACTTGATGTTGATGTGCTTGCTCCGGTCGTGGAGAACCGGATTCTTCGCGAGGGCGATGGCGGGCTGGTTATCCACCATCAATGCTGGTGGGTGAGCTTCCACACCGGTCAGCTCGCCCAGCAACTGGCGCATCCACACAGCTTGGCACGCCGCTATGACCACCGCCACGTACTCTGCCTCGCACATAGATAGCTCCACCACCTTCTGTTTTAGCGACAGCCATGAGATTGGAGCCGACCTGAGAAAGACGAGCACGCCAGAGGTGCTCCGCCATCCATCGATGTCCCCCGCCATGTCTGCATCATTGAACACAGTGAGCTACAGCCCACTTCCGCTGGTCTTGGGAAAGACGATCCCCTGATCCACCGTCCCCTTGACGTAGTGCAGCAGTTGCTTCACTGCGACCCAGTGATCCTCTCGGGGATCCTCCATGAAGCGGCTAATGTAGCCCACAGTGAACGCAATGTCTGGCCTCGTGTGGACTAGGTAGCGTAGACCACCGATGATGCTTCGGTAGAGTGTTGCATCTACCCTCGCTGCAGTACTGGCCTTCGTCAGCTTCAACTGCTCCTCCATCAGAGTCACGCACGGCTTGCACTCAGCCATGCCGCTCCACTCCAACAGCTTTGAGGCATACGCGCTCTGACTAAGTGTGAGCGCCTCCTTCCCCTGTCTCACCTCGATGTCGAGGTAGTAGGAGAGCGTACCGAGATCGTTCATTCGAAAACGAGCCATCATCTCGTGCTTGAAGCTATCGATGTCCTCCGCATACGCACCAGTGATGATCAAGTCGTCCACATACACGCCGACGATGAGCTCCTCCTTCCCCCGTTGTTGCGTGTAGAGCACATGCTCGGTTGCGCACCGCGTGAACCCAAGCTCGCCCAACATGGCGTCAAGCTTAGCGTTCCATGCTTCGTTGGGCCTACAGCAGCCCGTAGAGTGCCTTGTGCAGTCGGAGCACCTTGTGCTCCGCTCCCTTGACGGTGAAACCCGGAGGTGACCTGACGAAGACTGTCTCCGCTAGCTCGCCGTTGAGGAAGGCCGATTTTACGTCTAGGTGATGGACGTGCCAGTCCTTCACTGCTGGCAAAGCCAGCAGCAATCGGATAGACTCCATGCGCGCTACCGGTGCAAAGACTTCCTCGAAGTCAACGCCCTCGCGCTGGACAAAGCCTCGGGTGACGAGGCATGCCTTGTGTTTAACAATGGCGCTGCGCTCGTCTCGCTTGACCTTGTACACCCACTTCAAGCTGATCGGACAGCATCCTAGAGGTGGATCAATGAGCTCCCAAGTCTCGTTTTCGTCGATCGCCTTCATCTCCTCCAGCATCGCCCATCGCCAATTTGCACTGATGAGAAGTAGCTCTAGGTCATTGAGCAGCCAACCCGCCAGACCTGAGGACCCTATGCCACCGATGATGTCATCCAGCCTGCGGAACCGCACCTCCTCATCGTCGTGGAAAGCATCCACGAACTATGTGATGTCGCTTGGAGGTGAGGCGAACTCGATCAACGTCGATGGAGTCCCCTGTTTCGCCAGAGTGGTCGGCACAGCACCTGGAGTGCTCAGCACTCCAGCTGTAGTGCTCGGCACTACTCCTGGACCGCTCGTCACCACTCCTAGAGTGGTTGGCACCACTATAGGAGTGCTCGGCACCAGTCTTGGAATGGTCAGCACCACTACAAGACCTCTCCGCTCCGCTACAGCAGTGTTCGGCACCCGTCCTAGAGTGGTCGGCACCATTATAGGACCGCTCGGCTCCACTACGAGAGCGTTCGGCTCCCGTCCTAGAGTGGTTAGCACCACTGCAGGACCACTCAGTACCACTTTCGGAGTGCTCGAGACCCCTCCCGGAGTGCTCAGCACCACCCCAGGAGTGCTCAGCTTTGTTGCTGGAGTGGTCGGCATCTCCTCTCCAGCGTCTCCACCACTATGGATGACCAAGTTCTTAATGACGAAGGTGCTGGTGAAGCCGCTAGCTTCCCCCGTGCTCAGACTGTCCCAGTCCTAGGCCTCCTTCTCATCGAACATGATGTCACGCGAGACAACCACATTGCCTCCATGTGGGTCATAGAGTCGATACGCCTTGGTACCTTCCTCGTAGCGCAGGAGCACAACCGGTGTGCTCCTGTCCTCCAGCTTGGTGAGGACAGGCTTCGTCTTCCTGATGTGGCCGATGCAGCCGAATGTCCGGAGAAAAGACACGCTCGGCTTGTGCCCATACCAAGCTTTGAACGGCATCACGCCCTTCATGGCCTTTGCGGGCACACGGTTGAGGATGAACACCGCCATGGTCACCGCCTCACCCTAGAACCTTGCCGGCATGCTCTTAGCCTTCATCATGGATCAAGCCATGCCAACCACCATCTGGTTCCGCCGCTCCACCATGCCATTCTACTGTGGCAAGTACGGCATGGTGTGGTGTTGCACCACACCCTGATCTACACAGTATGCAGCAAACTCCACCAAAGTAAATTCGTCGTCGTGATCAGTTCACGGCACGTGCAGCTTCTTGCCGCTCTTCGCCTCCACGCGCGCCTTGAACTTCTTGATCGCCTCCACCACCTCATCCTTGCTCGTCAGAAGTTGCAGCTACATATAGCGACTACAATCATCCATGAGCAAGAGGAAGTACCACCGACCACTGTTTGTGGCTGGCGTGATTGGCCCATAGAGATCGCCGTGGATGAGCTCGAGAGCGTCCACCGTGTGATACTTGGCCGCCTTTGGGAACGATAGCCTCCTCTGCTTCCCAGCCAACCAGCTATCACATAGCTCACCTACATGCTTGATGTGGGTCAGCCCTCGGACCATCTTCTCTAGCTGATTGAGCGTGTCAAAGCTGAGATGGCCGAACCGGGCATGCCACAGCCATGGCTCCATGGTGTGCCATGCTGCCAGGCACACCGGCTGCTCCACCTTCAAGTCGAGGGGGTACAGCTCATTTCAGGACTTCTTCACCTTATCAAGAAGGCGATGCTCCCGGTCCCTGATCCTGAGGACGCCGTCCTTGATCAGTACCTTGCTATCGCGCTCATCTAGCTAGCCAATGCTGATGATACTTGAACGTAGCTGTGAGATGTAATATACATCTATCAGCGCGCGATGTTCACAGTTCTGGCACCTGAAGATGATGGTGTCGTGCCCTCGAATCGCCACCCTTGAGCCGTCACCGAACTTCACCGTGCCAGTCACGTTGCTGTCAAGCTCGGAGAAGGCTTCCTTAGAGCCCGTCATGTGGTTGTTGGCGCTGGAGTCCAGGTACCACCGCTGCTCCTGCTCGCCACCCACATGTTCGAGGTTGACTTGGGCACGCGGTTCGTTGAGGTTGACAACCTTCAGAGCCTTGCCATGCCTTTCCACTACCATCACCTCTCCCTTCTCCTTGGCCTCAATGTTGTGTAGTGCATAGAATGTCGTCATCAGGAGAGTGGCCTCATCATCCTCATCAGCCTGTGCTAAATGAGCCTCAGCCTTCTTCTCCTGCTTGGGATTTGGGCACTCCTTTGCCCAATGGCCCGTCTTCCCGCAGCGCCGGCGGGCGTTGGGTCAACCTTCTTCTTCTTCTCCAAAGAAGCTTACCACGGCGCTTGCCATCGCCACCGTGACTGGAGGAGGCTTCCCCGAAGTTCTTCTCCTTTATCCGGGCAGCCCACTCCTCCTCTATCAGTAGCAGCTTACCACTGTCCATCGTTATTGTGGCCTGCTCCATGCGCTTGTCCACCACCCATAGATGGTCTATCACATCCTCAATGGTGAGGGTGGACAAGTCTAGCATCGTCTCTATGGAGAGAGCGATCTAGATGTACTTCCCCAGTATGGAGTGGAGGTACTTAGAGACTGCCTCTTTTTCATCGATGGTGACATCGTTGCTCCTCAGTTTGCTGATGAGCGACTACAGGTGAAGGGAGAAGTCCTCCACTGACTCACCATCCTTGAACTTGAGGTTGGCGTACTCCTGCTTCAGCAGCTGGGCCGTCGCCTTCTTTGTGCGGTCGGAGCCAACGGGCATTGCTGCAATGGCCTCCCACGCCTCCTTAGCATAGTTCTTCGCCCCCAACGGCTCCCTATACTCCGCTGGCACAGCGGTGAGGATAGCCTCCAACGATGACATGTTATCTTCTTCGTTGTCGGTGCCCTTGTCAATGGCATTCCAGAGCCATCGGGCTTTGAGCTTGACCTTCATGGTCACCGCCCACTCGCCATAGTTGGTGCGAGTCAGCGTCGACCAATTGGTGCCACTGACCTCCCGCACCATGCACACGACGACCTTCTATCGTGGTTGGGCAGCCACAGCAGCGTCGCTGCTGTCGCACATCTTCAAACCGTCCGTCATCGCCAGCGGTTAGTCCGGCGACGGCGCTTGTACGGCTCCGATACCACTTGTTGGTCCTAATATCTCCCGCACGGGTGAGCCGACCGCTCACTGTCGTTGTCGACCACACACACTATGGCTAGGGGTAGAAGAAGGGATAGTTTTCTTCTGCGCTGTGTGTGATAGCATATGGCTATGTGGGTACGGGGGCCTTTGGCCTTTTCTCGCCTTCTCGGTACGAACAGAGAATGTTTTAGTTTTCGCCTTCTACGTGGGTAATTTAGATGTAAAATTGGGGGTTGTTTTATGTATTTTTTATAATGACAAATGTGAGTAATTTTCTTATATAAATTACGATAGATCCAATGGCTATTATCAACAATAATGATTCGAGTCTACCAAATTAAAGGTCAGATGTTTTGTGAGAAGACACAACAGGAAATGGTTCAGGAGAAAGCCACACAGAGATCCACTTATGCACGGGAAAAGTATATGGACTCCACGCACTTACCCAACTCAGCTTGGCCCTTGCGAGGTCATCGTGGCTCCAATAAGGACTAGGGGTCAGGAAGCATGAGTTTCCTGATAGCAGGAAAAAATAATTATCGTGGGAGTTTGCTTTCTCTAACTCATTTACGCATTCCACATTTACATGCTTTCCTAAGTTGTGTGCTTACTTTACTACTCTAGCTAGCTAGGTTAGTGATTAGGATTGGAATTTAGCTTGAATAACTTTTTTTTATAGTAGAGATAACAACATACTTAGCAAAACCTAGTTGCACATCCAGATAGATATCTTTGTATAGGTTTTGATAAATAGGGTTTTAGTTGGCCTTTAGCCTTAAGTTACCTAATTCAACCTCCACCTCTTAAGCATCACGATCCGTTGAGTATATACATCAAGACAAACAATTGAGAGGTTTGATTATGGAGTTTTCCCCCTAAATTACATAAAAAATATAATAATAATATCACATTTCTCTTAACTCATGGAATTTCAGATTTTTCTTTTTGACTTAGACCTTCATTTGAAAAAAAAAAGTGTGTCTTACACGATTCCCGTACCTATTCACTTGATTTATATGGTGGATTATCTCCATCAAAAGTAAGATAATAAATTTCAAGTATGAAGAGAATCACTAACCCATTGAAAGGGTGAAATCAATCCATCCATATATGATTTTTTTTTAAAAAAATATGATTTTAAAAAATTAAATGTAATTGTTGTGTATGATCTTGGATGAAGTTGACATTTATATGAACTTGTAGCACTCAATTTGATCTATGATTGTATAGTTGACAATTTTTAATTTGAAGATGTTTGGTGTCTAAAACATGGCTAAAGTTTAAATTTGAATACTAACTGCATTTTGGACATTAGTGCATGTTTAGATTAAAAATTTGAGAACTACATAGTCATAGATCACATCAAGTGTTACAATTTTCATATAAAGATCGACTTCATTTGAGATCATGTGAACAAAATTATATATTGCCATACCAGTATTTGGCGAAAATTGGTATTTTCATCGTTTCATTTTGCAAATATTACTCGCACTTTCAAACGGTGACATTCACTGTTTTTTTTAAATTTCTAAAGTTATATAAAGCTATCCAGCGAATACATCACGCAAAATGTCTCTCTATATTTTGTAATTTTATAGTATCATATCATGGGCCACTCCTACGATTACTGCATCAAACATGTTAAAAAACAGAGAATTTTTTCGTTGTTTGCCTGCTCTTTTGACTCTACCTCTTTGTGCTTTGCATTTTAATTTGTAGGAATCGTATGCTTTTTTTTTCCTCATGTCAAAGCATTATTTAATAAAGCAAGGAAAAGCGAAGAATCCAATTCCAGACTCGGCTTGTCAGTTTGCAACACTTGAGTGGGCACCGTTCTTTTTGCTTGGCTCGCAGTGCACGACGACAGGAGGAGACAGATGCTCTTGGTTTCTTACGATAAATCTCTGTACTGCCTATCACGTTTAATGATGTGATCACTTAATTATGTACTGCATCAGTCACAGCCTCAAGCCACCTGGAGTCGACGGAGGGACTATTTGGTTGGATACCGCAAGGCAAGGAGCCAGCCAGGCATCAATCTCGACCCTAGCGTCTAAAATTGAACGTCTGGAGGGAGCTCTCCGAGCCAAGCAACTTTATCTGAATCAGAACCAAACAAGCTCTTAATGGGGTGCTTGGTTGGTAGAATGATGTGGTTAATCATCATCTCATTAACGCCTGGTCGCCTCGTACAGAGCCGCTGCCGCCACCACCGCTCCTCGCTCTGCCGCCACCACATCTAGGGCCCCTCTCCTTCTTCCTCTCCGGTACGTCTGCCGGAGACAGGAAGGGGAGAGGACCCATCCTTTTTCCCCACAGTTTTTCTATTTAGTTGAATAGGATTTGGTCCAATAAATCTTTCGGCGAAATCAAATGATTTTCGGTCGGCATCGTATTTCCTACTATGACTTCGGTGATTGCCACAACGAGGTCATCGTTGCAGGTATCGATTTCATCGGTAGGCGGTCAATTTATGGCCTGCAAGGGGACACTACACTATGACATACATTTGCCTACAGTTATCTGTTGGCAAAAGGTGGATTTCGCAAACACATTATGTGTCGGCAATAGTATGACTTTTTAATGTCATATTATCTATCGGGAAAAAGGTTATACGGCCACAAGTTATCTGTCGGTGTTTGTCTGTTGATAGAAAAACTGTCGGCAAAAAATTCTAGATTGTACAAGTGTCGGGGTAGCATGAAGGGGATCACTGTACAAGTGTTGGTGAAAGAATACCCGTGTGTGTAGGACGGCTCGTGAAAAATCATCTCACGCAAATGAAGTTCCGAAATAATGAGACCCGCGCACTGAAAACTCTTTCCCATCCGGCCATCCGCCACTTTCCATACCCCGCACACGCAAAAAAGAAAAATACCCCTCCACGCCCACTGGCCGGCTGCTGGCTGCCCCCAATCGCCCGCCGCCCCAACACTGCCCCCTCATCTATGAACCCCACGCCGCTACCCCCACCTTCCGCCGCCCCAAAGCGCCACCAGCCCACCACGGCGCCACCCCTACCATCCGCTGCCCCCACCATCCACCGCTAGGGATGGTGGTCGGGGGCACCCGCCACGCGGAGTTCGCCTGTGTGGCCGTCTGCGCCAGATCTGGGAGCGTCTCTCTCGCCCTCACCACCTCACGTGGTTGAGTCCACCGAATGCTGCCGCCAACGACGCGCCACCATGTCTTTGTCACCGGAGCTGCGTGCACGGCTACCGGCGCTAGATCTGGGCACACCTCCCTCGACCTGGACGAGAAGGCCCCTTCGTCGCCTTCCTCGCAGCCATACAGATGTCTGGGAGTCTGCTCCGGTGGTTATGATGTAGTGGAGCGTAGTACGAGAGGGGCCAGTGGTAGTATGACTCATCTGCCCATTTCGTCGGCTGCTTCTACCGTGACCGTTTCTAAACTATCGGCAAAACCTTTGGTGGGAGGCTATCTGTCGGGAAAGGTACCCTTTGCATACATTAAAAATTGTCGGCAAAGGTAGGTTGTGTTATAGTCAGAGGGGTGCTTCTGGGAGCCCCCTACGAGGACAACGACTCCGGGTCATCAATTCACAGTCGATGGTCACGGAGAGGAATTCAAGGTCTCCATATGATGATTCTGCGGCCTATGTCATACCCGACGATGCAACTGCCGATATTCTTTCAACGATTTAGATGCGTTTTGGACTAGTTCCGAAGCGTTGAATCTTGAGGCATGTCCAATGTTTTGGGGTTGGTCGTTGGATTCAGCATAAGAACTGCACTTTGGCTCCGACGTTCGAGGGAAGGCATTGGGGAAGAAGACGATGGAAGAATCTAGATAGAACATCGTGTATTTTTTATATCAGATTTTTTTCATGTGAAATTTGAGGATGTACTATGCCAGATTTAATATAAGTCCCCCTTGCTTTCACAAAAAAAAATCATCATCTCACTCTCATGATGCATCACTCCATGTAGGATAAGTTGATTCCTCAAATTAGACACACCATGAACCTACAGCCTATCTGTAGTGACCAAAACATCCCAACAACACTTTATCCCAAAAAGAAAGGAAAAATAAGAAAGGCAAAAGCAAGAAGTAGTTTTTTCCCTCTTGCCTTTCTATTTTTGCTCCTCCATGTTGCCTCCCAGGGTAACTGGTTGTAATTTCTTGTTCTCTATGCAATGAAAATAGGCACAATCTGTGCCGGTTTCATTCAAAATAAATAAAGAACAAGCAATGTTTCGTTAGTAATGTTACTTTGTTAGGACTCAGGATAGACCAATTCACCGGATGATCCATGGATTCCCAGCAAATGAGGTCTGCTTATTACCATTGATAGAGGAATGCCAATAGGCTTAGATTCACTTAAAGGAGATATTACAATAGGGTTACATATATATAGAGATAGACTAAACTAGAGAATTAAGAGGGGGAAGTCCCAGGTATCATGCCGGGAGTCCCTAGGCGGCACACTGGGTAGAAACCCAAGGGGCAGCCGGTACAACAGTAAATGATAGGAAATAAATACTCTAACACCCCCACAGTCGGAACGTCGTTAGGACGAACGTTCAGACTGGAGTGAAACTCCATAAAAACAGAAGAAGGGAGGCCCTTGGTGAAGACATCGGCGAACTGTGACGTGGTGGGAACGTGAAGCACACGGACAGCCCCAAGGGCGACCCGTTCCCGGACGAAGTGAAGGTCAATTTCCACGTGCTTGGTACGCTGGTGTTGAACGGGGTTGGTGGAGAGGTAGACGGCGCTGACGTTGTCGCAGTAGACGAGGCAAGCAGAATCCAGAGGATGATGCAGCTCCTGCAGAAGTTGCTGCAGCCAGGACGCTTCGGCGACGCCGTTGGCAACTGCACGGTATTCGGCCTCGGCGCTCGATCATGAAATAGTGGGTTGGCGCTTGGACGACCAGGAGATGAGGCTACCACCGAGGAAGACAGCATAGCCGGAGGTGGAGCGGCGGGTGTCAGGGCAGCCAGCCTAGGCAGCGTCGGTGTAGATGATGAGCTGAGTCGGGGCAGAGCGGGGAATGACAAGACCAAAGCCGATAGTGCCCTGAAGGTAGCGAAGAATCCGCTTGGCAGCAACGAGATGGACTTCCCAGGGATCATGCATGTGCAGGCAAACTTGTTGAACGGCGTACGCGATGTCGGGCCGGGTGAAAGTGAGGTACTGGAGAGCGCTCACAAGGCTGCGATATGCTGTAGGATCATCAACAGAGGGTCCGGCATCAGCAGAAACTTTGGCACAAGTGTCAACAGGGGTGGAACAAGGCTTGCAGTCGCTCATGCCATGACGAGCAAGAATGTCCAGAGTGTACTGACGCTGTGAGAGAAACAGAGTGTCCTTCTGTCGCTGAACTGCCACGCCAAGAAAATGGTGCAAGGAACCAAGATCCTTCATGGCAAATTCTTTCTTCAGTGCATCGATCACCTGGTGTAAGAGCGGCTGAGAGGAGGCTGTAACAACAATGTCATCCACATATAGGAGCAAGTAAACTGTCTTGGTGCCACAGTGATAGATGAAAAGAGAGGTGTCGGACTTAGCTTCAGTGAATCCTAGAGAGAGTAGACAAGCAGCAAACCAGCTGTACCACGCTCGTGGTGCTTGCTTTAAGCTATAGAGGGACTTGTTGAGCCTGCAGACATGTTCAGGAAGAGCAGGATCGGCAAAACCAGTGGGCTAAGGCAGTACACCATTTCTGACAATGTCCCATGAAGGAAAGCATTCTTCACATCAAGTTGATGGATCGGCCAGTCCCGAGAATGAGCCAGAGTGAGGATGGTGCGAACAGTGGCTGGCTTGACGACGGGGCTGAAGGTTTCGTCGTAATCAATACTGGGGCATTGTGTAAACCCGCGAAGTACCCATCGAGCCTTGTATCTATCTAGGGAGCCATTAGCATGGAACTTATGTTTGAAAATCCATTTGCCAGTGACCACATTCACCTTGGCAGGGCGAGGTATGAGATCCCAAGTGTGGTTGTCCAAGAGAGCAGCATATTCTTCTTCCATAGCCCGACGCCAATGATGATTGGTAAGAGCGTCACGACAGGACCGCGGTAGCGGGGATAGAGCCTCGGTGTGTAGGGCAAGACGGGGCTGCTGGTACCCAGATTTCCCATGAGTCGCCATGCCATGAGAATTGGCGATGGGCGGGATGGGAACAGCACCGGCTGGAAGTGGAGGACCACTCTTGACAAAGCATGGTGGAGATGGAATGATGTCGGAGCGTCGAGGAGGAGCCCCAGCAGGGGACTCTGGTGGCGAGCTGGGTGTCGGGGCGCGCCTGGTGTAGACATGAACAATGGGTGGTTTGTCGAAGTAGGAGGCCATGGGCGCCGGCACAGGGGGCGTCATGGACACCGGTGCAGGGGCAGACGATAGGGGGGGCGCCTGCACAGGAGGCACCATGGATGTCTGTAGGGGGGCACCATGGGCCGGGACGTCGGTGTGCCTGGGGCAGGCACCGAGATGACCGATGGCCGGGGCACGGGGAAACTCGATGGAGGTGGCCTGGACACCTGCATGCCTAGTCCCAGCATCGGAGTGACCGATGGCACAGGCTGGGAGGGGGCGCACAGAGGCGCAGGTGCTGGTAGGGGGCCTGCACTCCTAGGGATACCTGCAGGAAGAAGGGAAACTGATAGGGAGTCATCATCAGTTAGAAAATCAAGCTCATGGGTAGGAGGTGAGGGCCGACGAAGGGAGAAAGGAAATGTTGTTTCATCGAAGACAACGTGGCGAGAGATGATGACACGGTTGGTGGCGAGATCGAGGCCCCTATAGCCTTTGTGATCAGGAGAATAGCCAATGAAAACACATAGAGAAGAACGTGGGGCGAGCTTGTGAGGAGTGGTGGCAGTGAGGTTGGGGTAACAGGTGCAGCCAAAAGTCCGGAGGTCATGATAGGAAGGATGAGTGCCATAGAGCACGAAGAAAGGGGTGCTCATTTGTAGAGTTTTAGTGGGGAGGCGATTGATGATGTGAGTGGCAGTGGCAAGGGCATCAGCCCAATAGGAGGGGGGCATGGAAGCTTGGAAGAGCAAGGTGCGGGTGACATTGTTGGTGGTTCGAAGCATGCGCTCGGCTTTGCCATTTTGCTGCGAGGTATAGGGGCAAGACATGCGGAGAGAAACACCTTTAGCAAGAAAGAAAGCACGAGACGCAGAGTTGTCAAACTCACGGCCGTTGTCACATTGCACGGATTTGATGGTGCAACCAAACTAGGTGAGCACATAGGCGAAAAAATTAGTGAGGACAGAAAAAGTGTCAGACTTTAAACGAAGAGGAAAAGTCCAAAGAAAATGAGAGCAATCATTAATAATAATGAGATAATATTTAAATCCGGATACACTGATAATTGGAGAAGTCCATAGATCATAATGGATTAACTCAAAATTATGAGATGCTCTTGACAAGGAACTAGTAAAGGGTAAGCGGACATGGCGCCCAAGCTAACAAGCGTGGCAGAGGGAGTCATCATTGGGTTTGCTGGAGATAATTGAAGAAGACTAGGCGAGGCTCTGAAGAGTGGCCTTGCTGGGATGGCCGAGGCGACGATGCCAAGTAGCCGGGGAGGGAGTGGCCACAAGAGCGCAGGAACCGGAGGGCGACGATGGGAGCTGCAGGGTGTAGAGGGGCCCTGAGTTGTTACATCAAAGGAGGACGTTCCTGGTACGGATATCCTTCACAAAAACACCAAGTGGGTCAAACTCAATAGAAACGAGATTATCAGAGGTGAACTGTCTAACAAATAGAAGGTTTTTAATAATATCAGTAGCTATAAGAATGTTGTTGAGATGAAAGGGACCAGGAAGAGTAGAGTAGCCGGTGCCAACGACCGATAAGGTGGCACCATTGCCTACCACAATGGAGGAAGGAAAAAAAGGATGGCGACACGGTGACCATACTAGGGTTGGAAGCGATGTGAGATGTGGCGCCCGAGTCGACAACCTAGTCCGAGGAACTTGGTGGTGGGGTGAGGGTAACGGTGCTGAAGGCGTTGGCGAGGGACTGGGGATCCCATGGTGACCATGCAGAAGGGGACGGCGGGGTGGGTGCCTAGTAGTATGCTGCAGGAGTTGGAGGATAGTATGCTCCAGGAAGAGGCATGCCCGTCATCAGAGCTTGCTGCGGCGATGAAGATGGGCCGACGCGAGGTGGTGGACCACGAGGACCACTGTGGGCGGACCCTGGCCACATATGGATGGACCCGGTCCATGGGTTGAGGATGGAGGGCCACTGTGATCCGCTTGGCGAGCCGCTGTGCGATCCACCTTGGCCACGGCCGCCGCGACGATGCCGACCACGGTTGCTGCCAGGTGACACCCCCCCCCCCGGCAGCCTATGGAGGGCGTGG
The DNA here is from genome assembly GCF_019320115.1 of Miscanthus floridulus. Lineage (NCBI taxonomy): Eukaryota > Viridiplantae > Streptophyta > Magnoliopsida > Poales > Poaceae > Miscanthus > Miscanthus floridulus. Next base: position 45,696,379 of record NC_089597.1, read on the forward strand.
GAATGACGGCCCAGATGGTGATGAGGAGGCAAAAGGCTTGCTGGACAAAGAGGCAAGGAGAGCTGAGGGAGGCGCCATGTTGAGCTCGGCCAGGTGGAGGTCGGCACGGACATCAGCAAACGAAGGGAACGGCCGTTGTCGAGTGATGAGCTGCGACATGAATTGGAAGCGCTCGTTGAGGCCACATAAAACATTCAGCACAAGAGTGCGGTCACTGATGGGCTCACCAAGGTTAGCAAGAGCATCGGCCATACTCTTCATCTTGCGGCAGTAATCATCGATGGAGAGGATGCCTTGGGAAAGGGTGCGAAATTCGGCGTCGAGGAGCATGGCGTGGGACTCGCGATTGTTTAGGAACTGCTGCTCAATCCCAAGCCAGGTCGCCTGAGCAGTGATGCCGTCACGCTCGTGGATGACATCTAGGAGGTCGGAGGAGATGGTGTTGAAGAGCCAGGAGACGACCACACAATCCATGCGTGACCATGTCGGGTCGGTGAAGCGGGAATCGTCACTGAGGACGTGGTCCTTCAGAGCGAATCGGCCAAGGGTGCGAAGAATGTAGCCGTGCCACTTGGAGTAGTTGGAAGACTATAGATCAAGAACGATGGGGATCAAGTTCTTGATATTCTGGACAGCGGCGGCCTGGCTGTGCAGATGAGTAATGGCCGTAGCTTCAGAGCGGACATCGTCGCCGTCCACGGTGCTGTCGTCCCGGAGGGGTTTTGGGCGAAGACGCTCACGGAGGGCAGCGGCCTACTGTTCCAGGATGTCAGCCTTTGCGCGCTCTTGTTCAAGAGCAGCGGTGGCGGCACGGACGTGTTCCTGGGCAGCGGTGGCTGACTTGAGAAGATCAGCCTCCTCATGGAGTTGCTGACTGCGCTCGGAGTTGGTGATGCGCAAGGAGACGGCCTCTTCTTCTAGTGTCTTGGTGGCGGCAAGGGCTTCGTCGCGAAGCTGAGTCGCGATGGACGCTGCTGAGGCGCCAGAGGTTGAGCCACCGGAGGCCATTGGCGCGGCAGCCATCAAGGTGAGGCGCGGTAGCCGAAGCAGAGGCGCTGCAGCCATCAAGATGAGGCGTGGCAGCTGAAGCAGAGAGGTGGGCGGAAGCAGAGGGGTGGGCGGGAGGTGGAAAGGCCCAAGACTGTGATTAGTCTGATACCATGATAGAGGAATGCCAATAGGCTTAGATTCACTTAAAGGAGATATTACAATAGGGTTACATATATAGAGAGATAGACTAAACTAGAGAATTAAGAGGGGGGAAGTCCCAGGTATCATGCCGGGAGTCCCTAGGCGGCTCACTGGGTAGAAACCCAAGGGGTAGCCGGTACAACAGTAAATGATAGGAAATAAATACTCTAACAACCATTAACATTGGAAACGATCGTAAATCCAGCAATAAAAGATTATAGAAAACTCCAGCATTGCCCACAAAAGAGGACCCTTACTTTTTATTTAAGGACTCCCAACTTTTAAGGGTCATGTTTTTAGACTGCACTTTAGCAATAGCCCTCAAAATAGAGCCCTCAAACTCATTCTAATAGAGAATGACACCTGGGCCCCGCTTTCCATTGACTTTCTTAGCCAAAACACCGGAAATCACGAGAGGATGGAGTCAAGCCGCTAACAGAGCTATCGGTGGAGAGGAGTCATAGTAGCATCGCTGCCGGAGTAAATTAGGGCTACCTGCCATGTGAGCCCGAGATAGGCTGTCACCAGTGGGGCTCCAACTACAAATGGGAACTGGGTACAAGAGAGGAATTGAAGACTCCATGAAGAAGAAGAACAGTAGAAGGATATGGAGATGAGCTCTATTTTGAATATTCAATGACTTCCTTGGCCTGCTCCATTCCCTTTTGTAGCTAGAGCCCCACTGATGCCTGTCTCAGGCCCACATGGCAGGCAGTCCTAACAAAGTCACGGTCATGACTACGCCAGGGAGTCGTGGATGTGTCACACGCTAGGGAGGAGTCACGAGGAAAGGGGCGAGCGGGAGAAGCTACGTTGACTGGGGGCGTGTGGGAGAGGAGTCAGGCTATGGTGCATTGGCGGAGGCGGGCGGGAGAGAGGCGTCGAGCAGTGGCTCGTCGGGCTCAGGTGAGTAGTTCCCAACATGACATGGAGATAATGTAACACCCCTGGTGTTACGAGTTTGCTTAGCACCGAAATTTAGGATCGAGAAAGATTAGCTTAACAAATTTCTGGGTTTTAAAAATGTATAACGCATGTGAGGTGAAAAACAATTTCTAGGAACAAGGATCAAACATAACATGTATTCAGTACTTAAATAAAAATTGAAGTACAAATTTAGTAGATGGAAATGCAACTTTAACTTTTGGAAAATAGATGTTGTTAACTAGTGTTTTGGGAGCTCAAAAATCAAATTTGACGTTACGATGAGCTCTTTTCGTTAAGTTGGCAAACACCTGAACTATTGTTAAAATACCATTTTTAGCAAATTATGTTGAGCAAAATAGTGAAATGGTGCTTAAATATTTTGCTCCTACGGGTTAGTATAAGGTATGGACTACTGCATGGAGTATTTGTTGGTTGAAGTTAACAAGGTTTAAATCTATTAAAAATTGCGACAAAAGAGTTAATGGTTACTTAGCCTCAAATGAAATCCTTAACTTTCCTAAGTATGGAAAAGTAGTAAGACAATGCTATTTTAATATTTAATTTCTAACAAAAATGTTTAAACACTAGTTGTATATTTTCGTATTGTTTATTGCATCAAAGTGAGTACATGAGCATGGTGTAGGTAGAAGTTGTGTTGGATGTCACATTGATCTCGTAAAAATTCCCCAACTTCGTTGGAACGCACGGTAAACCACGTGTTGGGGCTCTGTCCGTCAACTGGCGTTCAGTGCGACGAGCTCATATTGGCATCCATCTATCTCCTTCCCTGGTTGTTCTCCGGTCATGGTGATGGCGTTGCTAGGTCGTTGGCAATGTGGACCTTACGATAGGGGAGTTAGTTGAACCTCAACTGTGATCATTACTAACTCTTGCTACGCTTCAAAATTCATGCACGTCATCGCTCATTGTTGCGCGGCCCGTGTCTATAGTCACCACGCACGTGCTGCTGCTGCCTGGTCATTCCAGGCCTTGGTCGTTGCACCATTGGCCGGCCTCATCGGCTGTCGACCGTCGGCCGCATGCCGGGCTATGCCGGCCACAGTCGCCTTCCATAGGGCTGGGCAGAGCTGCAGTGCTGCTGCGTGGCTGCTGCGTGCACGCTGCCTGCCAAGCCATGTGCGGGGCCAAAGCCGATGCCGCAGCAGTCGCTGTTTGGCCGATGTGGCGCTCTTTCCACCGCTCGAATCACCTACTCATCGAGATGTTGCCTGCCTCCGTAGTCACATCGCACTAATGCCCGTGTCGCGGTGTCACTGCCCTCCCTCGCGTCGTCTTGTTGCACCGGCCCTACGAGATGGCCCCGCGTGTGACCGTTGTTCCACTGCCACCATCCACTCCCTACCAAGACCGAGCGGTCCCATCTCAGCACCTCACGGCATGCTCCCTTTGAGCCTCATCGTGCGGATGCTCCAGTTCATTTAACATAGCTTTAGTCGAGGTTGTTTGAGCCTGGAAGCCACTGCCCCGTCTGCCTTGCCGCCAATGGAGCCATGCCGCTTTGCAAGCTCATACGTGTGGTTCGGGTCACCACACCTCAATTCGGCGTTCTAGTAGTTAGACAGGAAAGCCAGCTAGGAGCCCGACCCTCACTTTGGCGCAACCAAGCACTATTGGCCACCAATTTGGCGTTTTTCTCGCCGTCGTCCCAGTGAATTTAGGGTAAGGTCCGAATTAGTTCAATTGTTTATATCTAGGACCTCGCCTTGACCTCCTCTATCTTGTTCTCGCGCCATTGGGCCAGGGCACTTACCGAAGATGTGGTGACATGCTGGTGTCCATCGTAGAGCGCCACCGCCCCGCTCGGTCGCACATGGCCAAACCACCACAGTGCTTCCTAATTTCAACCGTCAGTAGGGCGTACACCATGGTGAGCTAAGGATGCTTCTCCGCCATCTCTACCTTGTCGAGAGGGCATAGGCTCGCCGGAACAGTCGCCCCGCCACCACGGTTAGTCGCTCGCCACTGCAGTTCATGCCAGCGCGTCTCCAAGTTCCTAACCGCCGCCCACCCTTGTGCATTTAGCTGTAGATGGTGGTCGGTCCCTTACTTCCATCGTAGCGAGACTAGTTGGCCCGGCATAACCGCTGTTGCCGCTGGTGTGCCGCGACGCCACGCACGGGCACGTCGAGGACTGCTCCGTTGCAAAGGCAACACATTCTAGGGTCTTTAATGCAAAGCGTGAGTCTGTAGTAATAGTGTTTTGTTGCTCCGTATGATTATCCAAAAGCCCGAGCCCTCTTTTGCAAAACGCGAGCACGCGTGGGTGCACTCAGCCTTGGGCCGTTGCTAGGCCACCGTGACGCGCGTGCAGCTGCACCGCGCTGGGCTACCGAGCTAAAATGGTCGCCACCGGCCCTTTTCCTTTTCTAAGCATTTTCTAATTTAGATTCTAAGGTAAATTTATAAATTCAATGTAAAATTGTGTAGTTAACCAAAAATTGTGAAACCAATTTTGTTGAGTTCCTAAAATCATGATCTATCTGCTTGTATATTTTTTCATATAGTTTTATAATATTTTCAGAAGTGATCTAATTAAATTGAGATGCTTAATATTGTTAAAATATAAACTTAAAGGAATTTTTGTGATAAATTGGTGATAGTGTTGGCTCTGAAACTTTTACAATAAATTCCTAACATTATTAGGTGCTTACTATAATTTTTGTAGCTCCATAATAATTAGTTTGCTAGGTAGCTAAATAAGTCCTAGTTCGAAAATATATATTTAATCAATAAAATGCCAAAGCACCTTGGGATTTTAAAACTAGAACATTTTTCCAGAGACAAAGCCTTACTTGATGACGTGGATATATAGAATAGTACGTTAGTCATTAAAGCTAGCTCGTTAGCTTACAGAGCGTAATCGTAATTGAGAGTTGTAGTTGCTATTGATTAATTACATCTTTGTGTTGCATCCGCGTATATCATAATAGGAACAACGATGGATCATGGAGTCAAGCGAGGTAGCGGAAAAGATGATGACTTGATGATCATGTCACTATGATGGAATGCTAACTTTTGGTTATATCTTACCCAGGCAAGCCCTGGTGCATAACCCCTATTATTCTATACTTTATTTTATGCTTGTGCATTAAGTTTTAAGGAGTTTGATGAAAATCACTTGCATATATATATTCTTATCCTATGAGTCCTACTAGTATGTCAGGATCATGTAGACTGCTATGCTATAGGATCCGATAGAAGTCGAGTGATTACCTATCACTCGCGAGAGATAGGAAAGATATTATTGTTGTTATTATATTACTGTCACATGGAATATATATGAATGATAATTGAAGACCGGGCGAAATGGTACTTTGGATCTGGACTTGGTTAGGCATTTGAGCGAGGCTCGGATTGCACTTGTTCCGCCTGTGTCGATTGAGGACCGTCCATTGCTATGGATGGTAGTCAGGTCACAGACTTATTATCCTAAGCACATACTTGCTTATGGGAGCGAGAAGGCTCGTTGCTCTCTTGTCGTGGGTTCCGGCTCTTTTTGGACCGACTGATTGGAGGTGGGGATGGTGGAGGTCTAAGCACCACACTGAGTCCGAGACTCAGAAGTGGGGGCTTGGAGTTTAAGTTTGGACGGGGGACCTGGACCCCTTGACAGGAGAGTGATGGATTGGTCTTGCTTGTGCCTAGGGTATAAGTGGGGCGTGTGTTTCGGGGTACCCAGCTGGGATACATTGGTTCACGAATCGCCATGTGATACGGTATGACTTGGCTATAGTCTAGCACTATAGTAAGAACTGGAATATGAAAGATGGTAAAATGGTTCTGATTGCTTACCACCTGCTTGAAAGTATCATAGGTGCTTACATAGAATGGTTAGTTAATGAACTAATGATGACTGCTGATGAAATTGAATATAAGGACGCACGTTTAGTAATGCTTCCATAGATGCAATAACCCACGAGCCAGATAGCCTTGCATATCCTTGGAGTCTCTTATTTTTCTCCTATCAGGTAAGTCTTGCTGAGTACAATCGAGTACTCAGGGTTTTAATCCCCTGTTGTAGGTGATCGGAGGATACTTAGAGCTGACTCTTATGTGTGGAAACCTCCTGATGGGCTTAGAGAGGATTCCTTTCACGCTACGACCGTGGTGTTTATTTATAACCCTCATGAAAGGCTTTTATAAGAAAAGATGTAAAATCTGCTAGCAGCTCTTGTATAAAAATGTCCACTATGTTAATGCTCCACTATGTCATTAAATTAATCATGCTTCCTCTGTAACTCTAATAACATTGTTATATTCCGCGGTTATAATAAATTGAGGTAATATTTTGGTACTGTAATAAAGTGATGTAAGAAATGACTTAAGAATGTTGTAAGCTTTATTCTCTCGTTTACGATCCTGATGGAAAAATATAGATTTTTTAGTTCTCTCTTAGGGTGTGCTCGATGGAACTACATAGTTTAGTGTTCTCCCTTTGGTACTTAGTGTCTAATGGAAGACAAGTACTCCTAAGAGTCATTAGATTAGACGGTTCTGCCACAGATAAATGGCAGCAACTGAAAGAAGGGTCTCCCTCTAGATCCTCTAGGAATGAGGGCTAGAGGGAGGATTTGGGTGCCCACCCAAATTTGAGGGCTCTAGTAGAAGCTTTGTTGGAGTTATGTTTTCCTGAGCACCCATATTTAGATAGGGGGTTCAAATATGGGCATTGCTGGAGTTGCTCTTATGACACCAATTAACAAATCGAATGGCAAGCAAAACCTTATTTAGTAATTTAAGATGGCATGAGCACTAACTAACCATTAAGTGAAGAGTAGAGCTTACAACGTACTCGCCTAGCTTGAAGTAGACAGGCTAGCAAGGAACTTGTTCGTACGCTGCCATTTTGGTGGAACTGTAATGGCTTATTCAACTTAAATGTGGTTGACAGTCTTAATAAAACTCAGAGTTAACAGTCTATTCGCTTGGTCGTATTTGGCTTATAAGCCATGGCTTATCAGCCAATGAATAGTATTTTTCTCTCACATCAAACCAGCCAACAGTACTTTCAGCCATGGCTTATCAGCCAAACAAGCCCAAACGAACAGGGCGTCACTGTTGGCTTCTACTGTTCACCAGTGATATAGGCATAGGACATCACTGTCGACACATTCCCGTTGCAATCCTATGAAAACTATGGATGCTTTTTTACCACCCCTGATAGAATATATAATGTGTTGAACATGAGCACATGCTCTCATCCTACCTCCTTCTCTTTAGCTACCAAACCCTAGCCGACACCCGTCATTGGGACGTTGTCCCTTCCCTCTCCGTGCCATGAATCCCCATGTCGCGTCCAACTCTAACCACCACCCCATCTTGAGACATCGGCCTCGATCCCTGCCCTAGCGCTGCACCACCCATCGTTCCCTGTCGAGTGTACAACACATCTACAGTGTGCCTCATCACCCTCCACGGTCCCTTGTCCTCTCCCCAGATCGCATCTCATGATTCTGCTACCTCCTTACAGCCACCAGCACCTAGGCGGATGTTCACTCGCTCTCAGACTAGTTTTTTGAAGCTGGTTGATCCCTTGAATTTCTCCGCCTCCCACACTAAGGTGTCGCCAATCCAGCCCGGCTAGTTATCGTAGCGTGCTTGCTGATTCAAACTGGAGCGCTGCCATGGTGGTCGAGTATAAGGCATCGACAACAATACATGGCGCCTTATTCCTCGGCCTTCTAGAGCCAATGTGGTGTCAAGAAGGTGAATCTACAAGCACAATTTCCATGTCGAGACACTCTTGCATGCCACAAAAAAGCACGCTAGATTGATTCGGCTTTGCACAGTAGCACGACGTCGACTACGATGAGACGACGTTTAATCCGATCATCAAGCCAATGACGATCTAGACTATCCCCGGCATCACCACCTCCAAGGCATGGTGACATGAAGAACGTGTTTCTTCAAGATCACTTAACCAAGATATCTACTGCCAGCAGTTGCCTGCCTTCGTCTACATGGTGACTCCTGTCATTGTTTGTCTATTGCAGCACTCCCTCTATGGTTTCAAGCAAGCCCCTTGAGCATGGTGCCAACAATTCACCATGTAGATTCAATAGGTGAGCTTCATTGCCTCAGTCTCTGACATGTCCCTCTTTGTGTACAAGGAGTGGGATCAGGTCGCCTACTTCCTACTATACGTCAACGACATCGTTCTCACATCCTCATCTATGACACTATTATGGCACATCACAAGTCTCTCCACTCTAAGTTCTCCATGACAGACCTTGACGCTCTACACCTCTTTCTTTGTATCTCCGTGACATAGTTTCCCTACGACATGTTCCCGTTCTAGTGGCAGTACATTATCAACGCATCGACATGGATGAGTGCCACTCCACTTCAACTCGCGTGGATGCTTGTGCCAAGCTATCGGCGACGAAAGGCGCCCCTGTTGCTAATCCAATGGAGTACCAGAGTCTTATGGGTGCACTCTAGTACCTTACACTAACATAACCAGATTTGGCATATGCTGTGAAGTATGTGTGCCTCTTCATGCATCTCATGCTGATCAAGTGCATCCTTCTCTATGTGAAGGGAGCGTTTTAAGATGGCCTCCACATCAACACAAGGTTGATTGATTCTTTGATCGCGTACTCCGACGCTAACTGGGCTAGCTTCCCAAACTCTCGGCGTTCCACTTCTAGCTACTACTCCTTTCTTGGCGACAACCTAGTGTCCTGGTCATCCATGTGACAAACCAACGTGTCTCACTCCAGTGTCGAGGCCAAGTATTGGGCTGCCGCTCATGTCGTCGTCGAGGGCTACTTGTTAGATTGATCTCTAATCCTAACTAGACCCAACGGCCCAGTTGGGCTTTTGATTCGCGCCCTGATCGGGGGCGCCTATCCCACCATGGCTGGAGGGCCCCTGTCACCCTACACTATAAAAAGAGGTGGGGGCCGGCGGCTCTTATCACAAGGTTGGCCTGAGCCGAGCTCCCCACTGACAAACCCTAAACCCGATCTAAGTGAGGGGCGCAGCTAGTGATGGGAAGTACCTCCACCACTACACTGCGCCACCATCGATCTTCATCGCCGGCACCGCATCTCTGACCCATCTTCCCTGACCGTCGCTGCGCATGCGTAGACTTCACCAACAAACCCGATGGCGGACTCTAGATCATCCCCCTCCACGGTGTCAGGTTCGTCAGCCCTCATCCACCCCTCTCTATTTCTCTCTCATTGCATTAGAACGTGTTCTAGGTCTTTGATTCATCAAGCACCCTGGCTAGATCTACTCCTAGTGATTCTATAAGTATAACAATGGTATCAAAGCCATCGGTTGCTAGGGTTTTAGATCTAGAATGGGTAAACCGATTAGAAAAGAAAGTAGAAGGTTAGATCCAGTGCAGATCTAACAAGAACAGAGGGTTTGGTTGAACCCTAACCCTAACTGGGTTAAGGAAATGAGAAAAGAAGAGGGTTTATCCTAACCCAAACCCTAACTGGGTAAAAGAAAGACAAGGAGGGCTCAACACGCGATGTCGAACCCTAAAACCATAGAGTCCCTCTGGGGAAGATAAACAGTGCCCATCCCAAAACCCTAACCCTAACACAGTTAACCCTAAATCCCATCCCAATCGATCAAAACCGAGAAGAGCAAACAAGAACCAAAGAAGGGGAAAAGGGGAAGAGGGAGACCCAGAGGGATTACCTCGCCGTCGTGCAGAACGACGCGCGGGGAGAAGAAGGCCGAGCCCGGGGGGAGCTGCTCGCCGGACTCAGGCCATAGGGGCGCCATGGCTAGGTCGCTCAACGGCGGCGTGCTCACCCGCTGGTGAGCGCACACGATGGCGAGGGGGCCGGCGATGGCGTCGGGGCTCTCTGCTCGCTCTTGCCGTCGTTGCTCATCGCTCGGGCTTGCTCAGCTAAGAGAGGGAAGGGAGAGGAGAAGGCCGAATGGCCGTTAGGGTTTTGGCCGGGGGGCGGTTTTGTTCGCCCGAAGACGTCGTGTAGCCGTTCGATCGGATCCAACGGCGCCAGATGCATGGGCCGCATCGCGGCCCATACGGGCGCGTGGAGCTTTGTCGGCCCAGGCCCACGTTGCGGCTTGGGTGCGACAGCGCGCGTGGAGAGATGGGCCCAGCCGGCTTTTGCCGGTTTTTGGGCCAAGAAAGTCACAATGAGCCCGCGAGCCAATTTTTGTTTTTTCTTTTTCCTGAAAATTTGAAAAATGGAAATTGGCTCAAAAGAAAATAGAAAAAAGTATTTTTTCCCTGTGGGTAAAAATTTAAGAAAATGAGTTCATTTTTTCGCTGCATATTTAAAGATGTTATTTTCATTATTAAATTTGAACCAACGGGAGAATTTAATTTTGAAAATGGATATGTTTTAATTGATTATAATATTGTTATTATTCTGACCAACGTTGATTAATGGCAATATTATGATGTTTTGTCTTGCACTAATTCTATTTCTGCCCAACGGTGATGTAGAATTAGTGTAGAGGACAATTGTATGTTTTGATTTTGACCAACGTTGGAACTAAGGCATGTAATTGTTATTGTTATTATTCAATTGTTCATGTTGCTAATTATATACAGGGATTCCGTTCGACGAGGACTATGGAAAGAAGCGAAAGACACGTTAAAGTAGCAAATAGAGTCCGAGCAGAAGTTGAAGCCATTGGCGATCTTTCTCTAGAGCTTGCTGATGGTTTCAAACTTATACTTAGAGATGTTCTTTATGTTCCCTCGTTATAGAGAAACTTGATTAGTGTTTCATGCTTGGATAATGATGGATATGATTGCCATTTTAGAAATGGCAAATGTAAGATAACATTTAATAATGCATGTGTTGGTCTTGCTATCTTACAAAATAAGCTTTATCTGTTATCACTATGTGATGATGTGAATGTTGTATGCGATGATGGGAACGTTGCGTGCGACAATGTGAATGTATCCTCGTCTGCGGATGTAAACAGAAAACGAAAGAGAGCTCACGATGCATTGTCGAAATTATGGCACTGTCGTTTAGGCCATATTTCGAGGGGTAGAATAGAAAGACTAGTTAAGAATGATATTCTTCCTCCATTAGAGCTCTCAGATTTAGAACAATGCAGAGAATGCATTAAAGGAAAGTATGTAAAGAAAATTAAGAAAGATGTCAAACGAAGTGCAGGAATTCTGCAGATTATTCACACAGACATCTGTGGTCCGTTTCCTGTAAAGACTATGGATGGTTATGATTCATTCATAACATTCATAGATGATTACTCCCGTTATGGCTACATTTATCCAATCAAAGAAATAACAGAAGCATTGGATAAATTTAAAATATTTAAGGCAGAAGTTGAAAACCAACACAATTTAAAGATTAAGATAGTCAGGTCCGACCATGGGGGAGTACTACGGTCGGCATACCCCATATGGCCAAGTTCCTGGACCTTTTTGCAAGGTTCTTATAGGAGAATGGTATAGTAGCCTAGTATTCTACACCAGGCGAACCTCAGCAAAATGGAGTAGCTGAAAGACACAATCGTACCCTGATGGATATGGTGCGCAGTATGATAAGTTACTCCACCTTACCGATGAGCCTGTGGATGGAGGCGTTAAAAACCGCCATTCATATTCTCAATAGAGTACCAAGTAAGTCAGTGCCCAAAACACCGTATGAGTTGTGGACAGGAAGAGTACCCTCACTAAACCACTTACGTGTGTGGGGGAGTCCTGCTGAGGCTAAAGTATTTAACCCAAACATTGGGAAGCTAGATCCCAAAACAGTAAGTTGCCATTTCATTGGCTACCCAGAAAAGTCAAAAGGTTTTCGTTTCTACTGTCCAGATAGACATACAAAGTTTGTGAAAACGAGACACACTGTCTTCCTAGAGGATGAAATGATGAGGGGGAGCATGGTAGCTCGAGAAATTGACTTTGAAGAGAAGCGGGTGTATGTGCCCACTCCGATGATTCATGAGCCATTTTTCTTACTACCTGTTGTCGCTGCACCGATAGTACAAGATACTATGGTGCCAGCACCTGTTGTTATTCCGCCTGTGGCAATAATGAATGACGATGAGGAACCTGTTCTTCAGGATCCTATAGAACCAATTGCCACACATGAGGGGGAGCAACAACAGCCTCAAACAGAAGATGTGCCAAATGTGGAGGCCCCTAGAAGGTCTCAAAGAGTTAGAAAATCAGCTATTCCTGCTGACTATGAAGTGTACAACACTGAGGAATTTCAAATGGAGGATGATCCCACCTCATTTGAAGAAGCCATGAGAAGTGATCATTCATCAAAATGGCTTGAGGCCATGGAAGATGAAATGAAATCTATGAATGCCAATAAAGTTTGGGATTTGGAAATAATTCCTAAAGGAGCCAAAACAGTAGGTTGTAAATGGGTCTACAAAACAAAACTTGACTCTCAAGGGAATATAGAGAGATATAAAGCGCGACTTGTGGCAAAAGGCTTTACGCAAAGAGAAGGGATTGATTACAATGAGACATTTTTTCCAGTCTCATGTAAGGATTCCTTCATAATCATAATGGCATTAGTGGCACCTTACGATTTAGAATTACATCAGATGGATGTAAAGACGACATTTCTCAACGGGGACTTGGAGGAAAATGTTTACATGGCACAACCGAAAGGTTTTGTCATAGAAGGAAAAGAACGAATGGGATGCCGCCTAAAGAAATCCATTTATGGATTAAAACAAGTTTCAAGACAGTGGTACTTGAAGTTTGATCAGACAATAAGAAATTTTGGGTTTAAAGAGAATGTAGAGGACAATTGTGTCTATACAAAGTTTAAGAATGGGAAGTTCATCTTCCTTGTCCTGTATGTGGATGATATCTTACTTGTTAGTAGTGATGTCAGTCTACTACTGGAGACAAAGAAGTTTTTATCCTCAAAATTTGATATGAAAGATCTTGGTGAAGCTTTGTTCGTTCTAGGGATCGAGATTCACCGAGATAGAAGTAAAGGGGTATTAGGACTGTCACAAAAGGCATACATAGAGAAAATCTTAAAGAAATTCAGTATGCACAAATGTAGTCCCTCACCTACTCCTATAGTCAAGGGCGACAGATATGGGGATTTTCAATGCCCCAGGAACCAATATGAGATCGATCAAATGAAAGCGGTTCCATATGCTTCAGCTGTCGGAAGCTTGCAATATGCTCAGGTATGTACGCGCCCTGACTTGGCATTTGTTACCGGGTTACTTGGCAGATTCCAGAGCAATCCTGGAATAGAACACTGGAAATTAGTAAAGAAAGTCTTGCATTATTTGCAAGGAATGAAAGGCCTCATGATGACTATAGAAGATCTAATTCACTCCATATAGTGGGGTTTTCAGATTTTGATTATGCGGGAGATGATAGAAAATCCACGTCTGGATATGTATTCACTCTCGTAAGGGGAGCTATTTCATGAAAAAGCTCAAAACAAACCGTCACTACATCGTCCACAATGTATGCCGAGTTTGTAGCGTGTTATGAGGCAACGGGGCAGGTGAACTGGCTAAAGAAGTTCATACCCGGTTTGAAGGTGGTTGACGACATCTATAGACCACTTAAGTTATACTGCGATAATAATCCTGCAGTACAGTATGCTCACAATAATAAGTCAAGTGGTGCTGCCAAACACATTGACATAAAGTATTATATTGTGAAAGATAAAGTCTGGGATCAAGTCATAAGTCTTGAGCATATAAGTACAGTAAAGATGCTCGCGGATCCGCTTACAAAAGGCTTACCACCCAACGTGTTCAGAGAACATGTAGCCGGCATGGGTTTAAGGGAAAGCCTATAATTCCTAGACAAAAGAAGGCCCAAAGATAAGTATCTATTTCAGAACAGAGTAGTGTGTTGTAGCTGTTAAATCTATCGGCAATAGACCGTGACGATGAGACATGCTCTATGCGCTAATCTGTAATGGAATGAACAAAAGTAAATGATATGAAAATGAAAGATGGAAAGAGATCAAGGGGGAGATTGTTAGATTGATCTTTAATCCAAACTGGACCCAACGGCCCAGTTGGGCCTTTGATTCGCGCCCTGATCGGGGGCGCCTAGCCCACCATGGCTGGAGAGCCCATGTCACCCTGCGCTACAAAAAGAGGTGGGGGCCGGCGGCTCTTATCACGAGGTTGGCCTGAGCCGAGCTCCCCGCCGACAAACCCTAAACCTGATCTAAATGAGGGGTGCAGCCAGTGACGGGAAGTACCTCCACCACTGCACTGCGCCGTCGTCGATCTTCACCGCCGGCACCGCATCTCTAACCCATCTTCCCCGACCGTCGCTACCCGTGCGCAGACTTCACCAACGAACCTGATGGCGGCCTCTGGATCATCCTCCTCCGCGGTGTCAGGTTCATCAGCCCTCATCCACCCCTCTCTGTTTCTCTCTCGTTGCATTAGAACGTGTTCTAGGTCTTTGATTCATCAAGCACCCCGGCTAGATCTACTCCTAGTGATTCTATAAGTATAACACTACTAGCTTTACCAGCTTCTCTCGGAGATCCATGTCTTGATTGCTCGTGAGACCGGTGTGTACTACGACAATGTTAGCGTTGTCTATATGATTGTCAGTCCCATCCATCATTGCCGCATGATGCACATCAAGATCGACATCCACTTCATCTATGAGAAGGTAGCCTTGGGACATGTGCACAAGCTGCATGTCCCATCATCGCACCAGTTCGTGGATATTATGACCAAAGGCTTACATGTACAGTGTTCACTGAGTTTAGGTCCAGTCTTTGCGTCCGTGACTCTCCCGCTTCGACAGTGGGTGGTTGATAGAATATGTATGTGTGTTGTACACATGTCTGATAACGCAAGCCGTCTTGGCCTATATATGAAATTCACCCAACCCAAAGGATGTGTGGCGTTTCCCATCTCCCTTCACCAATGAGTGATTTGATGCATCACGCATAGTAAATCATAGAGGTATCACGACACGAAGATTTGGCGTAGGTGGGGTGCCCTACACCTGGTATGGTGTTTTTTATTGTCTGTGTACTGAATGCTGGTTCGATATGTGTGTAGGGGTGTGTTCGATGTACCGATCAGGGAGCTTCTTACTGCATATGGTCTTAGCTAGCTTGATCGGTTTACAGTTTGGTTTTCTAATTGGTTACAACAGAATCACAATCTGATTGGTTTACATGCCTGTCCATCTAAACCTTATGCGCCAAGTAAATGAGACATCCCAAATTACATCTTAACCAATCGGTCCCGCCCAACCCCGTCTTGTGGACTAGTCGTGGCTTCGGTGACCCGGGTTCCAGGTATTCGTCAAAAACCAATGCCAAAAAACTACAGTTCTTAAGCTTTATACAAATTTCTTTCAAATTGAAAATACTGACATCCTATATGTGTCATATGTCTGAGATGGAAATATGCTGCAGAGTCGCAGAGAAGAACAGACACAAGACTGGATCTGATTACTGAATCGAACGGCAATTGCAGAACATTATGTAAGATGGGAGGAGACCTGCATAATAATCATTATGCGAAGTGTGAAGAGTTCGTTTACAGCACACTAGCCGGCAAGAAGAGACAACAGGGCTGCCTAAGAACTGTGTAATATTTGATTACGTGTCTGCCATTTTGCCGGAACAGGAATGGCTTATTCAACCTGGGTGTTGTTGCTAGACCTTAATAACTGAGCTTCATCAGGTATATATCCTCCTTTTTTTTTGCGAAAGAGGTATATATGATCCTATAAGGTAAGCGACTGCCAACCTGGGGCTTCTACTGTTCACCAGCGATATAAGGATAGACCTTTGGTTTCAGCACTGTCCTGTCACAGTCCTGTTCTGCAGCACTGATAAGAGGATTCCCGACTATGCTGAAAGAAAACAACAGACAGAAAAACCACAGATTTTAAACTTTCTACAAATTTCTTCCAAACCATTGACTTCCTATATAAATGCCATGCGTCTGAGATGAAAACAAGACTGGATACTTACTTGAACGTTCTTGCAGACGTTTTTGGTATTGGACCACTCAAGTTATTGTACGACAAGTCTCTGAAAGACAAGAGTGCAGAGTGAGTGCAAACCAGGCTATGATTTACCCTGGCAAGAACACAAACCTTTACGAAATGGCTCAAAGAAAATCACGTTGTTGCAAATTGGAGCGTATGCTTCACTTACATGTACTGAAGGCAGCCTAAGGAGTTTGGGATTGTACCATGTAATTTGTTACTGGACAGAACAAGTGTCCTGAGCTTTGCTAACTTGCCAATCTCTGTTGGGATTGGCCCAATTATGTTGTTATTCTGCAGCAGACTGGGACAAAAAAAAAAGAACACCTCCCAATAAAAAAAGTTAAAAAAAATAACACTCAACACTAAGACTTGCTCTATCCATGGGAACAATACTCACAGTGTCTCAAGTTTTGTCAGGTTCCCTATGCTCGGGGAGAGCAGGCCGGAAAGGTCCTTGCTTGGAGCTTCCCTGTCAAACATGCAAACATAAGAACATGAGAACTATATGGTGGCTTTGATTTGGAGGTAAGAATAGATGGAGAGTAGGGGTCTAGCTTACAGTGCAGTGACAAGATTCTCTGGTGAGCAGGAGACAAAGGACCAGCTACAGGGATCAACGGAGTCTGGGTCCCAGTTTTTTAGCGCACCATGGGGGTCCTTGAGGAGGTTCTTGATCATCATAAGAACTTGCACTGCCAGTACCACAGAAATCAACACCTAACAGTGCAAAAAAACCTAACAGAGACAGACACCACTAATAAAAAATGAGTCCTTGGAAACCACAACAGAGGAGAACCTTCATAGTTGAAATCCTTGGGGGCGGCAAGGCCGCTTGAAGGGAAGAACAGCAGGAGCAACAATAGGAAGGAGGAAGATGGAGGTGCCTTCATTGCTAGAGGCAGGTGAGTCGAGAGCGCGAGGAAGGCTTCTCTTGGGGAAGAAAGAGGACAGGGTTCCCTCTGCATTTAATATGGCCATCAGTGGGGAGAATGCAGAAATTCTCTCTGACTCTGTTTATCTGTTTTGTTATCAAAAAGTACTAGGTAGACACACACTCAACATACACCACCAGCAAATAAGCACGCACATGCGTGCACATCGAATAAATGCCAAGAATTTATGGATGCTCTAAGGAGTGACAGAACATGGACATACGTTTTGCACTTGCTTTGCAAAGATTTGTACTTCAGAATTTAGTTGGAAGTCGAAAGCAGCTGCAATTGAAAATCCTTGGGCTTGGTGCATAATTGCATGCCACTAGGCACTAGCCATATATAGACACAGCCCTGCCGAAAAAGGTCACCATAGTCCAGCTCAACTGTGCTCAAAAAAGGCAGCCATGACCCGGAAATGCAAGACTCCAGCGCTTAGGGTATTTATTGATGTGGATTAAGGTTAATTAGGTAAGTAATGAAAAATAATTCGAAACAATTCGTGTCAAGAGTCATCTAAATTGTCCTCGATTCAAATTAACAGGTCGCTATCCAATAAAGTTGAGAGCTAACATATCTTCTATCGGGCAATCAACATGTTACACAACTAAAATCCTGGACAGAAACAGTATCAATCATTTGAAGCGAAACCCACCCTGGTATTCCCTCGATGCATCAAGGATACACCCAAGATCGCTTGCGTATCGGTTCACAATGCCAACTTCATATCCATGCACAAAGAAACAACAAGGAATAGTAAGTCAGGTGTTTAGAGTTATTACAAGATCAAGTGTTTAAATCTGAATTTATGATGTGCGAGCACAAATTATAGACAAATTGGTAGCTCTCACGTATGCTAAGCAAGATAACACAAGTCTGTGCTGCCGCCAGGCAGTGGGGCAGATGGTTTGCCCGCACTGCTGCACTACTCTACTGCAGATGGGAAAGAGGACTGCCGGAGCACATAGATGAGCTCATGGTGAATATGTAGCATTGGATCTTGATGGCAAGGCGTGAGAAGGGAAGCAGAAGCACAGCAGCCATGGGAGGTAGTGGCGGGAGGGCCAAGCTGAGATGGCACTGAAGAGGTGCTGGTGACGGGTCTTGAGTCTTGACAGCACAGCAAGCTCGCCAAAGGAACAGAGAGAGAAAAGGAAGTGAGCTCGGTAGATGGAATCCAGGGAAAGGAGAGACAGAGCTGGAGTGGAGAGCAAAACAGCTGAGCTTGGCCACGTATCTAGCCACGCGTCGACCAGCTCCAAAGTTTGACAGCAAGTTGACCTGCCAGTGCTAAGTGTTAGAAAAATTCAAAACATTTACCCCATTTCTACACTCTAAAACTCGACAGGCACAAAATGTGCTCACTCTGTTCCACTGAGCAAGTCACTTAAGATTTTCTAGGTTCATAGTCTTTACTATGTATCTAGACATAGTATATACCTAGGATTCTAGGTGCATAGCTACCGTACAAAAAATGTCTAGGTGCATTGCAAAAGCTAGGTACCTAGAAAAACCAAAGCGACTTACAATTTGGAATGAAGGAAGTAGTTTGTATTGGCTCCATTTAAGTACATTCATGCTGTCAGGTTTTGTATAATGGAAATGCTGACTGCATAATACTGATAAACTCGTTTCAATTTTCTAACTGGGATTGCTAAGCATTTTGGTAGCCTCAGATAATTATCAATGGTCTCCAATTTAGTTCAAGACAGATAATCTTAGCAATGTTTGTAGTCCCTAATCCTTGGCGACAATTCCAGGAACTTAACTATAATCATAAAGACCACTGAGCAAGTGAGCAAACAAGGCTAACCGTTTCTGAACTTTATTTGACTGTACAATTGAAGTCAGATTCAAACAAGGTCGATCAATGCACCACATGATAAGATCATCCATGTGTTTAGATTCCTTAAGCTCCATAATTCTAGGTTGCACCATAAATAAAAAAAAATAACTTCACCATAAAATACACATCAAGTGTGCAATGGAAAACAAATTTAAATTGAATACATTCAAACATGACACCCTACAGTGCTACAACCATGAAAACCCTTATCCTATCAATACGAATGTTTAGGTGTGAAAATTAGTATACATGTGAAAGGTCCTTGTTTGGTTTTGGTAATTGAGTGACAACTTAGGTGGACTAATTGTGTTTATGTGAGATACACAGGTGATTAGTCCACAGGTACATGTGTATGAGCAACATATGTCATGAAGGTGAAAATGGCTTGGAGATGTTGCCAAGCTCACACATGTGATGATGAAGGAGCTTAAATGCACATGAGACATGACATTGAGTCATGTGATCAAGGTGGAGAAGATCAAGACAAAACTTGGCTTGATGGACCGGTTGCAAGCGTGAAGGGCAAGTCAAAGGCTTTGGAGTGATGGACCGCGTGGCGGTGAAGCTTGAGCAAGACTTGGCGCCGATGGACGATAGCAACGGTGAAGAGCAAGTAAAGTCAAGATCGATGAACAAATATGATCATGTGATGATATGAAGTGGATCATATCATTGTTGATCGTGTTGGTGCATGTGTTGCATCGACATTGGAGGAGATGGAATGGAATGCGCAAGGCAAAGGTATAACCTAGGGCATTTCATTTCACCGGTCATAGGTATGTAGAGAAGTTTATGACCGGGTGTAGGATAGATGGCCGTACTATCAAGAGGAGCAAACTTGTTTGCATATCGGTCATCTAGTGCCACTCGAGTGATCTAACTTTGCATCGTCGCTAGGATCGAGTGGCGTGGCAAGTTGAGTGGCTAACATCCTTTGGGAAATGATTGTGAAAATGCTAACACACATACACATGGTGGTGTACACTTGGTGGTGTTGGCACATTTACAAAGGAGGTGGTGTTTGCAGGGTTGAGATGGGTTTGGGTTCCTCTCTCCCTCCCGCCGAGCTTGCGAATCTACCAAATTCTTGTGGTTGGCACATTGGATTCGGCGCTTTCAGGAAAATGGAATGCCTATTTTCTATTGCGCCGGATGCAAATTCTTGTGGTTGGCACATTGGATCAAGGGTGAAGAAGTTAGAAGTGAAAACGAGTTGATCGCGAAGACGCTGGCGTCGGTCAACTGACCGGACGCTGGGTCTGAAAGCACCGGACGCTGGTTTCTGCGTCCGGTCAAACTGACAGGTCTGCACAGTACCGAGGGTATTACACCGGACGCTGGTCTGTGTCCGGTCAAGGTGGACCGGACGCGTCCGGTCGAAAAATATGCCTCGGGGAGCTTACTGGAAACGACCGGACGCTGAGGTCCAGCGTCCGATCAGTTGAAGCTGCTGCGTCCGGTCAGGTCAAGTGACCGTTGGAATCGGGACACGTGGCCGTCTGCGGGCGACCGGACGCTGAGGTCCAGCGTCCGGTCAACACGACTGGAGCGTCCGGTCAACACGACTGGTCAAGTGACCGTTGGAATCGGGACACGTGGCCGTCTGCGGGCGACCGGACGCTGAGGTCCAGCGTCCGGTCAACACGACTGGAGCGTCCGGTCGGCCCGATTTTTGCCCAGTGAAGGGGTAACGGCTAGTTTAGCCCTTGGGGCTATAAATAGAAGTGGCCTTCGGCCATGGCTGGTGTGGAGCACCTTGGGGGACTTTGTGTTCATGCTTGAGAGTGCTTATGAGCCCTCCATCTCACACATACTTGATAGCGATCATCCGATTGTGTGAGTGAGCGATTCTAGTGCGATTGCATCGTGAGGTTGCATCGAGTGGCACTAGGTGATCGAGTTACAAGCCGGTGGTGCTTGTTACTCTTGGAGGTTGCCACCTCCTAGACGGCTTGGTGGTGGTCTCCGTCGAAGCGCGCAAGAAGCTTGTGCGGCGCTCCGGAGAAGTGCTTGTGAGGGGCATTGTGCTCGCCCCGCGGGAGCCGCGAAGAGCAACTCTAGTAAAGCGTGTCATTGAGCTACCCTCACTCAAGGGGTAGGTTCTTACGGCGCCCGACGTGCGGGCTTAGCGGGTGATGCTAATTAGCCGCCGAACCACCAAGTAAGCGGTCGACACAACGGGGACTAGCGTGTTGGCAAACACGTGAACCTCGGGAGAAAAATCATCGTGTCAACCTTATTCTTCCCGTTGGTTTGCATCCCCGTTACACAAGCTTGCAATTACTTTTATACATATTAAGCTTGTGTAGTTGCTCTTGTAATTAGATAGCTTGTGTAGCTTGCTAATTACCTTCTTGCTTGTGTAGCATAGAAGTAGCTCCCTTGCGTGGCTAATTTGGTTTTAGTAACCTTGTTAGTCACATTGCTTAGTTTATGTAGCTAAGTTTTTGCGCTCTCTAATTAGGCATTGGTTGCCTTGTTATTGAGCATTGCTAGTGAGCTTAGTTAGCTTTGTGCTTTTGCTTACTAGCATGTGTAGGAGCTCCCTTGTTGCTTAAAGTACTAGTGGCATAGGTTTGTGTAACCTTGCTCCTAAAATTGGTTAGGTGAGCTCTAGCTAGCCTAGCACCTTTGTTGCTTGATTAGTATCTTTGGAAGGTGCTAGAGAACATAGATAGAGGGGTGTAGTCTTAGCTAGACCGATAGTTATAATTCCGCACTTGTTTCGGTTAGCCGACGCGATTAATTTTAGAAAAGACTATTCACCCCCCTCTAGTCCGCCATCTCGACCCTTCAACATGCAAATATATATTTTCCTCACAGTAGATATTGCAAGACTGAAATTTAATTTATTTTAGCCATCCACGCTCTACATTCAATGACACTAAGAAGAGATCATTACATCCTTGCAAAAAGAAGAAGAGAATATCACATTATACCCATGGTCTTGAACACGAGTTATAATATTCCCCAATCTGTTCAGTCGATTGAGGTGCGGGATCGTCCTTATCGAGAATACAAGGTTGTTATTATAGGAATCATAAATAAAATTTACCTGAGTAGAAGCAAGCATTATCACTTTATTTCCCTCACTAAATATAGGAAATTTTGAGAGGCAACTAGTTTGCAGTCTTACTTGTCGGCTCTTCACATTGGCACTTCATTGCCATCGGTGCAGTCCCTTACAATCCTGCTCAATATAGAACCACAGATGAAATGACTTCTGACTATGCTGCAAGAAAACCATAAAAGGGCGTACCCAGTGCAGAGAGCTCCCGCTCTGTGCGGGGTCTGGGGAAGGGTGTTAGTGGCAAGCCTTACCCTCGCATGTGCAATGTGAGGAGACCGCGACTCGAACCCGAGACCTTCCGGTCACAAGCAGTAAGACTCTACCGCTTGCACCAGGCCCGCCCTTCATGCTGCAAGAAAACCATGAGCATGAAAAAACCTTATATTTAAACTTCCTCTGTGTGCCATATGTCCAATGAGAAAATTATGTTCTAGAGAAGCACAAACATAAAAACTACATCCTTACTTGCATTGTATTACACCAGATCTCAGTAACCATCAAGTCATTATATGACAAGTTTCTGAAAAAACATAAGCATACAATGAGTGCAAACTAAACTAGAATTACCTCAAGGAGACAAAACAGTAATGGAAGAAAGTTGTCACAGATAGGCTCCCACTCACAGGTGCAGGAGGCTTTCAAGGTGACCCACAGATTTGGGGGTTCTGCCATAAAAGGGGTTCCTAAAGAGATTAAGTTGAGCTTTGCTAATTTGCCAATCTCTGTTGGGATTGCCCATTTACATGTTGTTCAGCAGACTGTAACAGGGAAACTAATTGTTAGACGTAAACAAACACTAGCACTGACAAGGCTATCCATGAGAATACTCACACATCCCCAATTAGCTTAGGCTTCCTATAGCTGAGGAGAGCATGCCCAGATGATTCTGGGTTGAATCTTTTCCCTACCAAACAAAATTACAAAAGGTATAGGCGTGGAAATGTAGAGTTTGCCATTTAGTTAACAAATAATCAGCTGACATGAATTCACAATCTGGGAACCAATATATAAAAAGTACCAAACCTACACAGCAAACTTGAAATTTTTAAAGTCCAGATAGTTTACTAGTATTGATGAAATCTATGCAGCAATTGACAGGAGGGAGAAGAAATTTACCTGCACATATCTCAAAATCTTCCGCGACATTGCAGTTCATACAGAGAAATGGCCAAGTTGCAATAGCCTAACCGTAATCTAGCAAAATCTTACTGAAATCTGCAAAACAACAATTCCAATCAAAAAACATTCGAAAAGAAGTAAGCTACAGTTCTATGAAAGGATTCACATAACTGAAGCACCTTTTCTGAGTTCATAGTCTGTGACACTACGAACCTTCAGTACAAGCAAGGCAAGGTAACTTGTTAGGAAGCAGGTTGGTCGAGGAACAGCTCGACACAATCTAATCCTTCGCTGTTCTCGGGCTCTACGAAACTAAGAGCGTATTTATGATCCGTCATGTCCCAAAATAGAAGATCCAAAACCTCATAGGTAGCTCCTTTTCCATGGTGCAATATCTGTTCCGACGTAAAAACATAAATACGATTCTTGATGCAGAGCCAGCTGCATGACTGAACCTTCTTTGCTCTTCGATTTTCCATTGACCTCCACACTCCAGCCATTTTTTCCCACTTACATCTGGCACCATATATTTGAGCCAAAACAATATATGGCAGTGACAATCGAGATTTCTGCATCACCATCTTTTCAGCAACTAGCTCTGCCATGCCAATGTTCCCATGGACTATACAGGCCTCCAGAATATTAGAGAAAGTAGCAGCACTAGACTTTGGCAACTTGTTCTCTACATAATTCACTGCCTCTTTGAACATCCCAGCACGACATAACATGTCGACCACGCAAGTATAGTGCTCTAGGCTAGGCATAATATGGTACCTATCTTTAAACAGGGTAATTATATCCATTCCTTTAGTTACCAAACCTTCTAAACCATATGCAGATAAGGCTCCAAAAAGAGTGATTCTATCAGGTTCGATACCACACTTGAGCATCCTTTTAAATATTACAAGGGCTTCCTTAGCTCTTCCATTTTGCAATAGGCCAAGCAGCATTGTATTCCATAACACCAAATCCTTGGAGCCAACTGTGCTGAAGATTTTTCTGGCATGCTTTGTTAACCCCAATTTACAGTACATGTCAGTGAGGGCTGTGGAAACAATTACATCATTCTGAAACCCAAGCTTGCAAACCAGGCAATGGATTTGAGTGCCCTGCTCCATTAAACCAAAGCATGAACTCCATCTCAGCACACTCGCAAAACTGAACTCATTTGGAATAATACCATTTCGCATAGACACCGCAAAGAGGCTGAGGGCTTCTTCCATTAGGCCACTCCTAGCATAGCCCGATATCAGTGCATTGCAAGGCTCTGAGGCCCATGTTGGCATTTCTCTGAAGAGCTGAACAGCATCAGACAGTCTGTCAGACACGCAAAGGAAGTCAATAACAGCACTAGAAACGATGGAGTTTGTAAGGACACTCGTCTTAATGCAGAGTGCCAACATCTGGTCACCCTTGGCAAAATCCTTCCCATCTGAGCAAACACTGAGCACGATGGACACAGTGAAGCCATCAACTGAAAAGCCTTTGCTCCTCATGGACCGGAAACACCTAAAGACAGTACTGCTGAGAGCCTGATCCTTGTAAACGGACATGACAGAGTTCCAGGATGTGACATCTGGTTGTTCCATGCAAGAGAAGACACGCGCTGCATAATCCAAGAGCCCAACCCGGCCATACATATCAATAAGTGCATTGCCTACAATGGCATCACGGCGTGCCAGGCCGTGGCGGACAGCAGCAGCGTGAAGCTGTTGGCCGCGGCGGACAGAGCCAACCACCGACGATACTATGGAGAAGGTGAAGGCGGTTGGCCTGACGCCACGCTCCCTCATGCAGTACAAGACACGGAACGCCTCGTCCGGAAGCGCACCGGCGATGTAGCCGGAGAGCAGGGCGTTGTAGGTGACCGCGTCCCTGTGAGACATCCCGTCGAACAGCACGCGCGCGTCCTCCAGGAGGCCGGAGCTGAGGAGCGCCGACAGGAGGATGTTGTGGGAGAACACGTTGGGCTTGGCGGCGGCGGCGCGTAGGAGCGCGACGGCGGACGGTGCGGCGCCGAGGCGGGAGTACGCGGCGCCGAGGCAGTTGGCGAGGTAGGGGGAGCGGAAGAAGGCGTGAGAGCAGCGGAGGAGGCGGGCGTGCAGCGCTGCCGCTGCGACGCGGGAAGTGCAGCGGGCGAGGAGCGCGGCGGCGACGCTAGGAGTGAAGAGTGGAGCGTCGGACGAGGACGACGGGGATGTTGAGAGCATCGGCGGCGCGGTTCGCCGCTCGGCGGCTTACGCTTACGCCATGGAGGCACGCGCATGGCTCCTGCGTTGGCTGCTATGCTTGCTTGAATGCATCTTGTGTTTGTCCACAATCCGGGGGCGGGTCGGCCCAGTGGATCATCCAACGGGCCCATAGAAACAATCCCCTCTTGGCCCATCCATAAAACGGCGCAAGGTGATGGAAAAGGAAAACTAATGCGGCGGCGTCCTCCGACGAGGAGCGGTGGAGCGGATCGGAGCAGCAGAAGCTCCGTGCAGCCGGCAAACGCGAATGGACCGCCGCCGCTCGTCGTTCTTCCCGCTGATTTCTCTGGCCTCCGCACACACGAGAGCGCGGAAGAAAGTACATCCTCTGTTAGCTGTTACTTCACTACACATATATTTCCCTTGCATAGTTCCGTGTTTGTGTTTCGGAAGTGCTCAGTTTTTATGGACAAAGTTAACGCATGGCACGCATATATTACCTCGAAAATATATAGAAATATAGTATTAAATCAACATGTACATCTTATTTTAATGAAGTTTCTTTTTTTTCTCACAAAGGATCGTACACTGAAAATGCATGCATTCCCACATTCGATCGATGAGTAGCTATTACAGTACGTACGATATGCATATCAGATTTTTGCATAGTATAACTTATAATACATGGTATAGCACTCACATATGTTCCATGACAGATGTCAATATTTGTCTTTGTGCTCTTTTATGTGCGCAATAGGGGACCTTAGTTAACAGTACAAATTGGTCAGTAAATTCTTATCTGCTCGATTCTTAATCTTCATTTTTATTAAAGGCAACAATCGGATTCTTACCCCTGAGAGATGACATGAACCTGAACATGCAATTTTGTGTTTATATGATGGAGGGATCCTTCACACCTCTGGTTGTGGATTTGAAGCATCACTTTATGCATCTACTGGCAAGTGGGTAACACACTGTTCTTCAGGTTTTAATTACTGCATTTGTTACCTGATTACTCATAATTTTTACAGCTGTACTTAAGTCTCATGTATATATAGTAGTTATACACTGCTGGTATCTCCTACAGGATGGCATACTTTTGGTCTCACATATGTTAGTTTATCCGAAAAATGGAAACCACGTTGTTTGGTCTTGCAGCTTGCACCTACAGGATGACATAGCATTATGCTCGATTTGATTATAAGATTATTGTGCACTTTTGATCTCATAGATGCATCCTATTGTGCTGAATCTTGCACTTTTGGTCACATATACGGTTGCTAAAACATACACTGCATATATGTTGCCAAGATCAGTTTATTTGATCACACAAATGCAAGCTAAGTACTTCTGGTCACATTTGAGCAGCTACTTTGTTTCACGTTTGAGCAGCTACTTTATTGCAACGCTTCAACCTATACCCAGTTTTCCTGGGCTTACATGTTGTACTTACAGGCTTGTAATTCTGCAATGCTCACTGTTGGATTTCTGTTCTTTATGCTACCAGCTGATGTTCACTTCCAGACACAGAAGAACTACTCCTCATGCAGTTCTACAATGGATATGTGAAAGCCGGTGATGCTTTGCCGGGAGGATAGTGCAAAATAAGTCTAGGACACATGCAATTGCATACTTCGATTCTATGTTGTTGGAGTCTCATGAAACACTCAGGTCAGATTTAGCAACTCCCTTCTTTGAAATGCAGCCCACATCTCCTGTCACTTCTTAGAAAAAAAATAAATTTCAAGGCTTGGCACAATGTTTCATTTATGTCCAAATCAACTAAGGACTCTGATAATATTTCAAAACCTGTTGCATTCTGAAAAATACAGCAAGGAAAAGCATAAGAGGGAAGAGTCAACAGAGCCTGACAACCCAAGCAAAAACTTTCCGATTCAATAAAAAGCTCCTTTACTTGGTCTTATTGTCTCAACTACTAATTCTGTAAATATCCAAATCAGTACAAACCTTATGCTCTTCTTTTGTACAGTCATCTAATACACATCTATAGTTATTCTAGTATAGTATGGCTCATTTTATTCCCCAATCTGGCAATCTACACAGGATTATCGGTCCTTACGCTGTACAAGTGCAAACTGGTGGTGGTGGTGGTGTCATCTTGGGCCTGACAGCTCGACGGCCTGCACCAGCAGTGACGAGTCGTCGGTAAGGTCGGAGTAGCAGCGGCTGAAAGTGAAATCAGGCACCTTGAACTTGTGCGAGTCCGCGCGCTGCGAAGCCTCCCACCGCTCTGCAAGCCCATCACCTTCCAGCATCCGGACCACCTCCGACATCTTTGGCCGGTGGCCGGGGAGGTACTGCGTGCACAGCAACGCCACCTGCACCATCTCCTCTAGTTCGATCCTGTCATACCCGCCCCTCAGCCCCTTATCCACCAGCACGTCCAGCTTCTTCTCCTGGTGCATCTTCTTCACCTGATCAACAACAAAACCAACATTGCTTGATCAAACACACACCTTTTGGCAGATCTTTCTGATTTATTATTGATGTTTTCTGCCTAATAAATCAAGAACCCAACAATCCATTGATTGTTTACACATAAGTTCTTGTTGTTCGATGAGTTAAACAAGACTTGTAGATTTCTTACCCAATCAAGCATGGCTCCCTTCTGGTTTGCTGCCTTTCCAAACTCCAGTGCAGTCTGACCGGTGATCAGCTCCAGTAGCAGGATGCCAAATCCGAAGACGTCGGTCTTCTCAGACGATTGACCAGTGGAGAGGTACTCAGGCGCAATGTGACCAACAGTGCCTCGCACCGCAGTGGTGACATGTGAATCCCGATGATCGAGGAGTTTAGCGAGCCCAAAGTCACCAACAATAGCCTCGCAGCAGTGATCTAGCAGGATGTTGGCTGCTTTGACATCCCTGTGTATGATCTTGGGGTCACACTGTTCGTGCAGGTACAGTAGCCCCCTCCCTGCGCCAAGAGATATCCTCTTCCTGGTCACCCAGTCCAAAGGTGGCTTCCCTGTAGTGATCATTGTGGAATAAAGTGAAGATTTGCATTGATAGGAATCATATGCTTGCTTTTGTGCTGTGCCAACATTTGTCCAATGGAAAAATAAGGGAATACTAGAATCCAATTCCAGTTATTTTCCGAATTCGGCTTGTCGGGTTGCAACTTGCAATTTGACACCGTCTTTTAGGCATGGTATGATCAGGAGAAAAAAAGAGAGAGAATTTGTTCTGCACTAGTGCAAGTGGGTTTATCATTATTAATCACATTGGAATCTTGAGAAAGCTTACCTTTCAGGCGTGATGCAACGCTTCCATTTGACATGTATGGATAGACCAGCAACCTCTCAGTGGCGGTCATGCAGAACCCATAGAGCCTGAGAAGATTTCTGTGCAGTGCCAAGCTGATCATCTCAACCTCAGTCTGAAACTGTGCCTCACCGCCTGCAGCATTGCCGTCCTTCAGTCGCTTCACAGCCACAAGAGTTCCATCAGGGAGCTGCCCTCTGTAAACGTATCCAAAGCCACCTTTTCCTAGTATGTTCTTGCTGCTGAAATTGTCTGTCGCAGACTGAAGCTCCCTGAACTGGAACCTCTTCACGTTTCCAAGGCTAACGTTCTCCATGTGTTGGTCTGCATGTGGCCAATTCATTCCAAGAACAATTTCATCATTAACTGTTAATTTCTCAGGCTACCAAATGATGTATGGATTGAAAGTAAACATGGAGGTCTGCTTACCATCGACATCGAAAAGGATCTGCCGGTTTCTACGATGCCTCCACCGGAACAGAAATCCAGCAGCAAGGAAGAGGAAGCTGATGCAACCAATTGCTGTACCAAATGCAATTGCAAACTTGTGGCTTTTAGATTTTGCCGGTGGCAGAGCACCCTGTGAGCTATTGAGGTTGTAGGACACTGGTGGCATTGGGGCAGTCCCATAGCAATCTTTCTCGGTGTTGGTGCCGCAGATGAGAGGATTCCCAACTATGCTGCAAGAACATCAATAGCAGAATAGCCTTCAGTCTAACATTTCCTGTTCAAGTGTCATATACTTGGGATGTGAAAATTATATTATGAAGTAACAGGCACAAAATTCCAGCCTTACTTGAATGTTCTTGCCAAAGAACCCGGTACTGGACCACTCAGGTTATTATATGACAAGTCTCTGAAAGACACGGTGTACAGTGAAAAGAAACCCAAGTAAAATAACACCCAAACATGAACACAGACAGTGAGAAGCTACTCACAGGAAAACAAGCTGGGACAAATTAGCTGATGCTGAAGGGAATGGACCAGACAGGGTGTTGTTGTTGAGCCTCCTGGACATGGCAACAAATCCAGCTTATCATGACAAGAGACAGGAACTATTTAATGTTAACGCCTGAAGAACAGCATTAATGAGAGGCTTGCATGTACTACTGTACTCACAGGTACTGCAGGCTCTCAAGGTGGCCCACAGAAGTGGGGATTCCACCATACAGGTGGTTGCTAGAGAGATCAAGTGTCTTAAGCTTTGTAAGCTTGCCAATCTCTGCCGGGATTGGGCCGGTGATGTTGTTGTTCTGCAGGAGACTGCAACAGGGAAGGAAAGCAAAAGACCAACATGGCTCCAGTCAAAAAGGAACCACACCGACTGAAAGCAGAAACTGGCAATGACAAGGCTATCTATCTATCATCCGGGGAGAAGAAGTACTCACAGAGTCTCAAGATTGGTCAGGTTCCCTAAGCTTGGGGAGAGCAGGCCAGAGAGGTTCTGGCCTGGGACCTCCCTGCCAAACAATCAAATAACCACAGTCCACAGAACATTGGTAAGAACACATGGACATGGGGAAGAACTCTGCAGTGAAATTGATCTGGGTCTGGAAGCAGTGCACATAGAGGAGGGAGGAAGTGGGATGCTTACAGTCTGGTGACGAAATTCTCCAGCGAGCAGCTGACGGTGGTCCAGCTGCAGGGATCCACGGAGTTCTGGTCCCAGTTCTTGAGCACGCCATGGGGGTCCTCGAGCATGTTCTTGATCGTCATCAGAGCTTGTACTGCACAACATTATACATATACCAGAGAAATCAGTGAGCTCCCACCAATGCAAGAAGCAACACAACGAAGACAGCCAAGAGTGAAGTGAAGTCCTTGATTTCCCCATTTCCATTCGAGAAAGAACCGTCAAAAACACCGATTTGATTCGAGGCAAACGGAACAGAGATAGAAACTAGTAGTACTACTGTAGAAAGAGAGTACTCCGTATATAACGAAACAAAGAAAGAGAGAAAGGAAGGAGGAACCTTCAGGGTTGACGCCCTTGGGGGAGAGGAGAGCGCTGCAAGGGGAGGAGATGATGAGCAGCAGCAAGAGTAGCTCCACCAGGGAGGGGGGAGAAGATGGAGGCGCCGCCTCCATTGCCGAAGGGAGGAGGCAGAGGTGGTGGGGTGGAGCCAAGAGAAGAGCGCGAGGAAGGGTGGCGGTTCGTTCCAAGGGCAAGGGGAGGACTGAGGAGAGGGTGTGTGCGCCTGCGTCCTGCGTGCAATGTTGTATGTTCAAACATGGAACAAGCGTGAGGCCAAGAAAAACATGCAAACCCAGTGCAGGTGCAGCGCAGTCCAGCCTTCTCTGTTCTCTCTCTCTCCCCACACGCCACAGGCCACACAGAGGGAGGGAGAAAGGCAGCTAGGCAAAGCCGAGCGAGATGGCAGTGGCCAGTGGCACTGTAGGGGGACGCAAACGCAAGGCACACAGAGACAGGACACACAGGGCACAGGCAGCCCGGCTCTGGGGCCCTGTCAGAGGCAAATGACACAAAAGAAGATGCTTGCGCTCCGGCAGGACGCAACGCAAGAGCACAAAAGCAGGGGAGGGAACAAACACGCCTGCCACCTGACCTGCCATGGAAAACTGCGATATAGTCCCGTTCGCGTGGCCTTAATTGATCTGTTTCTTTTTTTATTTGGAATAGGGTTTTTCTTTCATAAATTTCTCCAATATTTCTCTAAATTATCTAAAGTTTTTCAAAATTCCTCCGAACGAGCCTTTAGAAAACAATGGACGAATTCTTTTCAGTCTTCCGAATTTGACTTGTGAGGAAGACAGAGGGGAGAAGAGGGGAAGTGTGCATAGGAGTATTCTACTATTGTTTTCCTTTTATACCACTGTGAATTAAATATAGTACTCCATATTTCTAGGGAATAGAAGGACATGTCAAGACAAAAAAGAGAAAAACAATGCAGGATTTTTCTTTTTCAGGCAGATTTTTTTCCTTTTTGTTTCTACGTAGGAGTAGTATATCAGCCTGTTTGGTAGGCCGGCAGGCCGTAAACGATCGTGGATTATTTATTGCTGGCTGGTTTGATGTGAGAGAAAAAAACCGTTCCAACTTATAATCCACGATCGTATATGAGCAAGCAAACAGGCTGTATATTACGGTGAAAAATGCACACATGATATCATTGAATAAAGTGTCACGTTAACTACCATTTTAAACTAGAATAATAAGTATAATATCTAATAAATGTATAAAATTATAGCAGTTCTCATGATAAATCTACCCATGAATTTTATGCTTTCTAAGTAAAAAAGGCAAAAGTCTCAAAACTTTGAACAGATTTAAGTCGAAGCATCAAGTTTTAGGTGACTAGTATAATGCATTAACAGGAAAAGCAAAAGCTATTAGGTTAAAAAGGTTGTTATAGAGAAAGTCCTAGTTCATCGGAGATTGCTTCTTGCTCAGTTATCATCATGGAATGCTTTATGATTTTGAGGAGCGAATCCCTTCACCATTGTTGCACAATAAAGACCACCCAAAATTCATTTAGTTAATAAATCATATCACTTTGCATTTATATGCTTTTTATGGTACTTTTTTTGTAAACTTCGAAGTTCTAATAACGATCCCCCCCCCACACACACACACACACTGACACACCCACCCACCCACAACCATTTAAGTACTACCCCATGGAGTTATAATTGATTTCTGAATTGTATAGAGTAAAAATATCTTAAATGTAGTCACGTGATTTAAGGTTTGTTTGGTTCAATACCTACTAGGCAAAAAGCCGGCCAAGCATCAATCTCCACCCAAGGCATCTAAAATCGGACACTTGGGGGAGCTCCCTGCACCAGGCAACTTCGCTAGGGTAGGAACCAAACTAACCCTAAACGTATAATACATCAGATCTAATTGGTTACCTACACTAGTCGTAGTTTACTTGTGTCCATGGACGTAGCCAGCGGTGGGGCTAGGGGGCTTTAGCGCCCCCTACCCATCCTGAGCACGTGGAGTTTTCCTAAATCCTCCATTAAAATTTTATGCATACATGTATTAGGTAGGAGGGGCTAAGGTTAAGAGAAGATAAAAAAACCTCTATTCTTTTGTTCAGCTCCTCCTAATTTTTTTTCTGGCTTCGTCACTGCTTGTGTCTGCTCTCATGCATACTTGCACAATGTTTAAATTAAAGCCAATGTAGTATTAGCCTGTACATCGAATTTGATCATATTGGACAATGCAAATTTACATACACGGATAGAGCACATAAAAATAAATATTCTTATCTCTCCCACATGTACTACAACATGTCAACACGATGCCTTTACTAGAATGTGAAAGTGATTAAATGCAACATAATGTATGTAACCAACAAAACACGATGTTATCAAACGTAGCTTCCTATGCAGGATAACTAAACATCAACATACTACACACGGTTACACTAGCTGTTAGTCCTGCTGTATAAGGTCTAATGTAGTCTAAGTAGGGATGAAAACGAATCGGATACGGACAGATATCACCGATATTACATTTGTTTTCATATTTCTGTCCGGATTCGGATTCGAATACGGATAGTGTCAACTATGTCGGATAGGATACGATTGGATATCGACATCATAAATATGCGATTTGAGTATTCGGATACGGATACGGTATCGGATGTTGGATATCCGGACTCGGATACGGACAGATCTCAACCCCTCTAAACGGATTCGGTTTCGAATACGGTCGGAAAATATCCGTACCGTTTTCATCCCTAAGTCTAAGGCTAATACAAATAACTAATCACACCGAAATTGTCTCCGCTTATCGAGTAATATACTCCCTCTTTCCCTTTTTATACGTAGTTTTTACTTCTCGAAGAGTCAAACATACTTAAATGTGACTAAATATATAAAATAAAATATTAATATTTATAATACACAATTAGTATCATTAGATATTGAATCTATTTTTATAATAAATTTATTTAGAGATATAAAGGTTGCTAATATTTTCTATAAACTCAGTTAAATTTGAAAAAAAATGTCTGACACGAATCCCCCGGCGACACTTAAATAGGAATGGGAGAGTATATTTCAAAAAGTCCACACAGTTGCATACTTGGATCCACTAATTACAACACAAGTGTTCTAGACAGAAGTTCAAACTCATTTTTTTTAGGGGAAAAGGAAATTCACCTATCATTCATGACATAAAGCAACGCCAGAGCTTTATTGGAAGCTGCGACGTGTTGGCCGCAGTACAAACTTTTCTCCCAGCAAAGCCACCAGCTTTGAAGGATTCTCTGGAAGCAAAGAATTGGCAAAGTTGGTGTGGGGGCAGCTAGGCACTGGCTTGGGAAGTGTGTCCGAATTCCACGGGAGGTGGCCAAACCGCCAAAGATGAATGAAAAGAGGAGCAAAGCGATGCAGCAAAAGCGTCTTTGGCACGAGAGGATCGATGAGGAGGCACGGATGATGACAGCCGGTGGCCCTCACCTGAGACGAAGTGGAGACATGATGGTAGGAATACGGACAAGGGAATTTTTTCCGGTCCAAGTGCTTTGCATTAAGGACGAATATCGAATAAAAGGTGTGTTTAGACTCTATTTAGGTCTGTTTGATCAGTTGGTAAAATTAGCACCGGTGGATCGAAATAGACCTGCTCATTATTAATTGAGGGATTGTTAACTATTAGTTTTATTAGTAGGTTTAGAATTAATGATGAATGCTTATAATTTATGTTTACATTCTCACTATCAAACCATATTAGTAAGCAGATCCAAATAGTCCCTACTAAAAATTATCTAGCTAATGCTAATAGATCCAAACAAATCCTTATCTTGCTAGTTATCTATCCAACTAATAGTTAGTAGCTAAATAAATAATTAAAATAGTATCGGAGTTATGATACCCTGGGTATCTCAAGACATCGATTAGTTAGCTGCTCGGGCGGCCTACGGTGCACCGGCTAAGTATAAGCCTAAACGATCGAGGCCAAGCTAAGCTACGCGGACCTGGGCCAAACACTAAGGCAGGGGCTGGTCACGACCTCTTCCCTCAGCCTTCACCGCGCGCTACGTAACTACTCACGACCTCTCCTCCATCCCGACCTCTG
This sequence comes from Miscanthus floridulus, assembly GCF_019320115.1. Lineage (NCBI taxonomy): Eukaryota > Viridiplantae > Streptophyta > Magnoliopsida > Poales > Poaceae > Miscanthus > Miscanthus floridulus. The sequence goes on from NC_089597.1 coordinate 45,730,961, forward strand.
GGAGGAATGAGGAGAGATCGAGCCCTGCCAAGCACGCTCGCTCTGACAAGAGCAGGCACGCCGCACTGATCTCACAAGGACCGAGGGGACAGTAGTCACTTTAGCCCGGTCAGACACCATCTCTGGGCCACGCAGCATAGACAAGACAACACCGCTGAGCGGTGGCAGGCAGTATGGTGACCCACCGTCCAAATACGGCCCGACAAGACAAACATACGACTCCCACACTACGGGATGGGGACCACGACGGCGGCCTTGACTTTTGAGGCAATCCAAGTTAACGAAGGCCACGACCCCGGAGCTCGGGATCGTGACCACCAGCTCCACAAGCAGCAAGATGACCAACAACCTAGGGGTGGCTACTGTCAGGGATCAATACTAGGGTACCCGAAGAGTAGGAGCTAATGGTCATCAACATTGATTCAACTGAGCAGTCAAGAGCGCGCCTACAGCTCCAATCGACCCCTAGGTGCACGGGCTCCGCCTCGCCCGACCCCAAGGCCGCGATCTCCGCCTAACCCGACCCTTGGGTTTATGCTCTGCCTCGCCCGACCCTAAGACCATGGGCTCCGCCTCTCTAGACCCCTTGGGTGCGGGCTCCGTCTCGCCCGACGGGGACCCATACCGCCACCAACCACTCTAGGTTCAAGCATATGGCCCTGGGTCAAAACTCTTACACCAAGGAAGAGATCAGCACGCCTCGATTTAACCCACGGTCACGATAGGCCATACTTAAAGATTCACATCAAGAATAGCATTGGGCGTACCGTTCTTGTTCTGCCTCACCCTCGTATGAACACTGACAGGTGCGTTAGTTCACCACGACGTCCGTCAGGACGGAGCGGAGCGCCATGACCGGGGGATGACGCCTGCGCATGGTGCTAGTGACGGACAGGACCGTGATGTGGAGCCATCCCTATTGAAATCTACAGGGTCAGCGGGACCCGCATGAAGGAGAAGAAGGACTTGGCTATCCTAGAGGCCTTCCTCTTTCTTGTTCTTCTCCTTTTCCTCTGCTATAACCCGCGCTTTCCCTTGGCCTATAAAAGGGAAAGCAGGATGCCCCATGAAGGGGATCCCGAACCGATTGACCCATCAAGATCCGATACAGATCCACACAAGAGCACGACATGAACGCACAACTGAGTAGCGATCGAGCTCTCAGCACCCACTCACTTCTTTCATCAGAGACTTGGGATCCTTTCGCTCTCTCGCTTGTTTGTAACCCCTACTACAAACTTCCGGTGCTAGTAACACGAGCAGCAGTGACGAACTGGACGTAGGGACTTTCTGCCCGAACCAATATAAATCTCGTGTCATCTAAGCACACCATCTGAGTCAGACACACAAGAATACAAATTTACTCATCGGTGGTAACTCGAAACACCGACAGTTGGTACGCTAGGTTGGGGCCTTTTGCGCGTCTCGACATCCACACCATGCCTCGGATGGCTATTTATGGCGTCAGCTAGGTCCTGGGCGCGCACGTGCGGTTCGGGAACCTGGACTTCATCGTCACGACAGAGGGAGACTTGGTGTAGGCTCCTGCCACCGTCCAACCTCTCCACTTCACCGACCTCGACGTGATCGCCGAGGCGCTTGAGGAGTTGCAGCTGTAAGCACCGGAGGCCCGCACCCTCAGGAGCGACCAGCTCCTCGGCTTTGATTACGGGAGGCTAGAGCACCAGCTCGGTGCCTTCCTGGGACCCAGACCGTTCTGGGAGGACTTGCGCCACCTCACCTTCTCGTTCGCTAATGTCATAACGCAGCTTGCCGGAGGAGAGCCACTCTCCCCAGAATACCTTATCCGGAGCGCCCCGATAGCACTCCCGTCCGGTCTCCGCAACACCGCAGAGACCGTTGGCCACCCTATGGCGCAACGCACTCCTCCATCCTCCATGATGAGGATATGACACTCATGCATATGACCATGTTTGGCATATGGTATGGAGGGGTAACAGGGCAGCAAGGGTGTCCAAGGCAAGAAGGAGGCCCGAGGCTAATTCGGTTTGAGTCCTAGAGGTGGAGGCCCAAAGCAATTCAAGTTCGAGCTTGTCTCGAACTCTAGGACCAGTCTACCTTAAACTGGTCACCCAGGACGCATCCGGACTCCATTTTCGACGATACACATATGGCTGGAAAGACAATTTTATAAGGAAGCTAATCCAAGTGGTCTCACATCAAAAGCCCTTCAGAATCAACGGGAATCGTCGAAACAAGTTAGCGTCCAGAATCTACCAGGGTGCTGCGACACCGTCTTTTGGTCCGTTGGGCTGTGTATCATGTTTGTGCCTATGAGGGGGCACGTCTAGGGTAGGCGATGACCCTAAGACCTTTATAATCATACACCACCGCCATCATTAGATTTTGGGTTTTGCTTAGATTAATCTGTCAAGAACAGTTTCACCATTCATCGGTTTGTGAGACCCCAACATCGTGAGATTAATCATTCATCTGCAATTTGGTTGTTCTCTTTCTTGTTCTTGCTTGTGTTCTTTGTTGCGTAGGTAGGGATTAGACTTCTTGGCGAGGTCAACCGGATCTGTGTCTTGGTTGATAACCAGAGGAGTTATGGTGCTAAGATTGCAGGGTTCGATCTTTCGATCTGAAGCCGGATCGGTGTGTCATTCTCCGCCACAACGATAGTTACCTCTACCTGATGAAAGATCGGGATCCCCATCCCCTTTAAGTGGTAATCAGAGCTTCAGGTATTACCATCAGGTTTATTATTACCCTAGTTTTATTTTGTCTTTGTCCTATAAATCCAAAAAATTGGCCCACAAAAATATTTGTGTTAATCTTTGTTTTCTCCCTATCCTATCACCCCTTGTGCCGTTACAATATTTTAATTTTAGTTTGCTTTATTTTACGATCGTCCCTCGCGTGTCATCGTGTTGGTTGCCTCTAGATTTTGTTGTGTGATCTTGGTCTTTCTTTGTCAAGCCCCACCGTATTGGTCCTGTTTGCTAAAAAAAGAGAGAAGAAGACGATCTATGATTCTGGTGCACTGCAATTTTGGTTAGTCACATTGAAGGAAAGTGCAAATTGTACGTGCTACCTTGCCATAATTTACACATGACAAGCAAGGCGACAGATTTAGTTTTATATCTGTTATTTTTTAATTGCCTTATTCGTAGGATATCTTTTTTGGCCGTGTCCTACTGTGTGGATATGCCTTCTATCTCGGCCAATAACCTACCTTGATAGCTACGTATCTAAGCTGGTTGGTTTATTCTGTTGCCAACTTGAAGTGCTTGTTGTGCATACGACATCTATATTTACTCTCCTACCTTAGTTGGATTATATATTTTTATATCAAATCAGGAGACATATCTTGCTGTCCAAAACTTTCTACACGCAGAGTTTTAGCCAATAGCCACAACTTCGTTACGACTTGTGCTCTGTTTTGGCTGACAGCTTTAAGTTGTGTCATATTGTGATATTTACTCCTGCGGCACTTCTGATTAAAAAAGGCAAAGGGGAGTAAAAAAAGAAGAAGGAAAGAGCCGCACCAAAAAAAAGAGATAAAAAATTCAGAAGTGCTTGCATTTTTAAGTCCTCGTGCTAAGCTGTGTTGTTGCTTGCTTGAACTCAGTCCAGGACAAGTTTAGACTGGCGACATAGACTACCTTAGGACTACTTTTCAATCTTGCAATTTCTAAATTAAATTATTGTTATTCCTTGCTACCATATTTTAAGCCTCCCAAGCTCCACATATATACTTTAGATCAGTACAGAAAAAGGTCATTGCAATCTCGGTGCCTCTGCCTCACAGGTATCACGGACCAGCCGCCGGTTGTACCTTCCACTGCTTGCATTGATAAGAACTTTGTAAGAGCTTGATAAGATGCTTCCACTTGCTGTGAAAAGTGACACCACTTCAACCATGTAGTCATTTGATAGGGATAATACTTTTGTGTTGTCTTTTGTTGTCTTCTAACAATGATAGATTGTTCGTATCCACCGACTTATGATGGTATAGGTGCTGATGAGTACATGGAGTGGGAAATTGCCATAGACAACATATTTGCTACTCGCTTTATGTGTCCAAGGAGGAAGGTAAAAATACAGCTAGTGTTTTGCGACATTCTGCTTTATCTTGGTGGGAGTCTTTAGATCCTTCTGATAAACCTCAAACTTGGAATGCTATGAAACTTCTTATGCGAGAAACCTTTGTTAATCCACCTCTTGTTTTGACTTCATATGCTGAGGTGCACCATTTAGAGGAAGAGTTTGTTGTTATTCCTCTTGCTATGACTAACCTTCTATAGAATAATGCCATAAGGGAGAGGATGACATGGACGAAAATGAGGAGCTTACAACCTCATATGCAAATTCAAAACCATCACTTCACAATGCACCTATTACTCATGCTGAGAACACAGGTAATGCCCATGGTGCTACACTCATGGAAGGTGAGAATTGTTTTAATGTACTAAATTTTTCCACAAACCATGCTATCATAGAGCAATTGTTAGTGGAACCCTCTCTTGATTTATCTCTGTCCCATGATAATTTGCTTGAAGTTCCTTGTGATAAAAATGAATTGGTTGATGATGCTTCAGTTTTACATGTTTTGGAACCAGTCACTTGTGCTGAAAATAAACATGTTATTCATATTGCTACTAAAATTGATGAGTTCAAACTATTGTCTTCTTTACATACTTTGGGTTACATTGAATTTGATGTTTTGTGTAACCTAGATTGTTTGGAGGAGAGCCTTTTTAAATATGCTGATTTGCCTTGGTTTTCTAAACATACATATCATGTTATTGGCAAATATAACAACAAGGGACAATATATGATACATCGAGTATACATTCGTAGTAATATTAATTTTTCTTTTGTTGTACAAGATTATAATCGTTTAGAGAGCAGCCATAATAATACAAATATTTTCTCATGTTCCTCAAAGAAACAAGTTCACTTCCAAGAAGGGAAACATTGTTGGTTGCTACCTATGTCTGCTAGACCATCTATTCCTGCATTGTCTTTGGTTAGTTCTAATCTTTCATAGGATAGTGTTGACATACATCGTGTGCATTCGGGTCATGGAGTCTACATGCTTGCTGAAATTTTATGCGAGATGACATGCTAGAAACTTGGAAACATGATCATGTTCCTTCTCACAATTATTTCAGTTTCCTTTGTCTTCGCAACCCCGTTCTCCTTTGTGTTGTGCAGGATCAGTTTCAATCACAATCGATACCGAGGACGGCTTTTCGTCAAGAAGGGGAGGATGATGAGGACAAGACACCCATGCAATGACCATGTTTGGTGCATGGTATGGAGGGGTAGGAGGCCAGCAAGGGTGTCCAAGTCAAGAAGGAGGCCCAAGGCTAATTTGGTTCGAGTCCCCGAGGTGGAGGCCCAAAGCAACTCAAGTTTGAGCCCGTCTCAGACTCTAGGACCAGTTTGCCATAAACTGGTCACCCAGGACGCATCCGGACTCCATTTTCGACGATCCACATATGGGTGGAAAACTAATTTGATAAGGAAGCCAATCCAAGTGGTCTTACATCAAAATCCCTTTAGAATCAATGGGAATCGTTGAAACAAGTTAGCATCCAAAATCTGCCAGGATGCTGCGACACCATCTTTTGGTCTGTTGGACCATGTATCATGTCTGGGCCCATTAGGGGGCACATCTAAGGTAGGCGATGACCCTAAGACCTTTATAATCATATACCGCTGCCATCATTAGGTTTTGGGTTTTGCTTAGATTAATCTGTCAAGAACAGTTTCATCGTTCATCGGTTGTATGCACTTGTCCGTTCTTTAGAGACGTGGCATCATTATTTGTGGCCTAAAGAATTTGTCATTCATTCTGATCATGAATTGCTTAAGTATCTTCGCTCTCAACATAATCTAAATCGTAGGCATGCTAAATGGGTTCTTAAAGGGGATGGGGATCCCAATCTTCCGTCAGGTAGAGGTTACTATCGTTGTGGTGAAGAATGACACATCGATCCGGCTTCAGATCGAAAGATCAAACCCTGTAATCTTAGCACCACAACTCCTCTAGTTATCAACCGAGACACGAATCTGGTTGACCTCACCAAGAAGGCTAATCCCTACATGCGCAATGAATAACACAAGCAAGAACAAGAAAGAGAACAACCAAATTGCAGATGAATGATTAATCTCACGATGTTGGGGTCTCACAAATCGATGAATGGCGAAACTGTTCTTGATAGATTAATCTAAGCAAAACCCAAAACCTAATGATGGCAGCGGCATATGATTATAAAGGTCTTAGGGTTGTCGTCTACCCTAGACGCACCCCCTAATGGGCCCAAACACAATACACGGTCCAACAGACCAAAAGACGGTGTCGCAGCACCCTGGTAGATTCTGGATGCGGAGCTGTTTCGATGATTCTTGTTGATTCTGAAGGGCTTTTGATGTGAGACCACTTGGATTGGCTTCCTTATCAAATTAGCTTTCTAACCATATGTGGATCGTTGAAAATAGAGTCTAGATGCGTGCTAGGTGACCACTTTAAGGCAGACTAGTCCTAGAGTCCGAGACGGGCTCGAACTTGAGTTGCTTTGGGCCTCCACCTCGGGGACTTAAACTGAATTAGCCTCAGGCCTCCTTCTTGACTTGGACACCTTTGCTGGCCTACTACCCCTCCAAACCATGCGAAAACATGGTCATATGCATGGATGTCATGTCCTCATCACCCCATGAATGACGAGTTCATGGGGATGACTGAATATGTCGTAGAATCTTGACCTCCTCACGGGAGAATCAGGGTCGCCCTCCGACTCTGACTCCAGCGGGGGGAGCCATCACCCTTCTCGTGAATGTTTCATGGCAAGTACCCCTGAGGGACACATCGAAAGTATCCATGAGGGAGAGGCTACCCCAATGAATGACCTTGATGACGAGGTCGAGAGGGATGCAGGGGCCCTACCTTGCCTGCAGGTGGAGCAGCTGAAGGCCTAGCACCAAGAGCTCGAGGAAGCATGACTCCAGCTCGAGCAGGAATGCACGGAGCTCGAGCAAGAGATCGAGCGCCATGGAGATGGTGGGCATGTGCGCGCTGTGGCCCACAACATGAACTGGAGGATCATCGAGGATGATAAAGCCCTCCCACACTTCACCCGGGTGAGCCAGAACATCGCTACCATGGTGGCCTTGCTTCGGGGGCTTCTAGGGCCCATGATGCCCAAGGATCGTTGGGCCCATCGTGAGATTCACATGCTACTCGAGCGTGCGGTGGCGCAACTGGCTGAGAGCTTGCTGTCCCAATAACGCGAGCTCGACGCTAGCCAGTGCGTGCCATCAGAGCGACCCAACATGGACGTGTTAGTCCTCTAGGCGTAGCGAGGCGATGGGCCGCGCACCGTGGTTCTGGTGCACAAGTGTCTTGGCTGCAACCATGACGCGCGCGACACCCTCGATGCCCACAGGTGTGCCCACGGTGACATGAGGGAGGGGGCCAGCTGCAGCTACCACCCTCATCATGGCGGACGCTATGACAGCGTCGAGGATCAAAGCCTGAGCCCCGACTTGCCAAGACCTCAAGCCATTGGCCGACACATCCTCAACGCTGCCTTTTCACCACGGTACCGACCGCTGACCAACATCCCAAAATACTTCAAAGAAATGAACCCCAGACTATGGCTCAAGGATTATTGGCTTGCTTGCCAAGCCGGTGGAGCAAATAATGATGATTTCATTATCTACAACCTTCTATTGTTCCTGGCCGATTCGACGCGAACGTGGTTGGAACACCTTTCGCCCAATAGAATCCAAAGTTGGGCAGACCTGAAAGAGATCTTCATGGGAAACTTTCAGGGCACATACGTGTGTCTTGGGAACCCATGGGATCTCAAAAACTATCGATAGAAGGCCGGGGAAACTTTTCGTGGGTACATCCGGTGCTTCTCTCGGTAGTGCAACGAGCTGCCTAACGTCGTCGATGACAACGTCATAGGAGCCTTTCTATGTGGGACCACCTACGAGTCCCTGATTTAGGTTGAGATGGCGACTAGAGGGGGGTGAATAGTCATTACTAAAATTAATCGTGTCGGCTTACCGAAACAAATGCGGAATTAAAACTATCGGTCTAGCCAAGACTACACCCCTCTATCTATATTCTCTAGAACCTTGCAAATATCCTAATTAAGCAATTAAGGTGCCGGGCTAGCTAGAGCTCACCTAATCAATTCTAGAAGCAAGGTCACACAAACCTATGCCACTAGTACTTTAACCAACGGGGAGCTCCTACACATGCTAGTAAGCAAAAGCACAAAGCCAACTAAGCTCACTAGCAATGCTCAATAACAAGGCAACCAATGCTAAATTAGAGAGCGCAAATACTTAGCTACACAAACTAAGCTAAGTGACTAACAAGGTTACACAAACCAAATTAGTCATGCAAGGGAGCTACTTCTATGCTACACAAGCAAGAAGGTAACTAGTGAGCTACACAAGCTAACTAATTACAAGAGCAACTACACAAGCACAATGTATATAGATGTAATCACAAGCTTGTGTAAAGGGATTCCAAACCAACGGGAAGAACAAGGTTGACACGGTGATTTTTCTCTCGATGTTCACGTGCCTGCCAACACGCTAGTCCCTGTTGTGTCGACCGCTCACTTGGTGGTTCGGTGGCTAATTGGCATCACCCGCTAAGCCCGCACATTGGGCACCGCAAGAACCTACCCTGAAAGTGAGGGTAGCTCAATGACATGCTCAACTAGAGTTGCTCTTCGTGGCTCCCACGGGGCGAGCACAATGCCCCTCACAAAGCTCTTCTCTGGAGCACCGCACAAGCTTCTTGCGGGCTTCGACGGAGACCACCACCAAGCCGTCTAGGAGGTGGCAACCTTCAAGAGTAACAAGCACCACCGGTTTGCAACTTGATCACCTAGTGCCACTCGATGCAACCTCATGATGCAATTGCACTAGAATCGCTCTCTCACACAATCAGATGATCACTATCAAGCATATGTGAGATGGAGGGCTCCCAAGCACTCTCAAGCATGGACACAAAGTCCCCCGAGGTGCTCCACACTAGCCATGGCCGAGACCACCTTATATTTATAGCCCCATGGGCTAAACTAGCCGTTACCCCTTCACTGGGCAAATTTTGGGATGACCGGACGCTCTGGTCGTATCGACCGGACGTAGGACCTCAGCGTCCGGTCAACGGATGCTTGCCATGTGTCGCCTCCATTTAAACACAGTCGCTCGATCTCAATGGTCAAGTGATGACCGGACGTAGCTGCTCAAAGTGACCGGACGCAGCAACCCCAGCATTCGGTCGTTTCCAGTAAGGTACCAGTCGCGACCGGACGCGTCCGATCGGTCATGATCGGACGCAGCATCAGCGTCCGGTCCTTCTCCAACTTTTCTTCATTGTCTACGTCTGTAACACCTCGGGTGTTTAAATACTAAAACCTGACATGTCATCATACGCATTGCAAAGCATTTGGCAATTGGTGAAAACTTTGAGATGCATACACTAAAACAAGTTTATATTTATGTGGTATGTGTTGAATTGTATTGTTTGACTTAAGTTCAAAGTTTGCTTGGATTTTGAATTTTTCGAGAAAACCCCGATTTTCAGCATTTAAATCCTACCCTGAAAATCCATTTCAAAATCTAAGCATATTTTTTGGTTGAACCCAAAAGCAAAAGTGTAGAGCTTGACAAGTTATACAAAGTTTGTTTTTGGAGTTTTTCAAGTTGTTTAGAAAAATTTTGAGTAATTCAAAAAGGCGTAATTCGTTAAATTTCCCTATTCAAATTCAAAAGTTCATTTCAAAATCTAGACCGAATTAGGAGATGGTTATAAAAGCAAAGTTGTAGAACTTTTGATTTTGAACAACTTTTGTTTTTGGAGATTTTTGAGTTGTTATAAAAATTTGGGAGTAATTTGAGTTTCTAACTGGATGGCAATTCTGTAATTAAGTGGAACAGTACTCGCCGCTCAAGCTACACCGCCGGTGACCTTCTTCGGCGTTCCAGGCGCGTCATGGCCGTCCTTGGCATCGCGCTGGTACGGGAACGGCTCCATTGTGGCTTCCTTGAGCTTCTGAGTCGCGTTATAAGAACCGAGACACCGTCGTCGTCATTTTTCTTCCTCCTCAGTTTTTCCCGTCACCACCATCGCAGCTCCGTCGAGCTCTCGCCGTCGACCTAACGCCGTTGCCGTCTCGGCAAAGCCCGTCCCAGCTTTGCCTATTCCTTGCATACCCAGCCAACCAACCTTGGTCGCCTGTATTCGCCGAGAACTTGTTGTGCGCGCTCTTCTTCCTCGCGGTCGGCAACATCTCCGTCGTGGCTGCTCCGTCGTGGCCAGCACTCTACGGTGAGCTTCTGACCTCAGGAAGCATTGTTTCAGCTTCTTCGTGATGCCATGGTGCTTTGTGCCTGGTTGATTGACCATTTTGTCTACCACAGTCGCTGGAACATCGCCGTCGTCATTGCATGCTCCGCCGTGGTTGCTGTGAACGTCGACCAGCGCCTCCGTTGATCATCCAGCTCGACTCTTGGCTCCAACTCGTTCGGGGTGAGCTGCTGGTGCTTCCTGAGCCATCCGTTTAAGCTTTACAGGTCTCACATCGCCGGCATAGTGCAGCAGCGCCGTTGTGCCCTCCATGGTCAGCGTGGTGCTCGGTTCGGTCCGTAATTGGTCGCGTTAGTGCCATAAATCGATGCGCTGTGACATAGTGATCATGTTAGTACCCTCGCCGTCGCTGTTGGTCTCACCGGCGGCGAGAATTCGCCGGTTAGCACGCGTGCCACCGTGGTCAACGTCGGAGGTTAGGGATGACAGGTGGGGTCGGATTGTCAGTGACTCAACGTTCAAATGAAATTTTTCTATTTTCAGATTTGAATGAATAGTGATGTAATTTGTTATTTTTGTGTAGATTTATTTAGAGCTCCAAAAATTATGAAAATTTTTGTGTGACCTCCGTATGGTGTATATTATTTAAGAAAAATATGAAATAATGTTTTTCAATACTTTTTGAATGTGATAAAAATTTCTCAATTAATTAATAAATGGATTTCCATGATTTTTCTAGGCTTATTTAATTGTCCAAAAATTATGAAATTTGTTTTGCCACTTACTTATCATGTAATGAACATTTACTAAAATTTTGAGCTCAATTAGAATAAGTTGATTTATTTCATAATTTTGAATTAAATAATTAATTCATAAAAACAAATAGTAACCTTTAATGATTTAGGTTTTGTTTGAAATTTTGGATTGAGTGATGACCTTGGGTCATTAGTTGGTAATGATCCTTGGCAATTGATGTAAGTAATATGAAAAAGATTTGGTTAGTTTGACTTGCAACTGTACCGCGAAGGAAAGTTGTATTCAAATTCTTAATTTTTGCATCCATCATCAAGCATCATGTTTCGTATTCCGCATCATGTTAAACATGGCATTGTTACTACATGTAGTGAAAGAAGGTGAACACGTGATAGTTAATCAAGTTGTTGAGGAGGTTAATCCGTGTGTTGAGGTCGGATCGAATACTTATGAAACGTCGTAGGAACCGGACTTTTCCGTCAATAAAGGCAAGCCCCGGATGCATACAAACCTACCTTATGTCTTACAAATAAATTTTGCTTTTGCTTTCTGTTACTGCATCAAGTGATTAGGAGTTAAGTAAGAACCTAATTAGTGCATTACCACCCTTGTTATTCCATATTTACCATATGACCAGTTTTAAATTCGTATATGCCTAGTTTTGCTTAGCTATGCGTAGAACAATAAAAGTCGGGTGATTACCTGCCACCTGCAAGTTTTTAAATGGAACCTTGGTTACTTATGTTATCATGTGATATGGGGATATGGAGTAATAAATCTAGACCGGGCGGACTCGGAGTGTGTGAGCCACAAGACATGGAGGTCTTGTGAGCGGGCTCTTTCCGCCTGTGTCGATTAAGGTCCGTCCATTATTGAACTGTGTGCGGTGAGACTTTGTAGTACTAACCACATACTCTGGTAAGCCTTAACTTGGCGATTCTATTACGAGAATGGCTACTCGCGCACTGGGAGTGGAGAGATGGCGGGAATAGCGTGTACCCACGTGGCAATGGGCTGGATTGGTGGAGTACTGTATTCTTGGGTGGCGCGGGCCCGTTCTTGTTTAGAGGATCCGAGGGTAGGTTGGTATATGTAGGTCGGGGACCTGCATATGTCGTGTGGTCTAGAATCCCCAGCTGGGTTTAATCGGTTCGAATCGTCGTTGCTCCTCGGTTATGGAGACTCACTTCTCTGTTCATCATCATAGTACTAATAACTGGAACTCTAATAAGGCTTGTGAAGGTGTTGGATATGAAGTTTCATGATCTCAGCATGGATGTGTATGTGTGTTAGCATTTTCACCATCGTCGAGTTGATCCACATCAACTCCAACTTCATCTCCTTTATAAATATGCCAACACCACCAAGTGTACACCACTATGTGTATGTGTGTTAGCATTTTCACAATCATTTTTCAAAGGATTAGCCACTCAACTTGCCAGACCACTCAATCCTAGCAACGATGCAAAGTTAGATCACTCAAGTGGCACTAGATGACCGATATGCAAACAAGTTTACCCCTCTTGATAGTATGGCCATCGATCCTAAACCCGGTCACAAACTTCTCTACACACCTATGACCAGTGAAATGAAATGCCCTAGGTTATACCTTTGCCTTGCGCATTCCATTCCATCTCCTCCAATGTCAATGCAACACATGCACCAACATGATCAACAATGATATGATCCACTCCATATCATCACGTGATCATATTGGTTCATCGATCTTGACTTCACTTGCTTTTCACCATTGCCTTCATCCATCGGCGCCAAGTCTTGCTCAAGCTTCACCGCCATGCGGTCCATCGCTCCAAAGCCTTCAACTTGTCCTTCACGCTTGCAACCGGTCCATCAAGCCAAGTCTTGTCTTGATCTTCTTCACCTTGATCACATGACTCAATGTCATGTCTCATGTGCAATAAGCTCCTTCATCATAACATCTCCAAACTATTTTCACCTTCACGGCATATGTTGCTCACACACATGTACTTGTGGACTAATCACCTGTGTATCTCACATAAACACAATTAGTCCACCTTGTGTTGTCACTCAATTACCAAAACCACACAAGGACCTTTCAGCTGGAATGTTGAAAGCTCTAGTTTGATTTTGGTGAATTGATGAAACCCTAAGTGCTAACCTAGTTTATCAAAGTGATTATAAGATAGGTGACACTACTCCAAGTAATAAAGAAATTTTGAAGATCATGATGATGGTGATGCCATGGTGATGATCAAGCGCTTCGACTTGAAAAGAAGAAAGAGAAAAACAAAAGGCTCAAGGCAAAGGTATAAATGGTAGGAGCTATTTTGTTTTGGTGATCAAGACACTTAGAGAGTGTGATCACATTTAGGTTCGATAGTCATACTATTAAGAGGGGTGAAACTTGTATCAGAATGCGGTTATCAAAGTGCCACTAGATGCTCTAACTCATTGCATATGCATTTAGGATCTAGTGGAGTGCTAACACCCTTGAAAATGTTTATGAAAATATGCTAACACATGTGCACAAGGTGATACACTTGGTGGTTGGCACATTTGAGCAAGGGTTAGGAACTTCACCGGTGGAGTGACCGGACAGTCCGACGGTGCCACCGATGCCCTAGACAGAAAAGATAGAGGTCATTGTAAGTGACCGGACGCTGGTCTCAGAAGGACCGGCACGTCCGATCAGTAGAAGCAGCGAAGACGCTAGCATGGTCTCTAACCAGATGCTAGGTCACTTAGTGACCAGACGCTGGAGGGCTGCGTCTGGTCCCACCGACGTGGCAGCGCACAGAGGAGTCACCATGTGATCGGACGCTGGGTGTGTCCTATCGAGCTTGACCGGACGCGTCCGGTCGTGAAAAGTCATCTCTAGATGCTTACTAGAAATGATCGGACGTTGGGGTTCTACGTCCGGTCACTTCGAGCTGCTGCGTCCGGTCATCACTTGACCGTTGAGATCAAGCGATCAACATTTGAAGAGAGGGTACACGTAGCACGCATCACGTGACCGGATGCTAAGGTCCAGCGTCCGATCGATATGACCGGAGTTTCTGGTCACCCCGTGTGTGCCTAGTGAAGGGGTACAATGGCTCTATTTCATGGGGGCTTCTATTTTAGCCCCATAGCTGGCTCAAGCTCACCCTCTTGGCCATTTACATTAACATAGCAACCTTGTGAGCTTAGCCAAAGCCCTCCCACTCATCTCCATCATAGATTCATCATCTTTGTGAGATTGGGAGAGAATCCAAGTGAATTGCTTGAGTGTTTGCATCTAGAGGCACTTGGTGTTTGTGTTTCGTTGTGGAATTCGCTTGTTACTCTTGGTGGTTGCCACCACCTAGATGGCTTGGAGCACCGAGGATCGTCAAGCAGAGAGTGGTGATTGTCTCCGGCTCCGATCATGGTGATTGTGAGGGGTTCTTGACCTTTCCCCGGCGGAGAGCCAAAAGGTACTCTAGTGGATTACTCATGGCTTATGTGATCCTCATCTTGTGTTGGTTGTGCGGCACCCTATTGAGGGTTTGGCGTGTGATGCCAATTAACGCATGAACCTCCAAGTGAGTGAATCGCCACAACGAGGACTAGCTTGCCACCAAGCAAGTGAACCTCGGTAAAAAATCATTGTGTCATCATTTGATTCCGAGGTGATTGGTTTTCATTGTTATTCATTCTTGTGATTGATTGGCTCCTTCCTCGACACGGCGGTATAACCTTCTTGCTCACTCTCTTTACATTACCGCAAACTAGTTGTCAAGCTCTTTAGTGTAGCTAGTTGTGAGAGCTTGTTAGTTTGGTTAGTGTAGCTCTTTAGTTAGCATTTGAGAGCACACTAACTTAGTGTAGTGACATAGTTATTCTATGGATAGAAACTACATAAACTAGAATTATGGTAGGTGGCTTGTATTTTTAGTAGGCTAGCACAACACTCGCTTCACCTCATAATTGTCTAACCGGTTTGTTAAGTGTTGTTGTAGAAAAATTTTAATAGGCTATTCACTCCCCCTCTAGCCATTATGACCTTTTAAGTGGTATCAGAGCTGAGGTCACCGTGATTTGAGGCTTAACAACCTTCAGTGTAAAAATGGCTCAAATCAACAACACCAAGAAGCCACCCCAATTTGATGGCTCAAATTATCCCTATTAGAAAGCTAAGATGACAACTTATATCAAGTCAATCAATAGGAAGGTTTGGAAGGTGGTAGAGACAAAGATTGAGATTGAAGATGAAGAGGCTCCCACCACCATCGAAGAAATACTACTTCAAAATAATGACATTGCTCTTAGTGCCATCCATGATGTTTTGGATGAGAGAACATTTGAGCAAATCAAGAACATTGAGAGAGCTCATGAGGCATGGAAGAAGTTGGAAGAATCATTTGAGGGCACTCAAGCCGTGAAGGGTGCAAAGGCATACATTCTCAAAGAGAAGTTTGCAAGCTTCAAGATGAAGGAGGATAAGAGTGTGCTAGAGACGTTCCATAGGCTTCAAGTGCTTGTCAATGATCTCAAAGCACTTGTAGATGAGGTGAAGTTCAAGGACTTCTCCCACAAGTTCTTGAGATGCTTACCTTCAAGATTTGGCACATTGGTCACTATTCTAGTGAGGAGTGGTTTGGACACCATGACATCAAACCAAGTGTTGGGAGATATAATGACCGATGATACATATAGAGATGATGATGAGAAGGAAGAAAAGAAGGAGAAGAAAGATGAGAAGAAGGATGAGAAGAAGAAGAGTGTGGCATTCAAGGCCACATCATCCAAGGGCAAGGCAAAGCAAGATACATCAAGTGAAGATGATGGTTCATGGGATGATGATGATGATGAGAAGATGGCTCTCTTTGTCAAGAAATTTGGCAAATTCATGATGAAGAAAGGGTACCATGCTAGAAGAAAGAAATCTTCATCCAAAAACAAGAAAGAGTCAAGAAGGTGATTCAAATGTGGAAGCAAAGATCATCTTGTTTCTCAATGTCCATACAATAGCGACAATGATGATGACAACAAGAAGAACAAGAAGAAGGACAAGAAGGAAAAGAAAGAGAAGAAGGACAAGATGACCTTCAAGAAGAAGAAGGGTGGTTCATATGTGGTCACTTGGGATAGTGATGCTTCCTCAAGTGATGATGATGATAGTGATGATGACAAGACCACCAAGAAGAAGGCACTTGCAAGCATTGCAATCAATGAGAAGCCTTCTCTCTTCGACACTCCATCATGCTTCATGGCTAAGGCCACTAAGGTATAAATTTGTGATGATGGAAGTGATGAGGAACATGATAATGAAAAAGAAAATGAAAGTGATAGTGATGATGATGAACCTACCATGGATGAACTATTTGACATACTAGAAGATGCTAAAGAACACTTTGACATCAAGAGAAGGGAATGCAAAAGCTTGCATAAGGAACTAAAAGCCCTTAAGCAAGCCTTTGATGAGCTCAATGCATCTCATGAGAGGCTAGAGGAATCCCATGAGAAGCCTAGCAAGGCTCACAAAAAGCTTGAAAAGGCTCATTCCTCTTTGTTTGATGAGCAAAATAAAAAGAAGCATGTTGAAACTTGCCATGTAGGCTTGACTTGTGATATAATTGATGAATCATTATCCATGTCTGTCATTGTTGCTCCCACTAACCCTTCTTGTAGTACTTCTACTTCCACCTCATCTAGTAGTGATGGTTTCACTTGTGATGCCTCACTAATGGTTGAGAATGAGAACCTCAAGAAGGAGGTCAATAAGCTCACTCA
Source organism: Miscanthus floridulus (assembly GCF_019320115.1). Classification (NCBI taxonomy): domain Eukaryota; kingdom Viridiplantae; phylum Streptophyta; class Magnoliopsida; order Poales; family Poaceae; genus Miscanthus; species Miscanthus floridulus. The sequence goes on from NC_089597.1 coordinate 45,747,759, forward strand.
CACCTTGGCTAAGGCCTATGGTGGTGAGGGCTGCTTGCTTATGTGCTTGGGTAGCCAAAGAGCTTCTCTCTACAAAGAGGGATTGGGCTATACCCCCAAGAAAGGCAAGGCGGCCTTTGCTCCTCACTAGACTAGTTTTGTGAAGAACAATGGTCAGTTTTGCGCTAGTTGCAAGCAAGTTGGTCATAAAGAGCATGAATGTAAAAATAAGAGCAAAAATGCTAATGTATCCTCCATTAAGCTTGATTCTTTCTATATGCTTACCAAGGGTGCAAATGGTGTAAAGGCTAAGTTCATTGGTAAACCATGGATGGGCTCAAAGAAGAAAGACATTTTGGTACCAAAGAGCTTAGTAACTAACCTTCAAGGACCCAAGCAAGTTTGGGTACCTAAAAAGAATTGATCTTCTTTTGTAGGTCAATTATAAAGCCTTAGGAAGGCATTAGGTTCTTGATAGTGGGTGTACTCAACACATGACCGGTGATGCAAGAATGTTCAACTCAATCAATACCAATGGCAATGATGGTTATGATAGTATCACATTTGGTGACAATGGCAAAGGCAAGGTCAAAGGGCTTGGTAAGATTGCAATATCCAATGACATGAGCATATCCAATATGTTGCTAGTAGAGAGCTTGAACTTTAATTTGCTATCCGTGGCTCAATTGTGTGATCTTGGATTCAAATGCATATTTGGGGTAGATGATGTAGAGATTATAAGTGTAGATGGCTCTAATTTGATCTTCAAAGGCTTTAGATATGAGAATCTATACTTGGTTGATTTCAATGCTAGTGAAGCTAAATTATCTACATGCTTGTTCACTAAGTCTAGCATGGGTTGGTTATGGCATAGAAGGCTTGGTCATGTTGGAATGAAACAATTGAATAGATTTGTTAAGCATGACTTGGTTAGAGGCTTGAAAGATGTTGTGTTTGAAAAGGATAAGCTTTGTAGCTCTTGTCAAGCCGGCAAACAAGTTAGAAACACCCATTCTAAGAAAAGCATGATGAACACTAGTAAAGCATTTGAGTTATTGCACATGGTTTTGTTTGGGCCAACTCAATACACTAGCATTGGTGGTAACAAATATGGCTTTGTGATAGTGGATGATTACACTAGATACACATGGGTATTCTTTCTAGTGGACAAAAGTGATGTGTTTGCAACATTTAAATCATTTGTCAAGGGCATTCACAATGAGTTTGAAACAACCATCAAGAGAGTTAGAAGTGACAATGGTGGTGAGTTCAAGAATACTAGAATTGATGAGTTATGTGATGAATTTGGAATTAGACATTAATTCTCGACCAAGTACACTCCACAATCAAATGGCCTTGTTGATAGAAAGAATATAACACTCATTGATATGGCAAGGTCTATGCTTAGTGAGTACAATGTGAGTCAATCTGTTTGGGCTAAAGTTATCAACATAGCTTGCTATTGTAGCAACCACCTCTATTGTCACCCATTGAAAGAGAAGACACCATATGAGCTCTTGAATGGTAGAAAGCCCAACATTGCATATTTTTAGGTCTTTGGTTGCAAATGCTATATCTTAAAGAAAGGCACTAGATTGGGCAAGTTTGACAAGAAATGTGATGAAGGATTCTTACTTGGTTATTCCACTACAAGCAAAGCATATAGAGTTTGGAATTTGGATAGTGGTACTCTTGAGGAAGTTCATGATGTTGAATTTGATGAAACCAAGGGTTCACAAGTAGAGAATGAGAACTTGGAAGATGTTAGAGGCATTCAACTTTCAAATGCCATGAAGAACATGGATGTTGGTGAATTGAGGCCTGGGCAAGTGAATGATGACGAAGATGATCAAGTGCAAGTGCTCTCCAACTCAAATGTGCAAGATGATACAAATCAAGCTAGTACAAGTGGCTCTCATGACAATGAACAAGATCAAGTGGCTAGTACATCATCTCAACCAAATGATCAAGCAAGTGCAAGCAATCAATTTCCAATACTCCAACCAACAAATATTGCAAGGGATCATCCATTGGACACTATAATTGGTAAGATTTCTAGAGGTGTGCAAACAAGATCAAGATTAGCTTTATTTTGTGAGCATTTCTCATTTGTGTTATCCATTGAACCAAAGAAGATAGATGAAGCATTGAAGGATGTTGATTGGGTGAATGCTATGCATGAAGAATTGAATAACTTCACAAGAAATCAAGTAGGGGAATTAGTAGAGAGACCAAAGGGACACAATATGATTGGAACCAAATGGGTCTTTAGAAACAAGCAAGATCAAGATGGGATAGTAGTAAGGAACAAAGCTAGATTAGTAGCACAAGGCTATACACAAGTTGAAGATCTTGACTTTGGAGGAACATATGCCCCGGTTGCTAGATTAGAAGCAATTAGAATCTTGCTAGCCTATGCTTGTGCCCACAACATCAAGCTCTACCAAATGGATGTCAAGAGTGTATTTCTCAATGGTTACATCAATGAAGAAGTATATGTTGAGCAACCTCCCGGTTTTGAAGATGACAAGAAGCCCGACAATGTGTACAAGTTGGAGAAGGCATTGTATGGTTTGAAGCAAGCACCTAGAGCATGGTATAAGAGATTGAGGGACTTCATACTCTCTAAAGGGTTCATGATAGGCAAGGTTGACACCACTCTTTTCATCAAGAAGATTGGAAAAGATTTATTTGTGTTGCAAATCTATGTTGATGACATCATATTTGGATCAACAAATCAAGACTTTTGTGATGAGTTTGGAAAGATGATGGCTAGTGAGTTTGAGATGTCCATGATTGGAGAGTTAAGTTACTTCCTTGGTCTTCAAATCAAGCAATTGAAGAATGGTACATTTGTGAGTCAAGGCAAATATATCAAGGACATGATCAAGAAGTTTGGCATGAGTGATAGTAAAGTCATTAGCACACCAATGAGAATAAATGGCAACTTAGATAGTGATGCAAGTGGCAATATGGTGGATCAAAAATTGTATCGGTCTATGATTGGTAGCCTACTCTATGTGACCGCATCAAGGCCGGATGTCATGTTTAGTGTATGCATGTGTGCAAGATTTCAAGCCTCACCAAGACAAAGTCATTTGAAGGCTACAAAGAGAATATTGAGGTACTTGAAGCATACACAAAATGTTGGTTTGTGGTATCCCAAAGGAGCAAAGTTTGAGCTAGTTGGTTACTCCGACTCGGATTATGCGGGATGCAAGGTTGAAAGAAAGAGCACCTTAGGTACATGTCAATTATTGGGAAGATCACTTGTTTCATGGTCATCAAAGAAGCAAAATAGTGTTGCATTATCAACCGCCAAAGCCGAATACATATCCGTAGGTAGTTGTTGTGCACAAGTACTTTGGATGAAGGCCAGTTTGAGTGACTTTGGAATCAAGTTCAAGAAAGTGCCATTGCTATGTGACAATGAGAGTGCAATCAAGTTGACCAACAATCCGGTTCAACATGCAAGAACAAAACACATTGATGTTCGCCACCATTTCATAAGAGACCACCAACAAAAAGGGGACATTTGCATTGAGAGTGTAGGCACCAAGGATCAACTTGCCGATATATTCACCAAGCCATTGGATGTGAAAAGGTTTTGCAAGCTAAGGAATAAGTTGAACATATTGGATTTCTCAAATATGTGTTGATGCACCCCCACTTATATGACATGCCTCTCCTTCGAGCAATCCAAGGTAAAAGTTAATTGACATGGCATACATCCTTGCTAAGGACATGATTAGTGCATCTAGTCATCTCTCAATTTTAATAGGCTCATTCATGAAAATCAAATGATTTTGATGATTGTATGGTACCACTATTGCTTCTATGCTTGACTTGATCTAGTGGTAGCATATGACATGTTTGTGGGCTTGTAAACCTAGTGCTTGATCTAGAAAATGAGCTCTAAGTGTTTAGCTCAACATGGTACAAGATAACCCTTATTTGGAGGTGTGAAAAAACTTGTCCTTGGATCAAACCAAGTTAAATATTTTTGGCAAATGATCTAGATTGGACCAAATTTTGGGAATATGATCCTCACCCTATTGATTGACATTGACAATCCTAACCTATCTATACTTTAAGCCTTTGTGGTCATTGATGACAAAGGGGGAGAAATAGTGTACAAAGATAGTGAAAAGACAACAAAGGGGGAGAATTTGACATAGGAGGAGAGATATGACAAAGAAAAAAGATCGACATAGGGGGAGAGATGACAAAGAAAAGAGACCAATTAAAATTTTAAGTACACAAGTAGGGGGAGCAAGCTCATGAACTTGTATGGTGCATTTGAATGTGCATTTCATATGTTTGCTTGCATGGCACAAGTTTTAAATTTCAATATCCATGCTTGTGTGGTGTATGCTAGTTGTAGGTTTGAATGATGAAATGGAAATCTAGCATGCATAGGTTATCTAGTGATTTCATTTCCAAGTGTTTTCAAGTGGTATCTAGCTAACCATGGTGCTAAGGATGGTATAATGGTGCACTTCAATTGGTATCACGCTTCAAAGGTCCATCTTTTATACCTTAGCATCATTTGGTAGACATTGTCTCCTATATTTCCTATCTAAGCATATGTGCAAGCTTCAATCCAAACTCTTAGCACATATGTAGGGGGAGCAATTGCTACCATTTGGAGTTCATGAAACTTGTCCATATCCTTTTACACATAGTAAATATGCTTGGACAAGCAACATGGATTCAATTGAATTTTAATTAATATCTTTGTGAAAGGGTTGTCATCAATTACCAGAAAGGGGAGATTGAAAGCTCTAGTTTGGTTTTGGTGAATTGATGAAACCCTAAGTGCTAACCTAGTTTATCAAAGTGATTATGAGATAGGTGGCACTACTCCAAGTAATGAAGAAATTGTGAAGATCATGATGATGGTGATGCCATGGTGATGATCAAGCGCTTCGACTTGAAAAAAAGAAAGAGAAAAACAAAAGGCTCAAGGCAAAGGTATAAATGGTAGGAGCTATTTTGTTTTGGTGATCAAGACACTTAGAGAGTGTGATCAAATTTAGGTTCGATAGCCATACTATTAAGAGGGGTGAAACTCATATCGGAATGCGGTTATCAAAGTGCCACTAGATGCTCTAACTCATTGCATATGCATTTAGGATCTAGTGGAGTGCTAACACCCTTGAAAATGTTTGTGAAAATATGCTAACACATGTGCACAAGGTGATACACTTGGTGGTTGGCACATTTGAGCAAGGGTTAGGAACTTCACCGGCGGAGTGTCCGCCCATAGAGTGCGGATAGTCCGACGGTGACACCGGCGCCCTAGACAGAAAAGATGGAGGTCACTGTAAGTGACTGGATGCTAGTCTCGAAAGGACCGATGCGTTCGATCAGTAGAAGCAGCGAAGACACTGGCGTCAGTCTCTGACCGGACACTGGGTCACTTAGTGACCGAACGCTGGAGGGCTACATCCGGCCCCACTGATGTGGCAGCACATAGAGGAGTCGCCATGTGATCAGACGCTGGGTGTGTCCGGTCGAGCTTGACTGGACACGTCTGGTCATGAAAAGTCGTCTCTGGATGCTTACTAGAAATGACCGGATGCTGGGGTTCTACGACCGGTCACTTTGAGCTGCTGCGTCCGGTCATCACTTGACCGTTGAGATCGGGCGATCAACATTTGAAGAGAGGGGACACATGGCACACATCGCATGACCGGACACTGAGGACCAGCATCCGGTCGATATGACCGGAGCATCCGGTCACCCCGTGTTGTGCCTAGTGAAGGGGTACAATGGCTCTATTTCATGGGGGCTTCTATTTAAGCCCCATAGCCAGCTCAAGCTCACCCTCTTGGCCATTTACATTAACATAGCAACCTTGTGAGCTTAGCCAAAGCCCTCCCACTCATCTCCATCATTGATTCATCATCTTTGTGAGATTAGGAGAGAATCTAAGTGAATTGCTTGAGTGTTTGCATCTAGAGGCACTTGGTGTTTGTGTTTCGCTGTGGGATTCGCTTGTTACTCTTGGTGGTTGCCGCCACCTAGATGGCTTGGAGCACCGAGGATCTTTGAGCAGAGAGTGGTGATTGTCTTTGGCTCTGATCATGGTGATTGTGAGGGGTTCTTGACCTTTCCCTGGCAGAGAACCAAAAGGTACTATAGTGGATTGCTCATGGCTTGTGTGATCCTCATCTTGTGTTGGTTGTGCGGCACCCTATTGAGGGTTTGGCGTGTGATGCCAATTAGCTCGTGAACCTCCAAGTGAGTGAATCGCCACAACGAGGACTAGCTTGCCGCCAAGCAAGTAAACCTCGGTAAAAAATCACTGTGTCATCATTTGATTCTGAGGTGATTGGTTTTCATTGTTATTCATTCTTGTGATTGATTGACTCCTTCCTTGACACGGCGGTATAACCTTCTTGCTCACTCTCTTTACATTACCACGAACTAGTTGTCAAGCTTTTTAGTGTAGCTAGTTGTGAGAGCTTGTTAGTTTGGTTAGTGTACCTCTTTAGTTAGCATTTGAGAGCACACTAACTTAATGTAGTGACAGTTATTCTGTGGATAGAAACTACATATACTAGAATTGCAGTAGGTGGCTTGTATTTTTAGTAGGCTAGCACAACACTCGCTTCGCCTCATAATTGTCTAACCGATTTGTTAAGTGTTGTTGTAGAAAATTTTTAATAGGCTATTCACCCGCCCTCTAGCCATTAGGACCTTTCAAGTGGTATCAGAGCCGAGGTCACCGTGATTTGAGGCTTAACAACCTTCGGTGTAAAAATGGCTCAAATCAACAACACCAAGAAGCCACCCCAATTTGATGGCTCAAATTATCCCTATTGGAAAGCTAAGATGACAGCTTATATCAAGTCAATCAATAGGAAGGTTTGGAAGGTGGTAGAGACAAAGATTGAGACTAAAGATGAAGAGGCTCCCACCACCATCAAAGAAATACTACTTCAAAATAATACCATTGCTCTTAGTGCCATCCATGATGCTTTGGACGAGAGAACATTTGAGCAAATCAAGAACATTGAGAGAGCGCATGAGGCGTGAAAGAAGTTGAAAGAATCATTTGAGGGCACTCAAGCCATGAAGGGTGCAAAGGCATACATTCTCAAAGAGAAGTTTGCAAGCTTCAAGATGAAGGAGGATGAGAGTGTGCCAGAGATGTTCCATAGGCTTCAAGTGCTTGTCAATGATCTCAAAGCACTTGTAGATGAGGTGAAGGACAAGGACTTCTCCCACAAGTTCTTGAGATGCTTACCTTCAAGATTTGGCACATTGGTCACTATTCTAGTGAGGAGTGGTTTGGACACCATGATACCAAACCAAGTGTTGGGAGATATAATAACCGATGATACATATAGAGATGATGATGAGAAGGAAGAAAAGAAGGAGAAGAAAGATGAGAAGAAGGATGAGAAGAAGAAGAGTGTGGCATTCAAGGCCACATCATCCAAGGGCAAGGCAAAGCAAGATACATCAAGTGAATATGATGGTTCATGGGATGATGATAATGATGAGAAGATGGCTCTCTTTGTCAAGAAATTTGGCAAATTCATGATGAAGAAAGGGTACCGTGCTAGAAGAAAGAAATCTTCATCCAAAAACAAGGAAGAGTCAAGAAGGTGCTTCAAATGTGGAAGCAAAGATCATCTTGTTGCTCAATGTCCATACAATAGCGACAATGATGATGACAACAAGAAGAACAAGAAGGACGAGAAGGAAAAGAAAGAGAAGAAGGACAAGATGACCTTCAAGAAGAAGAAGGGTGGTTCATATGTGGTCACTTAGGATAGCGATGCTTCCTCAAATGATGATGATGATAGTGATGATGATGATAGTGATGATGACAAGACCACCAAGAAGAAGGCACTTGCAAGCATTGCAATCAATGAGAAGCCTTCTCTCTTCGACACTCCATCATTTTTGGTGGCTAAGGCCACTAAGGTACAAATTTGTGCCAGACATTCTAAGAGAAGTCACCGAGCATGCCTTGAAAATTAGGCCAGGCTCCATGTCGGTGAAGCAGCGCCTGCATTGCTTCAACAAGGAGAAGCACAGGGCCATTGGTGAGGAGATTGTAAAGCTTTTGGCGACTAGGTTCATCAAGGAAGTATACCACCCCGAGTGATTAGCCAATCCCGTTCTAGTACGAAAAAAGAGTGGGAAATGGAGAATGTGTGTCGACTACATGGGTCTCAACAAAGCATGTCTAAAGGATCTGTTTCCTTTGCCACACATAGACCATGTAGTAGACTCAACCTTAGGGTGCGAAACCCTTTGCTTACTTGATGCATACTCCGGGTACCATCAAATCACAATGAAAGAGTCATACCAGCTCGTGACATCTTTCATCACCCCATTTGGATTGTTCTACTACATCATGATGCCATTTGGTCCAAAAACACGGGGGCTACGTACCAGTATTGTATGCTCAATTGTTTCGGGGGCCTCATCGGGCGAACCATTGAGGCCTATGTGGATGACATCATGGTCAAGTCCAAATGGGCTGACCACGTCATAGCTGACCTAGAGCAGACCTTCGTGAAACTCTGAGCAAACAGCATTAAGCTCAACCCCGAGAAGTGCATTTTCGAGGTCCCAAGGGGTATGCTACTGGGTTTCATCATCTCTGAGCATGGCATCGAAGCCAACCTAGAGAAGATCTCAGCCATCATGAGGATGGGCCCGATTCAGAACATAAAGGGGGTACAATGAGTTATAGGGTGCCTTGTCATGCTCAGCCACTTTATCTCATGCCTCAACGAACGAGGTCTCCCCCTCTATCGACTCCTAAAGAAGGCCGACCGTTTTGAATGGACGCCTGAGGCATAGGAGGCACTTGACACGGTCAAGCAGCTTCTGACGATGGCCCCAATCCTGATCCCTCTGACCGACGAGGAACCACTTCTATTCTACATTGAGGCCACCACACAAGTGGTCAGCGCCGCCCTGGTGGTGGAGCAAGAAGAAGAGGGACATGCCCTCAAAGTGCAGTGTCCCATGTACTTCATTAGCGAGGTCTTGTTTGATTCTAAGTCTCGCTACCCCCAAATCCAAAAACTCATGTACGCCATCCTCATTGCTAAGAGGAAGTTACATGACTACTTTGAGTCGCATCCATTGATGGTCGTGACGTCCTTCCCTATCAGCGAGGTTGCCCAAAACGAGATGCCACAGGAAGAATCACAAAGTGGGCACTCGAGCGGATGGGTCAAGGCATTTTGTATGTCCCTCAGACAACCATCAAGTCCCAAGTGCTAGCTGATTTCATTGCAGAGTGGACCAAGGTCCAACTACCTCCAGCAGTCGTCAACCAAGAGTATTGGATGATGTACTTCGATGGATTGTTGATGAAGAAAGGCGCCAGCACAGGACTGGTCTTCATTTCACCCCTCGGGGTATGCATGAGGTACATGGTTCACATCCATTTCCCTCCTCCAACAATATGGCCGAGTATGAGGCACTCATCAACGGCCTACGCATTGCCGTCATGCTAGGTATCCGACGGCTCAACATCTGGGGTGACTCCCAGCTGGTCATCAACCAAGTCATTAAGGAATCAAGCTGCCACAACGCCAAGATGGCTGCATATTGCTAAGAGGTCCGCCAGCTAGAGGACAAGTTCGATGGTCTTGAGCTCAATCACATCCCGAGGTGTCTCAACGAGGCGGCTAACACGCGGGCGAAAACGGTGTCTAGCCGAGAGCCAAATTCAACGGGCGTCTTCGCTAGTGATTAGTACAAGCCCTCGATCCACTACAAGGAGCCAGAACAAGCCGGTGATGGGCCACCTACCCTATTCTCAGGGGCTAACTAGCCGTTGGCTCCATACGACCCTGAAGTCATGGAGCTTGACAAGGATTTAGCAAGAGAGCTCGACCCTCTAGCCGACTGGAGGACAACTTACCTCAACTACCTCCTCCGTGTGGCACTGTCGATGGACAAAATGGAGGCTCAGCAGCTAGCATGTCATGCCAAGTCCTTTGTCCTTATTAAGGGCGAGTTCTATAGGTAAAGCCACACTAGGATCCTATAGCACTGCATCCCCATCGAACAAGGGAAGCGGTTGCTGAGCGACATCCACGGTGGGGTCTACAATTACCATGCCGTGCCTAGAACCCTGGTCAAAAATGTGTTCTAGCAAGGCTTCTTCTTGCCGACCACGGTAGCCGACGCTGAACGTATCATGCGCACCTATGAAGGGTGTCAATACTACACTCGGTAGACCCACCTACTGGCCCAAGCACTCCAAATGATCCCCATCACGTGGCCATTCATAGTCTAGGGGCTCGATCCGGTCGGACCTCTCAAGAGGACGCTTAGGGGCTATACGCACTTGCTTGTCACCGTAGATAAGTTTACAAAGTGGATAGAGGCTCGACCAATCTCTGTGATCAATTCTGAGCAAGCCATGTTGTTCTTCCTCAACATCGTCCATCGCTTTGGGGTCCTGAACTCCATCATCACGGACAATGATATGCAGTTCACCAAAAAGAAGTTCCTCCGATTCTATGACGATTATCACATCCATGTTGATTGGGCCGCCGTGGCACACCCCTGCACGAATGGGCTAGTCGAGCGCGCAAACAACATGGTCCTACAAGGCCTCAAGCCTAGGATCTTCCACCAGTTGAAAAAGTTTGGCGGACGATGGGTCATGGAGCTTCCTGCGGTGCTCTGGAGCCTGAGCACGACACCGAGCTGGGCCACCAGCTACACACCATTCTTCATGGTCTATGGTTCCAAGGCTATCCGCCCAACTGACCTTGATTATGGAGCATCGAGGGGCAGGGCATATGATGAACAGGGAGCCGAGGTGTCCCTTGAGGATGCCATAGACCAGCTAGATGAAGCATGCGATGTTGCCCTCCTCCGCTTGGCCAAGTACCAGTAGGTGTTACACCGGTACCACAGCCGTTGAGTGTAGGGTCGAGCATTTAACATAGAGGACCTGGTGCTCCACCTCATCTAGAGCAACAAGAACCACCACAAGCTCTCTCTGCTATGGGAGGGACCGTACGTCGTCGTGGAGGTACTCCGACCAGGCACCTACAAGCTCAAGACCATCGATGGCAAAGTCTTCATCAATGCTTGGAACATCGAACAACTATGTCATTTTTACCCTTAATATATGCACACTTTCTCTTATCAGTTTTGCTACCAACTCCTCGATCTTCAGTGACACCCGACCCTAACAACGGCAGGGGGTCGGGCCTCACTCGGGGGCTGATATGAGCATATCTATCCGGCAGACATTCTCTACGCCTAACACTTTCTCACGTTAAGACCTAGAAGCAAGGGTTACAGAAACAGACACTGAGTAAAACTAGTCAGACTGCAAGAAACCTACGCCCCAGGGGCTACGACGTTTTTGCTCACCAGCGTGATAAAAGTTTTTTCTGCACCCCGAGCTTTTCTAGCCTTAACTACGGAAAGAGACGATACGCGTCTAAGAGTATATCCACCTGGCAAACATTCTCTATGCCCGACTGAAAGGTCCTAATGGCTAGAGGGGGGTGAATAGCCTATTAAAAATTTCTACAACAACACTTAGCAAACCGGTTAGACAAATAAAAGGTGAAGCGAGTGTTGGACTAGCCTACTACAAATGCAAGCCACCTACCACAATTCTAGCTTATGCAGTCTCTATCCACACAATGGCTATGTGACTACACTAAGTTAGTGTGCTCTCGAAAGCTAACTAAAGAGCCACACTAACCAAACTAATAAGCTCTCATGACTAGCTACACTAAAGAGCTTGACAACTAGTTTGCAGTAATGTAAAGAGAGAGAGCAAGATGGATATACCGCCAAGTCAAGGAATGAACCAATCAATCACAAGAATGAAGACCAATCACCTCGAAATCAAATGATGACACAATGATTTTTACCAAGGTTCACTTGCTTGGCGGCAAGCTAGTCCTTGTTGTGGTGATTCACTCACTTAGAGATAGACGCACTAATTAGCATCACACGCCAAACCCTCAATAGGGTGCCACACAACCAACACAAGATGAGGATCACACAAGCCACGAGCAATTTATTAGAGTACCTTTTGGCTCTCCACCAGGGAAAGGTCAATAACCCCTCACAATCACCACGATCGGAGCCGAAGACAATCACCAACCTCCGCACGACGATCCTCACTGCTCCAAGCCATCTAGGTGGAGGCAACCACCAAGAGTAACAAGCCAAACCCACAACGAAACACGAACACCAAGTGCCTCTAGATGCAAACACTCAAGCAATGCACTTGGATTCATTCCCAATCTCACAAAGATGATGAATCAATGATGGAGATGAGTGGGAGGGCTTTGGATAAGCTCACAAGGTTGTTATGTCAATGTAAATGGCCAAGAGAGTGAGCTTGAGCTGGCCAAGGGATTTAAATAGAGAGCCCCCCATGAATAGAGCCGTTGGCTCCACTGTTTAGTGAAACACGGGCTAACCGGATGTGCCAGTCAGGTTGATCGGAGACAGGACCCCAGCGTCCGGTTGTCCGATGCTTGCCACGTGTCATCAGCCACAAATGCTGAATGCTCAATCTTAATGGCTAGTCTGCTTCGCGCCACGTGTTAAGTTGGGACTGGACGCACTGCTTAAAGTGATCGGACGCTCCATCACTAGAGTTCGGTCATTTCTAGTAAGGCACCAGAGCCGATTTTTCATGACCGGACGCGTCCGATCATAGGCGACCGGACATAGACCAGAGTCCGGTCCTTACTGGCCTGTTCAGATGCTTTCATCAGCGTATGTCATCACCTAACCGGATGTACCCCCAGCATGTCCGGTCCAATTTCTTCTTAGCATCCGGTCAAAGGACCGAGGGCGGCCTTCACTGCGCACTACTAACCGGATGCAGGGTCAGAGTTCGATCACTGCCCAAGGCAGAATCCGGTCAATACGAAATTGATCCTTTTGACCCGAAAGTTCACCACCCTTGATCAAATGTGCCAACCACCAAGTGTAACACTTCGTGCATGTGTGTTAGCATATTTTCACAACCATTTTCAAGGGTGTTAGCACTCCACTAGATCCTAAATGCATATGCAATAAGTTAGAGCATCTAGTGGCACTTTGATAACTACATTTCGATATGAGTTTCACCCCTCTTAATAGTTTGGCTATCGATCCTAAATGTGATTACACTCGCTAAGTATCTTGATCACTTAATCCAAAAAGCTCCTATCAATTTCACCTTTGCCTTGAGCTTTTTATTTTTCTCTTTCTTGTTTTCTAAGTCCAAGCACTTGATCATCACTATGGTATTACCATCATCATGTCATGATCTTCATTTGCTTCACTACTTGGAGTAGTGCTACCTATCTGTTAATCACTTTGATAAACTAGGTTAGCACTTAGGGTTTCATCAATTCACCAAAACCAAACTAGAGCTTTCAATATCCCCTTTTTGGTAATTGATGACAACCCTTACACAAAGATATAAATTGAAATTTAATTGAATCCATGTTGCTTGCCCAAGCATATTTACCATGTGTAAAAGGATATGGATAAGTTTCATGAATCCCAAATGGTAGCAATTGCTCCCCCTAATATGTGCTAAGAGTTTGGATTGTAGCTTGCACATATGCTTAGATAGGAAATATAGGAGAAAATGTCTACCAAATGATGCTAAGGTATAAAAGATGGACCTTTGAAGCGTGATACCAATCATAGCGCACCAATATACCATCCTTAGCACCATGAGTAACTAGATATACACAAAAACTAGAATACCCCATGAGATCAACATTAGAAGCAAGGGTCTAGTTTTCATAATATGAGCATGAGTCTAGTTACTTAACCTATGCATGCTAGTTTTTTATTTTATCATTCAAACCTACAACCAACATAGACCACACAATCATGGATATTGAAATTAAAACTTGTGCCATGCAAGCAAACATATGAAAATGCACATTCAAATGCATCCACCAAGTTTTTGAGCTTGCTCCCCCTACTTGTGTGCTCAAAATTTTTTGATTGATCCCTTACTTTGTCATATCTTTCCCCCTATGTTATCTTTTCACTATCTTTGTACACTATTTCTCTCCCTTTGTCATCAATGACCACAAAGGTTCAAAATATAGATAGGTTGAGATTATCAATGTCAATCAATGGGGTGAGGATCATTTTCTCAAATTTGGTCCAATCTAGATCATTTGCCAAAGACATTTAACTCGGTTTGATCTAAGGACAAGCTTCTTCACACCTCCAAATAAGGGTTATCTTGTACCTTGTTGAGTTAAACACTTAGAGCTCATTTTATTAGAACAAACACTAGGTTTACAAGCCCACAAACATGTCATATGCTACCACTAGATCAAGTCAAGCATAGAAGCAATAGTGGTATCATACAATCATAAAATTCATTTGATTTTCATGAATGAGCCTATTAAATGTGAAAGATGACTAGATGCACTAATCATGTCTTTAGTAAGGATGTTTGCCATGCCAATCAACTTTTACCTTGAATTGCTCAAAGGAGAGGCATGTCATATAAGTGGGGGTGCATCAACACATATTTGAGAAATCCAATATGTTCAACTCATTCCTTAGCTTGTAAAACTTTTTCTTATCTAATGGATTGGTGAATATATCGGCAAGTTGATCTTCGGTGCCCACACTCTCAATGCAAATGTCCACTTTTTGTTGGTGATCTCTTATAAAATGATGACGGATATCAATGTGCTTTGTTCTTGCATGTGGAACTGGGTTGTCGGTTAACTTGATTGCACTCTCATTATCACATAGCAATGACACTTTCTTGAACTTGATTCCAAAGTCATTCAAGGTGACCTTCATCCAAAGTATTTGTGCACAACAACTACCGGCAGATATGTATTCGGCTTCGGCGGTTGATAATACAACACTATTTTGCTTCTTTGATGACCATGAAACAAGTGATCTTCCCAACAATTGACATGTGCCCGAGGTGCTCTTCCTTTCAACCTTGCATCCTGCATAATCCAAGTCGGAGTAACCAACTAGCTCAAACTTTGCTCCTTTGGGATACCACAAACCAACATTTTGTGTATGCTTCAAGTACCTCAATATTCTCTTTGTAGCTTTCAAATAACTTTCTCTTGGTGAGGCTTGAAATCTTGCACACATGCATACACTAAACATGATATCTGGCCTTGATGCGGTCACATAGAGTAGGCTTCCAATCATAGACTGATATAATTTTTGATCCACCATATTGCCACTTGCATCACTATCCAAGTTGCCATTTGTCCCTATTGGTGTGCTAATTGCTTTGCTATCACTCATGCCAAACTTCTTGAGCTTGTCTTTGATGTACTTGCCTTGACACACGAATGTACCATTCTTCAATTGCTTGATTTGAAGACCAAGGAAGTAACTTAACTCTCCAATCATGGATATTTCAAACTCATTAGCCATTATCTTTCTAAATTCTTCACAAAAGTCTTGATTGATTGATCCAAATATGATATCATCAACACAAATAAGTCTTTGCCAATCTTCTTGGTGAAAAAGAGTGGTGTCAACCTTGCCCATCATGAACCCTTTAGAGAGTAGAAATTCCCTCAATCTCTCATACCATGTCTAGATGCTTGCTTCAAGCCATACAATGCCTTCTTCAACTTGTACACATGGTCAGGCTTCTTGTCATCTTCAAAACCGGGAGGTTACTCAACATATACTTTTTCATTGATGTAACCATTGAGAAATGCACTCTTAACATCCATTTGATAGAGCTTGATGTTGTGGGCACAAGCATAGGCTAGTAAGATTCTAATTGCTTCTAATCTAGCAACCGGGGCATTTGTTTCTCCAAAGTTAAGACCTTCAACTTGTGTATATCCTTGTGCTACCAATCTTATTTTGTTCCTTACTACTATCCCATCTTGATCTTGCTTGTTTCTAAAGACCTATTTGGTTCCAAACACATTGTGTCCCTTTGGTCTCTCTACTAATTCTCATACTTCATTTTTTGTGAAGTTATTTAATTCTTCATGCATAGCATTCACCCAATCAACATCCTTCAATGCTTCATCCATCTTCTTTGGTTCAATGGATGATACAAATGAGAAATGCTTACAAAATGAAACCAATCTTGATCTAGTTTGCACATCTCTTGAAATATCACCAATGATAGTGTCCAATGGATGATCCCTTGCAATATTAGTTGGTTGGAGTATTGAAACTTGATAACTTGCACTTGCTTGATCATTAAGTTGAGATGATGCACTAGCCAATTGATCTTGTTCATTATCATGAGAGCCACTTGTACTAGCTTGATTTATATCATCTTGCACATTTGTGTTAGAGAGCACTTGCACTTGTTCATCTTCATCATCATTCACTTGCCTAGGCCTTAATTCACCAACATCTATGTTCTTCATGGCATTTGAAAGTTGAATGCCTCTAACATCTTCCAAGTTCTCATTCTCATTTTGGGAACCCTTGGTTTCATCAAATTCAACATCATGAACTTTCTCAAGAGTACCACTATCCAAATTCCAAACTCTATGTGCTTTGCTAGTAGTTCAGTATCCAAGTAGGAATCCTTCATCACATTTCTTGTCAAATTTGCCCAATCTAGTTCCTTTCTTCAAGATATAGCATTTGCAACCAAAGACCCAAAAATATGCGATATTGGACTTTCTACCATTCAAGAGCTCATATGGTGTCTTCTCTTTCAATGGGTGACAATAGAGGTGGTTGCTACAATAGCAAGTCATGTTGATAGATTCGACCCAAAAAGATTGGCTCACATTGTACTCACTAAGCATAGACCTTGCCATATCAATGAGTGTTCTATTCTTCCTCTCAACAAGGCCATTTGATTGTGGAGTGTACTTGGTCGAGAATTGATGTCTAATTCTAAATTCATCACACAACTCTTCAATTCTAGTGTTCTTGAACTCATTACCATTGTCACTTCTAACTCTCTTGATGGTTGTTTCAAACTCATTGTGAATGCCCTTGACAAATGATTTGAATGTTGCAAACACATCACTTTTGTCTACTAGGAAGAATACCCAAGTGTATCTAGTATAATCATCCACTATTACAAAGCCATATTTGTTTCCACCGATGCTAGTGTATTGTGTTGGCCCAAACAAATCCATGTGCAATAACTCAAATGCTTTACTAGTGCTCATCATGCTTTTCTTAGGATGGCTATTTCTAACTTGTTTGCCAGCTTGACAAGAGCTACAAAGCTTATCCTTCTCAAACACAACATCTTTCAAGCCTCTAACCAAGTCATGCTTAACCAATCTATTCAATTGTTTCATTCCAACATGACCAAGCCTTCTATGCCATAACCAACCCATGCTAGACTTAGTGAACAAACATGTAGATAGTTGAGCTTCACTAGCATTGAAATCAACCAAGTATAGATTCTCATATCTAAAGCCTTTGAAGATCAAGTTAGAGCCATCTACACTTATGATCTCTACATCATCTACCCCAAATATGTATTTGAATCTAACATCACACAATTGAGCCACGGATAGCAAATTGAAGTTCAATCTCTCAATAAGGAACACATTGGAAATGCTCATGTCATTGGATATTGCAATCTTACAAAGCCCTTTGACCTTGCCTTTGCCATTGTCACCAAATGTGATCCTATCATAACCATCATTGCCATTGGTATTGATTGAGTTGAACATTTTTGCATCACTGGTCATGTGTTGAGTGCACCCACTATCAAGAACCCAATGCCTTCCTCTGGCCTTGTAATTGACCTACAAAAGAAGATCAATTCTTTTTAGGTACCCAAACTTGCTTGGGTCCTTGAAGGGCAGTGACCAAGCTCTTTGGCACCCAAATGGCTTTCTTCCTTGAGCCCATCCATGGTGTACCAATGAACTTATCTTTCACACCATTTGTACCCTTAGTAAGCACATAGAAAGAATTAATCTTAATTGAGGATACATTAGCTTTTTTGCTCTTGTTCTTGCACTCATGCTCTTTATGACCAACTTGCTTGCAACTAGTGCAAAACCGGTCATTGTTCTTCACAAAACTAGTATTGTGAGGAGCAAAGGCCGCCTTACCTTTCTTGGGGGTATAGCCCAATCCGTCTTTGTAGAGAGAAGTTCTTTGGCTACCCAAGCACATAAGAAAACACTCCTCACCACCATAGACCTTAGCCAAGGTGTGAGTGAGCTCATTGACCTCCTTCTTGAGGTCTCATTCTCAACCATTAGTGAGGCATCACAAGTGAAACCATCACTACTAGATGAGGTGGAAGTAGAAGTGCTACAAGAAGGGTTAGTGAGAGCAACAATGATAGGCTGATGGAATGATTCATCAATTATATCACAAGTTAAGCCTACATCATATGTCTCAACATGCTTCTTCTCATTTTGTTCATTAAGCAAAGAAGAATGAGCTTTTTCAAGCTTCTTGTGAACCTTGCCAAGCTTCTCATGGGCTTCCTCTAGCCTCTCATGAGATACATTGAGCTCATCAAAGGCTTGCTGAAGGTCTTTTAGTTCCTTACGTAAGCTTTTGCATTCCCTTCTCTTAATGTCAAAGTGTTCTTTAGCATCATCTAGCATGTCAAGTAATTCATGCTTAGTTGGTTCATCATCATCACTATCACTTTCATTTTCATTTTCATTATCATGTTCCTCATCACTTCCATCATCACAAGTTTGTACCTTAGTGGCCTTATCCATGAAGCATGATGGAGTGTCGAAGAGAGAAGCCTTCTCATTGATAGCAATGCTAGCAAGTGCATTCTTCTTGGTGGTCTTGTCATCTTCACTATCATCATCATCATCACTTGAGGAAGCATCACTATCTCAAGTGTCCACATATGAACCACCCTTCTTCTTCTTCTTGAAGGTCATCTTGTCCTTCTTCTCTTTCTTTTCCTTCTTGTCCTTCTTCTTATTCTTCTTGTCATCATCATTGTCACTATTGTATGGGCATTAAGCAACAAGATGATCTTTGCTTTCGCAATTGAAGCACCTTCTTGAACCTTCCTTGTTCTTTGATGAAGACTTCTTTCTTCTAGCACGGTAGCCCTTCTTCATCATGAACTTGCCAAATCTCTTGACAAAGAGAACCATCTTTTCATCATCCATCTTATCAAAGCTCAAGTCTTCATCTTCACTTGATGATTCTTGCTTTGCCTTGCCCTTGGATGATGTGGCCTTGAGTGCCAGACTCTTCTTTTTCTCATCCTTCTCATCTTTCTTCTCCTTCTTTTCTTCCTTCTCATCATCATCTCTATATGTATCATCGGTCATTATATCTCCCAACACTTGGTTTGGTGTCATGGTGTCCAAACCACTTCTCACTAGAATAGTGAACAATGTGCCAAATCTTGAGGGTAAGCATCTCAAGAACTTATGGGAGAAATCATTTTCCTCCACCTTCTCCCTAAGTGCTTTGAGATCATTGATAAGAACTTGTAACCTATGAAACATCTCCGGCACACTTTCATCCTCTTTCATCTTGAAACTAGCAAACTTCTTCTTGAGGATATATGCCTTTGCACCCTTCATGGCTTGAGTGCCCTCAAATGATTCCTCCAACTTCTTCCATGCTTGATGAGCCATCTCAATGTTCTTGATTTGCTCAAACGTTCTCTCATCAATAGCTTCATGAATGGTACTAAGAGCAATGTCATTGTTTTAGAGAAGCAATTCTTCGGCGGTGGTGGGATTCTCCAGATCTTCTATCTCAATCTTGGTATCCACCACTTTCCAAACCTTCCTATTGATTGACTTGATGTATGATGTCATCTTAGCCTTCCAATAGGGATAGTTTGAGCCATAAAATTGGGGTGGCTTCTTGGTGTTGTTGATTTGAGCCATTTTGACACCGAAGGTTGTTAAGCCTCAAATCATGGTGACCACGGCTCTGATACCACTTGAAAGGTCCTAATGGCTAGAGGGGGGTGAATAGCCTATTAAAAATTTCTACAACAACACTTAGCAAACCGGTTAGATAAATATGAGGCAAAGCGAGTGTTGCGCTAGCCTACTAAAAATGCAAGCCACCTACCATAATTCTAGTTTATATAGTCTCTACCCACACAATGGCTATGTCACTACACTAAGTTAGTGTGCTCTTGAAAGCTAACTAAAGATCCACACTAACTAAACTAACAAGCTCTCACGACTGGCTACACTAAAGAGCTTGACAACTAGTTTGCGGTAATGTAAAGATAGAGAGCAAGATGGTTATACCACCGAGTTGAGGAATGAACCAATCAATCACAAGAATAAATACCAATAAAGACCAATCACTTTAGAATCAAATGATGACACAATGATTTTTATCGAGGTTCACTTGCTTGCTGGCAAGCTAGTCCTTATTGTGGTGATTCACTCACTTGGAGGTTCACGCGCTAATTGGCATCACACGCCAAACCCTCAATAGGGTGCCGCACAACCAACACAAGATGAGGATCACACAAGCCATGAGCAATTTACTAGAGTACCTTTTGGCTCTCCACCGGGGAAAGGTCAAGAACCCCTCACAATCACCACGATCGGAGTCAGAGACAATCACCAACCTTCGCTCAACGATCCTCGCTGCTCGAAGCCGTCTAGGTGGCAGCAACCACTAAGAGTAACAAGCCAAACCCATAACACGAACACCAAGTGCCTCTAGATGCAAACACTCAGGCAATGCACTTGGATTCACTCCCAATCTCACAATGATGATGAATCAATGAAGGAGATGAGTGGGAGGGCTTTGGCTAAGCTCACAAGATTGCTATGTCAATGTAAATGGCCAAGAGACTGAGCTTGAGCTGACCAAGGGGCTTAAATAGAGATCCCCCCACGAATAGAGCCGTTGGCTCCATTGTTCAGTGAAACATGGGTTGATCAGATGCGCCGGTCAGGTTGACCGGATGCTGGACCCCAGTGTTTGGTCGCTCGATGCTCGCCACATGTCATCAGCCACAAATGCTGAACGCCCAATCTTAACGGCTAGTCTGCTTCGCGCCACATGTTAAGTTGCGATCGGACGCACTGCTTAAAGTGACCAGATGCTCCATTACTGGAGTCCGGTCGTTTCCAGTAAGGCACTAGAGCCATTTTTTCACAACTGGATGCGTCCGATCATAGGCGACCGGACGTGGACTAGAGTCTGGTCCTTACTGGCCTATTAAGATGCTTTCATCAGTGTACGTCATCACCTGACCGGACGCACCCCCAGCATGTCCGGTCCAATTTCTTCTAAGCGTCCGGTCAAAGGACCGAGGGTGGCCTTCGCTACACACTACTAACTGGACACAGGGTCAGAGTCCGGTCACTGCCCAAGGCAGAGTCTGGTCATTACGAAATAGCTTCTTTTGACCTGAAACTTCACCACCCTTGATCAAATGTGCCAACCACCAAGTGTAACACTTCATGCATGTGTGTTAGCATATTTTCACAAACATTTTCAAGGGTTTCAGCACTCCACTAGATCCTAAATGCGTATGCAATGAGTTAGAGCATCTAGTGGCACGTTGTTAACCGCATTTCGATACGAGTTTCACCCCTCTTAATAGTACGGCTATCGATCCTGAATGTGATCACACTCGCTAAGTGTCTCGATCACTTAATCCAAAAAGCTCCTATCAATTTCACCTTTGCCTTGAGCTTTTTGTTTTTCTCTTTCTCCTTTTCCAAGTCCAAGCACTTGATCATCACCATGGCATCACCATCATCATGTCATGATCTTCATTTGCTTCACTACTTGGAGTAGTGCTACCTATCTCTTAATCACTTTGATAAACTAGGTTAGCACTTAGGGTTTCTTCAATTCACCAAAACCAAACTAGAGCTTTCATCGACCGTCTCTCATGTTAAGACCTAGAAGCAAGGGTTGTGGAAACGAACGCTGAGTAAAACTAGTCGGACTACAAGAAACCTATGCCCCAGTGGTAACAGCATTTTTGCTCACCAGCGTGATCAGAATTTGTTCACCCGCACACTGAGCTTTATAGCCTTAACAACGGAAAGGGTCGGAATGTATTAACCTTTTTATACAAAAAGGGGAGAAGGGCTAAAAATCTGTTTGACCATAATGAAATTTAAGAGCTTGTTCACTTGTTACGAGTTCGCTGCCCGGCTTATCTGCCTAACTAAATTTTTGGGGAGGATGATCTCATCCTCTATCTCTGCAGGAAGGTCCCGTGCTAGTGGGTCACCCTGGTCAGTCAGATGGCTCGGGCAGCTATCGAGAGATGGGCAAGGAATAGTAGGATGCCAAATGTGGGTTATGCCGACCCTATCACGAACGACGGGCCCAGATTCCACTCGAACATATCGGGTAAGAGATCCCCAAACCCGTCACTCAAGCCATCAAGGTAAGTCCTGTGCCAGCGGGTGACCCAAGTCAATCGAACAACTAGGGCCACTGCCGAGAGACGGGTCACCCTTAATTTACACATGTCTTCTCCTATTGGTTTCACAATCGACTCCATGATCTCTAAGTGACGCCCGACCCCAGCAACGGCCAGGGGTCAGTCCTCACTCGGGGGTTGGTAAGAGTATGTCTATTCGGTAGACATTCTCCATGCCTAACCCTTTTTCATGTTAAAAAACTAGAGGCAAGCTTTGCGAAGACAAACGCTGAGTAAAACTGGTCGGGCCGCAAGAAACCTATGCCCCAACGGCTATGGTATTTTTGCTCACCAGCATGATCAGAGTTAGTTGCCCGCACTCTGAGCTTTAACCTCCATCTTCCTAGGAAGGGTTTGGAGGGGCCCACCTATGGAATCTCCATCGAGGAGAGGCCAGCAGGTCACCCAAGTTAATTGGATAGCTTGGGCCGCTGCCGAGAGATGGGTATGGAGCAGTGGGAGGCCCCATGTGGGTTATGTCGACTCAATCATGAATGATGGACCCGGATTCCACTTAGACATATCTGATAAGAGCTCCCCAAACTCATGACTCAAGCCATCAAGAGAACTTTACCGACCCCCGTTCTGCTTTTCTAGTGCATGATCATTCATTCAACCATTCCCATGCATGCTTTCATACATTCATTCATACATTCATCCATACATTCATCCCATATGTCAAAGCATCGCATATGCAATTATTGCATCATAACGCTTCGCATCACGTTATGAAGCGGTAGTCGTCTCATTCAATATGAGCGGCGATCGACTGAGGTTCAAAGGCTGGCCCATGAAGGGCTTGAGGCCACCTCGCATCAAACAAAGCCAGGGGAGAAAACATAGATGAGCCCCAGTGGCCTATGCCCAACCCACTCAGAAGCAGACAGTGTCATCTCGACCTTCTCGTTCGATCCTAACCTCGAGCCATGCCCATAGATCTCCATCGAGGGGAGGCCAACCGACCACCTGAGTCGGTCTTCGGAACGACTCAGGCATCTACCGGAAGTCAGGTTAAGGAGTAGTGGAATGCCACATGAGGGCTATGCCGACCCTGTCATGAATGATGGACCTAGATTCCACTCAGACATGCCCGTTAGCGAGGTCATCAAGCATGACATTCAAGCCATCGAGGCAAGTATCATTAGCTTAGCCCCTCCGATTGTGGAAACTGTGGATGGGGTGACGCATAAAACTCGGCCGAGCCCTACCATGTCCAACAGGGCTTGGGGGCTCGAGCCACCTGACCTCAACTCAGGAATCAGACCGACCGAGGTTCGAAGGCTGGCCCACGAAGGGCTCGAGGTCGCCTTGTGTCAAATAGAGCTAGGGGAGAAAACATAGATGAGCCCCAGCGGCCTTCGTCCGACCCACTCAGAAAGCAGACAGTGTCATCTCGACCTTCTCATTCGATCCTAACCTCGAGCCATGCCCACAAAATCTCCATCGAGGGGAGGCCAACAGGCCACCTAAGTGGGTCTCCGAAACAACTCAGGCATCTACTGGGAGGCGGGTTAAGGAGTAGTGGAATGCCACATGAGGGCTATGCCGACCCCATCACGAACAATAGACCTAGATTCCACTCGGACATGCCTGTTAGTGAGCTCACCGAGCGCATCACTCAAGCCATCGAGGCAAGTGACGTTAGCTCAACCCTCCGATTGCAGAAACCGCGAACGGGGGAACGATCTAAAAGATGAGCCGACCCTCGACCGGACTCCCACTACGCACGGGGGCTCGAGGAAAGTTGGACTCGCAAGGAGACCAAATGCGCGGTCTTAAAATGATGGCTCAGATCCTAGGGATGGGATACGTGCGAAAAACTAAGGATAACATTTCTAAAACAAGAGATGCTTTCTCCTACTAGTTTCGCTATCGTCTCTCTAGATCTTTAGTGAAACCCAACCCCGACAACGGCAAGGGGTCCGGTCTCACTCGGGGGCTAATAAGGGTATATATATACCGTTTTTGAAACAGTCACGGTGCTCGACCCCTTCCTCACGTTAGAAACCTAGAGGCAAGGTTTGTGAAAATGAACGACTGAGTAAGGCTGGTCAGACTGCAAGAAACCTACGCCCTAGCGGCTACGACACTCTTGCTTACCAGCACAATCAGAGATTCTCACCCATACCTCAAGCTCTATGGTCTTAACAACAGGAAGGGTCGAAACACATTAACCCCTTTTTACACACAAAAAGGAAGAAAGAACAAATTTGTTCAAACAAAATAACAAGTTTGTTTAAACAAAGAAAAAGGGTCGGAACTTGTCCTCTTATTACAAGAACGACCGCCCGACCTATTTAACTAACTAGCCCCTCTAGGGGAGAACTATGCCTTCTATCATGTCTGCCAGGTCCTGCGAAAGGGGAGCCATTGCCGTTTCCATCTCCTCCAGCTCATGGACTTCATAACCAGGCACGTAGCCGTAGCTCATCGCCTCTAGATCGATGATGTCCCCATAATGAGAACAAGCAATCGTGAAGGACTGATTGACCCTAGCGTGAAGGGCATTCCACTAGAGTTGGCGCACTCGAGCCATGATCTCGACGGCATGAGCCATGAGTGAGCTGGTCCCCTCCGACCGCACCACCTCAAGGTCATTGCAGACCACTCTGAGGATGGCGCTCAGGATACTGAGCTCATCAATCTCCACCTAAAGTTTTCTCCTTTCCTTGGCGAGATCCATAGCCAGCCCAGCAGAAATGCTCTCGGCCTCTAGCTTCCTGATCGTTTCCCTTTCGAGCTCGGCCTGCAGGGATCTGACTTTCTACTACGCATCATTGCGCTCTTAGCAGACCTAGTCATGCTCTCAAAAAAGCCTTGTCATGCTCCTAGCGAGTCACGTCATGTTCCAAGCAGAGCCTCTCCATGGTTTGGATTAGCTCATCCCTCTCCTTGCGTAGCCGAGCGACCACCGTGGCATCCAGGCTCACCCTTTTCTCTAGGACCACGAGCTTCTCCTTGGCCCCTAGACTTAGACCCCTTTCTTTCTCAACCTCGCTCACAAGGTCAAGGATCGGTTGGCGGGTTTTGGCGTCCTTCTGGAGCAACTCATCCTGTTCCTTTCTGACCCTAGTAACTTCTTCATCATCCTTTCATGACCTCGCCGATAGGGCCTCGAATGCCTTCTTGTCCTCGTCAGCATCCCAATGGGCCTCGTTCGCCCTCGATCGAAGATTGTCACCTCCTCGGCAAGGGGAGTTAGCTCGACCACCCTTTGCTAGGCGGCGGTGAGCTAAGCTGTCACCTCCCCACGTAGTCGCGCCTCCCTCGATGAGGTGGTCCTAGGTTTCCTTCTATTGATGAAGGAACCGATATTTCCCCCAGCTGCGAGCTATAAGGGACTGCTGGGAGATGATGGTCAGGGTACAAAAAGTATATAGAGGAAGAAAAGGGCAAGAAGCAGGACCAAACTATACCCGGCCAGAGGGAACAACAACATCGTGTAGTGCGCCTGTGGCATGGTCCAGGGCCTCAAGCATGGACATGATCCCTACGTCGAGGTTCTCCCGCTCCATGCTCTCTACGGTGTCGCCAAGGGTAAAAAACTTTGACGCCGGATCCTATGGATCCATCCACTGGAGCAGGAGCTCACCCCATGTGGGCGAGCCCCTGCCCACCGATGTTAGGGTCAGGGATGACTCCCCGCCGGCCTCAAGCACTGCCGACCCCTCTCGTTGTGACATTCTCACCAGGATGCCCCTTCGGTGATGGAAGGGGCCAGTAGTGCGGGCTCGAACCTTTCTCCCACCGCCATGACTCCCGGGGACCCCTTGGCCACATCCCCCTCCGTCTGGCCCATCCCAGGCACCGTCGCTTGGGCCACCGATTGCATGGGTCGCGCCAATGCCTCAGACAATGCTACGATCGTGCCTAGCTATGACCCATCTGTCATGGCCATCGCCACCTCCACCTACATCGATGGCGTCACGACTAGTTGTGTCGCACCTGCCACGGTCGGTGCCATGAGCGCGCTCGGCAGCATCATCCGCCCCACCATCGGAAGCGGTATCTTGGCCATCACTGGCTGCTCTAAGACATCTGAAGGTGACCCTTAGACGCCTATGTCTACCCATCCCACCGAGGGCACAGGCGCTACCATGGGCGGCGCCCGACTGGCCGGTGATACGGTCACACTAGCGCCGCACCCAGCCGAAATGGGCACGACACTAGCCGATGGCTGCCGCCCTAATTGGATGGTGGCGATGTGGTCTCAGATCTTCTTCCTATCCTTCTCTGGCATGCCCCACTTCCTCCATTGCTCCGGGGCCTCTTCGATCAGGCACCCGGTGAACTCTGATAGAGGGGCGGCGGCGTCATTCTTGAGGTAGAACCACTACGAGTGCCACCCCTTGTTGGACATCTAGAGCCGCATGGACGGGTACTTACCGACCTGATTGTTCCAAAGTTGGATGCCGACGCACCCCATCGGCATGTGCAGCTCCTGCCTGCCGCCCTTCTCCCTCTTCTTCTAGATGCTGACAGTGAAGAAATACCTCCACAAGTCGAAGTGGGGGCTGATCCCTAGGAATCCTTCGCACAACACGACGAACACCGCCATGTGCTGGATCCCATTGGGATTGAGATGCTGCAGCTCAATCTTGTAGAAGCGCAGTAGCCCTAGAGGAATTTATGGGCGGGGGTCACAAGCCCACGCTCATTGAAGTGGCGAACGACACCATGTAGCCATCGGGCAACGATGGCGAACCCTCATCACCGGGCAGCAACCACTCCTTGGCCGAAGTCCATGAGCGAAGAAGACCACGATGGATGAGGCCCTCCATGCACTGGAAGGTGATGTCGGAACGGCACCACGGATCCACTGGAGGTGGGAGAGGATGGATGCGAGCTCAACGGTGGCGGAGATGCAGAGGCAGGAGACCTAAGCATTGGCGACGGCGGCGTGGCTATAGAGGCAAGGATGCAGGCATGCGTATGAAACCTGAAGGGCTAACCCTTTGGTTCTATAGGGGTGATGGGTGTGAGGAAACCAACCACCCGCCTAGATCTCCGCGCCTACCACAACCTATCACCATGTCTCGTCGTGGGGCGTGCGCATGCAACCTATGGCCATCCCCCCCCCCCCGAAAAACACGCTGGACATTTTGCCTCCCTGAACAGGCCACGACCCATCACAAGTAAGAGGGATACGGAGCTAAAAACACTCCTACGGCCCGTCTAAGCCTAGGAGTTGAATGGTTGGCTCACCGACGGGTTCGACAACAGCTCTAGGCACTTTTAGAGTGAGGGGTGGAAAGGGATAGGCCCACTAGCAGCCAGTACCCGGGCGCACGAGCGTCGCGGGCATCCTGTCCCATGTTCGAGCCTCGGGCGGATTCGATCCATGGTTTTTCCTCAAATAAAGGTACAGAGCCCTCGGGGCCGATCGAACGGACCTATGAACTATATGAATTGACCACTGAGAATCTAGAGTCGATCACCAGCTGACCCAAGCTAGACCCCCATGAATGGGATGCTGGGCCCCACTCGTACTAGCCCATTAACAACTCACCGAGCACCATGGCTCATCCATAGAGGAAAATCATTGCGCGGCTCAGCCCCTCTATTTTTATCTAAAAAAATGCTTGAGGGAAGATGATCATGAAGATGAGCTGACCCTCCATGAGACCCCTGCTATGTGCAAGGGCTCGAGGAAAGTTGGACTCGCAAGGAGACCGAACGCATAGCCATAGAACGATAGACTCCCGTAGGGGTCAAAATCAGGAAAGACCTTTTTCGACCCACCAAATCTCACGGCTATACCCCCGAGAGGCCTGATCACGACAAAAGGGAATCACCGTGCCCAGGACACACCACGGGAGACAAGAAAAGGCCAAGGCCCTTAGAGTCCTCCCGTTCGAAAAAGCCTCTGAAGGAGTATTCTACTCCTCGACAGGCTCAGGCGCTACTGTCGGGGACTAATACTAGGGTACCCAAAGAGGGGGAGCTAATGGTCATCAACATTGATTCAACCGAGCAGTCAAGAGCGGCCTACAGCTCCAATCGACCCCCAGGTGCATGGGCTCTGCCTTGCCCAACCTTCGGGGGCAGGCTCCAGCTTGCCTGACCCTGAGGCCGAGATCTCTGCCTCGCTCGACCTCCGAGGGTGGGCTCCGCCTTGCCCAACCCTGAGGCCGCGATCTCCACCTCGCCCGACCTCTGGGGGCAGGCTCCACCTTGCCCGACCCTACGGCCCTGACCCCGAGGCCGCGATCTCCACCTCGCTCGACCTCCGGGGGCGGGCTCCGCCTCTCCCGACCCCGTGGCCACGATCTTCGCCTCGCCCGGCCTCTGGGACGGGCTCCGCCTCACCTGACCATGATACCACGGGCTTCGCCTCACCTAACCCCGAGGCCGCGATCTCCGCCCAGCCTGCCCCTTGGGTTTGTGATCCACCTCGCCCGACCCTAAGACCGCGGGCTCCGCCTCTCCAGACAGGGACCCATACTGCCACCAACCACTCTAGGTCCAAGCGAATGGGCCTGGGTCAAAACTCTTACACCAAGGAAGAGATTGGCACGCCCCGA
The DNA here is from genome assembly GCF_019320115.1 of Miscanthus floridulus. Lineage (NCBI taxonomy): Eukaryota > Viridiplantae > Streptophyta > Magnoliopsida > Poales > Poaceae > Miscanthus > Miscanthus floridulus. The sequence goes on from NC_089597.1 coordinate 45,776,595, forward strand.
TGTAACCCGCGGCCACGACGGGCCATACCTGAGGATTCACATCAAGAACAGCGTCGGGCATACCAGTGCTTTTCTGCCTAACCCTCGTACGAACACTGACAGGCGTGTCAGTTCACCATGATGTCCGCTAGGACGGAGTGGAGCGCCATGACCGGCGGATGACACCTGCACATGGTGCCAGTGATGGACAGGACTGCGACGTGGAGCCGCCCCTATTGACATCTACAGGGTCGGCGGGACTGGCATGAAGGAGAAGGACCCGGCTATCCTAGAGGCCTTCCTCTCTCTCGTTCTTCTCCTTTTCCTCCGCTATAACCGCGCTTTCCCTTAGCCTATAAAAGAGAAAGTAGGGCGTCCCATGAAGGGGATCCTGAACCGATCGACCCATCAATATCCGATACAGATCCGCACAAGAGCACGACACGAACGCACAACTGAGCAGCGATTGAGCTCTCAGCACCCACTCACTCCTTTCACCAGAGACTTGGGATCCTTTCCCTCTCTCGCCCGCTTGTAACCCCTACTACAAACTTTCGGTGCTAGTAACACGAGCAGCAGCGACGGACTGGACATAGAGACTTTCCGCGCGAACCAGTATAAACCTCGTGTCCTCTAAGCACACCATCTAAGCCAGACTCGCAATAATACAATTTTACTCGTCGGTGGTAACTCGAAACACCGACAACTACCAACTCTTGTACGACGCCCTGGGGAGATTAGGAGGCGACGACGAGGGCCACGATGAGACCACGTCGTGCAGGCAGTGCCGCCACAACCGGCACAGTAGCACCACGCCACACTATGCCACGACGTGGGCGCAAGACCATGATGACAACTATGCTCGGACGTGTACTACACCAAGATAAGATGGTGTTACTTGTAAGCCAAGTTAGCTAGGTTCCCTCCCTCAGGCTCACAACCCCTCGGTCGGGAGAACCTCCTTCTTTGTATATGACCTGGTCCTGAACTCGATAAAAGGACAGCCAGAGCACCCTTCCATGGACATCATCGAACTCTCGGAGCTCTCATTGGGGCAGTCCATCTCATAGCTTTAGCTCTCTTACCTCTTCAACCATTCTTGCACCCCTATTGTAAGAACTTTAGAGCATTCAAGCGAGGAACATGCACTCGATCATATCTGAGACTGGACGTAGGGTTCCGACCTGAACCAGTATAACTGCTCGTGTCTTTTGGATGCTACCATCGTCTTCTTGGAGCAACGCGACATTCGTATAAATTCACTAGTCGGTCTACAAAACACCGACAAATAGATTTAAATTAAAAGGACCTAGTTAATAGGATAGCTAATTGTTAGCTAGACACTCATGACTATTTGGATCCACTAGTGCTAATAGTTAGCAGCTAAAATTAGTACCGGTGAATCCAAATCAACCTTCTAATAGACTAAATAACTATTAGCTAGAAAGCAACTAAATATTAGTTTTAATGGCATGTTTGGAGCTGCTAATAGTTACTTCCTTTGTTCTAAATTATAAGTCGTTTTGATTTTTTTTTGGCACGTTGAATGTGCTATGTATCTAGACCATAAGTTGTTTTGCAACAGACTAAGTTTTTACAATAAGTTGTTTTGCAACGGACTTAGTTTCGGTGTAATACACCATACTGCAATGAAATTAGGTTACCCAAATTAGGTTAGGTGTAATACAGACTATTGCAACTGATTCAAATGCGTTGCTATACATGATGCTGAAACAGAATTAAGTTCGATGCAATATAAACTGTTGCAACTAATTCGTATGTGTTACAATACACCATACTGCAACGGAATTAGGTTCGGAATTCTTATTGTAAAAACTTAATCTGCTGCAAAACAACTTATTGCACCAAACTTATTTTGTTGCAACATGACATATTGCCTCTTCTCCGTCCAAATCGGACCGTCACCCCCACTGCACTCCTATTGAATCGGTTTTCTCCTTCCTGGATTTTGTTATTAAATAACTCTCTAAACGGTGATTTAGAGAGTTAGATTAATAAAGACACTTTTTTTAAAACAATATAAAGACTCTCAAAGACGCTGCTTTTGCCCATTTTGACGCACTATCACCGCAAGCTACCAAAGGCGATCGGGGACCATGCACCGTCCTCCAGCGTTTGCCGCGGGGATTTTACACGGTCCGGACCATGCCGAGACGCAATCGCCAATCGCCTGGCCCTGCATCAGCCATCAGACAGATCGTCAGAATCCAGGCCGGCCGAGCTCGTGCTGGCTTGCTCCATCCTTCCTAATCCTACGTACTCGACGCCACAGCTCTGGACTGGACCATCACAGCCACAGCCCTGCGCTGCCCTGCTGCCGTCGTCTTGCAGCAGCGAACGCCACCCCGGGACAAGGCTCTGCAGATGAGAGCGGCAAGGCAATGGCAAGCACGGTTAGGATAAACCGCACCACAGGGCCAGGACAGGCGTCGACAAGTCTCAATCATACACGCTGCCAGTTCTTCATTCTGGGCTGCCCCTGCACACACCGTTCAGCAGTGGATCCATGATCCATTGATCCGTGTGGCCGGACACAGGCATACAGCACGTATGTTTGTCCTGTTGCAGAGTGCATTGTACTGCAAAGGTTGCAGACTCGCAGTGGAAATATCGCACTAAAACAACAAGGGCAAACAGATGCTGCAAGCATGCTAAGAGCTGGCAATTTCCAACAAAATGTTTCAGTAATCAATTTCATAGCCAAAAACTCGATTACCGTAATCGGCTTGTCCAGTAATGCGAGTGATAATCTAGATGAGGGGTCACACTGGCATTGTACAGACAGGGCCATGTTCGTGATGATGAAAACATGGGCTCGGCGCTTCTGTTCGCCCCGTGGGTTTGCTTAGAACATCGCCGACGTGACCTCAGCAACTTCAGACATGACCTGGTCGTAGTCCGTCTTGAGTTTCTCCATGACCTCGCCCTCGAGCTCCCCCTTGGCTGGCTTCGTCAGCACCAGCACGCAACAGGTAGGCCTTTTGGTGGTGCCAGCAGTTGCAAGATCCTGACGCCAACAGGAGGGAAATGGCATCAGTATATGTACTGTGTACCTCGACCAGCATTTTTTTGCTGATCAGAACTACAGAATGAAATGGCAACATTAGACCAACAATTGCCATACCTGTAGTAAATGCAACATTAGACCATTACTTGCTATACTGTTTAGTTTTGCTCTCTTGTTTTTTTATAGTGAATCTAGTACAATGCGTTCATACATCACATATACTATAAAAAAAATAAAAGCTTCACTGCGAGGTGGACTGGAGAATTATTGATATGTAAATTTCTCAGATGGTCATTTCCCAAAACATACACTCATTACATGAGCTTTGGGTATAAGGTAAACATGTATTAAAGGAAAATAGAAGCTACACCACCCTGAAAATGTTGTCAAAGACATGGATACGTAATTTCCAAGCATTCTTCACCGAAACAGTTCCAGCCAGTCAAAATTTTGACATACACAAAAAAAGACTGCGAAACAGCAAGGATAAATAATTGGATTATATGCCAGAAGAGAGGTCGAACAAAATGCCTCCTTTCAAAGTCAAACAGTAATGAGATGCAAAATAAAGAATCATTCCAAACCAAGAAAATAAGTGATCGTCGTAGGTGAGAAAATTCCCTAACGCTACGGGCATCACATGAAAGAATGCCCTTTCATATAGTAGTTGATTTCAACAAAGTCTCCACTCCCGGTTGTTACCACGTTTGGTATCTGTCATACGTCTAATGGAGGCCCCCCAACCTAGAGCGAACGGGCCGAGGGAGGCCCAAGGAGGGGCGCCGGGCACCTCCAGCGCGCCCTACAAGGGCTACACGCACGCCAGGGAGGGCGCCGCTGCTCCCGCCGCCGCCGTCGTTCCCGGAAAGAGTTACCATATCAAGTTTAGTTAGTTTACCATATTAGAGTTTGGTTAGTTATGGAAGGGAAAATCCAATCTGTAAGGACCTCTCATAGGTTGCTTGGAATACAAGTCCAATCGGAACTATAAATACTAGGGGGATGTAATCAATCAAAGCAAGTAATAGAAGAGCGATTGCTCCTTCCTATCTCTCTCCTATGCCTGCCGCCCCTCTCCCTGCGCCGCCCTCTCCCCCACGCCGCCCAAGCCCTAGCTCCCCCCCCCCCCCCCCCCCCCCCCCCTTCTCTAGGAGACTCTTACAGTATCAATCAAATGGTCGACAATTCATGCAAAACCATAATAAGTCAATGAAATCATTAGATTCTATAATGGTTGATGCCATTAGTTCTATGATCAGCACTAGTGGAGAAAAATCTTTACGAAAATAAAAGGGCAGGTATCAGCAAGGTGGACAAGGCTGTCTGAGGTATGCACTCTCTTAATTAGCTGCAAACACAATCAAATTAATCAAGGTGTGTGAGTGGACAACTAGCTGGATGCTCTTTCATCCCTACACTTTCACTCGAATACGCACGAGAGCTGTGTATCATTGCATTAAGAAGAAGAGTTGTCATCCCTACACTTTCACAAAACAAACTTCTACTTGCCATTCAGTTTTGATGCCTAGAACTAAATGGGGATAAAAAATCATGAAGGGAAGAAACATGAGTTGTCTCCAAGCTAAGTCTTCCTGTCAAACACGAACTAAAATATACATGTAACCTTGGTGATATCTTCATCACCCACTCAATTTTCAACAAGTGAAAGATCAATCAAACAATACAAACCACTAATTTCTAATTTTACACAGCCTGTTCTACTTAGTTTAAGGATATACTCCCTCCATTCCAAATTATTAGACGTTTTGGCTTTTCTAGATCGTAGCTTTTGCTATGCACTTAGACATACACCATGTCTAGATACATAGTAAAAGCAATATATCTAGAAAAAGTCAAAACATCTTATAATTTGGATCAGAGGGAGTATATGCAGTGTACAGCACTGTGATTGCCACATCCTGGCAGGGTGCATCATAACAACCTATTTTTTCTTGCTCAAAACAAACGCAAGGATCTAAAGCTGAAAATTGCAACTTCAGTGCAGCATATGCATACCTCTTTTGAAGGAACATATACATAAGGAATATTGGCTTCTTCACAGACTATCGGAAGATGAGTTATTACATCGATTGGAGAAATGTTGCCAGCAATCACACACAGTCTACAAGGGCCAAAGCAAAACATAGGAGTTAATGAAAACGCCAAAAATCAAGTAGCATAAATCATTGAGAGTAGGAATTTGAGGAAACAACGTGTCAACGCACCCTTCAGGAAGAGTTAAGTTGATAAACAAAACACCAGCTTAGAATTGGAAGGTAAAGGGACTAAGTCCTAGTAAATCTAACATTAGCCAAGATTGGGCTAACTACTCAGTGAACTTGCCAACTAAAGAAACAGCTTAACTTCCCTGATTAACTATACAGTACAACTGAAGAGATACTATGCCTTGGATACTAACAAACAAGTATTTGCAGTAAATGATACATGATATTTTTTGCACAAAAGAGGATAATTTACAAAGTTGACAACATACTTTAAGATCAACATAACAATTATTTCAGCCCTTGTGTACGTACTTGGTTACATTCAACAAGAGAAATCTTAGGTAATTCCCAAAGTAGATTTAGCCCAGGTAAAAATGTGCTGGTTGCTATCAATTTCTCTTCTTCTTTTTTTTTTTCTGCGCATCAACTACAGAGCATACAAGTATCCTGGTCATGGACAGACCCAATGCTGTGGAATATGGGTTGGGTCAGAACATTGACAACGGGCCTACTACCCTATGTTAAAAGAATGGGTCTACTTGGCACAGAATCAGTCCGGCTGTACTGCCTAATACTCTAATCGCTACTAGGGGGTGATCGGTTGAGTACTGGTTACTAAGTTTCAAAACCCCGCTGGGCACTTGGGCTAATTCGAAACTGAGATGCCATATGGACCCAATGACTGGGTGGGTTCACACGGCACTATAACAGATTCCAGCCGAAACTAGTGATAACAGTGGAACGCTGGTTTTAACTCGTAGAAACTAATACCACTCCCAAACTCCAGAGTCCAGACCAAAGTTGAGTGAGTAGGAGACAGAAGCCTTTCATAGGTTCCTATACCAGCCCAAATCTGTGGGCATAATGTCTTCACAATTCCTACTCAAAAACTGTGTTGTCCTGTACTCCACGCAAATTTATTGAACAACAAAATTTAACTAAGTCACAGCAAATACTGATTGCAGGGCATCTGTCACCTCTCATTCATGCCAATGCATCTTCCAACTGTTGGATTATCTTAACAGCAGAAGGGATCGCTCTACCAACAAACAAACATGTTAACTAGCATAAGCTGACCTCGCTAGGAGTCTGCACAAGACATCAGGTGACTGACAGGTAGGCCTAACGCAAAGAAACATCATAGTTGAATGCTTGTGGAAAGTCCCATTTGACTGTCAAATTCTAGTAGGAAGGTTTTAGAAATTCCAAACGGTTTAATGTTTCCCGCTTGGAAGCTACTATAGATCTTAGTGGAAAATCAAGATTCTGAAATTTTTTCCTCTGCTCAGATCCGGCGTCCACCCTCCCTCCCTCTCCGTCGACGGCCGGCTCCCCTCGACGTCGGGCTTGCTGTGCCTCTTCCGCTCAGATCCGCCTTAGGTACGGCTCCCTCCGTCTCCCTCAGCAGCGTGCGGGAAGATCCGGCGGCTCCCTCCTTGTTTTCTCCTCTCCATCTCACTCACCCTCTCTTCATGGCAGCGGCAGCACGTTCGCAGGAGGAGCAGCGGCGACGCGTTCGCAGGAGGAGCGGCGGCGGCGCACAGGTGCTCAGCGTGGAGGAGCTTGGCATGGAGGAGGACCGATGGCACGGCGGCGTGGATGCTAGTGGCCCAGATCTAGGCCCAGACCTGCCGGATCTAGGCTTTTTTTATTTTTTTATTTTGATTAACCGAGGCGGGCAATGTAACACCCCAGATGTTTGTCCCTAGTTAAGCAGTGGGTTTGAGCTCCAACATGACAAGTTAAGTGGTAATCAAGAGCTCTAGTTCAAACTTGTAAGTGGTGACAAAGGTGTTGAGATCAACTCCCTGAGAATGAGCCCCAACTTAAACTTGGACAATACACCTTTGCTGCTATGTCGACCCCTTTTTAGATGTATGCCTGAGTAATGTTAAAAGTGCCCCTTCATGTCCCTCGCATCCATTTCCATCTACATTGAGTATTGGAAAAGTTTCATGAAGTTTGAAGCCAAAAAGTCACATGAAATGATAAGTTACATTTTTACTTAAATTGCTTCATTAAGCAAATGGAAACATGGGATGTCGACCAAACCTTGCAACCTTGCTCAAACAACTCTAATTGAGCTCATGAACAAAAGCTATGAAGGGTTCATATTGAGCAGATGCCCAAAAAATACTTCAATGGATCAAAAAGGATGATTTAAGCATATTTAAGATGATGTTTTGACCAAAGTAGAACTATAAGTTATGTACTTGTTCGGACGTTCGACCTTAAATATAAGTGAAAGTATGCGCATGTCAACGTGTTAGCGGGGACAGTCGTACTTGATCTTGTATAAATTTGGTGGTTCTGTCACAGCTGGTTCAGAGCAAGATTAAACATAATACTGTCATGTACATAGTTTTAAAAATAAAGTTTTGGTTTTAAAAAGTCTATTTTGACTATAACTTTAGCTACAGGCAAATTTGTCAAAACTAATTTGCAAAACTATGCTAGCGACATCCTCCTTTATGCCTAGTTAAGGACTATTAGGTGACTATCTAAGTACTAACATGGAGGTTTTTACTTTCGTCGTCCATACGGCATGCTTTTGTATGGATGCCATTCGTTTGAATGATAATGTATAGATTAATATATCTCTACGCCCAAGTAAGATGGTGAGTGGCATGACCATAAGATGTGAGCGTGCGGTGAAAGGGGAGAGGTAGTTTTGATACTTAAGTATATATATCTCATATATATACGAAAGTATTTAATTATGATTTAGCTTTGGTACGGCTATAGATGCATATTTTATATGCATGTATAGACGTATTTACTTTCGGATAGCTTTGATACAGAAGTATATATATGTGGGTATATATATATATATATAGAAGTATTTAGCTTGCAACCTAGAGCCCAAACTTTCACTTCTGCATATATAATTGTGGGGTTGGGCTGAAATGAAATCCTTCTACAGGTACGCTAACCACGAATGCATAGATTGAATGCAACTGATGACTAGTTATATATCGAGCGAGTACATGTTATGCCACCGACATAGAACGTGATTACCATCTTGGGCTGGCAATTTTGTGAGGACGAATAGGACAGTCATGCGTCATGATTGTGCTTGTGCATAAATATGCTTCCCTCACTTTGTTCTAATACTAAGTAACTTGTGATCAATATGATGTTACTATCTTCCCTGTGTGAAGATAGAAAAATGCCTTGTTCCATGCCGCTTGAATAGCTATGCTTGAAGATAGTGTGTGATTAGCTTTGCCTTGTATGTTTGCTTCCAAAGGAAATAGATGACAAGTTAGTAGTTAGCAAAAACTTCACCCCTTTGAAAACTAAAACTGGTAGTGGTGTTGCTGTAGGTGACTGCTTGTTATGTGTGAGCTTTGTGCTTAAGTAATAGTTGCTTAAGCTAATTGAATTGAGTGTTTCGAAATACTTGCTTAAGACCATGATGAATGTGTGGATGCTCGTTATCAAGGTAGTGCCGTAGTTGTCACCCCTTTTGTCCTCGGTAATCATACGAGTGTACGTTGAAGAACGCTATCCTAGAACAGCGTCCAAGTTTTGATAATCTCATGGTTGTCGTCTTCAATTAAGTTCTCTCTTAGGAGCCTAAGCCTATACACGTGGTTGCTAGGCCTTGAACGTTGCGCTACGAAGACCTTTATCCATGCCTTTGCTTGACCTTAAGCCCAAGCTTAGTTCCCTTGAATGCTTGCATGTGTCATGGTTGTCTTGCTCCTATGTGGGAGGACCCTGCTCAAAAATCCTTGTCAAGACCTCATTGCTCCTTCTCCTATAGATAATCTGGTGCAACGCTAATCGCTATCTACCCTATTTTGGAACATTTTCCTCGCAGATCATGTCATTGCTTTATCAACTGAATCCCTAGTCCATGCATTGGCTCTGTCCCTCGAATCTCGTTTGTTTTGTCTCCAACCCTTTCAAGTCTCTGAATGTTTATCAGTCTTGATCTCATGCTGTTGCTCGGCAAGACCAAATCTCATGTTAATCTTTACCTGGTAATCACCTTGGTGGACACAAGGCGTATATGGAAATTAAGCTAGAGTCCCCTACTCAGTTGTCTTCGGCAATTAAGCTATGTTCTCTTGCGCTATGTTTTAACCTTTGGATCGCCTCCTCATTGACTCCTAACCTTATGACTACCTTTGCTTGCTATCCCTCCTTTGTATAGTGCTTGTTCATATGACCCAATCTATGCAACTTGAAATTTCACTTTGGGTGTGCGATTAGTAATGGTGTTATGAGTAGCAACTACGGTGCCGCGACGAAACCGAGATCCTCCTGTGTGCGCGCAGACAAGGTTGTGCTGCTCGGCACACGCTGGTATCGAGGTTCCTAGTCATGATCCATTGCAGAACTACACCGATGTGTTATTTTCACGTGAGCTCTTCCTTGGTTATCTCTCCTTATATTGTTAGAAGATCTGTACGTCGAACCAGATACAATAGGACTTCCTTCTAGAGTCATCCAAAGGATAACCTTTGAAGAACATGTCATTGACATAAACATAAACAGACTGCAAGAGATGGTAGATAGGTGACTCTACTTGACTATCCCTATAATGACATCGGTCATCTAGTGGGTAACTTATGGCATCCCCGTTGGATTAGAAGGCTACACAATATTTAAAGTTGGATAAGTTATCAGTCGGATGATAAATGGACTAGGATATTATGTCCTATAATAGGTCACCTGGTACTTATGAGCTTTCTATCTCAGCCTTGATCTTTATGTGCAAGGTGATCCTACAGTCAAATAACCGACCTTCTTCAATGACCCCTTTTCTGTTGACTTCCATGGTGACTGTCTGTTTGTACATCAACTACAATTGTTGCCGTCAAAAAGAAGTTTTGAAGCTTTTTAAGTGTTGAGAGACAACTAATTAGTTACCAGTAGGAAGGTTAATCTCTAGCTAGGTAATGACTCTTCGGTAACTACGAAGGCTAGGTCTTACAGAACAATGTTAAGAAAAGAAACAGCAAAGTCGGTCAGCGATGCAAGTACTACTTTCTTCTCTAGGCCCTATGTCGTTAAGTCAATTCCATCTTAGATAATCACACGGGTAGTGCAAGATATTGTATCAGCTAAGTAAAGAGCTAGAGACAGCACGTCCCTAGTCTCAGTCAGCATCATTACGTGTATGGTGCTGTCAAAGGATTTGTTCAGGACCCTATTGGATGAAGTGCCGAAGGATAATCAGAAACGGTCCCTTACCTTGTAGGACTGTCACTCCACGTGAAGTATGCATTGTGCCCTACAAAAATAGCCCACTAGTCCAATGCTTGTGTATTGTTGAGCTGGTGCCTAAATCAACGGTTGAAGTTGTTTCCTAAGAGGCATGTAAGGACAAACCCTAGCCTCCATCCTCGGCAAAAAAGCTACCACTGTCATAAAAAGAGTTAAAGACTACGAACACACTTCCCAATGTGTAAATCAAAGGTAAAGAAGAGCGGGAAATCCGTCGAGATTTCATGGCACTAAACCGGTTATCCTTAAGTCAGTGATTAGAGGCTAAAACATGGCTAGATTGTCATAAAACTTGGCAAGCTCATTCCTCTCTTAGAGTACTTTTATGTCTTAAGTTGGTTTGAGGATTGGTTGAGTAAAGCATAAGATTTAAGAGATGTTTTGATAGTTCGGTCACAAAATTTTCAGAACAAAGCAGTTTTGGTAGATGATTTGTTTGGATAGTCAAATGGTGTCCGTTTGAGCTGAATTTTGGTCAGTCGTTAAAGGACTCTTGGATCTAAACGTCTACCAAAATTAGTGCACAATCGAGCAGTAGTTTGCAGGATATGAACTGATTACCGAGAGGTACATAATTTGTGATTTCTCTGCTGACTATTATCATCCCTCATATTAGAAGGTTGTGTTTGTAGTTCAGGTCATGTTGGCAATGTGATGATTGTTAATACTTTAGATGTCCTAGAGAAGACTCCTTGCACCCCTTTGTAGCTTGCTTTTGCCCTCTCATATCAACAATGCTTGAGCAGTCAAGGTGTTTTATAAGTCAATTTGTGCCTTTGCGAGTCGAAAACAATTTGAAAAGTGTCAAACAACAGATTTCAAATTTTGCTTATGAGTTATTGATTGGCATTAGAAAAGAAGCCTCAATGTTGAAAGTAATCCAACCTGGCTATTTTTGCTACAGTGCAAGTCAACCCAACTTACTGTGCCACTGCACCATGAAGGCAAATTGTGCTCAACCTATTTGGTAGTGTAATGTTTTTCCAATCAGCATATACTTGCAACTTTTGTTGTCCTCCAAGCCTCGCTATCATCCTCCTTCAGCAATGATTTCCAATGCGGACTTGTCCTTTGGTACCTGCTATGTGTTTTTACCCAAGAGATTGCATCAGATTCAACCCAAATAACTGTTACCGCTTGTATACGAGGATTCCCTCAAATAATGATCATCGACAACGCTGAGTCAACAGAGTCAGCTATCACATTCACTGCTCACTCAACGGACTCAGATAATAAAGTGTTATCATTAGAGAAGGAGAACTGCATACATGGAACATTATGTAGTTTTCCATCAGTTAGCATCTGAGTGATTGAACAGTTACGACCGGCATAGACATTGTTTGTTGGTTACTCGGTTTCTCATAGCCTCAGAGGATGCTTACCTCGTCTATGATCTCATCCCTTATGAAAGGTTGTACTCAAGCTACTTTGGTAGAGGACTGTTTTTCAAACTTTGTGAATGAACATGGAACCATTGTAATGAGTAGCTTTCAGAAGCTTGCTGTCTAGTGCAAAGTTCACATGGTCCATGCTATATTCACTAGGGAAATAGATATTATGGGTAGTTAGTTTATGCTCCATAGTACTCTCCATATCCTGAGAACGAAGTGCTGTGCTATCTTGGATTCCTCCCAAAGTAACAATGCTTCATGGAAGTCAATGAAAGAAATTCTTCAGACACAATTTACTACAAAGAACAATTATCTAAAGTTAAGTAGTCTAATGCTATCACTGATGTTGGAAAAGGATGACATGCTTCGCTTCCCTAAAAAGTCTTTCGCACCGAATCTCGGGGTGAGATTCCCGTAAGGGGGGAGGGCTATAACACCCTAGGTGTTTGTCCCCAGTTAAGCAGTGGGTTTGAGCTCCAACATGACAAGTTAAGTGGTAATCAAGAGCTCTAGTTCAAACTTGTAAGTGGTGACAAAGGTGTTGACATCAACTCCCTGAGAATGAGCTCTAACTTAAACTTGGACAACACACCTTTGCTGCTATGTCGACCCCTTTTCAGAGGTATGCCTGAGTAATGTTAAAAGTGCCCCTTCATGTGCCTCGCATCCATTTCCATCTACATTGACTATTGGAAATGTTTCATGAAGTTTGGAGCCAAAAAAATCACATGAAATGATAAGTTACATTTTTGCTTAAATTGCTTCATTAAGCAAATGGAAACATGGGATGTCGACCAAACCTTGCAACCTTGCTCAAACAACTCTAATTGAGCTCATGAACAAAAGCTATGAAGGGTTCATGTTGAGCAAATGCCCAAAAAATGCTTCAATGGATCAAAAAGGATGATTTAAGCATATTTAAGATGTTGTTTTGACCAAAGTAGAACTATAAGTTCCGTACTTGTTCAGACATTTGACCTTAAATAAAAGTTGTATTCCATGTTATGTAGAACAAACTTTGTTTTTGGACCAAGAGCTAGATCGTCTTGTAAGCAAGTCAAACAGAGGCTTGAAGATTGAATCAGCTACTGTCTTAGGCTCCCAGAAATTTTTCTAAGGCCCTGAAGTGATAGCAGCAAGTTAACTTCTTTGCGACATTTTATCATCCAAATTCATGTGGTAGCTCAATTGGATTCCTTAAAATGAGTTGAATTACCTTTCATGGTGAAAAAATAAATCAAGTCTCATCAAATTTGGAGTTCATTTAGATCTTCAAAAATAGTTTCCAAAACAGCAAAAGTTTACTTTGTCACTTAACTGACATTGACATGTCGGCATTCCACGTTCTCCAAATTTTGTTAAGCAACTTAATTTGGTACCAAAATAAAAGTTAGAGTATACATGGTGGAGAAGAGCATATAAAAAGATGGCACTCGTTTGACTTTGTTTTGACCATTAATTTGGAATTTTGTTTGTCGCTGTCAATACGTTGACACTATCAATTTGGAGCTTAATACGTAGCTAATGGAGAGCTCTAATGGGCTGGAACCCTAAATAGGAGTTGAAGATCATCAGGAGAGGAACAACTTTGCTTCAAGGACCATAGCCCAGTTCGACACGTAATCAGCCCTAACATGGCCTCCAAAATCGGATGAATCACGCCCGCCACCTGTTTGACTTCGTGCCCGCGTGTCTTCCATGCGCTGGTCGCGCCCCCACCATGGCCAACGTGCGTCCCACCTCCTCTACTAGTGCCGCTACTGATGGCGAGAGCCCGAGCGCACTCCTCCCCATCCCTCACTCGCCTCTCCACTCTCCCAGGCGCTGCTCTCGCTCTCCCTCGCCTTTGCTCGCGCGCATGGTCACCATGGCCACCATTGCCAAGCCGACTAAGCTCCCACGCCGCTCCTCCATGCGTCCTCCTCAGCTCTTGAGGCTAACCCCATCACCCTCACCGTTGCATGCCGCGCCTCCCTAGCCCCTTTCCCAGCATCGCCGCCGCTCCATAGCTAAAGCCACCGGGAAGTCGGCCTCCTGCCACCATGGCACCATGGCTGAGCCTCTGTGGGCCATCCTCAGTCCGGACGTGAGCCCCACAGCCGCGCACTGGTCCTGCGGCCCCGCAGCGCCCCTCCCTCGCCTCCAGCGTCGCTCCTTATGGCCGGAGTCGGGCTAGCAGAGGCCATCCTCTGCTCTGTGCGACAAGGAGAAGGGAAGGATCTCGCGCGTAAATAGAAGCTTTTCGAGGGTTCAAAATGTAGATCTCATGACTCACATGAATAGTGCTATGAGACTGTGGGTAATTTTAGAAAGTTCAGGGTCTCTGATGTAGAGTCATTTTTCCTGTATGCATTTAATTTGGTTGAAACTTTGGAAAATCATAATAAATTGTAGAGAAATCGTAAAATAGCAAATAAGGACTTTTTGGAATCCTTGTGAGTAGATCTACACAGTAGAGTCATAATATGATATGTGTTAGTAGAAAGTTTCTGATGTTTTTATTTATTCTTGCTAAATGCTTTTAGAAATCTTTTTAAGTTGGTTAGATGCATATCTTGAATTATAAAAGTCCAAAAATTGTGATTCTAGTTCTGTTAGTCTTGTGATGATACTCTCTAGCTAAGAAAAATATTAAACATGCTAGTTGTGTACTGTTTTTATCATGTTTTGATTTAATCTTTTTAAATAGGCAATTTTAGCTTATTTTCTTGTCATTTTCATATATAAAGTTGTGGTACTCTAATTTTTGTGAAATTTTTATGGTAGGCTACTAATGCTATATGTGTGCTGTGGTAAAAATTTCATATTCATTAGATGTAGTATGATTGATTTATTGATTTAACTTCTTTATTGCTTGATAAGTGGTTTTAAATAAGTTATAATTTTTATGTAGGTGTAAAAATAGAAAATGTGGTTCAACTACCTTTGTATGATGTTGTGCTACCATAATAACTTATAATATGGCTCTGTGTTTATAGAAAATGATGATCTTTATATTTATGTTGCTCTCACATGATTTCTTACAATAGCAATTTGTCCTTTTTGTAGTAATTAAATTATAAAACCTGAGCATGTGAAATTTATGCAGTAATCATGTTTGGTCATCATCTTCCTCTCATAAAAATCTCATCCCCAAACTAGTTGTTCTCATATGGCACTAAAAATAGCATATATATTGCATTATATAAATAGAGGATGAAAGTTTGTTAATAGATCTATATAGTTATTGTCCTATGATGCTTCTCATAGCTATTAGTATATGCTATGATTATTTGAATATGGTCACAAGCTGTTTAGAGTAGCATGTATGTCAAGAACATGTTAGTTTGTATCAACTAAATAAGAGATGAATGTGGTATGCCTCAGCTGTCTAGACTGCAGGTACAGTTTTGGTTGTGTAATTAGTTTCATGATACAAATGATATTTTCTGTGAATATAGTGAATATCAAAGTTATAGGTAACTTCATAATCGAGCTTGTGTTAAATTTTCATGACCATAGTCTTGATAATTTAGGAGTTATAGATTTTATAATTTCCCTGTCAGGTTTTGCATGCTCTCTGTACAAATCTGAATGATTGTGTTGTTTGATGTAGCTAAGCTTTGAATCATGTCTTGGAGATAATATAATAAGTGTAGTTCTTTTCATGAACTTTCCAAATTGTTAAATATCACCCCTTTTGGTGGTCTAAATCTCCAATTATGAGCTTGTGAAGTGGAGTGACAGATTCTGTCCTAATCTAGATAGAGATGTCTTCTTTGTGTTATTTGACTTGGTTAACTTTGGAATTAGCTTGTGATGTTTCTAATAAAGTTGTGCATGGTTTGCTAAGATTTCTAAAAGTCTAGAACGACCTTGTTGTGAAAGTTAGAACTCAACTTATTGCTGTCTGAAGTTGCATGTCTGATTCTGTCTATGTTTTGGACAGAATTATTGCTTTGTGTGTTTAAGGCCAAATAACTGTTGAATCACCTAAAGATGATAATAAGAAAGTTGTAGATAACTTAATAATATTTCTATAAAGTAAAGGATCATGCTTGTTGGATGATTAGAACTCCAATTATATATTTTTGAAGTTAATATCAGTTTTCTGTCCTTATCGGTACAGGCCTGAGATATTGACATATTTGATCATGTTAACCTGTAAGTTAGCTTTTGGAATGAATAACAAAGTTGTAGACAATTTCATTAGATTTCTAGAAAGTCTAAGATCACTTTTATTGAATGATTGTAACTCCAGTTATGGTTGAAACACGTGATTGTTGTACTGATGTCCAAGTTCTGTGTATGCACTTAAGTTGATTGCCCATTCTTGATGTTGCGGTGCATGCTCTAAATTATGTAGCCCTAGTTACTTAGTTGAATAACTTGCTATCTAGTGCTTAAATCGATATGATGTGACCATTCTTCATATTCATGCACATGCATCTTGCATCTCATCTAGGTACACTAGATGAACCACGTGAAGGACGTGATGTTGGAGCCGAACCCAAAGATAGAATTTGGTGAATCCAGAAGATGATAGGACTAAGCAAGTGCTGATATGGGAGATGCTCGCCAAGCGAGTGTCGTCAAACAAATACTAACCTAGTGTTGGATCTCAGGCAAGCCCCGAAGCATTCTAAGCCTCCTATGTTTTCAAACTATCAACTTGAGTCCTTTTATGTTGATGTATTAAGTACTAGAAGTTGATTGGAACCACTTGCTGCATGTATCTTCCTTGTCCAGATATATATCTTGAATTCTATGTAGGTCCAGGATCGAATATATGCTTAGCCATGCTTAGTCGGTAGATGTCGGGTGATTACCTGTCACCTGCATGATATAGGCTGATAACTAATCACGGTTGGCTACATTTGCTAGCGTGGAAATAACCATATGTCAATGAATAAAGGAGACCGGGTGGGATCGTGATAGAGAAGCAACAAGGCATGGAGGTCTTGGGTGCCTATCTATCACCGTCTGTGTCGATTAAGGACTGATTCACTGTACATCCTTATGTCATGTTGAACGTATGCCTATCACTTAGCTGGCCGAATCCGATGATACGACCGCGAAGCTGAGTAGTTCAATTCAGACCGGGCCCCGATAAGTGGAAGTGCGCACACTAGAGACAATAAGGATATGCGGAGAGCTAATGCGCGTGAGTCCAAGGACGGATTCAAGTCCTGATCTTCCTGGCAGATTGGTAGAATCTCTGAGGGTGCGGCGCTGATTGGACCCGTGACTGTACCTAAATTGTACTAAAGGTGACCTGATGCTACCTTAGCGCGAGTGTGCCTCTATTTGTGTTAGGAATAAATTCCTCAGCTGTGTTGGAATCGATTCGAATCGCCGTCTCTCTCGGATAGTGAGAACTTGACTGAGCAGCGACAACGTAGAAGCACTAATTGAAACTTGGTGGTTATGATGATTGCTTAAATTACAACACCGGATATGGTTACTAATGCTTATTTAGCTTGATCAAGTGCTTGCTCTAGTACATGTGCTAATTTAGATATGCTTAATTGAATAGGGATAACTTGAAGCTAAAGATATTATATATTTCAAGTTATGCACTTAAGCTTTTTATGTAAAATATTGTCAAGATATCTCCACCTATAAAGCCTTGCATACTCCTTGGTGTTACTTTATTTTTGGTTTATGACGGGTAAGTCTAGCTGAGTATATTCGAGTACTCAGGGTTTATCCCACCATGTTGCAGATGAAGTTCTCGGCCTGCTGAAAATGGTGGCTAACCGCCGGTGGGCTCGGTGACTCTATATTTATCTCTCATCTATATGCTTTTATCAGAGGATGTCACTTATGCTAGTAATGTATTTAGAACTTATATTATTGTAATCATTTGAAAGCGAGGTTGTTTTCACTAATCGGTTTTGAAACTCAAACTTATACTATTATTTGTTAACACATTTGTAATATTATTTCTGCTGCAACTCTGTGTATGCGATGTGTATTTGCTTAATCACGCGATCTTGGTTGTGATGTTGATTTACCGAGGTCCTTTGTGACACTCGACGGACTACCAGGGTTATATAAGTGAAAGTATGCGCGTATCAACGTATTAGCAGGGACAGCCGTACTTGATCTTATATAAATTGGACGGTTCTATCACAGCTGGTATCAGAGCAAGATTGAGCATAATACTGTCATGAACATAGTTTTAAAAACAAAGTTTTGGTTTTAAAAAGTCTATTTTGACTACAACTTTAACTACAGGCAAATTTGTCAAAACTAATTTGTAAAACTACGCTAGCGACATCCTCCTTTATGCCCGATTAAGGACTATTAGGAAGTACTAACATGTGGTTTTTACTTTCGTTTTTGCCTCGAAAAATCGCTTTTGCCCGTCTCCATTAAGTTTTCTTTAACAGTGTCTAACATGTCCATGATAGTTATAACTTATTCACGGTGCCTTGAACCTTTAGAACATCTTTGAGTGTCAACGGAAAGCCTCCTGCAGCTTCGCGAATGCAATAAAATAGTTGCACGTATGTGCCCGTACATTGTGTTGCACGGCATATCATTACCGGGGCGAGTTT
The DNA here is from genome assembly GCF_019320115.1 of Miscanthus floridulus. Lineage (NCBI taxonomy): Eukaryota > Viridiplantae > Streptophyta > Magnoliopsida > Poales > Poaceae > Miscanthus > Miscanthus floridulus. Next base: position 45,794,998 of record NC_089597.1, read on the forward strand.
GGTGAAATGCTGCACGAAGCACTATAAATGAATGTAGACGTGGAGAATGGACTGAGCGAAGGCCCGAAGACCCAGAGACACGGCCAGCTCTATTCTCTATTTCTCTCGCAAGTCGCAAGAGAGCTCGCACACGTACGCGACCATGGCTGAGGAGGTCACGCCCCACGTCCAAGTCCTCCTCGTCTGCTACCCGAGCCAGGGCCACATCAACCCCATGATCCGCCTCGCCAAGCGCATCGCAGCCAAGGGCGTCCTCGTCACCTGCTCCTCGTCCTCCATCATCCGCGACGATCTAGCCGCCGCCTCGGGGGTGTCGGCTGGCGGCGACGGCGTGCCCTTCGGCGCCGGCCGCATCAGGTTCGATTTCCTGGACCATCCTTTCGACGGGACAAAGCTGGACCTGAAAGACTTCCTGCGGCACCTTGAGACCGCCGGGCGGCTGGCTTTGGCGGACCTACTCAGGCGCCAGGCGGAAGCAGGGCGGCCGGTGGCGTGTTGCGGCCGACGCTGGCATCCCCTCGGCGGTGCTGTGGGTGCAGTCGTGCGCGGTGTTCTCGATATACTACCACTTTGCACACAGGCTGGCAGAGCTCCAGCGCGAGGACGACCTCGAAGCGCGATTCACGCTCCCGGGCCTCCCGACGCTGTCCGTCGCCGACGTGCCGTCGTTCCTGCTCGCGTCACACTCAAACCCGCACAAGGTACTCGGGGACACGATCCAGGACCAGTTCCGCAACATGGGCAAGGCGTCGTGGGTGTTCGTCAACTCATTCGCTGAGCTGGAGCGCGATGTGGTCGCCGCGCTCCCGAGCGTCAGGCCGCGCCCTCCGCAGCTAATCCCCGTGGGCCCGCTCGTGGAACTCGCGGGCCAGGACGACGTCCCGGTGCGCGGCGACCTGATCAAGGCGGCGGACGACTGCATCGGGTGGCTGGAGGCTCCGTCGTGTACGTGTCGGTCGGGAGCATCATAATTCTCCCCGCCGAGGTGATCGCCGAGATGGCGCACGGGCTCGCGTCCACAGGCCGGCCCTTCCTATGGGTGGTGCGGCCGGACACTCACCCCTTGCTCCCCGAGGGGTTCCTTGACGCTGTCGCCGGTCTTCTCTATTAATTCATCCTTTAATTGGAATATATTTTTGGTCCACTAACCCAGTTAAAAAAAGGCCCCAGCGTCAATCAGCCTATTCGGGAGGCCGTATCGTATCGTGGATTATTTACTGCTGGCTGGTTTGGTGTGAGAGAAAAACACTGTTCCTAGCTGGAAATTTACGATCGTTTACGAGCAAGCGAACAGGCTGAATATTTTGGCAGCACGAGGTCGCAGTGAGCTGCAGCTATTCTTATCTCTATGTGAGTTCGTTCAATAACCGTGTGTGCGCGCATGTGAGAGCACGAGGAACATGACGATGCCCCCAGACGAGGCACGGGTGCTCCGGCTGCTGATCAAGCTGAGCGGCACCAAGAATGCCATCGAGTGGGCATGTTCGACAACCGCTCGCTCCTGTTTATGGTCCTCGTGCTCCGTGGCAACGGCAAGTTCATGGCCATCGATATGAGCCGCGAGTACTACATGCTTAGCTGGCTGTTCTTCGACCAGGTCGGGGTCATGCACAAGGTAGACGGTGCTCCTCACTGACGAAGCTAACCATGGTGCCTTTGACTTTGTGCTCATCGACGCCGACAGCCAAACCAATGATTCCTCATCCAATCATCTTTGATAAATATACCCTTTTTTTTGTTTTGTATCCAATTTACTAATAGCTGGTCTTTTCTTTAGGCTCAAAAATACAATTAGTGTGTCAGCTCGTGTTGCCCACTTTGTTATCGTTCCCCTTCATTGAGTAAAATGAGTTGTTTCTTCTCCCTCTCCGGTCTCCATCCATCAGCCTTCTCCATATGCAGGAAACATATCTCCATGAATTTGATCTTCCGTGAGAAAGCAAAATTAAAACAGGAATATAATATGATGGCCTGCTTTCTCATTTTTTTTTTTCTTTTGCTAACTTTCAGAGATGAGACTCTACATCCTTTTTATCACAACAGAAACACATATAGTAGTAATATATTCAAGCAGAAAATTATGCATGTCCACATGTAGAAAATTACAGCGACAACTCCACATGTTGACATGTTTTCGTTGTATAACTATTTCTCCTCATTGAACTCTACAACTAAGTAACTATCTATAGTCACCTTTAGCCCGCAGCAACGTGCAGCGTGTCATCTAGTTTATTCAATGATCGTCTCATCGGTTACAATACGTATCGGTATCGAACTTTGTCATTGATGTCTGTGTGATGTTCTATTTCGCATAAGCGCAGATAATGAGTTCAGATCACATAACATTAGTAGAGAAATGACTTTTGATCCATTTCGAAATTTGGCTTTAGTCCCGGTATTTTTCACGCTCGGGACTAGAGAAACCTTTAGCCCCGATTGGTAGCTCCAACCGGGACTAAAGGTCCCTGCCCAACGGCTACTGCGGCAGGCTTTTGCTGCAGGGGACCTTTAGTCCTGGTTGGAGCTACCAACCGGGACTAAATGTTAACTTTTACTCCCGGTTGGTGCCTCCAACCGGGAGTAAAAGTCTACTCTCGGCTGGAGGCTCCGTCCGGAACTAGAAAGGGACCTTTAGTCTCGGTTGCTGTCTCCAACCGGGACTAAAGGTTAACTTTTACTCCCGATTGGTCCCTCCAACTGGGAGTAAAAGTCTACTTCCAGCTGGAGGCTCCGTCCGAAACTAGAAAGGGACCTTTAGTCTCGGTTGCTGTCTCCAACCAGGACTAAAGGTCCCCTCCTATATAAAGAACTGTCCTACCCGCTGAGCACGGGTGTCTTCTCCGTCCACACAGGTGATGAACTTGTGCAGCTTCTCATCTTCTCTCTCGTTACCATCTGCTAATCTCTAGTTTTCCCCATCTGTGTAGATCTAAAATATACTTTTGGTCTTGTGGAAGCTGTGATCTTGTGGATGTGGAATCGGAAGCCACAACCGAGGCAAATCAATCTGCCAGGTGAAGATTCATCTATCTCGTGGTGGTGATTCATGCAGATCCAGTCCGTGCGGAAGAAGGTTCAGGCACAGCAACCCCTACAGCCGCCAGAGAAGGCATTTCCATTTTCCCATTTCCATTGATTTTTGTAAGAATAAATCCATGTAGAGATGCGGTGAATCCATCTGTTTCTTGCTAGTTAGTGCTTTCTTTCTTTAGTATATATGGACAAATCATTGCAGGTGCTTCGTTTCTTTAATCTAGGCAATATTGCTATTGAATAGACAATTTTTTTGTTAACTAATATATAGGAAATCTTCAGATTTAGCATGTGGTGTTAGAATTTTTTTTGTTGTTGACAAAATTAGCTCATACAGTACATTTGTATTCCAAGCTATTTTAGTTTATTATATTACTAATTTCATCTTTCTTTTGAACATTTGCATGTGTTATTTTGACTATCTGCTCATGAAGAATGGAAGGCAAGGACTATCTCGTCATGAAGAATGAAAGGCCGGCTGTTGATTTTGTAGTGGCTGGCTGTTCATTTTGTAAAAGCTAGAAGCTGATAGTATATTGCTCTAGTGCTACTGTTTTAGTAAACATTATTAAGCTTCTCGTGTGCTTGTGATGATTATTCAAACATTTTCTAGTGAGAATGTATACGGGGCATTTTGACTAACATGCGGCTGCAATCCAAACAGCTACCACAACTTTTTATCTAACATTTATAACAATAAACCAAACAGCAGCCATATTATAACAAAAAAAACTAAACAGCAGCTTCCATATTATAACATTTATAACAAAAAAGAAAACATTTAGTCCCGGTTGGTAATGCCGGCCCACGTGGCCAGGCCGGAAGACCTCTTTAGCCCCGGTTGGTATTACCAACCGGGACCTTTAGTCCCGAGCGAGAAACCGGAACTAAAGGAGGGGCCCTTTAGTCCCGGATTTGTGCTCCCGGTTGGAAAACCGGGACTAAAGGGGTTTCCCAACCGGGAGTACCGTCTGTTTCTGTACTAGTGTAAGTAATAGGGAGAGGGCATGCATGTATTGTGAAAAGTAAAAAAGGAGACCCATAGAAGAATCCCTTCTCTATTTAATAGTATATGTAGGTACAATATTTTCTTTTCTAAGATTTTGTTTTCCCTTTTTTGCTTGAAACTTTTTTTTTCAATTGTTGTTTGGGGATATGTTTGGAGAATTTCTATTTAATAGCCGGCTAGATATGGATGTTGTTTTCAGTTAGTTTTGGATGGATGAGATCGTTTTTATTCGTGCAAACAAATGACATCTTTGGCTATTTTTATGTGTGCAAGTAATTATGTATGTGAGTGTTCCTGTTTATGTCGTGATTCAAAAGAAATATACAACCACATACCTTACTACAGACATGGTATGTATTTGTACATACGTACCTCCATCCTAAAATATAAGGTATTATAGGAGTTCTAAAACAAAATATGGGATATAATCCAAATGACGCATGTAACCCTCCCATAACTATAAAAAGGCTTTATGCTTACCATATTCTGAGCTTAATGGTAGACACTAATAGCAGGTACACATGCGATTGAAACTCTAGAGGAGTTAATTTGCCTAGAATACCTTATACCTAGGATGAATTTTCAATGCTTTGATACCTTATATTTCAAGACAAAGAGAGATAGGATTGGAAGACATGCCAGAAGACAACTAACTGGCTTAGGATACCGAATAAAACATGTTTAGTTAAACTTAACCAATAAAACACGTGTAATTAAACTTAATCCAAGCAGTGTTCGAGCTCCACAAACTCTAATACGTATGATATAGTTGTACTGGAATAAAAAAAAGAAACTATATCGATGTTTTGTTCCTCGTATGAACGATGAATCGTTGCCATGGATTACCATATCCTCTTTAGACACAGGCGTCGAGCAATGTTGGATCGATGCACCTACAGTTTGGTTTTCTTTCTACAGGTTTGTTCTATCATGTCCGGGTGAAAAGGGACTCTTGTACACCTAAATTTTGTGAGCATGTTATTTCGAGTGTTTTAAAGGGTTTCATGTCTAGATTAAAGGTATTACAAGAGCATCTTTAAGAGTTTTTTTCTTAAACTCACTCTCTAAATTATCATTTTAAGAGTCACTTGAACAAAAATCTCTCTATATATCTTTCCACCCTCTAACAAGTTCTCTATATCTCGTGGGCACTCTAAAGAGCCAACCGCGCTTTTTATCTTTGGCTAGCAAAAAATCCAAAATAGAGAATAACAATATCTAGAGACCTAACTAAATAAGTTGTTGGAGTGTATTTTTTTCACCAAAATCTTTATTCCTATCAATAAGGAGGGATATAGAGAGTCTCTTGAGGTTGATCTAAGAATGAGGTGAAATCTTCCATCCCTATATATCTTATTTTTCATTTACTCCAATTCTATCGAGAAATTACACTATAATAATCATCCTAACTCTAGTACAAATCGATTGTAAATCTAAGTACATGTCCACAGTAACTACAATTAGGGTGTGAGAGTGAATTGTTTCTTCCGAATTTAATTTATTTACTAGTAGATAAACAATTTTTAGCAACAAAGGTATTTTTTGGTAGAGGCGTATCAATATCAAAATCTGTATATAAAAGTAGTTCCTAAGCTGGCTCTCGCCTCAAGAAATCAATTCCTCGAGCTATCTGGAATTCAAATTGGATTCCTTTAATACTCTTGAAGAAATATGGTATAACATGTTTAATATTCTATTGGCTAGGAGTGGTATACATATACATTTTTTCCGTAAGGTTGTCGCCAGAATCTGATTGTTTGAAATTAAGTCGCCTAATTCATGTTGAGGGACCTCATCACCGTGGAAGCTAAATTGGTTGCTTGCGCCTCAGCCATGAGAGGGACTTTGGCAATAATAAAGTTTGTGTCGAGATGAAAATGCATGTAGAAGTCAAAGATGATGCCGCAGGATTGTAAAATTCTAAAAACGCACGGGAGTCTCGCGCTGGCTTGTAAATTTTGACGATATCAACGGTGAAGGCTACCGGCGGTGGTGATTGGGTTTTAAAGAAGATGGTACGTAGCACCTAACGACGGGCGTGTCATACGAAAATTGAACGTTGAAAAGGAACAAAATATTATGATCGTTATTTTTGCAGGTTATAGCAAGAACAATAAGATGTTAGCACCTAACAGCGAATAGTGGTGGTGATACAATTTTTTCAATGACATTTATATCCGACGGTGACATAATTGTACAATGTTGATACTAATTCAGCTATGCCTTAGAGCATCTCCAAGAGTTTCCAAAATTTTTCTCCCCAAAACACCATGTTTTCCAAGTCCTAAAAAGATATTGGGAGAAAAAAAGAAACACGTCTCCAATAGTGCCCAATATTCCACTCCTAAAAAAATAAAATTTGGTTCCACTTGTATTTTTTTTGCGGCAATTTTTTTCCACGTGAAAGTCTTCTACGCCACCACCGCCCCTGCTTCCTTCGTCGTGCCCTAGCCCTGGTGGACATGACCGACTCCAATGGCAACAATGCGGCGCAGAAGAACAACTCGCATGTCGTGGAGCTGCTGCTCATCAAGAAGCACATCGCCACGCAGTACGGTGTTGGCATTTCTTAGCGCAATCACCAAGTAAGGAGGTTTTAAGTCCATCCCTGGCAACGACGCCAGAAATGCTTATTGATATTTCTTAGCGCAATCACCAAGTGATGAGGTTTTAAGTCCATCACCGGTAACGGTGCCAGAAATGCCTGTTGGTATTTCTTAACACCATTACTAAGATTGAGTAATCTTAGCAACGCCACCAAGAAACACCAACTACGATAGTCCTTAAATATTACAGACAATATCCGCAAGCGTACTAATCTATCGTTGTAGCATTTTACCCATAAATATTCAGGGTATCGTTATTTATATTTTCCCATAGGAGGGCAAGGTATACATATTCTAGCATAGACATAAACATGATTACATACTTGCAAGTGGACCATGGTTCATAACAGGGGTAAAATGGTATTTCATGGATAGTGGACACACATCTGGCTAACCTCAAGGATAAAAGAAAAACAAAGAATAAAATAATATTCCTACGTGGAGCCGACAGGTTCTAATATAGCCGTGCAAAGAACAGTTAATGATCATACAAGTTATATGAATAGAGTTAGAGCTAAATTTGAGATGGACAGGGAGATCCCCAGGCATTGGTCTGCCAAGCCATAGAGACTTTACGAACTCCTACACGAATACCCAAACGTGGGGGATTACAAGGGACGGACAGGGCTGTCACCACCTGCCACCTACCCCTCAACCGTGGGGCACCGTCATATCCAAAGGTTCCCGTGCACCCAAGCACCACACCCGTGTACAAGAAAACTACCCATATCCCCTCAGGACTTCGACCCTACGGATCGATAAGCAAGAATATGGGCAAACCCGAAGGAATGACGAACCGTCACCTCAACCCTAGTTCCACTTCTACTCATATACAAGTCATATGAATGATTAAGCTCAAAGTTGAACATGTTAAGATCATAACACACAAACTATATGCTAGTTCATATATCATGATTATAACATGAAAACTATACTCTAGTTCATATGCACTACTATATAAATGATATGAGAGCATGAATATAGAAGAACTCTTCATAGTATTATTCATACCAAAGTTGCTTTTTCTTCCAAGGAGACAAGCTCTCCAAGTAGCTTTGCTAGCTCCAAATACTACTAAGAACTAAAGCTAAAGAGTACAAGAGTAGGGTAGTGAGGTGTAGCTCCAAATGATTGTGTGTTGAAGAATGAGCTCCTCCTCTTCTTATATAGTGAAGCTTGGTTGTTTTGGTGCAGGTAAATTAGGAAACATCCATGAACCGACCAAGCATGCCACCATGCAATCGTTTGCGAAGGCTGGGCTTGGGCTGAGCCGCCTGGGGTGCGACCGCACCCTGGCTGGCTCACCTGGCCACCACCTTTGCCAGGTGGGCTAGTGGCTGGGCCTAGGCCCCTCCTACGTTGGCGTTCTGCTAGGTAAGTTGCGTAGGTGGGCTTCTTTATGTATTTCCTTTACGCATTTCTGCTTTACGCTTTCTTCTTTGCACCTTTTGCTTGGTTTTGTTTATTTTCCACTTGTATTCGAATGTGTGACCTACAAAACATGTTTTCTCCAATACAAGTGGAACTAGGTCAATAGTACATGCATATGTGTCAAAAGTATGTTTATTTCTCCTATTTTGGATTATAATTGGTGGTCTAAATGTTGTCGTTGGTGACCGCCAACATACGGCTCGAGGGACGCTATCAAGGTGCTACTCTGGCACTGCTCTGATGTGTCTAAGATGATGGATGGCAATGGCCTAAACACCTTCCACACCTTCATCATCAGCGGCAAGGCGAACGTGCTCAGGTGCTTGCTTGGCCGTGTACGTCCCGCAGAGCTGCTCAACCACGCCGACAAAAATGGCGACACACCTCTGCACCTCTTTCCGCGCAATGCGAGTCCGCATAAAGTTACGTAGATGAGGGGGATTTTCCCTAACTCCTAAAATATTAGGAGTTGTTGCAGTTGAATTGTTTCTCATCTTTCTAAAAATTAAGGATTAGGAGGAGGTTTAGGAAACTCTTGGAGACAGCGTACTTTTTACAATTGACACTACCATGACAAAGTTTGTCAGCTGATGCTGCATAATAAAGGTACTAATCTCTATAATAATAATGGACGCGATTACAAAGCCATACCATATGGCAGTTTGCACATACAAAGAAACACCCTACCAGCATCACAGTGAGGTAACAGTGTTCAAAATCAATAAAAGACATTCTTTTTTGATTAACTCTGTTACACTTTTCATTCACCGGGCGTACAATAACAAGGATCTATCAGCAACTATAGCTATGATGACAAAAATCTTGGCCCTGTTCTTTAGCACTACTTCAGCAGTACTTTTCAGTGAACAAACAATGTTTTTTCTCGCAACAAATCAGCATAAGCCAAATTTTAGCGATGAGCATAGGTTTATCCCCGCACTCAGCGATGGAGATCTCGTGAAGCGTAGAACCTGGACGAAGGCGTAACTAAACCTTCACCACGCCTCTAGTTCTTCGCCATGAGCAGGGACGATGCCTGCAAGAAATCTACGGAAGAACCACTTGCAAAACTCCCTCTAACATCCTAGAGGATGAGGAGCCCCACGAGGAGCCTTGCCCACGTCGTCTTCTTCATCATCGGGGAGGAACACATGGCATGACGTTGAGAGATCCTAGGTTGAGATCTGTGGGCTCAAAAGGTTTTCTGGCAACAGCAAGGCACCCTTCGCCCTCTAGGATTTCCTATAGATATTCTGACTTGGAAGTCTCCCGCACGCCGACCATCAACGAGCCTAGCCGCCGTGTCACTGGTGACCCAGGCCACCGAAGATGGTATTGTTCTTCCCCATCTCTTCGCAGAACTTCCTCTAACACCCAAGATGAACGGCCACCAGTAGGCCACTACAGAACCCAATCTTGAAAGCATTCTCCCAGCAACGGCGGAGCCGCCGAAGTACGTAATGAACCATGGTGGACAAAAGGAGTTGCCGCTCTCTCACTTAGTCTAATGCTAAGGGATTTGGAGGGAGGGGAGGAGAGGGGAGGGGCGAGAGACTTAGTGCACCCAGACCCGGCTTAAATAGGCCAACCTTGAAGATGCACCTAGACTCAATGCAGTTAAGATGCTTGATCTAGGGAGCACACATCAGGGAAGATGAGGTATACGATGGTTCTTGGCGTAACAAGTGGTGGGGACAGTGTTGGAAGTTGGGACAATCAACACTCACCTTGAAGATTGTCGGTGTTTTGTAAACCGGACTAGTAAATTTATTCGATTGTCGTGCTGCTCTAGGAAGACAATGGTAGCATCCAAAAGACATGAGGATTTATACTAGTTTAGGTTGGAGCCCTATGTCCAGTCTTAGAGATGATTGAGTGCATCTTCCTTGCTTGAATGCTCTGAAGTTCTTACAATGGGGTGCAAGAATGGTGGAAGAGGAAGAAAAGCTAGAGCTAGGAGATGGACTGCCTGAAAAGAAGCTCTAGGAGCCCTATTACGATGGACAATGAATGAAATGGTAGAGGATGTGAATGTCTCTGGAGAGGGTGCCTTGACTACCCTTATATAGAGTTTAGGGCTAGGGCACATATAAAAGCAGTAGGTTCTCCTGACCGAAGGGTCATGAGCCTAAGGGATGGCCTAGCTAACTTGGCTTGCAAGCTACGCCATCTTGAGGTACACGTTTGGGCGTGGTTGTCGTCATGGCCTTGTGGTCACGTCGCGGGATGGTGTGGCGTGGTGCTACTGTGCTGACCATGGCAACACTGTAGGCACGCTAGTGGTTCGTCAGCCATCCTATGCGATGTGGCCTCCACCGTGGCCTTCATCATCATCTCTTGGTTCCCTAGGGAATCATACGGGAGTTGGTAGCCACCCCTAGATCATCAATTGTATTGTTGGATTGAATAGCTAGGAGCCACGATCCCAATCATCAGGATTGTGGTTCCCGCCAGTCTGGATGGCCTCTAAGTCAAGGCCTTCATCATGGATCCCATCCCATAGTGGGTGGGATCATAATGAGAATGGGGATCCCAATCTTCCATCAGGTAGTGATAACTATCGCTGTGGCAGAGGATGACACACCGATCCAGCTTTAGATCGAAAGATCGAACCCTGCAATCTTAGCACCACAACTCCTCTGGTTATCAACCGAGACACGGATCCAGTTGACCTCACCAAGAAGGCCAATCCCTACCTACACAATGAAGAACACAAGCAAGAATAAGAAAGAAAGCAACCAAATTGCAGATGAATGATTAATCTCACAAAGTTGGGGTCTCACAAACCAATGAACGGTGAAACTGTTCTTGACAGATTAATCTAAGCAAAACCCAAAACCTAATGACGGTGGTGGCGTATGATTATAAAGGTCTTAGGGTCGTTGCCTACCCTAGACGCGCCCCCTAATGGGCCCAAACACAATACATGGTCCAACGGACCAAAAGACGGTGTTGTAGCACCCTGACAGATTCTGGACGCTAACTTGTTTCGACGATTCCTGTTGATTCTGAAGGGTTTTGACGTGAGACCACTTGGATTGGCTTCCTTATCAAATTAGCTTTCCAACCATATGTGGATTGTCAAAAATGAAGCCCGGATGCATCCTAGGTGACCAGTTTAAGGCAGACTAGTCCTGGAGGCCGTGGCAGACTCGAACTTGAATTGCCGAATTAACCTTGGGCCTCCTTCTTGACTTGGACACCCTTGCTGGCCTCCTACCCCTCCATACCATGTGCCAAACATGGTCATATGCATGGGTGTCATGTCCTCATCATCCTTCCCTTCTTGACGAAAAGCCGTCCTCAGCGTCGATTGTGCTTGAAACTCATCATGCACAACATAAAGGAGAATGGGGTTGCGAAGACAAAGGAAACTGAAATAATTGTGAAAAGGAATGTGACCATGTTTCCAAGTTTCTAGCATGTCATCTTGCATACAAATTTTAGCAAGCATGTAGACTCCATGATCCAAATGCACACGATGTATATCAACACTATCCTACAAAAGATTAGAACTAACCAAAGACAATGCAGGAATAGATGGTCTAGCAGACATAGGTAGCAACCAACAATGCTCCCCTTCTTGGAAGTGAACTTGTTTCTTTGAGAAACATGAGAAAATGTTTGTATTATTATGGCTGCCCTCTAAATGATCATAATCTTGTACAACAAAAGGAGAATTTATATTATTATGAATGTATACTCGATGTATCATATATTATCCCTTGTTGTTATATTTGCTAATAACATGATATGTGTGTTTAGAAAACCAAGGCAAATCAGGATATTTAAAAAGGCTCTCCTCTAAATAATCTAGGTTACACAAAACATCAAATTCAATGTAACCCAAATTATGTAAAGAAGACAACAGTTTGAACTCTTCAGTTTTAGTAGCAATATGAATAACATGTTTATTTTCAGCACAAGTGACTGGTTCCAAAACATGTAAACTGAAGCATCATCAACCAATTCATCTTTATCACAAGGAACTTCAAGAAAATTATCATGGGACAGAGATAAATCAAGAGAGGGTTCCACTAACAATTGCTCTATGATAACATGGTTTGTGGAAAAATTTAGTACATTAAAACAATTCTCACCTTCTGTGAGTGTAGCACCATGGGCATTACCTGTAATCTCATCAGGAGTAATAGGTGCATTGTGAAGTGATGGTTCTGAATTTACATATGAGGTTGTGAGCTCCTCATTTTCTTCCATGTCATCCTCTCGCTTATGGACATTATCCTACAGAAGGTTAGTCATAGTAAGAGGAATAACAACAGACTCTTCCTCTAAATGCATCAATTTCTTATGCAAATCTCTATGATAAGAAGGAGGAATAAAATGATCATGCATAGCTATCTTAAGTTCTTCCCACATACTAGGTAAAGCATCCTATGTAGCTAGCCCATTCCACCAAAACTCACTAGTAGCTTGTCAAACTCTATAATGCTCAGGCACAAAGTGGGCACTAAACTTTTGTTCTACTGTCATCTCCCAATCTATATATCCCTCAGCATCATAATGACCCGAAAAAGATGGTATTATGAACTTAATCTTAGCATAAGGATCATCAGGTACACTATGATTATTACCTTGATTTTGGTGGACACCTCCCATACCTGTCGTGTTGCGGTGAAAACGTCGTCGTAATCTTGCTTGTCGGAAGGCTGCTTGATCTATGTTTCTAGTAGCATCATGCACCATGTCTTCTGGCAAGAGACCATCGGTGTTGCTGCCGAAGACATCGTTGTTGACCGCCACCAAGGTTTCCAACTCGGTAACCTTGTTAGTTAGCATGGAAATTCGTTTGTCCAATCTCTCCATGCTATTACCAATGTTGAGTTCAATGAGTGCATTAGTGACGGCTTTCCTGATGGCCTCATTCATCCTTTTTTAGGCATTATCTACAGTAGCTTGCAGTTGCTCTTGGCTGACACACTTGTTGAAATCCTTGGGACTGTTATCTCCAATCTGATCACCTCCTACCATTGTAAACACAAAAATAGGAACAAACGGTGAAAGTTATCCCTACCAAATGACTACGTGGTTGCAGTGGAGACACTTTTCACAGCAAGTGGAAGCATCTTACCAAGCTCTTACAAAGTTCTTACCAATGCAAGCAGTGGGCGGTACAATCTGTGGCTGGTTCATGATACCTACGATGCGAGCAGCCGAGGAGAGAGATGTGTAATGCGAGCGACCGAGGAGAGGAAAGATGCAAGTGATGTGATCGATGCAATGCCAACAGTTGCAAAGAGATAAGGTAGTATCGGTGTTTTGTAAACCAGACTAGTAAACTTATACTATTACCACGCTACTCTAGGAAGACAATGATAGCATCCAATAGACAGGAGGATTTATACTGGTTCAAGCCGAAGCCCTACGTCCAGTCTCAGAGATGATTGAGTCATTGTTCCTCGGCTTGAATGCTCCAAAGTTCTTACAATGGGGGTACAAGAATGGTGAAAGAGATGGAAGGACCTATGCTAGGTGAAGGGCTGCCCGAAGAGAAGCCTAGGAGCCCTATTACAATGGTGAATGAATGGAATGGTAGAGGATGCCAAACGCATTGCCCTAGCAGTCCTTATATAGAGTTCAGGGCTAGGGCTGATACAAAGAGAAGGTTCCCTTGATCGAAGGGTCATGAGCCTAAGGGAGGTCCTAGCTAACTTGGCTTGCAAGCTACACCGTATTCTAGGGCTTGTCTAGGCATGGCTATCGTCATGGTCTTGTGGCCACATCACAGTAGGGTGTGATGTGGTGCTACTATGCTAGCCGTGGCGACACTATAGACATGGTGGTGGTTTGTCAACCATCCTATGCAACATGATATCTGTCTTGGCATTCGTTGCCATATCCTGGTTTCCTAGGGCATCGCATGGGAGTTGGTAGATGTCCCGGGTCGTCAATTGCTTGGTCACTTTATAGGGCTGAGGGCCATGACCCTGATCCTCAAGGTCAGGGCTTTCAACTGGTCTGGATGGCCTCTGTGTTGAGACCCTTGTCATGGATCCCATCCCATAGTGGGTGGGATCATATATCCGTATCATCAGGTTGTATCTTGGTTTCCTAGGGCATCACACAGGTGTTGTCTTGTCCGTGCGGTGTGGCATAGGGTTGGTATCTGACTAGGCTAAGGTGACTATTGTCCCCTCGGTCCTTGCGAGGTCAGTGCAGCGTGCTCGCTTTTGTCAAAGTAGGAGCGCATGGCCAGACGTGACCTCTCTCCATCCCTTCTGAGGGTCATAATGGGGAGAGGTTGTGTGCTTTGCGAACATCGTGTAGCTAGGGCTAGAGAATGGGTCACGACTGATCCCGACCTTAGTTCCTAACCTATGATGCTCAATTTTTGTTTGGCCTCGGTCGCTTGGGCCTCTCCTCGCCGATGCATTGCAGGCCATGAGGCTAGCTACCTAATCGGTGCCTCGAGATACCCTAGAGTTATAACCCCGAGAGTAGCCCCCGAGCATTTTTGCGATCGTGAAGTGATTGAGAAAGTGCTGCTATGCAAGCGTGCTATGGTGCGGGCTCATTTTTGTGGCCTGCTCGAGCTTCACCGCTCAACCCCTTATGGGTTGATGTGATTGGTGACGTATGGGTCGCTAGGTTTCATTTTGTTAGGACGTCCTGACGATGTGGAATGTGACTGCTAGGCTTTATCACATCGAAGAGTAGTGTGTCGGGGTTCGTGACCCGAGCGGGGCTGAGTGGTCTTGTTGATGTTGTTCCGGTCTTGCCTTTGGGAAGGTCTTCGTCTTTCTCGCCCTTATGCGGGCATCCATCATTCCCCATGACCATTCATGGCCCGCCATGTGGCGAGGGAGTCTCGGGCTACTCAATCCACTCATGGGTCTATAAGTGAGGGCTTATCTCCTATTCAAACTACCCCTAGCGCCAAGTTTCCTCTAACCTCTTTGAGGAGCTTAGCTTTCAAAGAGGAAAGAGAAGAAAGGTTTCTAAAGAGAACCTCACTGTTCTTAAACATGCATCCCGCCGGGGATTGTAGGTGGCCACCTGAGGCCAAGGTTGTCCGTCTCAACAATCGATGCTAGAAGGGATCTCACGAGTCAGGGGCAAGGGTTAGTATGGCCACCGTGTTGGGTCATACACGACATCGGTGTGCCATCTCATCGCAATTTCTTGCTCCGAGCCTAGGTGGCTCGTATGCTCAAAATGGGCGACGATCGGAGTCGCTTCTGGCTCCCCTCAGGGGTCCATGCGCCAGTCATCGGCCACCCAGACTGCTGGTGGAATGGGAGGAGGATGAGGCAGTGCTTCCCCATCACTCCATCCCTGTTAGATGGGGTAGAATGGTGATGTGGCCATTCCGCTACTGCCGGTCGCTCCCTCCTTTAGAGCCGAAGGAGTCATCGCATTCCTCCAGTGTGTTGTCACTCAGGGGCATGGTGCCAGCGAGGGAGTCTATGAAGGTTTATGACCCTTGGTTCCCTGGTGGCGCCTGGCCCTAGGTTGTCAATTGGCATCACCATTGAGGTGACACCTTTTTTATGTTTTGGCTGCGTGGCTGCTTTTTTACCTACCGAAGGAATTTCCTTTTTTATACTTCTGAGCAGCCTTTGCCGTGAGCGCTCGAGCCATGGGTCTGGGGTCATCTCTCTAACCTAGGCTTGCTTGGAGGGGCTATTTTTGCCTTGATGTCATGGGGGATTGTTTCCCCGACCTCTTACCGCACGGTCGCAAGGTTTCTCGTAGTCATGTATTGGCTTGTAGGTCTTGGACCTTTTGTCTTTTTTGCATGACCGAGCCATAATCATGTTTTGGGGTTCCACATTGCTTGTCACCCCGGCCTCTAGCTTTATTAATCTCTCCTAGAGAGGTCATAGACCTCTGATGGTTTATGAGTCTCCTAAGCAGGCCTTAGGTCTGAGACCTAGGACGCAGGGAGGAGTCGGTCCTGGCTTAGCCCTGACTTCTTTTGTCCTTGCCGACCTCGAGGGGTCATGTTGCCTTGTCACAGGCGGGTTTGTTTTCACCCCATGCGGGGAGAGGCATGTCCACTATAACAACATGGTCAGAGGGTGCACCTCATCGGGGTCTATGGGTAATTCGAACGAGACCTGATATCCTCCCCAATCGACATGGAGTTCGGCTGTGCCTCATATGAGACATCCCATAAATCGTCGGCCATCAATCCTGTTGGTCCCCAACCACCTCTATAGTGCCAGAGGGCAAGATGCCTCCCCCAGAGGGGGTCAACCCGGGAGGCATCGAAGCGGATGACTCGAACACAGGGAGAGATTGTCATAGAACCGTCCAATTTATAAGAGCACAAGTACAATAGCAATCACCAAAGCGATCAAACCATCATACTTGAGCCCATATAAACCGTAGTCCAACGAAATCATGAAGGATCTCAAACAACCAATATACAAACCAAGATCATAGAGATTCAACGTAACCAATCACATGTTACATCATAGCTCACAAATAATTCTCATACATCAGAGTTCGAATAATTATTACAAACCAAGTTTGAAAGTAGCGGAAGCAAAGTAGTTTAACATCATCACATGTAGTTTAATACAAAGCCAGTTTCATAGTCATCTCTAACCAAAAGCACAAGGGTGAGATGATATACAGAATGACCATTGCCCATGGTCCTAGTCCTCATCCACTACAGGAGCAAGGCAGTTCTTGCAGTAGCCGTGATACATAACATTATTTGCAACAATGGGAATAAAACCCTGAGTACGAGAAGGTACTCAGCTAGACTTACCCGTCCAACTAATATACTAAGACACCAAGGAGTATGCAAGGCTTTATAAGTAGAGCTGGTAGACATTATTTGTAGAAAAAGCATAAGTTAACCAACATATCTTTAATTGTGAATCACCAGTTATTAATCCTATCTCATACTAGATTAGCAACTATTCTATGCCAAACATGTTGGTACCATCAAGTCATTACAATAATAACCATATCCAGTTGAGTTCTTGCAAAATCTCATAACCACACTTCCATCAATTACTACGATGAAGTGTGATCCTGTCAAGTTCTCACTATCCGAGAGAGACAGCGATTCAAATTGATTCCTACCTAGCTAGGGAATTATTCCTAACACACACCCATACTTCCCCCGTCGGGGTCACATCAGGTCACCTTTGGAACAACTCAAGTACAATCATGGGTAGGACCAGCGCCACACCCTCAAAGATACAACCAATCTGCCAAGGGTGCTTGGTACTCTAACCCACCCTTGGGCTTACGCCATTGGCTCTCCGCACATCCTTACTGCCTCCATGGTGCGCACTTTAACTGCTCATGTCCCCAGCCTAAGTTGAGCTACTTGGCTTCACAGTTGGAACGACTTATCTAGCCAACTATGTGAGAGGCATGCGTTCAATATGATAAGATGACCTCCAACGGCCGGTCCTTAAACAACACAGACAAAATCACTATGATACCATGACATAAGACTCCTCTCGGTCTCCATTTATTCAATAGTACTAGGTTATGTTCCACGATAGCACAATATAGCCAACCGTGATCAAGTTATCACCTATAGCTCGTAGGTGACATGAAATCACCCGACTTCTACCGGTCTAAGCATAGCTAATCATGATAAGTGTTCCTAGACTTAAATAGGATTCATGGTAGATATTTCTAGTCAAGGAAAGGTAATATGAAGCAAGTGTTTCCAAACAACTCATGTCACATAATGCATCAATACGAATAACTTTAGGTGACATTAATAAAGTAGGGAGGCTTATAATGCTCCGGGGCTTGCCTTTCATGAACATTGACACCTAATGATCGGGGCACTTTGGAAGGTGATCGGCTTCAGGCTCTCCTTCTTTGGGAACCTCTTGGTGCTGCGCCTCCTGATTCTCCTCCAATGGGTCGACGTCAAGCTCCACCAACGTGATCTCCTCGGTGGCACCTATTGCATGCATATGCATAAATAAATCTCATGAATGCATAAGAGGGATCATAGATGATGTGATATGGAAGGGTACGATAATGATGTTAAGTAGCACAATGATAACAATGCTAACTCCTTGATTACTGAGTAGGTGCATATCTCCTCTCTATTCAATACTGAAATTCTACACAAGACAATTTCAGAGCTACACATGGCAGTTACAAGTTCACATCATAACTGAAGTTCTACTTATTCAAATGTTGTTATTCTAGACTTTCTAGAAATATTATAAAATTGCCTACAACTCTTATTTAATCACCAAAATCTAATTCACACTCTATCCTAACTAAAACAGACAATCTATCCAGTGTTGTCTAGAAATTCCAGAGAACAAACATTTTGGAAGACTAACTTTAAACAGCTATAACTCCTAAACCTTTTGGCCTATTGCCCTAAAGTTTTAACAAAAGATAGACGAAGAAGTTTCCTACAACTTTTTTATTAACCATTTCTATAGCAAATATCATTTTGACTATGCAACATACCAAACCACAGAATCTGTCTGAAAACCCTTCTAACTCGAATTATAAAGCAACAATATTTTTACTACATGTAAGCATTCCAAATTTGACATCACCAAGTATACCAACAGTTCAATAACATCAAATACACTCAAGGAAACATAATGGTAAAGCCCAAATTATTTATTTAAAAGCCTTTATCAATTTAATTAGATAATTAGGGAAAATAACAAACATATACAAATGTGCACAATAAATTCTCAAAAAATTACAGTGCTTCCAAGTGCTACCAATATACTACTGTAAAATTTTCATGCCATTTGACCAAGTATAACATCCTTTACCAAAATGACAAGCTAGCAATGCCTATTTTAGTGAAAATAGTAAACCCTATAGAAAAATGTCAAACAATAGATTATATATTTTTCCAGCTTCCTATTAGTGTCATACTACTGTACAAAAATTTGCATATCAATATGTTACATATTTTTATCCCTATAATTTTTCTCAGAAAATGCCATTTATTAATGGATAAATAAAAAGACCCTACTTTAATCAAGTTTACAGCAAGTTTATTATTTTTTCTAGCTAGAGCATGTCAACACAAGTCCAACAAAATTAGAATCATAATTTTATGAGTTTTGTAGCCCAAGATATCTATTTTACAAGATTACTAACCTTCAAAAAGCACTTATTTAAATATATTTTAATCACCAAGAAAATACCATAAACTGTACATTTCATATTTTTATAAAACACTACATTTCATGAAGATTACAACAAATTTTGGGTCACAAGAATTGGACGTCTAGAACTCTACCTATGATTTTTCAAAGTTGCATACAAATCTGAAAATAAATGAACTATCTTTCAACTCAGAGCCGCTGATAGCTGGGGGCCAACGGTCAGACAGGGCCGCCCATCAGCGACGACAAAATAGAGGAACGGTGTGGGATGGCCAGAGTTTGCAGATGGTGAGCTTCTCCGACAATGGCACCAGAACAACAGTGACCCCTAAGTCATCCCGCACCTATTGAGTTATCTAGTTGGACCTATTGCCGGAGCTAATGACGACGGCGACGTTCATGGTGGTGTGGCGGAGCAGGCCGATGCCGAGGCGTCAGAGCTGGCTATGATGGCTCGATCTAGGGTTCGGCCAAGGTTCTAAATGACATGGCAATTCTAGCGCACCTACTAGCGTGACCCGTGGTGGTCAGAGACGGCCTAGCCGCAGCAACGGGGCACGGCGGCGAAACACCGGTGAGGCCGTGCACGGCGAGAAGACCTTATCAAGCACTTCTAGCTAGCAATGTGGGCGTGGTGATGCGGTAGGATCATGATGGAGCTATTACGGTGGCGAATGAGCAACGCGGTGTGAGCTGGGGCCGACAGTGGTGACGGTGGCGCTGCACCGAGCTGCTACGGCTGTTGCAGACGGAGGCAAGCAAAGGAGGAAGCAAACTACTCAAATACTACAACTTTGCTTAAGGGTGCTTTGCTATGCAAAGACTCTATGATATAATTCAAACTAGGTCAAACATACCACTTAAAATGATGACCTACACCATAACTAGGACTTAGAGACCAAACTAGGCTTAGTCATGAATACCAAAGTTGTTCCTTATGCTATTCTAAACATGTCTAAGGTACTCCCAAGGTTCCACACACGTTTCACACATTGGTTACATGTAAACCCTAACTTAAGTAAGGCAATTAAGTAACAATACATGCAATATAAGCCAACATAGGTAGAATACATGATATGCTTATGTTCATGAATGCTTAATGATGATTGTGATCATGCAATACCAATGTTAAATGCATGGTCCCAAGATTGTACGACCTACCATTCCTCGTAGAAACTCAGATAAACCTCACGAAGATAGTCCTCATGTTCCCACATAGCATCTTGCTCACTTTGATTATTCCAAATAACCTTGTAGAACTTGATGACTTTGCTACGGGTCACTCTTTCCATTTCTTTAAGCACTTGAATTGGTCTTTCATCATAGGTCAAATCTGACTGAATCTTGATACTAGTGGGTTCAATAGCTTCTTCGGGCACACGAAGATATTTCTTGAGTTGGGAGACATGAAAAATACTGAATATATCTTTCATTTCCAGAGGTAACTGGAGTTTGTAGGCTACTGGCCCTTTTCATGCAATGATCTGATATGGTCCGATATACCTAGGAGCAAGTTTTTGCTTCACTCCAAACCTTTGTACTCTTCTCATTGGGAATACCTTTAGATACACAAAATCTCCAACTTGGAACACAATAGGATTTCTCCTCTTATCTGCATAACTCTTTTGTCTTGATTGAGCGGCTTCTATATGTTGTCGAATGATTTGGACTCGTTCTTCAGCTTCTTTGACAAAGTCAATTCCATAATATCTTCTTTCACCAGGCTCAATCAAATTCAGAGGGGTCCTACACTTGCGACCATATAAAGCTTCAAACTGAGCCATCTTCATACTCTCTTGATAACTATTATTGTAGGAGAATTCAACCAAAGGCAACCAATCCTCCCATGAACCCTTGGAAGAAATCACACATGCTCTCAACATATCTTCCAAGATTTGATTTACACGCTCAGTTTGACCTGTGGTCTGAGGGTGATAAGTAGAGCTATGAATCAATGTGGTACCCAAGTACTTATGCAGATGTTCCCAAAAATGATTAACAAATTGGGGCCCTTGATCTGTTAAATACTCTTAGGTACACCATGCAATCTGACAATTTGCTAAATGTATAACTTTGCATATTGATGAGGTCAATACTTGACAATGACAGGAATAAAATGTGCAAACTTGGTAAGACGGTCAACAATTACCCATATAGAAACATGACCCTTTTTGGTGTTCGGAACTCCGACAATGAAATCCATACTAATGTCATCCCATTTTCAACTTGGAATGGATAGTGGCTGAAGTAACCCTACTGGTTTCATGTGAATGGCCTTAACTCGGCAACAGTTATCACATCTTGCAACATATGCCACAATTTCTTTCTTCATTTTTGTCCACCAAAATCTAATCTTCAAATCTTGGTACATCTTGCTGCTACCTGGGTGAATGGATAGCTTGGAAGAATGAGCTTCCTCTAGGATTTGGTCCCTCAACTCCCTATCTTTCGGCACAACAAGCTGATCTTTAAACCACAGAACACCATTCTCATCCAATCGAAAATGCTCACTTTCTTCTTCTTTCATCTTTCTCTTGATATGGAATATACCAACATCAGTCTTTTGTAGCTCAATGATCTTTGACTCTAGAGAACAACTAACTATGATACTATGTAGGACTGTCAGATGCAATAAGTTGAAACCATCTTCCAACAAAGAATTTCCATGATACTTCCGACTTAAGGCATCGGCAACTACATTGGCCTTTCCTAGATGATAATGCACTTCTAGGTTGTAATCCTTGATCAATTCTAACCATCTGCGCTGCCTCATGTTCAACTCAGGTTGAGTGAAAATGTACTTAAGGCTCTTGTGATCAGTATAGATATGGCAAACATTACCAAGCAAGTAATGTCTCCAAATTTTTAGAGTATGGACCACTGCTGCAAGCTCTAAATCATGCGTTGGATAGTTGACTTCATGCTTTCTCAACTAGTGCAAGGCATAAGCAATGACTTGGCCTTCCTACATTAAAACACACCCTAAACTGGTACCTGAGGCATCACAAAATACATCAAATGGTTTCTCAATGTCAGGCTATGCCAACACAGGAGCAGTAGTTAACAAAGCCCGCAAAGTGTGAAAAGCTGCTTCACACTCCGGTGTCCATACAAACTTCTCATCTTTTTGAAGTAACCTCATCATAGGCTTAGATATCTTGGAGAAATATGGGATAAACCAATGATAATATCCAGCTAGACCAAGAAACTTCAAACTTCATGAACTGAGGTAGGAGCTTTCTAATCCATCACTTCTTGCACCTTGGATGGGTCCACAAAAATTCCATCCTCCAATAATACGTGACCTAGGAAAGGTATATTCTTCAACCAAAACTCACATTTACTAAACTTTGCATACAACTTATGCTCTCTTAGTCTTGACAATACCACTCTCAAGTGCTCTTCATGTTCTTCTGCTGTCTCAGAATAAATCAAGATATCATCGATGAATACAACCACGAACTTGTCAAGTTTGGGCATGAACACCAAGTTCATCAAGTACATGAAGTAGGCAGGAGCATTGGTCAATCCAAAGGACATGACTAAATACTCATAAAGGCCATACCTAGTGGAAAAAGGCATCTTAGGTATGTCTTCCGGCCTAATCTTGATTTGGTGATAACCTAACCTCAAATCAATCTTGGAGAACACTTTTGCTTTTGACAATTGATCAAACAAGATATCAATGCGAGGCAAAGGATATTTGTTCTTGATGGTAACAGCATTGAGCGGCCGATAGTCCACACACATCCACAGAGATTTGTCCTTCTTCTTCACAAATATTGTGGGACAACCCCATGGTGATGAACTGGGGTGAATAACACCCTTCTCTAAAAGTTCATGCAATTGAATCTTCAATTCAGCTAACTCATTGGGAGGCATTCTATATGGTCTTCAAGAAATAGGTGTGGTACTAGGTAACAATTCTATCTTGAACTCTATCTCACTGTCCGATGGTAACCCTGGCAATTCCTCAGGAAAGACATCCGGAAATTCACATACTACTAGATTATCAGCAAGGGCCATAGGCTGGATAGCGTTGGCCACATTATGGAGATTAAACTCCCTAGGAAGGGGTACTAGAAAAGCCTCATTATTCTTGGGATCTCTCAACATAATAGTTCTAGTCGAGGTATCAATAAGAACACCATGGTTCTTCATCCAATTCATCCCCAAGATCACATCAATACCCAATCCCGGTAATATCACTAAGTTTGCAGTATATTCCCGTTCACTTATTTGGATGTGTACATCTCTAACTATCTGATTAGTAGAAATGTTACTCCCAGCAGCACTTATACAATAACCACCCTTGTTAACTCCAACTATTTTCTGATCATACTTGGATGCAAAAGTTGGACTCATGAATGAATGCGAAGCTCCAGAATCAAATAAAACAACTGTAGGATGATGATTCACGAGAAACATACTAGTCATGACTACTTCACCAGAGGGAATCTCTTCGATGGTGGTATAGTGCACATGTCCCTGACGTCCATTTGAGTTGCCTTGCTTCTTATTGTTGTTTTTCTTGGGATAAGGGCAATTTCTCACCCAATGGCCTGTCTTGTTACAGTTCTAGCATGGCATACTACTAGGTGGAACATTGGAGCTGCCTTGTCTAGTGCTACCCTTAGGTAGGGCAATGGAGTAGGCCTTGCGATATACCTTCTGGTTCTGATTGGGCTACGCCTTCTTCTAGGGTGGTCTATACTTTGGAGCGGGAGGGCGAAACTGGGGTCTCCCAGCGGTAGGAGCTTTGGACTGAGATACACCTACTTCAAAAGCTCTCTTATGATTCTTGGATGCTATATAGATATTGTTATGATTCTCTTGGGTTAATGAATCACTAATAAACTCATTGAATGTAGCACTTTTGTTGTTAGCTAGTGTCTTCATCAGCTTCGGGCTAAGTCTCCACTTGAAACTGGCAATCTTCTTTGCATCTGTATCCACAAACTCTATGGCATACCTTGATAGGTTGTTAAAGGCATGCAGATACTCAGTTAAACTCTTAGTACCATGCGTCAGCCTCATGAATTTTGTATGCTTCATACTCATCAGACCTGGGGGAATATAATGTCCCCTAAATGCAGCCTTGAATTGATTCTAGGTGATTTGAGCATCTTCAGGCAAAGTGGATCGATGATGACTCCACCATATGCCTGCAGGTCCATGAAGCTGGTGCGATGCATATTTTGTCTTTAGGTGCTTGGTGAGCCTCAAAAGACGAAACTTTTGTTCAATTGTATTCAGCCACTCGTCTGACTGCAATGGTTCTTCTGCTTCCTTAAAAATAGGAGGCTTGGTGTCAAGAAAGTCCCTGAAAGTGCTGAACTAGTTAGGTTTAGGTCCTTGATGTTGGTCTCTTCCACGTCCTTGGCCAACATTATGCACGAGACCGCGTAGCACTTCTCCCATGGAACGTTGAGTATCCATGAGTTGAGCCATCATCTCTGCTGGCGTAGGATGCGGTGGTGGGGGAAGATCCTCATTGCCATTGCCACGGTCATCACTACCACATGCATCCTCACCAAAAGCTCCCCTATGAGTGCGTGTCATCTGTGAAATTACAACAAGTGATTATTGGATGATGTCAAGAGATTGCAGAAGAATTGTATAATCATGCCATACTGTAATTACTGGAGAGAATCGTAAATTTATACAATAACGCAGAGGCACAATAATTCATTTCCATAACATAACATCACCAAATGATCGCTTATCGTGCTCACAACGCGTTCCATACATGCCAAATTTTTATATCAAACACAACTGGAAATCCATTAAACAATGCAATTATCACAAGTAGTACATGCATAGTTCCAATCACAACACAAGGGTACATCATGAAATTGAGACCTATGTTATGAGTTCGTTACATAAAGATCGAGAATAAAGAGCTAAGACATCAAGCTCTCTACTACTACAGCTAAGCTACTCCTGGGAGTGGTCGCTGTCAACGTCGGACACACCATCGCTGTGGTCGTCCTCCCAAGGCACCACCTCTTCATCTTCGGGCTCTTCTTCAGCATCCATCTCCACACCATCATCCTCAGCAATCAATACATTAGGCTCTTCTTCCACCACTGGAGCTAGAGGAAAAATTGGGTTAATTATGTTGTTGAGGCGATGAACATCAATTTGAAGCTCCTCGGTCTGGCGGATGAGCTCCTGCTCCCTTTGCTTGAACTCAGTGGCCTACCTAGCAGCCTGGAATACTACCCTAATCATGGCTGCCTCTCTATTTTCAGCAAGACGAATGACCTCGTCCCACTCTGCACAGACGCCCTATAATTCAGCGTGAGCTACATTTCTCTCTCTCACTGCAAGGCCAAACTGCCTCCGGTGAACTGCTAAAGCTATCTTGAAGTTATCTATCTCATGCTGAGCTGCCCTAATTGCCCTTTGGTGCCTATGAACACATGCTCTCATCCTACGTTGTGTGGCCTATGCTCTTTCGAGCTCTAGCATGCAATTGATGTAGCTATCTTGGCGACAATAAAACATCCTCATGACTGCATACATAGCACACATTGCAGCATTACTACTTCCATCCCTTTCATCCCTATCTTTGACTAAAGCATTATTGCCTTGCTGGGCCCAAACGGTCTGTGATGCACCAACACGGGGAAAAGATCCAACTAGCCCATTCACAAGCTCATCCCCGAATTCCTGACAAATCTCACTTAGAACCTCAAAAGCTGCCACTTGGGCACCTTCCCACAGGGCCTGTCCATCTGACTCCACACTCCATCCCTGCCACTGAGGATTGCCTTCATGGGCTGTGTAGTAACTCGCACATCAAACGACCTCTATCCTTCAGTTACCACTTTGCTCCAAAAGTATTGAGGCGGTTCAGCATACCCAACAGAGTTCAGCACCCGCCACAGTAAGGTGGGAGTCCCAAACAATGCCTAAAAAGTGTCGCTAGCAATAGGGGCTCCTAGGGCTGCCATCTGTAACAAAAGGTTACAATTAAGTGAGACACACGTTATAGAAATGGGTTACTTAACAATAAGATCATTTAAGAGGGAAATAATGCAGGAACATGAATGAATGGTGTATCTTGATGTATGCTCATTCTGTACGTCCTCACAAACTTAGAAAAAATAATAATTCATAACGACATACGCGGTGGCATACGTACGTTCTCTCAATATAATCGTAACTAAACAAGCTACATGTTTCATTGTTAGTGTACCAACAGAGAATTCATTTCAGCCCAACAAAACAAATATAAGTATAGAAATATAAATCTGGGCTCTAGGTTACAACTAAATACTTCCATATATGTATACCCATACATATACTTCCGTATCAAAGCAACCGATGACAATTTATACCCACAATTAAATACGCACCATACACACATGCAAGCGTGCATATACAGCTGTATCAAAACTAGCTCTCCCCGACTGCACGCTCACATCTTGCGGTCATGCCACTCATCAACTTACCTTCTTACCTTGGCGTAGAGGCATTTAATCCATACATTACCACTTAAGTAAATGGCATCCACACAATAGCACGTCGTATGGACAACGAAAGTAAAACCCCCCATGTTAGTACTTAAATAGCCACCTAAAAGTCCTTAACTGGGCATAAAGGAGATGACTACTGGCACACTTTAGATTTTTATAACACAAAACCTTTGTTTTTAAATACTCAAATGACAAGTTTAATGTTGAATCCTTGCTCTAATGTTAGCTGTCACAGAACCATCCAATTTATAAGAGCACAAGTATAATAGCAATCAGCGAAGCGATCAAACCGTCATACTTAAGCCCATATAAACCCGATAGTCCAACGAAATCACGAAGGATCTCAAACAACCAATATACAAATCAAGATCATAGAGATTCAATACAACCAGTCACATGTTACATCATAGCTCACAAATAATTCTCATACATCAGAGTTTGAATAATTATTACAAACCAAGTTTGAAAGTAGCGGAAGCAAAGTAGTTTAACATCAACATCACACGTACTTTAATACAAAGCCAGTTTCATAGTCATCTCCAACCAAAAGCACAAGAGTGAGATGATATACAAAATAACCATTGCCCATGGTCCTAGTCCTCATCCACTACAGGAGCAAGGCAGTTCTTGCAGTAGCCGTGATACATAACATTATTTGCAACAATGGGAATAAAACCCTGAGTACGAGAAGGTACTCAGCTAGACTTACCCGTCCAACTAATATACTAAGACACCAAGGAGTATGCAAGGCTTTATAAGTAGAGCTGGTAGACATTATTTGTAGAAAAAGCATAAGTTAACCAACATATCTTTAATTGTGAATCACCAGTTATTAATCCTATCTCATACTAGATTAGCAACTATTCTATGCCAAACATGTTGGTACCATCAAGTCATTACAATAATAACCATATCCAGTTGAGTTCTTGCAAAATCTCATAACCACACTTCCATCAATTACTACGATGAAGTGTGATCCTGTCAAGTTCTCATTATCCGAGAGAGACAGCGATTCAAATTGATTCCTACCTAGCTGGGGAATTATTCCTAACACACACCCATACTTCCCCCGTCGGGGTCACATCAGGTCACCTTTGGGACAACTCAAGTACAATCACAGGTAGGACCAGCGCCGCACCCTCAAAGATACAACCAATCTGCCAAGGGTGCTCGGGAGTCTAACCCGCCTTTGGGCTTACGCCATTGGCTCTCCACACATCCTTACTGCCTCTAGGGTGCGCACTTTAACTGCTCATGTCCTCGGCCTGAGTTGAGCTACTCGGCTTTATGGTCAGAACGACTTATCTGGCCAACTATGTGAGAGGCTATCGATAGAATATCGTCGGTAGTCCTCCGAGGGGTATCCCATGAAGGTAGATTGATCGACAGAGATGCGTATAATCGAGAACAAGAAGACAACAAAGACACATGAGTTAGATAGGTTTAGGCTATCAGTATGATATAATACCCTACTCCTATGATCTATTGCATTGTATTGGCTATTGTATGATATTGTGTGTGTTTGGAGGGGGTCCCTGCCCGCCTTATATAGTCTAGAGGGTAGGGTTACAAGTCAGTTAGATTTAAGAGATAACCGAAAAGCAATAACAGATTACAGGAATCATGGAATCATACGTATCCTAACAGATCTCGTAGTATCTTTAGGATATCTTCTCGGTGTCTTGCGGGAGATGTCGAGCAGCGTCGTGCCCCACAAGGCTTCATCTTGTAGGCTAGGCTACCCCAAGGGGTTGTACCCCCCACAGCTAGTCCCTGAGCACCATGTATCCATTGTGCAACACCGTCTTGAGCTTGTCCGAGCAGGTGTGAACAAAGCCGAGCAGTCAAACTCATGGTCCAACCACTATGATGAGTCGACAAGTAGTTATCAACTGTTGTTGAGCAGTGTGAACCATCGCTGAGCAGCATGAACATTTGCCAAGCAGCGTAAACCATCACCGAGCAGCGTATCCCAATTAGGCTTGCCATAAGGATGTAAGGAGCTCAAGTTCGAATTCAAAAATTTCCTCACAGTGGACCAAGTATGCCCACTTAGAGTCCGAGCACGAGAAAGGGAGATAGTCTTCTTCAGCTTTGGGAGGCATGAAGTCTTCCAGATTAAAGCAAACACACTCACCGCGAGGTGAAGTGTGCCCACTTAGTCCCCGAGCCTGACATTAGGTGACGTAGTCATGTGATGCCAGGGTCCAAAGTAAAGAAAAGCATAAGACTAGCCAAGTAGGCAGCCAGTCCCCAGGTGTAACCCCAAAATGAGAAAAAGCACATTCACCGCAAGGTGAAGTGTGCCCACTTAGTCCCCAAGCCTGACAGTAGGTGACGTGGTCATGTGGTACTAGGATCAGAAACAATAGTCAACAGAAGAAAGTTCCCAGTGTGGTGAGGAGCCAAGTCATGTTGATGATGCAGTCCTCGAGCCACAAGCAGAAACCTTGGAGAAAACAAATCATGGAGAAAAAACCAGAGTAACGGCTGTACAGTAGTAGTTACTAAGCCATAACAAATGGCAGAGAAGTCGGCAAATATTCGGTGAGTAGTAACAAATTGCGGCAATAAATGGGCGATATGGGCTGCAGTTGCGCAAAAGCCCAGATAATGGCCCACCATGCCATTTTAGAGAATTTGGAGATGTGTAAATCACGGAGCGGTTTCCCAAAGACCCTCGAATGCAAAAAGTGGGGGAGTGCTTTATAACTGCGCTGCCGCACCCCGCGCTCGCACCTTTGCCACTTTGCTATTTCATCTTCCTCCTCAACTCTCGCACTTCTAGATTCATATTTTCACATGCTACCGCCGTCAATCCCAAGCTAGATCTGAGAGATGGCGCCGAAGACGGGAGCTAGAAACCCAAAGAAGGCGACCGCCGGAGCCAGCCGCAACAACGAGTGGTTGCTGTCGAACATGGTGGAGGTGGAGCTCAATAGCATGGTGGAGGCGGGTGTCCTTTCTGACCTTGTCACCGCTGGATGGCAGCCAGCCAGCGGTGAGCCATTCCCGATGCCGCATACTGACGAAGTAGTTGTATTTGAGGATTATTTCGGGCGCGGGTTAGGATTTCCCATTCATCCTTTCTTGAGGGACATATTGGAGTTCTGGAGAGTGAGTCTGTGCAATCTTCACCCAAACACTATCTTGCACATCTCAATTTTTATCCACTTCTGTGAGGCATGTCTCAGAGTTCTTCCCCCACTTCAACCTCTTTCGTCATCTATTCTAGCTGAAGAAGATGGGTGGCGGCGGTTCAAAGGTGGTCGGTGGCATTTATCTTCAACTCTACGATGGAATAGCAAGTGAGTACGTCACTGTACCGCTGAACCCCTCACTGAAGGGGTAGAATGCTAGGTGGTTCTCCTTAAAACAGAGCCATCTCGCTGAAGAACTAGAGGAGCTGGTCGGAGAGGCCGAGCAGTGCGGACATGGAGTAGGTGAGAGAGCTCCTCGGCCTAATTAAGGGCATGAAGATGAATGTCGGGTTGGTGGTGGTGAGTTTCATAGTACATCACGCCCAGCCCTGCAAGGAGAGGGACCACATGGGCTTTGACTTCAAGGGAGACACCAACGGTACCCGAGAGAGGTCGGAGAGGCTAACAAAGGATGACATGCTAGAGCGGGCCATAGGGCTTTTTGCTCCAAATGCCTTATTCAGCGTGTCAAGGTAGACGTGAGCCTTTAACTGCATGAACCTAACTCCTCAGGAAAATAACTCAATTGTTTGTTCCTGATCCTTTTTTATCATGTACCATTGCTGAGCAGTGAACTGATTCACTTATGGAAAGATCCATTTGCAGGAACGAGCGATGTACTTCTTGGGAGTGCCGAGGGGTGATTGGCCGTAGGAAGTAGACGTCTGGCCACTAGCTCAACCTAAGGAAGGTGCCATCAGCGCCTCGTCGGAGTCTGGAGGTGCAGATGCTGGTCAGACAGAGAGTCCTCCTCTAGTGTTGGAGAAAGTCCGGGGGAAGAGGGCAACAGTAGATGAGCTAGCCCAGAAGAAGAGGAAGACGGTAGGTGCCGCTCCCTGCAAGCCGGGCGGCATCTCGCTTGGCGGTGACCGGACCACTCGGACATAGAGTGCGGCGATGTTCGAGTGGTCAGATGACGACAGGGCTCTAGTAGCTCCTCCTCCGAGCACTGAAGCGCCTCCGCACAACACACGCATGGTGGAGCGATCAAAGAGAGCGGAGGGACTCCACGAGCAGTAGGCGAAAGGAGTCCCCGAGTAGTAGGTGAGGAGAATCCCAGAGTGGTAGGTGGATGAGAGGCCGATGGCGGAGACCACAAGACCTCCACCCTAGGGCACGGGAGTCAACCCTAGGGCCACGCCTAGGGGCTCATGTAGGCAGCGCCGATTCAGAAAAGTGTACTGATAGGCCAACACATAAGTATCCTTGCCTTGGAGTTATTTTGTTGTCGGATCCTTATCGTGTTGGTGATTGATGAGCCGATCTAATGCAGTGCGAGGCGTACGAAGGAGTTGAATCCATCCGTCTAGACCGATGAGTAAACGGGGGCTGGTCCTAGCACAGAGGTGATGCCAACAGATACTGTCCCAAAGTCCCCGGGCACTGGGTGGCCTACAGAGGATTCAACCACCACTACTGGTGGACTTGGCAGTGGAGAACGGCTAGCACCGATGGCGGACGGGTCGGCGATGATGCTCGAGGCAATGACAGAAACTACTAGGGCTTCGGAGGTGGATGCTGGAGTTACCAATGCCATGCCGAAGTCTAGAGCAGAGAATCCTGTGGTGCCAGAGGAGCCGATGGAGCTCCCTAAGGAGTCAGAGGGTGTGGTCGGACATGTTGTGCGGCCATGGAGCCCCCCAGTGGTGCCACCAGCTACGGAGGAGGAGGACGAGGTGGAAGAGATTGAACGTGAGGAATCATGACCCCAAGCTATCTGAATCCTCCGCAAGCGAGGCGATGAAGTGGTGGTTGTTGAGGAGGAGGACACCACTAGGGAACTCAGGAGGCTAGAGTCAACCCTATCGACGGCGATGAAGCAGATCAAGGTTAGCATTACGTCATCAATGTTCATCTTTAATGTTGGAGATTAGAGTTCGTCATAGCTTGGACTGCTGAACTGCTTGTAATCAAGACGATGAAGTGGTGCTTTTGCAGATCAAGGCGATGAAGTGGTGCTTTTGCAGGGGATAGCTTGGACTGCTGAACAACGGCGCCAACTAATCAAGACGATGGAGCCCTCGCCGAAGAAAACACAAAGCTGAAGGAGGCCATGAAGCTTATGGAGAAAAACGTCAAAAGGGCCCAGCGCGAGTGGGATCTTGCCGAGTCTCAGGTGCAGGATCTAGAATACCAAAAGGGGGCTCTGCCTGAGCAGTTGGCGACCATGTCCGAGCAGCTGTGGGGTAGGTCTGAGTAGCTGACCACCATCTCTGAGTGGCTAATGAGTGTTTCTGAGTAGTTAGAGTGGAAGTACGAGCAGCTTAGAAACATCTCCGAGCAGACAAGGTATGGCATATCGGCGATTTTCCTTTGCATTTTTGAACAGTCATATTGTTGCTGACGACTATTGTGCATGTAGAGCAAGATGCAAAGCTCGGCTAGTTGTGCCAAACCGTTGGGCAACTCCAGGAGGAGGAGAAGAAAGCGACTGGGCGAGCGGAGAAGCTGGCTGAGGAGCTGAAAGGTGAGTACTTCATGGTTGGAGTTACTGTTGGAGTAATTTCTTTTGTTTGACATGTCCTTGTGATGCCTACAGACTATCATCGGAGGACCAAGACATAGTTTGATGTGCTGGAGCAGGAGGCCAGGACCTAGAGGAGCAAGCTCGGTGCCGTAGTTGTCGAAGTCAAGCTGGTGCTTGACTGCGTCGACCTAGAGGTGGCTCCTTAGCCCAACGGTAGGCCACCATGGCCAAACACCATCATTGATAGGTGCAAGGCGGCGTGAGTGAACTTCAAGAGCTTCAACCGCGATGCCACCATCACCGCCATCACACACGCCCTAGCGGTGGTCTAGTCCCACTACCTAGCCATTGACCTTCAAGCGAAGGGGCTAGATTCGCTAGAGGGACGGGCACGATGGAGCATCAACAGCTGGAAGATGAGGTGGAAGACGTGGCGAAGAAACTAGCTGGTGATGTTGACCTATTCGGCGAAATGGACGGCGATGGCGAAGCCCAATGATCTGCTTAGAGAATATTCTGTAATAACTGGGGAGGATAGTTAAAACGCGCAAGGGCGCAGATAAACATTTATATATATGTATAAATGTTGTAAAGTGATATGTGCATGTTTATGCAGTTTATTAGTATTACGGTGAAAAAATCGTTGTAGTGTTAACCCTAATGCAATTATACGTAGTATAAGTAGCATCCGAGCAGTTAGTTCATTACTAGGTTCTTGGCCTTGGCTAGCCTATAGTCCATAACAATGAGCGCGGAGCCCGTGCACGTGTAGGAGGAATATGCATGACCAAGGAAGCGTAGCTGGCCACCCATAACGTAGAGCGCAGAGCCCGTAGCACGTGTAGGGAGAGATCAGAGATTGGGTCTTCTCCAAAGAACACAGAGCAGAACGTGTTGCTCGGTGATTGGCGAAAAATCTTGGAGACATACCTAGTAGCGTCTGAGCAGTTGGTTCTTTACTAGACTCTTGGCCTTGGCTAGCCCATAGTCCATAACATCGAGCACGGAGCTCGTGCACATGTAGGAGGAATAGGCATGACCAAGGAACCACAGCTGACCACCCATAACACAGAGCACAGAGCCCGTAGCACATGTAGGGAGAGATCAGAGACCGGGTCTTCTCCAAAGAACACAGACCGAAACGTGCTGCTCGGTGGTTGGAGAAAAATCTTGGAGACATGTGTAGTAGCGTCCAAACAATTGGTTCTTTACTAGACTCTTGGCCTTGGCTAGCCCATAGTCCATAACATCAAGCGCGGAGCTCGTGCATGTGTAGGAGGAACAGGCGTGACCAAGGAATCATAGCCGACCACCCATAACGCAGAGTGTGAGGCCCATAGCATGTGTAGGGAGAGATCAGAGACTAGGTCTCCTCCATAGAGCACAGAACAGAACGTGTGCTGCTTGACGGTCGGTGAAATATCTTAGAGATATAGAGAAACGTGGTGGAGCATTTATGGAGATCACATATTGGAGTTTGTTAAGTAGTAGCTTAGAGCTGGCGACCACAAATGGAGATTAAACCGTAATGGAGATATAATGGAGACAAATTATGGCGATCAAAACTTCATTCATTATGGAGTGGAGAATACATATCTGGAGCATTTCAAGGATTGAAACATATAAGGTGCTCGATGTGAAATGAATTTGGGATATCGATTCTGTCCAAGTCACATAGCAAGTAAGACCCTGATCGGGTAACCTCTTTAACCACGTAAGGCCCTTCCTAGGGAGAGGAGAGCTTATGCATCCCTTCGGTTTTCTACTTTCTATGGAGAACGAGGTCACCAACAGCAAATGAATGACCTTTGATGTTGTGGTTGTAGTATCTCCACAAGCCTTCTAAATATTTGGCTGTGCAAACACAAGTGATCAGGCATTCTTCCTCGGCCCTATCGACGTCCTCTGTCCGTATAGTTGTGGCTTGCTCTTCATCATAATGTTCCACCCCAGGTGCTCGGAAGGCAATGTCCACTAGAAGTATAGCTTATGAGCCATAGACCAAGAAATATGGAGACACACCGATGCTACGACTAGCTTGAGTGCGTAGTCCCCAGACCACAGTTGGTAGCTCTTTGAGCCATCTGCCCGGATGCTTTTTCTTCTTTCTAATATAACTTCTTTTTGAGGGCATCAAGGATCATGTCGTTCACCTATTCAACCTGGCCATTGGCTCTAGGATGGGCAACGGAGACGTATTTGATGGAGATGCATCAGTCTTCACAGAAGTCCCAAAAATGATGACCAGTAAATGTAGTTCCGAGGTCGATGATAATGTTGTTCGGGAGACTGAATCTGTGGATGATATCTTCGAATAGCTCGATTGCCTTTTTTGCAGTAGCTAAAACAAGCGGTTTATATTTGATCCACTTAGAGAACTTGTCGATGGTGACATACATGTACCAAAAACCACTTGGCGCTGGCTTGAAAGGACTGATCATGTCCATTCCCCAGCATGCAAAAGGCTAGGAAGCTGGGATGGTCTGCAGTTCTTGTGCTGGCACGTGGATTTGCTTAGTGAAAAACTAACATCCTTCACAACGTCGAACGAGGTCATCTACATCAGAGATGGCCGTGGGCCAGTAAAAACCAACTCAGAAAGCTTTGCCGACTAGGTTTCTTGAGGCTGCGTGGTTGCCGTAGGAACCAGAGTGAATTTCAAGAAGTAGTTTCACTCCCTCTTCTTGGGTGATGCATTTCTGTAGTATCCCTTCCTTGACACTTTTTCTCATCAAGTTCCCATCCACCAGCACATAATGCTTGCTATGATGGATTAGGCATTTGGTTTCAGTCTTGTTGGTGGGTACTTCAGCGCTAGTGAGGTACTTGATGAACTGTTCCCTCCAATCGGCGGTCGGCGAAGGTACTGTAAGTACCAGCTGCTCAACGGGGGGAATTTCTTCAACTTCCTTCTCTTCCTTAATGGATGGCATAAAGAGATCTTGAATGAAGACCCTAGGTGTTATCGCGGTGTGAGAAGATCCTATCTTAGATAGGTGGTCGGCGAGCTAATTCTAATCTCATACCACATGGTGGTACTCGATACCGTAGAACTTCCCTTCAAGTTTCCTGATTTTGGCGCAGTATGCATCCATCTTCTCACTAGAGCAGGACCAATCTTTGTTGAGTGGGTTGATGACCAGCGTGGAGTCCCCGTATACCATGAGGCATTTGACGCCGAGCTCAACGGCTATATGGAGTCCGTGGAGACACGCTTCATATTCGGCGGCATTGTTGGAGGCCGGAAAATATATTCGGAGAATGTATCGAAGCATATCCTTGGTCGGTGTAATGAACAGAATGCCAGCACCAGCACTGTTGATGTTGAGGGCACCATCGAAGTACATCACCTAGTGGTCGGGGCAAGTAGCGGGGATGGGCTCTTGGATCTCAGTCCACTCGGCAATGAAGTCAGCGAGCGCCTGTGACTTTACGGTAGGCCTACATCTAAATTCAATGGAGTAAGTGTTGAGCTCAACAACCCACTTGATGAGTCAGCCATTGGCCTCTTTATTGTGGAGAATGTCCCCTAGAGGGAACTCGGTGACCACGGTGATCTTGTAATACTCGAAGTAATGGCGAAGCTTGCGTGACGTGATCAGAATAGCGTATAGCAGTTTCTAAACTTGAGGATAATGAGTTTTTGGCTCATTAAGGACCTCGCTGATGAAGTAGACCGGATGTTGCACCTTACAGGCATGCCCGACCTCCTCACATTCGACGATGATAGCTATGCTAACGATGCGAGAAGTGGCGGCGATGTAGATCAGTAGAGTTTTGTCTGGTCAAGGCACCGTCACGATCGAAGGCTTCGTTAGAAACAACTTGAGCTGCTCAAAAGCTATATCAGCCTCCTCCAACTAGGAGAAGCGCTCGAAAGCCTTGAGGAGTTTAAAGAATGGTAGTCCCTTTTCGCCAAGGCATGATATAAAGCAGCTAAGAGCAGCCATGCAACCCATAAGCTTCTGTATATTCTTTATGGATGTTGGTTGTTTCATGTTGGTGATGGTGGAGACCTTGTCGAGGTTGGGTTCGATGCCATGGGCGCTGACGATGTAGCCTAGGAGTATACCGAATCGGACTCCGGATCGGACTCCAAAGATGCACTTTGAAGGGTTCAGCTTCCATCTGTACCTTTTCAGGTTGGCGAACATTTCTTCGAGGTCAGCGATGAGATTATCGGCGGTCTTGGACTTGATGACCACATCATCGATGTAAGCTTTGATGTTGTGGCTTATCTATTGATCAAGGCACAACTAGATGGCCCTTTGGTAGGTCACCCCGGCATTCTTGAGTCCGAAGGACATGGTGGTATAGCAGTATGCACTAAAAGGCGTGATGAATGACGTCTTGGTCTAGTCGTCTTCCTTTAGGGATATCTGATGATAGCTAGAGTAATAGTCAAGAAAGGAGAGTAGTTCACAGCCGGTGGTGGAGTCTACAACCTCGTCTATCTGAGGCAGACCGAAGGGGTCTTTAGGGTAGTATTTGTTAAGATTAGTGTAATCAACGCAGATTCTCTATTCTTTATTCTTTTTTTTGAATGAGACAGGGTTTGCTAACCACTTAGGATGATACACTTTTTTTATAAATCCGGCAACTAGGAGCTATTTTATTTCTACCCTAATAGCCTCCTTCTTGTCTGGCGTGAATCATCAGAGTTTCTGCTTGATCGGTTTGGCAGTCGGCGAGATATTCAAGGAGTGCTCCATCTTCTCCCGTGGTACCCCCAGCATGTCTGTAGGTTTCCAAGCAAACACATCAGCGTTGGCACATAGGAAGGAAACGAGTGTGCTTTCCTATTTGGGGTTAAGGTGAGCCCCAATTTTCATGGTCTTGGAGGGGTCGTTGAGGCCGAGGTCAACCTCCTTCGTTTCCTTGGACTTGGCAGAGGCGTGAGGAGGCTCCAGTGATGGGATCTCCAGGTTGTCAGCGGGCACCGTCTTGGCGTTGGTGACCACACTGGCCATCTAGATGGAGAGGTCGGTGGATTCGGTGAGGGCGAGACTCTTTGTCTCATAGGCATAGGCAATGGAGAGGTTGGCCTGCAGGGCCAAGCTCCTGTAGGCGAAGGCATCTTCAGCACTAGATAGGTGTAATGCGGTATAGCCATGAACTTGGCCAGAGCTGACCGACCAAGTATGGCATGGTAGGCGGTGTTGAAGTCAACGATGTAGAAGTTGATGTGTTCGACATGGTACTTGCTAGCCGTGCCGAACTGTACTAGTAGGGTGATCTCTCCAAGCGGTTTGGATGCCCTACCAGGTACCACACCCTAGAAGGAGGAGTCGGAGGGTGTTAGATCTCCTATCCCGAGGCCCAGCTCCTTTAGGGCTCCGGTGAAGAGGAGGTTCAGAGCGCTCCCACCATCGATGAGCACTTTTCTGAAAAGCACTTTCTAAATGGTTACATCAAGGATGAGGGGGAAATGCCCTGTGTAAGGGATGTCCACCCACTGGTTGGCCCTACTGAAGGTGATGGGGACCATAGACTAGGGGTGATAGCTGGGGTTGGCGACGACATCCTCTACGTTGACGATGAGTACCCAGCGGGCAGTGAGCTTCCGATCTCTTTTGCTCTCGGTGGAGGCGAGGCCCTCAAAGATGGTGGCAACCACCTTGTCGTGATCCTAGAAGGCATTTTTGTTGCCCCCTGGTGGTCGGCGGCCTCCGGCTCCATCATTGTTGTCATCGTCTAGCTTTTTAGCCTAGAACTCCTTAGCCAAGCCAAGGAAGTCCTTCATCTTATGCTTGGTGTTCTTATGGAGAGGGCATGGTCCTTCAAGGATCTTCTTGTATAGCTCATCATAGTTGCACTTAGCTCAAGGTTCTTCAATGGCAGAGACAATGTGGTCTGGTTGGTGGTGGCGATATTGACAAGACTTGGACCCTTCTGGCCGATCACGACCATTGTCCTAGTGGTGACTACGGTCATTGTAACGGCGATCATTGTGGCATCGGTCGGCAGGTCGCTTGTTGCTGCGTCGAGTTGGTCGATGAGTGCCTGGGTCCTCATTGAAGTGTACTTCGGCTTCTTTGGTGTCGGCGTACTGGTTGGTAGTTGTAATCATCTCGCCAATCCCCATGGGTGGCTTGCGGTTGAACTTGGAGCGGAGGTTGTGGTGATGGAGTCCTCGAACGAAGGTGATGATGACATTTGCTTCTGTGATGTTGGGAATAGAATTCCTCATGTCAGAAAAAGCATCTGATGTTGCTACGGAGGAGCTCGAACGACTTTTGGTAGGTGCGGTTCAGATCATGCTTGGTGCCCGGCCAAGTACATGTAGCCTTGTAGTTGTCGATGAAGACCTTCTTAAGCTCTTTCCAGTATCCGATGGAGTCCGGGGCAAGACTTGTGAACCAGTTCATTGCAGTGGCCATAAGCATGATGGGAAGATAGTTTGCCATGACACTAGTATCTCCCTCGACAGCATGCACAGCAGTGGCATAAGCTTGTAGCCACTGTGTGCGGTTCATTCGTCCTTCGTACGGCTCGATCCCAGTGATTTTGAAACCACGGGGCCACTAGAGTGTCTAGAGTGCCCTTGTGAATGCTTTGGGCCCTTCAGGATCATCACTGTTGTGATCTATGGTGTTGATTGGCTAGAGGGCTGAGTCTAGATTACCGAACTCTTGCTCGTATTCTTGATGGCGACGTACTTCTTCATGGCGATCGAAATGGCGCTTATCGATATGTCATCGTGCATCTCGAAATTGTTGAGGTACGCTCAGACATCCTGGTCGACCTCCTGGTCATGTTGGCATGGGTGTTCGATGTAGTTGCCCCTAGCTCCCCCTAGAGGGGTTGTCCATCATCGTGGTGCTGGTCGGCGAAATGACTTTGGCTGGGGCGGCAATTGGATCTCGGCGTAGCTGATTGATGAATCAAGCTCATGGAATATGAAGGTCTCTGATCTTGGCGGATGTCGTTGACCTAGTAGTGCGTCGCTTTAAGCATGGTGGCGACCCTGGCGACCTCCGATGTCTACGAGAGCCGAGCGAGCTCATTGGTGGCCACAGCTAAGTTGGCGTTTGGGGTCTTGTAGACATCGTGGACGTCAACATAGACAAATTCATCATCGAGATTGCGTTGGAGTTGGTGTGGCCTTCCTTGTGAGTTGAGCTGAGCCTCGGCTAGCACAAGGGTAGCCTCATTTGCTCGGCACTGAGCATGGTTGACGTTCCTGTTGATGCGAGCAGCACGGTCCTCCTTGGTTTCCCCTTCCCACGGGGGGCTATCGACACTCACGTTGAAGATTGCACCTCCACGGAAGGGAGGGAAGGGAGGTTGCTCGGCGGTGGTTTCAGCGATAGTCTCCATAGAGCCCTAGGACTCAGAGTCTAGATTCTCTTCTAGGATGGTTTGGAGGGATGCTCTAGGGCATCGGCCAATGTGTAGCATGTTGACAGCTAGAGGGAGCTGGTCGATGACCTAGTCGGTGAGAGGATGGACATCTCTAACTTGGTCGGTGAATTTGCCCCTTAGGGCATCCTAGTAGGTGGCGGCAACATTGGTGAGCCCGAAGGGTAGGATTGTAACCCCTAGAGTTTCTTGATCCACCTCCGATGGATCTAAATTGGAGGGTGGTCAACAATGGACCAGAGTAGTTAGAGCCGATTCTACGATGGAGAGGCAATTGGTGAGCTTCTGGCCAACCTGATCGATGAATATAATCAGATCATCATTGTTGATTTGCCTCCTCTAGTAGCGGGGGAGCAGGCAGTGAATTGTTGACGAAAGCAACCTCAAAGGTGGTTCTGAGATCGGATCTATAGTAACAGGTGTTGGGGTAGTCAGCGTAGTATTGGTCTGCACTGGCTTAATGAGCTCTCTGACTCCATCAGTGTTGATGATCCACGAGATCGATCTGACCGTGAAGATCTGGCTAGGCTGTGGGAGGGACAAAGAGCCTACAAAATGTACCATCTTGTTCGACATGGAAACAACATGCACACCCCTACCTGGCACACCAACTGTCGATAGAATATTGTCGGTAGTCCTCCGAGGGGTATCCCATGAAGGTAGATTGATCGGTAGAGATGCGTGTAATTGAGAACAAGAAGGCAATAGAGACACACGAGTTAGACAGGTTCAGGCCGTCAGAATGACCATTGCCCATGGTCCTAGTCCTCATCCACTTTAGGAGCAAGGCAGTTCTTGCAGTAGCCATGATACATAACGCTATCTGCAACAATGGGAATGAAACCCTAAGTACAAGAAGGTACTCAGCTAGACTTACCCATCCAACTAATATACTAAGACACCAAGGAGTATGCAAGGCTTTATAAGTAGAGCTGGTAGACATTATTTGCAGAAAAAGCATAAGTTAACCAACATATTTGTCGGTGCAGAAAGTGACCAACACGTAAATATTTGTAGTTTTACTGTATGTTGTGATCGGAGGTGGCCTAGCACTCAATGACATAGGGTTTATACTGGTTCAGGCAACGTGCCCTACATCCAGTTTGAGTCGGTTGGTGACTTTATTCCTGAGCCCAGGTGCTCGAAGTTTGCAGTGGGGTTACAAACGAGAAGAAGAGAGATGGGGGCGTACAAGAGGTCTAGTCAAACTCTGGTCAAAGGGACCAAAAGTGGCAGGATCTCCGCTATGTGCTAAGTGTTAGAGTGTGTGCTCATGGTTTGAACATGGTGGTTCTACTGTTGTGTGTTAGTGAACTTGATCGATCTGAATGAATCTAAATCAACTTGAATGTTGGGAGAGAGCACATCCCCTTTTATAGATGAAGGGGATGGCCTTACAAGTGAGAGGGAGAGAGTACGTATGCTTCTAAGCCTCGTTGCCCACGCCGGTGGGTACATGATGATGGTAGGCGCCCACAACACTGTTGGATGTCAGATGCACGTGGGAGGTTTGTGTTGTTTTCTTTGGGTATGGCAGACATCGGCGCCTGCCACACTGTTGATACCTGGAGACATGCAAGGGGTTTTACCATGTTCGCCTGGTATGGTAAATGTCAGCGCCCACAACACTGTCGATGCCTAGAGGCATGTGGGGAGCCTTACCGTATGGGAGTTAATGGCGCCCATAATACTGTAGGGAAAAATGTCGGTGCCTACAACACTGCTTGGGTCTATCGTGCCAGGGAGGTCGTAGAGTACTATTTTTGTAGGTGTATAGGGTACAAACCTTGGTATTGTGGTTTGACTTGTGCACCCTGCCTTAGTTTCTCCATCTGTTTCCTAGTCCTTATCGAGCGGGCATCCCCGGTCGGTTAGTCCTAGTAGGCCCTGATCGCGCTAGTCAGAGAAGAGCAGTGAGCAAGGGTTTGGCGCATCCCCAGTCGGAGACACGGGTTGGAGTCGGAAGTAGTGCTTTGGCCAGGCCTCCCAATCAGAGAGGCCATCCGATGGCGGGCTGGATACCAAAGCGAGTGCTCCAGTCGGAGAGGTGGGCCAGAGTCAGAAAATGGGCATCGTTCCTCCTCGCCCAAACCTTCTGGTCGATGATTGGGTCGCGCCTTCTAGCCTGTCGTTTAGACTCTTGGGCTAGCCCATGAGTTTGCGCGTTGTCTGCTTGGGCTAAGCCTTTGTTGGGAAGCCGGTCTATGAGGGACTCTGGATTTATGAACCCGACAATATATTTAATTGTGAATCAACCAGTTATTAATCCTATCTCATACTAGATTAGCAACTATCCTATGCCAAATATGTTGGTGCCATCAAGTCATTACAATAGTAACCATATCTAGTTGAGTTCTTGCATAATCTCATAACCACACTTCCATCAATTACTATGATGAAGTGTGATCCTATCAAGTTCTCACTATCTAGAAGAGACAGCGATTCAAATCGATTCTTACCTAGCTGGGGAATTATTCCTAATACAGACCCATATTTCCCCCATCGGGGTCGCATCAGGTCACCTTTGGGACAACTCAAGTACAATCGCGGGTAGGCCCAGCGCCGCACCCTCAAAGATACAACCAATCTACCAAGGGTGCTCAAGACTCTAACCCACCCTTGGGCTTACTCCATTAGCTCTCCACACATCCTTACTACCTCTAGGGTGCGCACTTTAACTGCTCGTGTCCCTAGCCTAAGTTGAGCTACTCGGCTTTGTGATCGGAACGACTTATCTAGCCAACTATGTGAGAGGTTGTCGATAGAATATCATCGGTAGTCCTCCAAGGGGTATCCCACGAACGTAGATTGATCGGCAGAGATGCGTGTAATCGAGAACAAGAAGGCAATAGAGACACACGAGTTAGACAGGTTCAGGCCATCAGTATGACATAATACCCTACTCCTGTGGTCTATTTGATTGTATTGGCTATTGTATGATATTCCATGTGCTTGGAGGGGGTCCCTACCCGCCTTATATAGTCCGGGGGCTAGGGTTACAAGTCGGTTAGATCTAAAAGATAACCGGAAAGCAATAACATATTACAGGAATTATGGGATCATATGTATCCTAACAGATCTCGTAGTATCTTCAGGATATCTTCTCGGTATCTTGCGGGAGACGCCAAGCAGCGTCGTGACCCAAAAGGCTTCATCTTGTGGGCTGAGCCACCCCTAGGGGCACAGCCCATGTGGTCTGCCATGGGTATCTGGGTTCGTACCCCCCACAGAGGCATGCGTTCAACATGACAAGATGACCTCCAACGGCCAGTCCTTAAATGACACAGACAAAATCACTATGATACCATGACATAAGACTCAGTCCGGTCTCCATTTATTCAATAGTACCAGGTTATGTTCTATGATAGCACAATATAGCTAACCGTGATCAAGTTATCACCTATAGCTCGTAGGTGACAGGAAATCGCCCGACTTCTACCGATCTAAGCATAGCTAAGCATGATAAGCTTTCCTGGACATAAATAGGATTCATGATACATATTTCTGGTCAAGGAAAGGTAATATGCAACAAGTGTTTCCAAATAACTCATGTTACGTAATGCATCAATACGAATAACTTTAGGTGACATTATTAATAAAGTAGGGAGGCTTATAATGCTTTAGGGCTTGCCTTTCACGAATGTTAACAGCTGATGGTCGGGGCACTCCGGAAGGTT
This sequence comes from Miscanthus floridulus, assembly GCF_019320115.1. Classification (NCBI taxonomy): domain Eukaryota; kingdom Viridiplantae; phylum Streptophyta; class Magnoliopsida; order Poales; family Poaceae; genus Miscanthus; species Miscanthus floridulus. The sequence goes on from NC_089597.1 coordinate 45,838,360, forward strand.
ATCGGCTTCAGGCTCTCCTTCTTCAGGAACTGCACCTCCTGAGTGATGTTAAGTAGCACAATGATAACAATGCTAACTCCTTGATTACTGAGTAGGTGCATATCTCATCTCTATTCAATACCGAAATTCTACACAAGACAATTTCAGAGCTACACATGGCAGTTACAAGTTCACATCATAACTAAAGTTCTACTTATTCAAATGTTGTTATCCTAGACTTTCTGGAAATATTATAAAATTGCCTACAACTCTTATTTAATCACCAAAAGCTAATTCACACTCTATCCTAACCAAAATAGACAGTCTATCCAGTGCTGTCCAGAAATTCCAGAGAACAAATATTTTGGTAGACTAACTTTAAATAGCTATAACTCCTAAACCTTTTGGTCTATTGCCCTGAAATTTTAACAGAAGATAGATGAATAAGTTCCCTATAACTTTGTTATTAACCATTTCTACAACAAACATCATTTTGACTATGCAACATACTAAACCACATAATCTGTCCGAAAACCCTTCTAACTCGAATTATAAAGCAACAATATTTTTACTACATGTAAGCATTCCAAATTTGACATCACCAAGTATACCAACAGTTCAATAACATCAAATACACTCAAGGAAAGATAATGGTAAAGCCCAAATTATTTATTTAAAAGCCTTTATCAATTTAATTAGATAATTAGGGAAAATAATAAACATATAACAAATGTGCACAATAAATTCTCATAAAATTACAGTGGCTTCCAAGTGCTACCAATAGACTACTGTAAAATTTTCATCCCATTTGACCAACTAAAACATCCTTTACAAAAATAACAAGCTAGCAAGGCCTATTTTAGTGAAAATAGTAAACCCTATAGAAAAGTGTCAAACAATAGATTATATATTTTCCTAGCTTCATATTAGTGCCATACTACTGTACAAAAATTTGCATATCAATATGTTACATATTTTTATCCCTATAATTTTCCTCAGAAAATGCCATTTATTAATAGATAGATAGAAAGACCCTACATCAATCAAGTTTACAACAAGTTTATTATTTTTCCTAGCTAGAGAATGTCAACACAAGTCCAACAAAATTGAAATCACAATTTTATGAGTTTTCTAGCTCAAGATATCTATTTTACAAGATTACTAACCTTTAAAAAGCACTTATTTAAATACATTTTAATCACCAAGAAAAATACCATAAATGGTACATTTCATATTTTTTACAAAATACTACACTTCATGAAGATTACAACAAATTTTGGTTCACAAGAATTGGACCTCTAGAACTCCACCTATGATTTTTCAAAGTTGCATACAAATCTAAAAATAAATGAACTATCTTTCGACTCAGAGCCGTTGACAGTTGGGGTCCAACGGTCAGACGGGCCCACACGTCAACGACGGCAAAACAGAGGAACGGCACGGGATAGCTGGAGTTCACCGACGGTGAGCTTCTCTGGCAATGGCACCGGAACAACAGTGACCCCTAAGTCATCCCGCACCTATTGAGCTATCTAGTCGAACCTATTGTCGGAGCTAATGACGACCGCGATGTTCATGGCGGTGAGGCGGAGCAGGCCGACGGCGAGGCACCAGAGCTGGCCGTGATGGCCTGATCTAGGGTTCGGCCAAGGTTCTACATGACACGATGATTCTAGCGCACCTACTAGTGTGACCCATGGTGGTAGGAGACGGCCTGGCTGCCGCGACAGGGCACGACAGCGAAACACCAGCGTGGTCGTGCACGGTGAGAAGACCTTACTGAGAGCTTCTAGCTGGCAATATATGCATGGTGATGCGGTGGGATCACAATGGAGCTGCTGCGGTGGTGAATGAGTGACGCGGTGCAAGCTAGGGCAAGCAATGGCGACAACGGCGCTGCACCGAGCTGCTACGGAAGGAGGTGAGCAAAGGAGGAAGCAAGGGAGGGGAAATGAGAGCATGCGCGGGGGGGGTCATGGGCGAGCGTGGGCTTGAAGTGGAGCACTGTGGCCCGACATGGCCTGGCTGGTCAGGACATCAGTGACACGCGGCCTCCACGCGGCGGCCAAACTCTGACGCGATCGACCACGATGGCCAGGCCGATTTCGGCCATCAGGCCTGCGATCCGAGCCTGACAGCGTGTTTTGATGGTGACAAATCTCCTAATCCATAGCTCCTTAGCGCTAACAATTTGAACAAAAGTGGTAGCCCTACATACCCTCTACAATTCCTATTTAAGGATCAAGGTCCAATTCTCAACATATAATGAGTAAAATCATCCCAAAGTCGGCTCAGCAAAACTGAAAATCAGAAAACACTTAGAAAATTTCAAGTGTAGAAAAATAGTGAAATGTTGATTTTTGTGAGCTTAAAAAGACCAAGCTATGCACTGAGTTAGCTCATGACCCAAAAATAAAAGTTGTTGCTCTACTCAAATACTACAACTTTGCTTAAGGGTGCTTTGCCATGCAAAGACTCTGACATAATTCAAACTAGGTCAAACATACGACTTAAAATGATGACCTACACCATAACTAGGACTTAGAGACCAAACTAGGCTTAGTCATGAATACCAAAGTTGTTCCTTATGCTATTCTAAACATGTCTAAGGTACTCCTAATGTTCCACACACTTTTCATACATTGGTTACATGTAAACCCTAACTTAAGTAAGGCAATTAAGTAAGAATACATGCAATATAAGCCAACATAGGTAGAATACATGATATGCTTATGCTCATGAATGCTCAATGATGATTGTGATCATGCAATATCAAGGTTAAATACATGCTTAACACCTAGGGTGTTATAGAGATAGTCATATGGCTCTGCACCACCGATTAGAGCCGCGGGGGCCCATCTCCTCCCTGCCCCTATCCCTTTTGTGGCCTCGAGCCCTTCTAAGGACCGGCCTAAGAGTGGGTTTCCTAAGTACGATGCGGGGTCATGGTCGCGGTGGGTTGCTCGGCACACAATCTCTAGGGGCGGTCGGCCTTCCCGGTCACATCATGGCATAATGGCGCCTGACCACGAATAATCGTGCACCACGAAACACGGGCGCACAAATTGAAACAGTATGGACAGAGTGGGGATGCATGTGGCTTAATTGATTCATGGGCGACAGTCATTCTGCCGTCCCTCCGATCTCTTCACCTACTCTATGAGGTTTTCTAAGCAGTTAGTAAATGTGAGTGGGTGCGCACGTGCCTTGAGTATCCTTAGCGGCTATAAATATTCTAGGAGCAATGCGGTGAGGAGGCATTCGCCTTGAGTGGCCTACTCCATCACTTTCCTGTTCTTGCTCTAGCTCTTTCTAGAGTCACTTTCTTGCTGACAGGGATGAGTCATGGCAAGCGACCATTGGATGAGTCGTCGAGTCCGTCCTTGCCTGCGTGATCAAGGGTTAGCGCATTCGGATGATGCTCGAGTTTGAAGGTTCGACCTATGTTGATTGCGTGCATTTTGTAGGGCTACCTCCCTCATCGTGCCTATCGGGGCCACCAGCGTCGCTCGCGTTGTGACCCCACCTTCCCGGGGGTTGAGCTCATCGTCATTGTCTTTGGAGGATCGATGTGAGTTCCGTGAGCTCATCCATGGGGCGGACAAGGCCCACCAGTGCTACTCTGATGCCACCCGTAAGGTGAGCCAGTTGGAGCGCTGTCTTGAGGCCATCCGGGTGGCCCTCGAGGCGTCGGAGAGGGAGATCGCTACCACACATGCAGTGGCCGCTGACGCCCAGGCCCATGTCATGGTTAAGGATGCTTTTGTGTCTTGTTGTCTCACTCGTCATTTGTCATTTCTTGATTTCCTTCTGATCTTCACGTCCCCTCTTTGCTAGCGTTGGAGTAGCTGGCAGCCTCCCACCATGAGATGGAGGAAGCTTGCCTGCAGGAGGTTCTTCTAATGGAGGACTACAAATGCGTGGTTGTGGCTAGAATCCATCAAGGAGCCGGTGTTGCGCTCGCCGCCCTACAGCTCCACACTGGCCACAATTTTCGTCGGGTGGCGCTCGGGTTCTTGGACCATGCCGACCAGGCGGAGCAAGCGGAGATGGTCGATGGCTTCACCACCGCTGTTGCCGCCATCGTGACCGTTGTGAACATGGAGGACATCCTCCACGCACAATGGCCAGAGGCCTTAGGTTGTACCTAGGGTCCTTTGATGAATAAGATTCTTCAGTTGGTGTCTCATGCTTCTTTTTCTTTCGTGCACCCGCTGTTCATCCGTTTGTCTAAATGTCGTAGTCGCGACCTTGCCTGGGGATCGACCCGTGTAGTTTGGCTTGGTGTGACTCCATTTTTGTGACTGTGGTGTCATAGGACAGGCCCGACGGTAGCACGCCTTGGTTTGTCCCCTTTTTCTTCGGATTGTGATGATCTTCCCAGTGGGTGTCGGTGCGTGGTATGCTATGGTGTAGCCCCCGTGACTGAATCGTGTCATCAGGCACATGTCGATCGATATAGGTTTCTTGGGCGCACGTGCGTCGTTATAATGTCGCCTTGATGTGCGCTTATTAAGGCGTGTTGCGATCTCTAGGCTTAGAAGAGATTCATTGATGGTAATGTACAAAATTTTTAGCGGGCTGAAAGAAGCCTTGACGCGAACGTTTTGCACCCACGCCACTGGTCGCGGCTTTCATCGCTTGTGGTGTCCGACGCGGCTGGGCCTAGGATACAAGCTCGCTATGTCGAGGAATGCTCTCTGTCACAAACCCTTTGGCGCTCTTTGATCGCGTCGTCCCCGAGCCATGTCATCGCCTGCCTTGCTATGTGCCGCGGTTGAGGTCATAGAGTGTGTCCTTCACGTGCTCCCCTATCGTGCAGGGAAATCATGTTTGGGATTAGCCTCTAGGGGCTGGCTCGCAGCTGTCACAATGTCATAATTCTCTTGTTCATAGAGGTGAGCCTACTAAAGGTCGCCACCTATAGTGATGACCCCATGTGGGCCAGACATCTTGAGCTTTAGGTAGGTGTAGTTGGGAGCAGCCATGAACTTGGCATAGCATGGCCAGCACAGTATGGCGTGATAGGTGCTAGGGAAGTCTGCTATCTCGAAGGTGAGCATTTATGTGCAGAAGTTGGCTCGACCCCCGAACGTCATGGGTAAGTCGACCTGCCCAAGGGGGACGACATGGAGCCCGGGTATGACTTCATGCAATAGAGCATCGGATGGTCTATAGCTGACTGTGAAAGTCCCACGGCATCGTAAGTCTCGGCGTAGAGAAGGTTGAGGACACTCTCGCCATCCATGAGGACTCGAGATAGGCGAGTCTTGCCGATAATTGGGTTAATAGTGAGGGGGAAGCATCCCGGTTGTGGAATGTCGTCTGGGTGATCCTTTCTGTTGAAAGTGATCGTGGCTTTCGACCATTTCAGGAATACCAGGACGGCTTCGCCTAGGGTGGCCACGTTGACCTCCCTGGCTGTGAGCTTCTACTAGCATCTAGACTCGTACACCATCAGTCCACCAAAGATCATGAGGCACCCTCTCGGGTCAGGATACACATCCCCTTCTCTTCATTGTCAGTGGGTCCGAAGGGCGTGTCCTTGCCGATCGTCTTGTAATCGCCACTGAAGTAGCACTTGATGATAAGGTCACACTCTTCAAGGGTGTGCTTGATTGGATAGCCATGGTTGCGACATGGCATCTTAACTATCTTGTCGAAACTGGCGTGGTCGAGCTTGTCAGTTTTCTGCTTATGGACCCAGTCGACGGTCGCAATGAACTCGCTATCATGGTGCCTCTAGCTATCCTTCTTGCCTTTTATACGCTAGTTGCGGTCCCTAGCATTGTCCATGGGTTTGGCTTATGCCTTGCCCTTGTGCTTGCAAAAGATTGCACGGATGGCCTCCTCGCTGGAGGCGTGGCTTTTTGTGAGGTCGAGCAACTCCCACGTCATTGACGGTTTGTAGTGCCTGAGCTCGTGGACGAGTGCTTCGTTGGTCACGTCGAAGATGAACGCTCTAATCATGTCCGCATTCACGATGTCAGGAAGCTCGTTGCACTCCTTGGAAAAGCGGCAGATGGACTCGCGTAGAGTCTCAACCGCCTTCTGCTTGTGGTCTTTGAGATCCTAGGAATTTTTAGGGCGCACGTACATGCCCTGAAAGTTTCCTATGAAGACACGCTTGAAGTTTGCCCATGAATGGATGTTGTTTGCGGGGAGATGCTCGAGCCATGCTCGGGCGCTCTCCGCAAGGCAGAGTGGCAAATACTGGATGATGAAGGCATCATCGTCTGCTCCGCCTGCCTAACAGGCGAGGCAGAAGTCTTCCAACCATATGGCGGGCTAGGTGTCACTGGAGTACTTGATGATGTTTGGCGGCGCACGGAAGTGCACCGAGAAAGACGTCTGCCGGACCCTTTTTGCGAACACCTATGGGCCGTAGGCGTCCGGGCTCGGGCTGCGTCGAGCATCCCACACCCTAGGATGTTGGCCATGGTTGTCTGGGTCACTGTCATCGTAGTGCAGCTGCTCTTTGCCCGCCTAGTCTAGCCCAGGGTGCCTAGCCTTGAGTTGGTCGGGCGTTATGGTTTCCGACGTAGTGGCTACGCACGGGGGAAGGTTCCCGCCTTCGCGCCACACCATCGTCGTCTGGTTAGAGCTCGCTTGGCGCGTGGTACCCTTTGGTGGCACCATGTGTCGAGGAGATGTGTACGAAGCTGGCGTCGAGAAGTCGCCTCCCTACGGAACTTTGAGCCTGCTATACTGTCACGGTCTCCAGCAGGTCTCATAGTTCCTGATGGATGCGCTTTCCCTCATCGGTCGAGGGCTCAGGGGCCGTCCGCATGATCATGGCAGCTGCCGCAAAGTTCTAGCTAGCTTGAGGGAAGATTGGCGTTTCGCTCTTACGCTGTTGGATTTGATCGTACATGCGGCGTGCCCGTGTCCGCACGCACTCAGCGTCGTGGTGTTGCGGGCTAGGGCATCCGTCGTCGCGGCGTACGTTGGCCTGATCAACTTCCTGTGCCCTAGCTCGTTCCAAGTGCTCCTGGTCGTACTCATCCTATTCCCTAGGGGTGCGGGGGATCGGATAGGCGTCGCTCTCTACGTCCTCTACCGGTGCTGCCCAACCTCCGAAGGGTGCAACATGTTGCATTCCCTCAGCGGAGGGTAGCTCCCCTTGGAATTGGACTCGGACCGTGCTCTCAGGGGTCTCTAGCAGGAGGTCATAGAGGGACTCTAGGTCTCGCTCCATCATCCCCACGAACCCGGGGGAATCTGGCATTGTCGTTTGGTTGTTGCACCTAGCCTGCTCTTGCTCGAAGAGCGCGATAGCATTCCTCATTTTGGAGGGTAGTGGAGTGCTAAGGTTCCAGAATTCGGCCTCTAGTGGTAGGGCCCACCTTCGAAGAGTTGGGCAAAAGCATTTGCCAACACGTAGAACATGCGTCGGCTCAACTCTAGCTCGGGGTTCACCCTGAGATAGGCGTCGACTCGGCATGCTAGTGTATCAGAGTTGATGATCATAGGATCAGCTCAGGGCGATCCATGATCAGGTGTCAAGATGTGCGGGGGGGCCGCATTCTCTTCGCTCAATCACAGTTGACCTAGGCGGTCGACCACGAAGTCTAAGTCCTCGAAGCGCAAGGTTTGGCCAGGGAGAAGACCGTCTACGGGAGCTGGCCCGTTGATGTCGGCGAACTCGAGGCTTTTCGAAGTGGATGTGGCCGTCGGGGGTCACGCCAAGAGCAAGTCCGACGTAAGTGCAGGGAGCCATCGCTTCCTTCTCAATAATCGAGAGTGCGCGACTGTCCCCTACCTGGCGCGCCAACTGTCGGTGTTTTGTAAACCAGACTAGTAAACTTATACGATTGTTGCGCTGCTCTGGGAAGACGATGGTAGCATCCAATAGACATGGGGATTTATACTGGTTCAGGCCGGAGCCCTACGTCCAGTCTGAGAGATGATCGAGTGCGTGTTCCTCGCTTGAATGCTCTGAAGCTCTTACAATGGGGGGGTGCAAGAATGGTGAAAAAGATGGAAGGACCTATGCTTGGCGAAGGGCTGCCCGAAGAGAAGCCCTAGGAGCCCTACTACAATGGTGAATGAATGGAATTGTGGAGGATGTTGAACACGTTGTCCTGGCGGTCCTTATATAGAGTTCGGGGTGAGGGCTGATACAAAGAGGAGGTTCCCCCGACCGAAGGGTCGTGAGCCTGAGGGAGGTCCTAGCTAACATGGCTTGCAAGCTACATCGTCTTCTAGGGCTTGTCTGGGCGTGGCTATCGTCATGGTCTTGTGGCCACGTCGTGGCAGGGTGTGACGTAGTGCTATTGTGCTTGCCATGGCAGCAATGTAGACATGGTGGTGGTTCGTCAGCCATCCTGTGCGACGCGGTATCCGTCTTGGCCTTCGTTGCCATCTCTAGTTTTTCGAGGCATCGCAGGGAGTTGGTAGCCGCCCCGGGTCGTCGATCACCTGCGCTTTATGGGGCTGAGGGCTACGACCCTGATCGCCGGGGTCGAGGCTTTCAGCCAGTCTGGATTGCCTCTGTGTTGTGTTGAGACCCTTGTCATGGATTCCATCCCATAGTGGGTGGGACCGTATATCCGTATCGCGGGGCCGTATCTGGTCGGTGGTCTTTGTACCTGTTATCCCCGCTTTGAGGCGGTGTTGTCTTGTCCGTGCAGCGTAGCACAGGGTTGGTATCTGACCGAGCTGAGGTGACTGTTGTCCCCTCGGTCCTTGCGGGGTCAGTGCAGCATGCTTGCTTTTGTTAGCAGGAGCGCTTGACCAGACGCGACATCTCCCCATCCCTTCCGAGGGGCATAATGGGGAGATGTCGTGTGCTTTGTGAACATCACGCGGCTAGGGCTGGAGAATGGGTCGTGACCGACCTCAGCCTTAGTTCCTGACCTATGATGCTTGTCTTGGGCCTCTCCTTGCCGACGCGTTGCGAGCCACGCGGCCTTCTACCTAATCGGTGTCTTGAGATACGCCAGGGTTATAACCCCGACAGGTAGGGAGAGAAAGAATAAATAAAGAGAAATATAAAAGGAGAGGAAAAAAGAAGAAAAAAAGAAAAAGGGTATTTTGGACCTTTCATCATTTTTCACGTGAAAGAGAAGCTATTTTGATAAACGGTCTAAAAACAGCTTCAGCTCCCCAAGTGAATCAATTCCACCAGCAAAGTCACAACTGAAGTTGTTTTAGTTACCAAACGGACCCTAAATTCAGCATAGCCTCCTAGTTTATGCCCGATGGCCTTGTATTTATTACCTATTTTAAATATCTAATCCTTGCCCCCTCTCTTTCGGTTGACGGATGCCATCCCAAGCCCTTTATGGAACGGATTTGGTAGTCTCGCCTTCTTGAATTCGAGCTACCAAAAATTCCAGACAATTACATATAGTGAAATGAGCAATGAGAGTTTTTGAGAAAAGTATATTAGCCATGCTATTATATACGAGAACGGATGCGAAGACAATGCTTATATAAGACTTCATTCAGCACAGCTCAACTTCACTAATAAATTAGTTCTTTTTTTTTTGGCTTTAGCTCTACGATCAGTTTTATCGGCAAAGCAGAGCTATTTTGGTGAACTATTTAGTAAAACAACTTTATATATAGATTTATTTAAAACATGCTTTCATAGAATACCATGACGCATAATTGTGAGGTGAAGTCGTAAAACTTACTATTTTCTAGCTTCATCACATCTCATTCTTATATGAGAGCATAATTTGAGGAGCTTTATTGGTGAAGCTGTTTGCAAAAAAATATATGTTTGACAAAAAATCGCTTCAAACATTTTATGAAGCCGGTGGTAAAGCTGTAGCGAACATATCCTAAGTGAGACGAACGATGTAGCTTAGGGCCTCTTTGGATCATCGACTAAAGTTTAGTCATAAGATAATAGGCTAAACATGGACTAATCAAAATTTTCTTTTTCCTTCTGAGTTTTACTCATCAATTAGCCTATACTAGTTCTTGTTAGACCATAATTAGTTCATGTTTAGGTCTTCTATTCGGCATCCAAAACGTGGACTAAAGTTTAGTTTAGTCCATCCAAACACCTCTTAGTTTGTTTGTTTTGACCATGACCAAATTTTAAAAATAAATAATAAGTAAATATAAACTCATAAGCTTTTTTTTACAACAACTCATAAGAGCATATCAAGAGTTTTCTAAATCACCTCCTAATCCTTGATTTTTAGAAAGATTAGAAAAAACCCTCTCTAACAACTCCTAATACTTCTTCCTAAAATTTACGCACTTGAGAAATCTTCCCCCGTTCCGCGTAACTTTACGCGAACGCGACCTCGCGCTTCCTCCCGCGGCCCTCCGACGTGCGCACCGCCACCGTGGCCATGGGCGACGACGACGTGCTCCCCGACGCGGCGGCACTGTCCTTCGCCTTCGCCACCTGGCAGCAGCACCAGCACCAGCGCCCGAGCCCCTGGTCGGCTTCTACCCGCGGTCGCACCACCTGGACCGGGCCTGCGGGAGGTGGGCGTACACGGCGGCGCGGCTGGGGCGGTACTCCATGGTGCTGACCAAGCTGATGCCCCTCGGGTCTGACCTCCTGCGCGCGTACTCCTGCTCGCCGGAGCTGGCGGCGCGCGCGCCGTGGTGGACCGTGAGCGCAACTGTGAGGACATCCTCATGAACTTCGTCGCCGCCGAGGCGACCGGCGCCGGGCCCGTGCTCGTGGAGGCCGGCGGCGTCAGGGACTGGGGTGACCCTGGGAACAACGCTGGCGCCGGCGAGGGGCCTCGAGGCAGGGTCAGGGACGTGGGGCTCAGCACCACGGGCGGGCTGGGCCACTAGGAGAAGAGAGGGCACTGCATCACCAAGTTCCACCGCTTGCTGGGAAGGATGCCGCCGGCAAGGTCGTGCAGCCCACCGTCGACGAGCAAGGCCTCTACAGCAAATGCGTCCGCCTCGTCCGCTGCGACAAAAAAAAGTCGGGAAAAAATTGATGTGAGACTCAAATTTAATTTTTTGAAAGTCATTTATTGGAAACTGTTGAAGATGCAATTTTTTTCCTCCCAATACCTTTTTAGAAGTTTAGAAACTATATGTTTTTAGGAGGAAAAAATAAAAAACTGTAGGAGATGCTCTAATGTTCGTTCCTTTCCCGCCATTGGAAACCGGAGCGTGGCAGCTTCAAAATGCGAAACCTTTCGTTAGTCGGAACTAACCAGGCTGGCAGGTGGGGCCAGCCCAACATGAGCTCACACCGGGCCCATTCCCAAATCCCCGCCCTCGCCTCCCCGTGGCCCATCTCTATTTTCTCCCGATCCCACCTTCTTCCCCCTTTCCGGCCGCCACCTCTCTCGTCTCTTCTTCCATCTCCTCCGGCTTTCCCCCCTTCGTTATATAAACCCTAGACTAAAACCCCCGAGTCCCGCCCGATCCCTCTCGCCACAACCACCGTGCCGCGCGATCCCATTTCGAAAGTAAAAGGAGGAGCGCGCTCGTACTGAGCTCCGCGGAGCCCCAACCCTAGCGGCGCCGGCGGTTCAGATGGAGGCGCACGGCGACCAGCGGTGGCTGGTGGAGTGCCTGACGGCCACGCTCGACACCGCGCGCGACGTCCGCGCCTTCGCCGAGGAGTCGCTCTGCCAGGCCTCGCGTCTCCCTGGTTCGACACCTCCTACCTTTCCCCCCCTCTCTCGTCGACGATTGACTTGTAACTGATGAACAGAGCAATTCAGCTTCACGCGTTGGCCAGAAGCTGCTTTCTGCTCGAGTTTTTGGCTGCGCTCTAGTGACATTTCGACTGTAGATACTACGGGCGTGCAATTTACTAGTGAGAGCTGAGGGGTGAGCTGAGAGTTGATGGAGCTGAGGAGCGAGCTGAGAGTTGATGGGGATCCCCTAGGCGTGTGAGCCGTGACTTCAGGAATGATGATTGTTTTATTGTTGAAGCCTGGTTTGCTGCCGTAGCATTGCCCTGTTGGGGAGTGCTGAACATTAGTGCAGCATTGCTCTGGTTGCTAAGGCTCTGATTGGGATTGCTTTGCTCTATGTACACTCCTTCCCAGGAACACAACTTCTGTATGTTTTAATATGATAATAGCTGTGCGAGAACGTCTCTATCCATGTCCAAGTCTCTAGAGGCAAAATCATAACTAACTAATCCAGTTCACAGCACAACTTGACAACAGGGAACCTGGCCCCACTGTAGTTCACAGCGCAACGTGACAACAGGGAACCTGGCCCCACTGTAGTGCATGGCAGCTTCATTGATGCTGCTTTAAATTCTGTTAGAAGTGACACTCTTTCTAGCACTGAAAGTGTGATTGATCCGAGCACCATTCTTACAGGACCTCGTGTTGTAGTTAACTAAGGTGGTCATATAATTAGCATGCTGTTGCAACTAGTAACCATACTTCGCATTCACATCCACGTATTCAATTTTGGTCTGTTGTTATATCTGTCAATTATTTGCCAATCAGGTTGAAACCTTTTGCTAGATTTGGGTTCATCACAATTCTTTGACATATGAAGTACCATCAACTGATAATAGCCTATTTTTTTCCTGTATTGTTTTTTCTCAGGATATGGAGCTGCCCTTACAAAAGTCACCATCAACAAAGAGATCCCGTTTGGTTTACGTCAGATATCCTTCCAGCCATTTATGTACATTGTTTTTTTTATCAAAATGTTGTGTTGAACGCTGTATTATTTTTCAGATTTCCTTTTTTCATGAGTTGGACTAGCTTTTGCTTTTTTTTGTTGTTCCTTTACAACTTGATACCTTGCTGCTGTCTTGCTAAAGCAGTTCATCAAGCAGCATTGGCAGGAAGATGAAGAGAATTTTGTGCCTCCTGTTGTTTCCGCTTCAGAAAAGGTACCAGCAAAATAGGACTTGAGTGAGAATGTGCCTTTGTTTCATTGCTTACTTGGCTTGCCCAACAATATGGTAGCAATTGCCATTTTGTTCTTTAATAAAAAAATGATTTAAAAAGTTACAGATTTGAAAAACTGCAAGAATGGGGAATGGTATCCACATTTTCGGAATAAATTTTAAAAATGATGCAACCTAGACTCATCATTGTTTGTCCAACACCTCTTTAGTCTTTACACTGGGCTAGACAGGTGCGGATGTTGGTGGGACCTGGCCGGGTCAGATCATTTGAGCTTCTAGGGAGAGAACTTCCATGGCTTGCAGACTTAGAGGAAGCTCCAGGGGAGGCAGGCTGGCTGGCGGTGTGGCATGTCTGGGGTTGGTGCAGTGAGGTGGTAGGAACACTGCTGGCGGCGGACCGCGTCAGACAGTCAAATGGCTCACGAGAGGGCATGGAAGGCACAATTTGCTGAGGGTGGGGGTGAGTGCTGTGGATTGTGGTGTTTATCTCGGGAAGCAGCAGCACACAGATGAATGAACATAGCTTGAAGTCATTTGATGCAAGATGGACTACTGGGAGTGCCACCTGATGGAAAACAAAATCTCAGGGCCACTTTGGTAGAGCTTCACTTCTTGATTCTTGAGCTTCACTTCTTGATTATCCGAACGAGTGATTCTGGTGGGGAGCAGGTGAGAATCAATTCTGAAGTGATTCCTGTGGCAAATGAATAGGGAGCAGTGGGAAGTGGTGGAGAGTGGGTTTTTTTTAGCTCCCAGCTCGTAGTGTAAATGGAGAAGTGATTCTCGTCAGCTTCCCACCAGAATCCAGTTGCATTTTAAGTGTTTGGCAGCGCTCTGCGGAAGCTGAGAGTGAAGTTGGGGCTGGGAGCTGTGCCAAAGGGGCCCTCAATTGCCTGATATATAGCATTCCCCTTTTTTCTAATGTGGGGACACTTCATTTTGATGTTTTATTCTTGGATTCTTGAATTGATGGTAGTTTTCTATGAGAAGAGCAGGGAAATAAGTTTTGAACATAATAAAATAAAAAGATGTATGTACAGTGAGATATTATGAGCCCAACTAGAGCCCGAAGGAAAAGAGAGGTGATGGCATCTAGGCGGTTCTATGTTGATTTCTTGAGCAATGTTTTTTCTTTATGCGAAGCGAGATTGAACTTGTTACATTCCTTTCCGTTCATTTGTGAAGAGGATGTTTTCCAGTACATTCAAACAGACCAGAGGCCTTTATGATCTCGCTTGGGCATCCGTTATTGTAATTAATGCCATTGTTATGCTGTATGTATGTTATAAGAACAATAGACTACCACATGAAATTTTGAATTTTATGTTGTTAAATACATGTGTTGTATCTAATTTACATTCCTCCCAATGCTGTTTTGCTTCAGGTGGTCATACGGCAGCTCCTGCTTACCTCATTGGATGATTCTAATGGGAAAATTCGCACTGCTATTAGCATGGCTGTAGCAGCTATTGGACAGCAAGATTGGCCTGAAGACTGGCCTGAGTTACTTCCAGTTCTCTTAAAGTTAATTAGCGATCAAAGCAATGGGAATGGAGGTAAATAACTTTTCTTGCTTCGTGGTATGTTGACGTACAGATATGCAGCTGTTTTAGGGGTATATTAATGGTCCTAGAGCTTAAACTCGATGCTGTCAATCTCCTAATAACGTAAGGTCCTCCAGTTGAGTTGTTTCTGTAATAATTCCTCGGACCAGAGTGCAAGATATCAAAGGAGTTCTCACTATCCAGGCTATAGTAGAATGCCTGCAAATTTGGGACTTTTGATGGTTTGATATTGCAGCATGATGTCCCTGATTAGCTTGTCTAGAAACTCACAAGGTTGGGCTGCTACTCCTGTAAGTCAGCATACAACACATATTTCTTTGGATCAATCAAATTTGTGCCTTCGAAGCGAGTTCGGAAAAAGCTGGATACCGCTGCAATGCAAGTTTTCCTTACGGTAGCTGTGAACAATCCATGTTTGATCGCCAACCGTCTTGCCAAATGGGGTCTGCCAGATCCTTGTGCCTGTGAGCCTGTCCCATATGTGACCAAGCCAATGAAATGATTCAGCATTTTACTTGTCCCTTGCTTATTCGCTCAGAAAGTCTGGAAGCTCATATTTCAGAAGTTGGGCTTGGTTAATTGGTCTCCACCAAAATTCAGCAACCCGTTTTTTGAGTTGGTGGTGCCAAATCCTAAAGATCAGCGAGATGGCCTGAACTCCTTGATAATCCTTGTGGCTTGGGAGCTTTGGAAGCACCAGTGCTTCTTAAATGGAGTCAATCCTAATGTTCTGATGGGTCCTTCAAGCAGTGGCAAATGAAAGTATCCTTTGGTACTCTGCGGGAGCCGATGCGCTCCAAGAGCTTCTCCTCGGTTGTTTACCCCAGATGCTTAGTCCATTTGTTGGTGTGTGTTTCTGGTCATGTTTCAAGCACAGTTATCCCTATTCCCTCCTGAAAAGGGTTTGTGTTTGTTTTGGGGAGGGGTTGTTTAAATCCCTCCTTGGTGTACCTTAATTTCATTTTTTTTCTCGAACATGCAAGAGAGTTGTGCGTCATTTCATTAAGGAAGAAAAGAGAGTATATGGGGAGAAGAGTCCCCAAACGAAACACACACACAAACCTACAGCCCACACCAGGGTTGATCTGGTTGCTAGATGTCTTTGATGAGCAAAGGTTGCGATTGCAGCCATGAGTGCTACATTTTGCCATGGTGTTTCATGTGAAAGAGGAGGGGAGGAGCACTGAGGAAAAGGAGAGGAGCACCAAGGAATAAAAGAGGCAGAGGTAGGGTCTGTAAAACAGCAGACCTATGGTGATGCAAGGAAGGCTGGAACGATGGGAGTTGTTTTGTTGGTGTGGACCGTTGTAGAGCTATTCTGGGAAGTGGGATTATTTGTTGACTTGGATCATCTGTGGCCGTGCTCTCAGAGTTGCTTGGGTTGCATAACAAGTTCATGTATGATTGATATTTCCTATTATGTTCACAGATAAATGGGCAAGTATCTGTGTCATCAGTCCATCCTGAGCAAGTTTCTTGAAGAGCTTGACCTATTTGGACACCTCGTTTTTACTGACTGGTTTACTTCCTGATACCTTTGCTTTGAACATCAGTGCACCCCAAATCTGAATAGCTTCATCTTAGGATGGTCTCATGGTTCAAGCACTGTGTTTATAACTCCATACTCCCTCCGTCCCAAAATAAATCAACTTATGGCTATGTATGTCTAGATACATAGCCAAAAGTTGATTTATTTTGGGATGGAGAGAGTATATGATAATAATTATGATTGGATTTTTATACTAATGTCATTTCTTGAAGCAAGAATATGAGTTAAGTAATTTCATATTACAATCGAACTTCCGTTTTGCAGTTCGTGGAGCATTAAGATGCCTAGCCCTTCTATCGGATGATCTAGATGATACGTGTGTTCCAAAGCTAGTGCCAGAGCTATTCCCATCACTGTATAGAATAATATCATCTCCTCATGTATGTTCAGATTAATTCTTTTAGTATTTCTGTGTTCCTGTTGTTCATGTTTTCATGACAAATTGATAAGACAATTTCATTTGCTTTCGCCCATGAAAACAGCTGTATGAAAATTCTCTTCGCGCAAAGGCTTTTGCAATAGTCCATGCATGTATTTCCATGCTTGGATCAATGAGTGGTGTCTATAAGGTAGATTAACTGTTTGTTTACTATTGAGTTCCTTTTGCTGTTCTTCACATTGTGGGAACTGATGAGATTTTTTATGCAGAGAGATACAGCTAGTTTGATAACTTCGATGCTTGATCCACTAATAGAGCAATTCTCCATAGTTCTAAATTCCCCGGTGCAGTCCCAAAATTCTGATGACTGGAGCATGCAGATGGAGGTATATACATCATACAACCTATGTTGTGTCTGAATGCATGCATCACTTATATTTAGTAGTGATTCTTATACTTGTCTTATCCTCAGGTGCTCAAATGTTTACTTCAGCTTGTCCAGAACTTTCCTGGACTGCCTGAAGCTAAAATTTCTGGCAAGTATAGATACATCATATTTAAGCATTAGCTTGATCTTAGACCTTTGAATTTCTGATAAAATGGAGAATTTGTGCAGCCATTCTCCCCGCACTGTGGCAGACATTTGTTTCATCGTTCAAGACCTATCACCTGTCATACATTCAAGGTGCAGAAGATTTGGATTCTGTTAGTTATGATTCTGATGGCAGTGAAAGAAGTCTTGAGTCCTTCGAGATTCAGGTAGTTCTTTCTTTCCTTTTTTACTGATATGTCTTTTCTATTTTTTTGTCCTTTTAACTTCTATATATCTCACTCCATTTGCCACTATTTCTTTATGTTCTCATTTTTTTGCAGTTATTTGAGCTATGGACAACAATTGTGGGGAATTCTAGATTAGCAAAGGTTTGTCTTTCTAATGAATGTTTAGTGCATCATGCGTTTGTATTGATTTTCATGTTGTTCCACTAGGTCATTGCGGGGAACATTAAGGAGCTAGCATACTATACTATAGCCTTGCAACAAATAACTGAAGAACAGGTATGAACTGGCTGAAACACTATAACTGTACACATGTGATGCTTCCTTTGTTCTTTTTGAATCATTGTTTGGACTGCTGCACTTAATTAAGGATAAACAGAAATGAACCACATACACATTAAATTATGGCTTCCGCAGCTATGTTTTGGTGTCCCCACTTAATTGGGGGAATTGTACAGTGCAGAGCACAGCCAACAAGTTAAAGAGTCGATTTAGAGTTAGTTTTTTTTTTCTCGAACACGCAGGAGAGCTGCGTATCATTATATTAAGAAGAAAAAAGGAGGGTTTAGGAACCCCTTCCAACACCATACACACCCCAACACACTTCACAAGACACAATCCGTCTCTCTCTAGACAAAGACCTGACCCTCGACCACTAGTAGTAGGAGAACTCACCCATTGGCTGGCTCTAGAGCAAGGAGATGGGAAACTCCTCGAGCTCCGGCCAGACTCCAGAGGTGAAGTTCGTCCTTAACTACAGCTAAAACTCCATTAAGATTAGGTTAAATCCCATCAAACACACATCTGTTACGGTGGTTCCAAATAGACCAAAGCTCCTAGAATGATGAGAGATTTCAGACCCTTTCTTGCCTGACCATCGATTCCCCTGTTTGTGCCTGCACACCAGTCATCAAGGAAGATGTCTTCGGGCTGGGGAGAAAGGCCCTGCAGGCCGACCCTCTGAAGAATATTGAACCACACTTCGCGGGAGAATACACATGATACTAGCAGGTGGTTAATTGTTTCTTCAGCCTGATCACACAGCGGGCAACGTTCAGGGTGAGGCAGCCCCCTTTTAGCAAGGCGGTCTGCTGTCCAGCACCTGTTATGTGCAACCAGCCACATGAAAAACTTGCATTTGCCCGGTGCCTAACTCTTCCACATTCTTTCCCCTGGCCTGAACTCAGCACCAATGAAGAACGCCTCATATGCTGATTTTGCTGAATAAGGACCTGAGGCAGAAAATTGCCAAACATGAGAGTCATCAACATCAGGTTGCAATACCACCTCTGAAAGGAGATCCCACAGCCTGAAATATTCTGCCAAAACTGCCACTGTAATAGCCCCCCCTGATATCTCGAACCCATCTCAGCTCTGTCATTGCTTCAAAAACTGTTCTCTTCCTTGCTCTTTTAGGCACTGAACCATAGAGGTTAGGCACAAGTTAGGCTAAGCTCTGACCATGCAACCATCGGTCAGTCCAGAACAGAGTGTTCCTGCCATTGCCAACTTCTGAAATTATGGCCACCGCAAAGAAAGCCTTTACTGAGGGGTGGACTTGAATCTGGAAGGCCTCCCTTGGCCGATCAGGTTCAGTTTTTTGCAGCCACAACCATCGCATACGGAGAGCCCATCCTAGCTGCTGCAAACTAGAAATCCCAAGTCCTCCAAGTTCAGGTGGCTGGGTAACCTTAGGCCAAGCCACCAAGCAATGGCCACCGCTCGCATCTTTAGTTATGTTTCTTCTTGACATGCTATTTAAGAAAGCACATGGAATATACTTTTTGCAAATAGTTTGTCTATTAGTCACTCTTCACGTTTCTTTTTTCTTTTTATTTGTTATCCATGTAATGGTTATGCATTAATGTTTTGTTTTTCTAGGTGCAAAGCTGGTCACGTGATGCTAACCAGTATGTAGCTGATGAGGATGACCTAACCTATAGCTGCCGTGTGTCTGGTACAAACTGCAGTACTGATATATTTTTTTGTTTACTTGGTAGGCTTATTAAGAGCGCAATTCTGTTTTTTTCTTTCGATGTCAAGCGCCTTGGCACTCAACGACGGCGGCCCGCGACTACGTAGTTCGTAGTCGTGCTCCAGTCCTCACCGCGAGGTTATACCCCTCTACTGGTGGCTTAACGAGAGTAGAGGTAGGAGCATAGTTCTTAAGGCGTCGCCTAGGCGACGCCTAAGCGTCTAGGCGTGCCCACCTCGCCGTGGAAACAATGGCGCCTTGCCCCCTAGGCGTCGCCTAGGCGTCCAGGCGTACCAAGCACTCACTTGGACGCCTCACCGCCTTAAAAACTATGGGTAGGAGATTAGATGATAACTGATTCCCCCTTCATTGTTTGGAGTCCCGGGAATATATGAGCCAACCGGCTAACAAACTTGGAAACAAACGATCCTAATTTTAAGGCCTAATTTTCTCCTAGCCACTGGGTCCGGCCCTGCCATCCTCGTCCGAGGTGATCGTGGCCCTTGCCGCGTCGCGCGCTGCAGCCCGCTCTGCTGCCCTGCGGATGTCTCACGCCCTGCGCTGCCTTGCGAATGTCCGGCCCCACATGACATCTCTCCCCTCCTCGAGAAGCAGCTCGTCCTCGAGCTGGAAGCTTGGAAATTGCTCGCGGAACGTGTCGAGGTCTTCCCAGGTCGCCGACTCCGGCGGTTCGCCGCGCCAGTGGACGAGCAGCTGGCGAACGCCGCGCGCCAAGCGAGCCCGCTCAACCCGAGCCGGCTCTGGAGTTACCACGCCATGGTGGATGTGTGGCAGTGCAGGTGGAGTTGACGGAGGCACGCTGCTGAACTTCTTGAGGGCGGTCACATGGAACACGTCATGGATGCGAGCCTGCGGCGGAAGGTCCAAACGTACAGCCACGTCGTTGATGAGCTCGGCGACGCGGTAGGGCCCGATGTAGCGTGGCTTCAGCTTGCCCGTAGTAGCCTGGGGTAGGGAGGACATGGTGCGCTGTCGGAGGCGCAGCAACGCCCAATCGCCCACCTGATAAGACACTTGTCGATGATGCCGATCGTAGTGGTGCTTCTGAACAATCTGCGCCTGTTCCAGGCGATAGCGGACGTCGGCGAGAAAGGCTTCGTGTTCCTCCATGTCGCGAGCCACGGCAGCAACCTGAGTCTCTCCCGGCTCGTAAGAGCGGATGGTGGGTGGGTCGCGGCCGTACACCACGCGGAACAGGGTCTCCCGGAGCGAGGACTGGTAGGCCGTGTTATACACGTACTCAGCCCAGGGAAGCCACCGCAACCATTGTCGGGGTCGGTCTCCCGTGAAGCAACGCAGGTACATGACGATGACGCGGTTGGCCGCCTCCGTCTGGCCGTCAGACTGAGGGTGGAAGGCGGACGTCATGTGCAGCTTGGTGCCCATCAGCCTCATGAGCTCGCGCCAAAACAGCGAGGTGAACACTGGGTCGCGGTCCGAGACCACGGACTGCGGCATGCCGTGGAGGCGCACAATGTCGGTGAAGAACGCCTGGGCCACGGTCTCGGCGGTGTACGGGTGCGCCAAGGGGATGAAGTGGCAGTACTTGCTGAAGCGGTCGACGACGGAGAGGATCACCGACTTCCCGGTCACTCGCGGCAAGGCCTCCACGAAATCAAGGCCGATGTCGGCCCAGACGATGGTAGGGATGGGCAGCGGCAGGAGGAGCCCGGCGGGGTGGAGGTGCTCCGACTTGTACCTCTGGCAAGTGACGCAGTCCCGAACAAAGTCCTGCACACAGCGACGCATGTTGGGAAAATGAAAATCGCGGCGTAGTCGATGCAGCGTGCGCTGGACACCCTCATGTCCGTCGTCGTGGACGGCCGCCACGATCTCCTGCAGCAGCGGCGAGGCCGGCGGTATGTAGAGCCACCCGTCGTAGGTGACCAGGCCGTCGGAGAGCGCCCACGGTGCGGCGCGCGTGCCCGCGCTGATCTCGTCGTGGACAGCCACCAAGGCCGGATCCGTGGCCTGGGCGTGGCGGAGGCGGCTGATGAAGTCGAAGCGGGGGCCCGAGACTGACATGAGCGCGCCCGTAGAGTCCTCGGTGTCGCGGCGTGAGAGGGCGTCGGCCACCGTGTTCGTCGCGCCGGACTTGTACTCAACGGTGAAATCAAAGCCCAGCAGCTTGCCGACCCAGTGATGCTGGGGAATAGTCGCGAGGCGCTGGTCGAGGAGGTACTTGAGACTGTAGTGGTCCGTCTTGGCGATGAAGTGGCGCCCCCCATAGGTACGGTCGCCAATGGCGGACGGCGAGGACGAGGCCGATCAGTTCCCGCTCATAGGCCGCAAGGGAACGATGGCGAGGCGCCACCGGCCGGCTGAAGAATGCAATCGGGTGCGCCTCCTGGATGAGCACCGCCCCGAAGCCGTAAGTGGACGCGTCACACTCCACGATGAAGGGCCTGGAGAAGTCCGGCAGGGCCAGCACAGGGGCTGATGTCACCGCCCCTTTGAGGGCTGTGAAGGCCGCCGCGGCGTCGTCGTTCCATGTGAACCCCTCCTTCAGGAGCGTGGTGAGGGGTGCGGCGATGGCGCCGTAGTTGTGGACGAATTTCTTGTAGTAGCCCGCCAGCCCGAGGAAGCCGCGCACCGCGCGCGCAGAGCGGGGCCGCGGCCACTCATGGATGGCCTGGACCTTGGCGGGATCCATCGCCACGCCGGATGCGGAGATGATGTGGCCGAGGTAGCTGACGGAGTCGACGCCGAACGAGCACTTGGACCTCTTCACAAAGAGGCGGTGTTGGCGCAGAATGGTGAGGACGACGCGGAGGTGTCGAAGATGGTCCGCCCAGCTCTTGCTGTAAATCAAAATATCGTCGAAGAAAACGAGGACAAACCGGCGGAGGTGAGCGCGGAGCACGTCGTTCATGAGCGCTTGGAAAGTCGCTGGGGCGTTGCACAGCCCGAACGGCATGACCAAGAACTCGTAGAGGCCGTCGTGGGTGCGGAACGCCGTCTTGTGGACGTCCTCCGGCCGCATCCGCACCTGGTGGTACCCCGACCGAAGGTTGAGCTTGGTGAAGAAGCGCGCGCCATGGAGCTTGTCCAGGAGCTCGTTGACGACGGGGATGGGGAACGCGTCCTTGACGGTGAGGGCGTTCAGGGCGCGGTAGTCGACGCAGAAACGCCATGAGCCGTTAGCCTTCTTGACGAGGAGGACCGGTGAGGAGAACGCCGAGTCGCTGCGTCGGACGATGCCCTGGTTGATCATGGCGGCGCATTGGCATTCCAGCTCGTCCTTGTGGGCCGCCGGGTAGCGGTAAGGACGGACGGCCACAGGAGGAGCGTCCGGCTTGAGAATGATGCTGTGGTCGCGGGCGCGGGGTGGGGGCAGTCCCACGGGCTCGGCGAAGACGTCCTCAAAGGTGGCCAGCAGCTCGTCGAGGAGGGACGTGCTGGCCGTCGCGGAGTGGAGCCCTGGCGCGCTGGAAGGCGGCACCCCGGTCCAGCAGAAGTCACGCCCCCGTAGCTGGAACGACATGGTGTGCTTGGCGAAGTCCCAGACAATCGGTCCGAGGGTGGCCATCCATTGGGTGCCCAGCACCAGATCGTATCCTGCAAGGGGCATGACAAAGAGGTCGATGTTGAAGTCAGTGCCGTCGACGGAGACTGGTGCGGCCCGGATGACGCCGGGGCATGTGATCCGCTCGCCATTGGCCACGATCGCCGTGAGTCGAGGCCGGGGCTGGACCGTCAGCCCGGTGCGCGGCGCGGCGCTGGCGGCGATGAAGTTGTGGGTAGACCCACTGTCGAGGAGGGCGACGAGCGTGGTACCGCCCAGCGAGACGGCGATCTGCAACGTCCCGCCGAACGGCACTCCGGCCACTGCGTGCAGGGAGAAGATCGGCGACTCCGTCTCCTGCTCGTCGGTCGCGGCTGCTTCGTCGGTGTCGGAGATCTCCACGCCGCCGATGTGGAAGATGCGCCGGCAGACGCGATTGTGCCCCCTGGTGTACTTTTCGTTGCAGTTGTTACAGAGGCCCAAGCGGCGGCGCTCCTCCTGCTCCTCCTTGGAGAGGCGCTTCGCCGGCCGGCCCTCTCCCTGGTTCGCGGGCACCGGAGCCTTATCGGTGGCGGCCGTGGGCGCCGGGAGGACCGGACGCGATCCCGGTGCTCCCAGGACGCCGCGCGCAGGGCCCTTGGCCGGAGCGGCGGTGTACTGTTCCATGCGCTCGAACTGCTGGGCAAGGCTCATGGCGGCCGCAAGGGTTTGCGGGTTTTGCATCTGGACCTGGAGGCTGAGCGGCGGCAAGAGCCCCCCCGTGAAGAGCTGAACCCTCTGTGCC
This sequence comes from Miscanthus floridulus, assembly GCF_019320115.1. Classification (NCBI taxonomy): domain Eukaryota; kingdom Viridiplantae; phylum Streptophyta; class Magnoliopsida; order Poales; family Poaceae; genus Miscanthus; species Miscanthus floridulus. The sequence goes on from NC_089597.1 coordinate 45,861,714, forward strand.
TCGTCAAGGCGATCGGCGCGGGGAAGCAGTGCCTGAAAGCGGTCCTGGTAGTCGGTCACCGTCCCCGTGCGGCGGCAGGCCGATAGCTCGAAGAGGGGCGCCGAACGGAGCGGGGGCCCGTAGCGTAGGTTGAGGAGCTCCGTGAAGCGCAGCCATGTCGGCGTGCCCTCGTCCTCCTGGACCTGCATCTACCACAGTTGGGCTCCCTCCTGGAGATTGTACGATGCCATCCAAACGCGCTCCTCGTGCATGATCCGCTGCTGCAAGAAGAAGGACTCGCATTTGTTGATGAAGATCAGCGGGTCACTCTTGCCGTCGTAGTGCGGGAATTCGGGGCGCCAGTGCTTCGGCGGCCGATCTTGGTGGTGTTCGCCCGTGCCCGGGCGCCCTCCGGATGCCGAGGAGCCGTTGACGGAGAGATCATGGATCGCCTTCGCGTTGGCCTCGATCGACTTGTGCATCAGTTCCATGTTCTTGGTGAGCGCGTCGATGGACGCCTTGAGATCGTCTCCCATGTCGTCGGCGGAGCAGGAAGCGACGGACGACGAGGGTGGAGATGCGGCGGCGGCGGATGGTGGTGGGGCTTCGGTGGTTGACGGCAGGGCGGGCTGGGCGGCAGCGGAGGAGGAAGCGGATCGACGAGACCTAGATACCAGGTTGTCAAGCGCCTTGGCACTCAACGACGGCGGCCCGCGACTACGTAGTTCGTAGTCGCGCTCCAGTCCTCACCGCGAGGTTATACCCCTCTGCTGGTGGCTTAACGAGAGTAGAGGTAGGAGATTAGATGATAACTGATTCCCCCTTCATTGTTTGGAGTCCCGGGAATATATGAGCCAACCGGCTAACAAACTTGGAAACAAACGATCCTAATTTTAAGGCCTAATTTTCTCCTAGCCACTGGGTCCGGCCCTGCCATCCTCGTCCGAGGTGATCGCGGCCCTTGCCGCGTCGCGCGCTGCAGCCCGCTCTGCTGCCCTGCGGATGTCTCGCGCCCTGCGCTGCCTTGCGAATGTCCGGCCCCACATGACACTCGAACAACGCAGGAGAGCTGCGTGTCATTTCATTAAGAAGAAGAAAAGGGGGCTACAAGGGAGAGGTCAAAGACCAATCCTGAACCCCCCACCAGAATGTTACAAAGGGAGGGTTGAGAGAGTGAGAGACCAATCCCAAAAACCCCACACAGCACCAAAACTAAAAGAAAAAACGAGTGAACCAGCAAACACACACAACCCAGCGCAATTCTGTTTACCAGTGTATTGCTTTTTCTTTACAACAACAACAACAACAACAACAACAAAGCCTTTAAGTCCCAAACAAGTTGGGGTAGGCTAGAGTTGAAACCCAACAGAAACAATCAAGGTTCAGGCACGTGAATAGCTGTCTTCCAAGCACTCCTATCTAAGGCTAAGTCTTTAGGTATATTCCATCCTTCCAAGTCTCCTTTTATTGCCTCTACCCAAGTCAACTTCGGTCTTCCTCTGCCTCTCTTCACGTTACTATCCTGACTTAGGATTCCACTACGCACCGGTGCATCTGGAGGTCTCCGTTGCACATGTCCAAACCATCTCAACCGGTGTTGGACAAGCTTTTCTTCAATTGGCGCTACCCCTAATCTCTCACGTATATCATCGTTCCGAACTCGATCCCTTCTTGTATGACCGCAAATCCAACGCAACATACGCATTTCCGCGACACTTAGCTGTTGAATATGTCGTCTTTTCGTAGGCCAACATTCTGCACCATACAACATAGCAGGTCTAATCGCCGTCCTATAAAACTTGCCTTTTAGCTTCTGTGGTACCCTTTTGTCACATAGGACACCAGACGCTTGCCGCCACTTCATCCACCCTGCTTTGATTCTATGGCTAACATCTTCATCAATATCCCCGTCCCTCTGTAGCATTGATCCTAAATATCGAAAAGTATCCTTCATAGGCACTACTTGACCTTCCAAACTAACATCTTCCTCCTCCCGAGTAGTAGTGCCGAAGTCACATCTCATATACTCAGTTTTAGTTCTACTAAGTCTAAAACCTTTGGACTCCAAAGTCTCCCGCCATAACTCCAGTTTCTGATTCACTCCTGTCCGGCTTTCATCAACTAGCACTACATCGTCCGCGAAAAGCATACACCAAGGGATGTCCCCTTGTATGTCCCTTGTGACCTCATCCATCACTAAAGCAAACAAATAAGGGCTCAAAGCTGACCCTTGATGTAGTCCTATCCTAATCGGGAAGTCATCCGTGTCTCCATCACTTGTTCGAACTCTAGTCACAACATTGTTGTACATGTCCTTAATGAGCCCGACATACTTCGTTGGGACTTTATGTTTGTCCAAAGCCCACCACATAACATTCCTTGGTATTTTATCATAAGCCTTCTCCAAGTCAATAAAAACCATGTGTAGGTCCTTCTTCTTCTCCCTATACCGCTCCATAACTTGTCTTATTAAGAAAATGGCTTCCATGGTTGACCTTCCGGGCATGAAACCAAATTGGTTCATAGAGACCCGCGTTATTGCTCTCAAGCGATGCTCAATAACTCTCTCCCATAGCTTCATAGTATGGCTCATCAACTTAATTCCCCGGTAATTTGTACAACTTTGAATATCCCCTTTATTCTTGTAGATCGGTACCAATATACTTCTCCTCCACTCATCAGGCATCTTGTTCGATCGAAAAATATGGTTGGCAGAACCACAGAAGCTAGTATCAATGAACTAAATTTCTGCTACTACTGTTACTGACTGCCTTGAAGCCTAAGTGTTCAAAGATGTCTTTCTTTGAGTTCTGCTTTTGTTTATAAGAGAGACCCTTGTAATCTACCCTTGAATTGGAACTTGTTAGTCGCTTGGTTGCAATACTTCCTCACTTCTTACTGGTTTTCAGGGTCTCTTTTGCTGGAAGAGATAGTAACGGTTTATGAAGATTATGGAATTGACTCAATTTTGGAAGCTTCACAAATGCATTTTCATGAATCACGAGAATTGAAGGAAGCGGGTTCTGCTGACTGGTGGAGAGTGAGTTCTTTGGTTTTGTTATATTAGATATAAAAGAGCTTGAGTTTCTTCTTACCTCTTACGAATGATGTTTCATTGCTTATCATATTCATCGCTGTTGCTTTAAGTCTAAGTATTGTTTAGCATTAACTCATATTTATACTTTAAATATTATAATTAGTATCACCCCAAACATTCTATTTAACTTTGCTGATATTATGTTCATGATGGTTTCTGGTCTGATATCTAATGCAACATTTTCTTTGTGGCAGCTGCATGAAGCATCACTTTTTGCTCTAGGTTCACTGTCAGAACAGTTGTCTGAAGCGCAGGTTGGTATATACTTGTTTTGCTTCTGCTGAGCAGTTCGTTACATCAACTGATTTTCTATTGGTATGTAGTGCAAGATTTTACTCCCCTTGTTTAGGGAAGTCTTTTTGAACCCTTTTTAAGGTTTTCTTCAACCTGCATACAAGTTCGACTATTAATTTTTATTGTGATATATTTTCGACACAGAACAGAATAATGATGGCATGAATTTATTGACAAAGAATTGGCTGATATAATTTGCCCATATATCATTAAACAACGACAAAAATAACTTGATCTAACTGTTGACCCCATGTGCCTACTGTGGTGCTTTTTTTGTTGACTAGGAGTAGCATTTGAACATGTGACTTTGAATGCGGAAAGCCTCATGCTACTTGTTTAGCAGCCTTGATGTTGTGTTGCTGCAGTCTGCACAGCTGGGCACCTGGGACTCACCATGGTTCAACTTGCGATGTCCTTGTGAGAGATTCCCATTTCTGTGCATGGGCTAGTGATGGGATTGCTGGGTTTACAATGGATATGGTAGGGACTAAGGGAGTGGGGAATATATGTGTTTTTGAGATGGTTATATGACAGTTATGGATATGGGCCAGAGCTGGGAACCTGGGATCTCAGAGTATGAGTATGTAATGTTTTTTGTTAGAAAAACTCCAGCAGGGCCCTTAAACAGGCCCCTAAACTAAAATTTGAGGGCCCATGTTAAAAACACCATGTCCAACATGGCCCTTATTTGAGCCCTCAAAATGAGCAGGCCCTCAAATCTACTTCCATGGCCCTCGTTTCTGCGGGCGTCTCCCCTGCTCCCCGTACAGTAGTTGACAGGTTTCCACCCCACATGCACTTTTTCCCAGTTCTGGTGCCTGGACCGCACCGCCGCCGTCGTCTGCCCATCTCCAAGTCCAGCACTGCCCTTCCCCACCTCCAAAGACGCCTAGACCGACCTCCCCCACTCCCCCTCCCTGATTAGCCACGGTGGATCAGCGGCCTCTTCCTCGTCTGGGCTACCCTCCCCCTCCCTGATGAGCCATGATGGATCCTCGTCCTCCCCCGACGAGCCATGGTGGATCCTCATCGTCCTCCTCCCGTCGTGGGTCAGGTCCCGTCTGGGCCCTCGGCGGATCCTCGTCCTCCTCCCAGCAAGGGTAGTTTGTCTTGTCCGCATCTAGCTCAGTAGATAGAGTGAGGAGGAAGAACAGGGAATGACGAGTGGGTCCTATATGTCAGTTTATATTGGAATGGATTTGAGGAGCGAGGAAGAACAGGGAATGACGAGTGGATCCTATATGTCAGTTTCTATTGTAATGGATTTGAGGGCTCCTGTTGGAGCAGATGCAACAATAATAATAAAAAAAACAGGCCCTGAAATGTAGGGGGAGTCCTCAAATCAAAAGTAGGGACCTTGATTTGAGGGCTCCTGCTGGAGTTGCTCTTAACATATGTCAATTATGTTATATTATCTCGCATGGATATTGCAGTTGGCAGATTTAACAGTTCATGCTAACTGTCCAACTGCCCAACTCTCTGTCTGTAAAGCTGAAGGAATTGCCTGACAGTTATCTTCAATAATGTAAGATCTGATAATGTTTTTTTTTTGTAAATGAAGCGGTGTATTACTCTAAGAGGCAAGGTAGAGAGTTGTTCATTATGATTTTATTTTCTTTTGAAATGACTAAAACAAACTATGGAAGTTGTGCTCTTATTTATAATGTGCTTTTTGCTGTTTAGGATTCTGGTTTGACAAAATACAATGTGCGGGATTTACTTGAGCAAATGCTAATTGACATTATGGGAACAGGTATATTTCTCTACTCTAGGGTGGTGAATTCTTGTGTGGCCTGTTTTATGACTAATCTTGTGATTTTTAGGGGTGCATCAGTACCCATTTCTCCATGCACGTGCATTTTCTAATGTGGCTAAGTTTTCTTCAGTGGTAAGTTTCCTTTTTTTCCTGCTTTTGTTTTCCTTTATTTTTAGCAAGCTTAATTCAAAAAACATGACAGATAAGTAAAGGGATCAGTGAGCAATATCTATGCAATGTGGCTCATGCGATTGCCTCAGATGTGTAAGACCTATATTCTTGTTTTGTAATTTTCTTTCTAAATGCACAAGGAAAATGTTGCATTTATCTGTGAATTATTTATGTCGCAGGCCGCCCCCAGTTAAAGTTGGTGCTTGTAGGGCACTGGCCCAACTTTTACCAGAATCTAATCAGAATCTTATTCAGCCAAACATTATGGGCATACTCTCATCTCTTGTTGATCTTTTGCGGCAGGTAGTTATTGTTGTAAATATTGCCTTTCTTGACTCAAATGACATAACTAATGTGGAGTTTTAGCAGGCATCTGATGAAACACTGCATCTTGTTCTAGAAACCCTGCAATCAGCAATCAAATCTGGTATGCCAGCATGTTTGTGTATCCACTTTGTAGCAAAAAGATGTTATATATACTGTATCGACACTAGAATTGTGTGCTGTTTTTTTCATCTGATAATGTAGGTGGAGAACAATCAACTTTAATTGAGCCTGTCATTTCCCCCATCATACTGGATGTTTGGGCACAACACATTGCTGACCCGTTCATCAGCATTGATGCTGTCGAAGTGTTAGAGGTATGTTTTCGTCAGAACTGGAAAGCTCCAGTGCTGTACATATACTTAGTTTTTTTTAGAACCACTATGTACAGAATTCTTTTTGATTGCATTATGGAGCTGACCAGAAGAAGAATTGTTAGATGAATTAACGTTGATGTATACTAAGTATTTGGTAGTGATATACTTTTTTTCGAAGCACTTAATGCCATTGTTGAGCATTTTAGTACGGCCTCAAAGCAAATCCTTTACTTTCATTATGGTTATGTGGTTTGTTTCTCTATGCAGTATTTTATGTCATTCTATAACATTTCCCTGTGCACCTGTTATCATTTGTTAGCAGAAAGCAAAAATTATTTTTTTCTGGCTTTTGAGCTCCTTAAAGTTACATTTAACATAATTCCTTAGTTTTTAGGCCATCAAGAATGCTCCTGGATGCTTACAGCCGCTTGTGTCTCGAATCCTCCCAACAATTGGATCCATTTTAGCAAAAGTAAGATGCCAACGCCAGTTTACACATCACTGCCATTGTTCTTTCTTTCTGCGTCTGCCTACATTATGCAAATTTTAATTTCTGGTCGATTTGCTACTTGCTAGCCCAAGGTCCAACCAGATGGACTGGTTGCAGGTTCACTGGACCTTTTGACGATGGTACTCAAAGTATGTCTTGCATATCTCGGAAGTCCTATGAAGCTAAATGCAAAACATTTCTTTTAAAGTGGTTATTTCTAATGCTGCTCTGCACATTTCAGAATGCTCCAGCTGCTGTGGTTAAAGCAGTCTTCGACACATGCTTTGTTTCTACTGTTCAAATTGTTCTTGAAAGTGATGACCATGGAGAGATGCAGGTACATGCTAAAACACGGTTCATTTGCACATTTGGGCTATCCATCTGTATCACTGTAGTTGTCTGGTACACATGTATGAGGCATATTATTAAGTAATATTTAAAATAATTGCACGGAACTTGTACTTATCAGCTAAAATTACTTGTATGCGTATATCTATAAGGTCAAGAATGATCCAATTCCGTAAAGTTTTACTCAGCTGTTGCCTCTAGCCTCTAGGTGTATGTACCAGATGAAAATTGTGAAACAGAGGTTGTTGCTAACCTACTTTGTTTTGAAATGTATCCCTAATAGTAGCTATTCTCAACTAGAATGCGACAGAATGCTTGGCAGCATTCATATCAGGTGGCCGGCAGGATTTGCTTGTCTGGGGTGGTGAACAAGGACACTCACTCAAGATGCTACTTGATGCAGCTTCAAGGTAATGTCAGAATCAGTCTTATAGAAGATACCACAGTACCTACAATCCTAGATGATCATCTTAGTGACCTGAGAAATATCCAAAAGCAACACAATGCTGGACCCATCTTGATTTGATGCTGGGAACTCATATTTGTTTCCTCTTGCAACAGCAAACTATATTTTTGAAATGGGACTTTCTGTTGAAATTGAAGCATAATGCTTTGTGGTGGATTAAAAGATTCACCAGAATCTGCATATTCTCTGTGCCTTCTGTTGTTTAAATCCAAATTGCAAGTAGTTCTCGCTTTTCTAGGTACATAGATTTTGCTACACACCTAGTAAAGCTATGTATATCTTGAAAAGCCAGAACAACTTACGATTTGGAATGGAGGGAGTACATTTCTTCTATACAATGCACCAGCCTACACCTTATCCAGATGTTCTAAGTGTTTTTTTTGTCTGTTTACTGCTTTCATGGTTCTTAATGGTTGTGCAGGCTTTTAGATCCAGCGTTAGAAAGTTCAGTATCACTCTTTGTTGGAAGCTTTGTCTTGCAACTCATTTTACAAATACCTCTACACCTGTCTCCCCACATACCGGATCTTATTGCTGCTATTGTGAGACGTATGCAAACGAGCAGCATCACAGGATTGAAAAGCTCGCTTATTGTTATAATAGCCAGATTAGTAAGTCTCTCTCTCTCTCTCTCTCTCTCTCTCATACCTAAGGTGTGTTAACTGTTAACTCTCTGGCATTTGTGGTGAAAGATTACTCTAGTTACTTAAGCTTGTCCAAGATGTGTCCTCAGTTCACTCTGCCTGCAGGTACATATGAGTGCACGAAATGTTGATGGGTTCATCAATCTATTGCTTTCTATCCCTGCACAGGGGTATGGCAATTCACTTGTTTATATTATGTCAGAATGGTCACAACTACAAGGCAAGTGTTGACCGGATCATATCATCGTATATTGAATTCTGAAACCAATTTGCCTTCTCACCTGTTTCACTGAATATGCTTCCATGTTAAATATCCTTTATAGGTGAAATTCAGGGAGCCTACCAGATAAAGGTAACAACGACTGCATTAGCTCTTCTCATATCAACTCGTCACCCTGAGCTATCCAAGGTTGAAGTTCAAGGGCATCTTATTAAGGTACCGTTGGTAAGAATTGGTGTTCTACAGCTAGTACCTTGCCTGATTCGGAGCCTGACCCAGAAACATGCAGACTAGTGCAGGTATAACGACACGTTCAAAAGCTCGAGTGACTCCTGATCAATGGACCAAGATTCCACTCCCAGCTAAGGTAACAGTTGATTATTCACATTTCCATTCCCGTCAATGTTTCAAATCTAGGTAGGAAGCACTCTGTATTTGGTATGTAGCCATGCATTACCCAATTTTTCCACACATGTGACAAGATTCTTTTTTTTCCAACCTGGTCTTATGCACCAGCAGTTCAGCACCCAGCAAAGTAGAAAAATGTGGCGAGCTTCTCTTGAGGTAGCCAAAGTGTGTTTGTGAATTTAATTGCTTAATTTGAAACAAGTGTGGCAAGAATGTGGTAACACAAAAAAAAAAAAAACTCGACCGGGGGGTTAAGACTGCCCCCGCAGCATTACAAATAAGAAGGACCTTCTCACCCAGCCGAGAAAACCCCCGAACCCCCGCCCCCACCCTTACATGGTGGCTTTCCGTCGCCCAAGTGAGAATTGGGCCGGTGCCCCCCCAGTGCTTTGGTTATGGGGACGGACGAGGGGATTTTTTTAACCTCAGCCTGAAATTCGCTCCCACGGGGAGTCGAACCCAGGATTTGAGGAGTGCCGCTAGGTCACCTAACCGTTTGAGCTAGGCACTCTTTGGCAGAATGTGGTAACATGATAACAACCTTGTTAGTATACAAACCAAATGGCCATTATATGTCTAATATATTCTGTTAACAGTGTTAACTAATGTTTAATGTGACATCAATCATCAAGTAGCCTTTTCTTAGCAATTGCTACTTAATATTCTTGAATTTGTATTATGCAGATCTTCTCATTGTTAGCAGATACTTTAGCTGAAATTCTGGAACAAATTGGTGCTGATGATGACAATGACTGCGAAGAGGTTTCTACACATCTCATCATTTCAAACTATTAACTGCAGTGCTTGTTTGATCCGAAAGTTCCAACTTTTTTTGCCTTTTAGGATAGTGACTGGGAAGAAGTGCAGAATGGTGACGCTAGCATATCAGATGATATCATACACTCAGCATCTGTTCCTTCAATCGCTAATCCATCAGTTGAACATTTAAATGCAATGGCAAAAGTTTTTGATGAGGTTTGTTAGCAACCAGGTTTGCTCCTTTGGTAGTTCTGTCATATTTATGCCATATTTACCTGGAGCTGTACAACAGGATGATGATGATAGTTATGACGATGATCTGACAAAAACTGACCCTCTTAATGAGGTTTGTTTCCACTGCAGAAAAGATCTTCGATTTGAATTAGATGATGTCAGTCAAATAATCCGTCTCCTGTGCAGGTGAAGTTAGCGGACTTCCTGACAAACATCTTTGCCAACTTGTGGGAGAATGATCAACCAATGTTTGAATATCTTTGCCAGGTAAAATGTCATTTGACCAGTTGCTTTGCATTATCAATCGTTCAACAGATATGAATATGGCCTAGGTAAAACGAACGTATCCACATCAACATTGTCCTCTAATAAATCCTTTGCAGGGCCTATCGGATTCACAGAGGTCAGCTGTTGAAAAGGTTTTGAGGAGGTGAAGAGTTAACATGATTGGGATCCCGTCTTGCATCTTTTGGGATATATATTTCTTCATATTAGTTAGCGAGTCTTGTAGGCATACCTATGGATTGGTTGTCATGCTTGTTATATGTTTATTGGTGTAAAACTGATACATCCCTGAAGCCGGTGTAGTGAGGTTTTGTTAGTGTAGGTTTCTTTATGTTCTTTGTATTTTTTCTTTGGGGAACATATGTTCTTTGTATTTAAAATCTACAAGATGTGTGTATTTGTTGTAACGGGTGTGGTGATATTGGGTATTCATGTCTTAAGAATTCCCGGCTTCAGGTGTTCTTGACGTTGAATTTCTCCGGAGGGGCCTTGTTTCTTTATTCATCAGTTTATTCATGTACGGTGTATGGAGTAGCTGAGCTCCAGTGACCAACTGAAATGTTATTTATAGAATGTTTGCCTAGTGGACACATGTTGGCACGCTTGAAGCTAGGCAAATTAGATGGAGTTAGTAGACTTCAAACAATGTTAAGAATTTGATCAATTAGCTTTAGGGTTGGTTTGACAAATGTGGTATATGCTAGCAGCTTTAGGATATGTGCCAATTGGGCCTTTAATTAGTTAATAACTCCTGGTGTCTGGTGAAAGAGAAAAACATGTAGCTCCTCGAGAGGCGGCACCATGGCCCATCCCCCACTTCCATGTTGATGGTGTCTGCATGTCGACATCCTCGGTTTTTGATCTATTGACAACTGGTTGCCGATTCTGACTGATTTAGGTTCTCATCATGAAAAAATAAAATGAGGGACCATGGCATCTTCCTCACCACGGAAGTTTGGTTAATTAGTTAATATTAGTATATGTGTCCGTGTGTTGCAAAGGAATCTAATATGTATAGTAGTCCGATATTATTGTTAGACGTGTTTTGTTTTAACTTATATAAGCATGAGTCATGAGTTCGCGTCATATATGAGATATGGAGAGCGCGATCCAATATGAATTGGAATCAGACCCTGAATCAATCATCGCTAGATGCTACTTGTTCTAACTTGTTTGAGTATGAGTCATAAATACAGATCAAATAAAAAAACCAGGAGAAAATAAACTATTCACTGTCCGGGTAATTAGAGAGGTGGATAAAAAAAACTCGGCCTGCGGTGGGCAGACAGCCCCCGCAGTTTTTGCGCTAAGAAGAAGACCTCTCACGCAAGCCGAGAAACCTCGCGAACCCCATGCCCCGCCCTCACAAAAGGGCCCGTAACCCTGTGAGTGGGCCGGAACCTTTTTACATGTGCTTTGGGACGTGGGACGTGCGATGGTTTTTTTTTCTGCACAAGCTGCGCATTACCGCAGCTGTGTCCACGGCAGCCAGGGGTTGAACTCCCGACCGGGGCCTTCCCACGATGGGGACGGAACCACTCGAGGTAACGCTCGCTCGCTAGAGAGGTGGATAAAAAAACATAGGATGAAATTTTGACTCTTAATATTATTATTAGATATATATATATATATACTCTCGACCTGGTCACGAGCCCTTGTTTAGTCCCAATGCTATTCATATGTTCTCTTTAAACAAAGGCCACATAACAATGTATTGGATTCATTCAGTTCAAAAAAACTGTATTAGATTTTGTCACTTTGCCTATTTCAACATGTTTGAGTTTGTAAGGAACTTTAGGTAGCCTTCACCATTTTTACAAACAAGAGTTCACTATCAAATTCAGAGTGCTGCCCAAGCGGGGCACGAGCAGTTAATACATTCTTTTTCTTGTAATCTGTTAGTGCTGTGCCAGTTGATCTCTCAACAGAAGTTTCAACTACAGTCGATTTGTTTGATAAGTTTTAGATAATGATTGCAAGGCTGTAACTATCGTGTTGATGATTCCTAAGGCCCAAACTATTCCATTTTCTTTTATCTTTTACAAAAACTAAAGTCAGAACTCAGAAAGATACGGTTGGTGCTATAGCGGTTCCTTTGGAGTCTGACTTTATATGTGAAATTGTGAATTCACAGCTCCAAAGGTGGCTTTGGCTACCACGGTCTTCTTTTTCTATGGGGCTTTGGGTAGCAGAAGACTGGCCATTTTTTGAGGCGTGGCGGGGGTCTAATTTTTTCGCTACCTCAATTAGTTTTTTTTTTCATGAGAGATCTTGATATTTAACACCCAATATGCTTGACTCACTTAGGGTGTGTTTGTTTTGAGGAATGATGTGATCCATCATCTTTTCACTCCTCACTTTTTGTATTTGGTTTGTGGAATGAAATGAGTTGATCCATCACCACCTCATTCCTCATAAGCTAATAATTAGTATATGCCTGAGGAATGGATTGATTCCACCAAAATTCATGGAATAAATTCATGATGCATCACCTCAGGAAGCAGTGACTCCACAAAACAAACACACCATTGGATTGACACCTAATCCACATGACTTTCAAAACTTACGAATTACTTCGATTCAAGTGTTTTCCTCTCCTTTTTCTTTTTGTTTTTGCAGCCGTTGTGAAATGCTATATTTTTTGCGACGTTGTGAAATGCTATTTATGCCCTGCCACACTCTCTCTTATGCACGCACACCTTAGACAGATTACTCTAAGCAACTACTTTCATCAGGACCTCCGTGCCCTATAAATTACTCGTATGCACGCACACCCTAGACAGATTGCTGCAATGGCAAAGTGTGATAACTAAACTAATTTCATCAGGACCTCCGTGCGCTATAAATTAAATGAAATAGATAGCATATAGGATATTCATAAGGGATTCCAGAATTTTAAACAAGCCTTAAAATGCATCTAACAAACAGTTTAGTACTTGCAAAAAGACGAGAGCCTCAAGGCTCACCCCTTTCTTGAGCAATGGTGTTCTAGGACAAATTGAAACCAGGCATGCGGCGTCCAGTTGGCTGCGTCTTCCTGGAGCAGTTCCCGGGTACGGAAGTTTTTCCAACGACATATTCGAATCCAAATGGAACACATATATCCAGTGCAGTATATGCGAGATGTGGAGTGTCTCCTTCACCTTCTGATTTCAGAGGCCTTGTGGCTTCAGCCTTCACATGACTGAATTCTGTCAGGGCTATGCCAACACATTGGCTACTTGTTCAAGGTGTGCAGGTCTACAAACTTGAATTCAGTCTGCTAAAATCATCGTTCCCACAAGTATTTTTTTCGTTGCCACGAGTATTTCAACTGCTAGCAAGCAATTCGATTTCCAGAGACAGAAGAGAAGTATCTAGCTATGAAACCAGGCACAAGTTCCACGGCGCTCGTCGATACGTCGTCGCGCGTCTCGAAGATTGTTGAGGTGGACTTGGACGTCCTAGTCGACCTCCTGGTCATGTTGGCGAGGGTGTTCGATGCGGTTGCCCCTAGCTCGCCCCTGGAGAGGTTGCCTGTCGTCACGATGCTGGTCGGTGAAACGACTTGAGCGGCGATCAGATCTTGGCGCAGCTGATCGGTGAATTGAGCTTGTGGAGTATGAAGGCCTCTGATCCTGACGGATCTCGTTGACCTGGCAGTGCGCCGCTTTAAGCATGGCGACGACCTTGGCGACCTCCGGTGTCTGCGGGAGCCTGGCGAGCTCGTTGGCGGCCACAGCCAGGTTGGCGCTTGGGGTCTTGTAGACGTCGTGGCTGTCAACACGGACAAATTCGTCGTCGAGGTTGCGGTGGAGTTGGCGTGGCCTTCCTTGCGAGTCAAGCTGAGCCTCGACCATCGCAAGGGCAGTCTCGTTTACTCGGCACTATGCACGGTTGATGTTCCTGTTGACGCGGGCGGCGCGATCCTCCTCGGTTTCCCCTTCCCGCGGAGGGCTGTCGACGCTGACTGAAAGCATCTAGGCCCCTAGTTGGGTTTCGGTGATTAATGACAATACAAGATTACTATGACTAACGTGTGTTTTGCAGATACAATTAAGTTAGGTCATGGTAATGGAGATCAATTGGGCAATCGAGATGGTCATGCCCCTACGATGGAAATCGTTTCTGTTTTCAAAGGATGGACGACAAGGTTAAGGATGACTAGTTCTAAGTGTCGATTGGAGTTGGAGTGACACTTAGAGTAGTTTAGGACATTGTTTTTCTTTTGGCCGTACTATTAAGGGGGGTATGGACGGGTAGCTTGACCTAGAAGAGTCTAGTGAGTTAGGTGTGGTGCACACTTATTAAAACTAGCTCTAGGTAGCTCCTATGAATGCCTAAGATCCTTTGGAGCAAACTTCATTCACATATGATCGAGAGTTGGAAGTGAATGGAGGGTCAAATGCTGATCGGACGCTGGCTCCGGTGCGACCGGACACTGGCCGCAGGGTCCGATCAGTTCATTTGATCAAGCGGACAGCGTTCGGTGTGACCGGACGCTGGAAGGCAGCATCCGGTCGACTCCAGTAAGGTTCCAGAGAAGGGAATCTGTGACCGGACGCGTCCGGTCAGTACTGACCGGACCCTGAGGGTTCAACGTCCGGTCGAGTCTAGTAAGCATCCAGTGAGGGTTTCATGCGACCGGACACGTTCGGTCAGTGCTGACCAGACCCTGCCAGCGTCCGGTCAACACATTTCCACTGGATCGCGGGTTGAACTGACCAGAGCGTCCGGTCAACATGACCGGAGCGTCCGGTCACCCCGCAGAAGCTCATAATGGTTCGTTTTTCAGGCTGCCTTATAAATAGAAGCTCCACTCGTGTGTGGAGTTACTTTTGCTCATTCCAACAGCTGAGAAACACGTTTGTGAGTGCCAAGAAGAGCAAGGTCCTAGTGAGGTGATTGAGATTTGAGAATCCAAGAGAGTAGCCTCATTAGTGAATCAAGAGTAGCAAAGTGTGCATCCATCTTCTCATTAGGTTTCGCGTGGTCAAGTGAGAGTTCGTGCTTGTTACTCTTGGTGATCGCCATCACCTAGACGGCTTGGTGGTGGTTGGGAGCTTGGTGATCACCCGGCGGAGCTTGTGGGTGACCCAACTCAAGTTGTGAGCGGCTTTGGGTGATTCGCCGTGATAGAGTGTCGAAGAATCAACCCGTAGAGAGCACTTGATCCTTGCGCGGATCAAGGGGGAGCTACACCCTTGCGCGGGTGCTCCAACGAGGACTAGTGGAGAGTGGCGACTCTCCGATACCTCGGCAAAATATCGCCGCGTTTCTCTCTCTCTTTACTTTGAGCATTTACTTTGAAGTATTATTACTTGTCTTTACTTTCTTGGAATTGCCATGCTAGAGTAAGTTTGGAACATAGGTTGCAAGTCCTTTGTGCGTTAGTTTGATAGAAACACTTTTCTAGGCACAAGGGGTTAATTGGGCTATCCATAGGATTTGATTATTGCAAAAAAATTTAGAATTAGCCCAATTCACCCCCCCTTCTTGGGCATCTTGATCCTTTCAATTGGTATCAAAGCCTCGTGCTCACGTTTTTAAGCTTAACCACTTAGAGCAAGATGTCTCACGGGGATGGACCTCCTCCTATCTTTGAGGGAGATGACTTTCCATATTGGAAAATTCGCATGGAGACGTACTTAGAAGCTCTAGACGTTGGTATTCTTAGAGCCGCCTCACAAGGCTTCCCAAAATCTCGGGATGCTACTAACCTACAAGGCGATGAGGTTAATTATGAAAAATAGAATGCAAAGGCTCGCAACACTATCTTTAGAGGCCTTTGCAAAGATGTGTTTAACCATATAAGGAACCACAAAGACGCCCATGCACTATGGTCGGACGTTTGTGCGCTCCATGAGGGAACCAAGAGTGAGCGTGAGGAACGCTATCATCTTGTGATTAAAAAGCTAAATTCTTTTGAGATGCTTCCCAAAGAAAGTGCTAATGAAATGTATTCTCGTTTAAATGTTCTTGTAGAGGAAGTCAATGGGCTTGGACTTACTCAAATGTCACCATCCGACGTTGTGAGAAAGATCTTGAGTGTCCTCCCCATTGACAAATATGGGCACATTGTGACCGTGCTACATCAAGGTGATCTTTCCGCCGCTACACCGACACAAATCTTGGGAAAGATCAATGCTCATGAGATGTACATGCACATCACGCCACAAGATGGATCATCCTCTACAAAGAAGAAAGAGAAGGACTTAGCATTCAAAGCTAGCTAAGATAAGAGCAAGGCAAGACTTGAGTATGAGAGCTCAAGTGATGAAGATGATGAAGAAAGTCTTGCTCTCATGGTGAAGAAGACCGCCAAGATGCTAAAGAAGCTCAACAAGAGTGGCATCAAGTTTGACGGCAAGAAGAAGTTCTTCACTAGCTCAAGAAGAAAGTCAATCTCCAAGATGGATTGCTACAATTGTGGCGAACTTGGCCATCTAGCTCATCAATGCACAAAGCCCAAGAAAGACAAGTTCAAGAACAAGAACAAGGGCAAGAAAGATGACTCAAGTAATGAAGATGAAGATGAGAAGAAAAAGAACAAGTCATACAAGAAGAGAGATGGCAAAAAGAGAGACTTCCACAAGAAGAAGAAGAGTGGAAAGGCCTACATCGTCGGTGATTGGCTCACGGACATTGATTCATCAAGTGGATCATCCGATGATGATAGTGACAATGAGAAGGTGGCCGCTATTGCTATTGATCTTGCATCTTCACCGCCACCATCACCATCATCCTCTACACACCTATGCCTTATGGCCAAGGGTGAACGCAAGGTAACTAAGAGTGATGATAGTAGTGATGATGAGCATGCTAGTGATGATGATAGCGATAGCGATGATGATGATTCACCTACATATGATGATCTTGTTAAAATACTAAGAAAATAAACTAAGATCATTAGAAAGAGTAGAGCTACAAATGAAAAGCTTGATGCTAAAAATGATTCACTCTTAGCTAAGTGTGATACATTGGAAAAGGTTAATAATGAGCTTAGAGAAACTAATGATGCTATATCATCCAAACTCAAGGAGCTCAAATCTTCTAAGAAAGAGCTTAAGGATAAACATGATAAACTTGAGTGGGTGCACAATGAGCTCATTACCAGTCACAACAAGCTAAAAGATGAATACACTACTCTTAAAATCAATCATGATACACTTGTTATTGCTCAAGAATTCTTACCAAATGAGCCACATGATGCTACTAACCATGTTGTTAAGATTGATATAGCCACATCATGTGATGATTTGATTGATGAAAGCATTGAGCATGGATCTAGTAGCAAAGGCAAGCAAGTGGTTGAGTGCAATGACTATGATGAGTATGTCAAGCTCAAAAGTGATAATGAGAAGCTCATGAAAGATTTTGAAGAGATGAAAAGCCACAACACCATTGTGCTAGAAACTCTTGATCATGACAAAGAGTTGATCCTTGAGAATGAGAAGCTCAAAGAAGAAAACAAGAACCTCAAGGAAGAGAAGAACAATGATGTTCTCAAGGAAGAGAACAAGAAGCTCAAGATGGAGAAAGAGCATCTCAAGGTGGGATTGAGCAAGTTTGCTAGAGGCAAGCATCTCCAAAGTGAGCTACTCATGAACACCGTCATGAAGATGGATAGAAGTGGGATTGGATATGTGGCAAGTGTAGAGAAGAAGAAGGCTCAAGCTCAACAACAACAATCAAAGCCAAAGCCAAAGCCAAAGAGATGTTTTGAGTGTGGACAAGAGGGCCACTTTGCTCATAAGTGTCAAACTCCACCACCACAACCCTTGCCCAAGCATGCTAGACCCTTTGCTTTCAATGCTCACTACATGCTTAGAAAAGATTCTAGTGGAAAGATAAAAGTCATGTTCTTAGGACCCCCCAACAAGAGTAGGCCTAAGAAGATTTGGGTGGCTAAGTCACTTGTTGAGAAGGTGAAGGGCCCTCAACAAGTTTGGATTCCTAAAGTTTGAATCTCATGTGTGTAGGTGAACTACAAGACCAGTGGAAGTCATTGGGTTATTGATAGTGGTTGCACTCAACATATGACCGGTGATCCTCATATGTTCACCTCACTAGATGAAGAGGTAGATGGACAAGAGAAAATAATATTTGGAGATAATTCAAAGGGCAAGGTTAAAGGATTGGGCAAAGTGGCAATATCAAATGATCATTCCATCTCCAATGTGCTCTATGTTGCTTCATTGAGTTTCAACTTGCTATCCGTTGGGCAATTGTGTGATCTTGGCTTTCAATGCTTGTTCACCAAGAAGAAGATTGTTGTATCCAAGGTAGATGACAATCAAGTGATATTCAATGGATTTAGATACAATAACTTATATCTAGTTGACTTCACCTCCGAAGATGCAAACTTGAAGACTTGCCTATTCACCAAAACAACACTTGGGTGGCTATGGCATAGAAGACTTGCTCATGTTGGGATGAGCTCACTCAAGAAGCTTATGAAGAATGATTTGGTGAGAGGGTTGAAGGATGTGAAGTTTGAGAAGGACAAGCTTTGTAGTGCATGTCAAGCCGGCAAGCAAGTTGCAAACACTCATCCAACCAAAGCTTTCATGTCAACCACAAGAGTACTAGAACTCCTACACATGGATTTATTTGGACCAACAACATACAAGAGTTTGGGAGGAAATCTCTATTATCTTGTGATTGTGGATGACTATTCAAGATATACATGGGTGTTCTTCCTTCATGACAAATCTGAAGTTGCATCTTGCTTCAAGAAGTTTGCCAAGAGAGCTCAAAATGAATTTGAAGTGAAGCTCAAGAAGATTAGAAATGACAATGGCAAAGAATTTGACAACACAAACATTGAAGCCTATTGTGATGAAGTTGGAATCAAACATGAAGTCTCCGCAACTTATACTCCTCAACAAAATGGTGTAGTTGAGAGGAAGAACCGAACTTTGATCACTCTTGCAAGGACAATGCTAGATGAGTACAACACCCCCAAAGCTCTATGGGCGGAAGCAATCAACACCGCATGTTATGCATCCAACCGCCTATTCCTTCAAAAGTTCCTTGGCAAGACACCTTATGAGTTGCTCAATGGGAAGAAGCCAGACGTCTCATTCTTTAGGGTGTTTGGTTGCAAATGCTACATCTACAAGAAGCGGCAACACCTAGGGAAGTTCCAAAGACGTTGTGATATAGGTTTTCTTGTTGGTTACTCATTGAAGTCCAAAGCATATAGAGTATTTAATCATGCCACCGGCTTGGTTGAAGAAACATATGATGTGGAATTTGATGAATCTAACGGCTCCCAAGGAGCACATGAGAATCTTGATGATGTAGGTGATGAACCATTGAAGGAGGCTATGAAGAATATTCCAGTGGGAGACATCAAGCCAAAAGATAATGAAGATGATGTACAAGTCATTAACCAACCTTCTTCATCAAGTGTACCACAAGATAGTGAAAAAGATGGGAGAGTAGAAAATGAAGATACTCATATCTCCCATGAGCAAATGGTGGTACAAGCACAAGATGTTGATGCTCCACAACCTCCTTCTCAAGTGGTCAATAGAAGAAATACACCTCTTCTACAAGATCATCCACAAGATCTCATCATAGGGAGTCCATCAAAGGGTGTAATGACTCGATCTCAAAAACTTACTTCATTTATTGCTCATCACTCTTTTGTCTCTTGCTATGAGCCTACCAAGGTTGAAGAAGCTCTTAAAGATCTAGATTAGATCAATGCCATGCATGAAGAGTTGAACAACTTCACTCGCAATGAAGTTTAGACTCTTGAAGAGCGACCAAAAGGTGCAAGAGTCATTGGAACAAAGTGGGTGTTTCGCAACAAGCAAGATGATCAAGGTGTTGTTGTGAGAAACAAGGCAAGACTAGTTGCAAAGGGGTTCTCTCAAGTTGAAGGTTTGGATTTTGGAGAGACCTTTGCACCAGTTGCAAGATTAGAAGCCATCCGTATCCTTCTTGCATATGCATCACATCATGAAATGAAACTATATCAAATGGATGTAAAAAGTGCATTTTTAAATGGCTTTATTAATGAACTAGTCTATGTTGATCAACCTCCCAGGTTTGAAGACCCT
Organism: Miscanthus floridulus; assembly: GCF_019320115.1. Classification (NCBI taxonomy): domain Eukaryota; kingdom Viridiplantae; phylum Streptophyta; class Magnoliopsida; order Poales; family Poaceae; genus Miscanthus; species Miscanthus floridulus. Next base: position 45,881,558 of record NC_089597.1, read on the forward strand.
AGATATCCTAATCATGTTTATAGGTTGTCCAAGGCACTATATGGGCTTAAGCAAGCCCCAAGAGCTTGGTATGAGCGCCTTCATTGAGAAGGGCTTCACTATTGGGAAGGTCGACACCATACTATTCACCAAGAAGCTTGATGGGCATATCTTCATTTGTCAAGTATATGTTGATGATATCATCTTTGGATCATCAAATGAAGACTCATGCAAAGAATTTGGTGAATTGATGTCGAAGGAGTTTGAGATGTCAATGATCGGTGAGCTTACATTCTTTCTTGGTTTTCAAGTCAAGCAAATGAAAGAAGGCATCTTCATCTCTCAAGAAAAATACACAAAAGATCTTCTCAAGAGATTTAAGATGGATGAATGTAAGCCAATCAAGACACCAATGCCTACCAATGGATATCTCGACCTAGATGAGGGAGGTAACCCGGTTGATCAAACTCTCTACCGTTCTATGATTGGTAGCTTGTTATATTTAACCGCATCTAGGCCCGACATCATGTTTAGTGTGTGTATGTGTGCTAGATTTCAAGCTAGTCCTAAGGAAACACATTTAATTGCCATAAAAAGAATCCTTAGGTATCTTAAGCACACACCAAGCATTGGTCTTTGGTATCCCAAAGGAGCTTTATTTGAATTAATTGGCTATTCCGATTCGGATTACGCCGGATGCAAAGTTGATAGAAAGAGCACATCCGGAGGGTGCCATTTGCTTGGTAGATCACTTGTGTCTTGGTCCTCTAAGAAACAAAATAGTGTGGCTTTGTCCACCGCCGAAGCGGAATACATTGCCGCGGGTGCTTGTTGTGCACAAATTTTATACATGAAACAAACTTTGCTAGACTATGGTGTAGTTCTAGAAAAAGTACCTCTTTTGTGCGACAATGAAAGTGCGGTAAAACTTGCAAATAATCCGGTTCAACACTCTCGCACCAAGCACATAGATATCCGCCATCACTTTCTAAGAGATCATGTTGCTAAAAATGATATATCACTAGAAGGTGTAAGAACCGAAGATCAATTAGCGGATATCTTCACTAAACCGCTAGATGAGGCTACATTTTGTAGATTGCGGAATGAGCTCAATGTACTTGATTTTAGCAACTTCACTAAAAATTGAGCTTGTGTTGTCCCTTGCATTCATTGTAATATACAACATGTTTAATGTTTGGCAATGCATATAGGGCTTGTCTAACATGGTTAAGATAACCACCGAAAAGCGTGTGAAGAAGCTTAACCTTGGATCAAACTTGACAAGCAACTAGATTTACTTACAAGTATTGCATATGCATGAATGTTGGTTTGTCATTTTGTTCCATTTGTCCTCTTATTGCCTATTTTCTTAAAAAGAATTATAGCCTAAGGCAACATATTTTGAAAAATATGAGGGTTTGAGAGAGGTCACTCACATCAGTCCCAATTGGTGTTTATTTGGATCTTATTCAAGTTGGGACTTGATTGGGAACAGGCAGCGTGGAGGGACTTTGAAGATTTGCTGGAAAAGGTGCACCGGACGCTGCTGTCCAGCGTCCGGTCAGTTCACAGGAGGTGAACTGCTGGTGAAGGAGTGACCGGACGCTGCGTTTGTGCGTCCGGTCAGAAAGGGATCTAGCGTCTGGTCGTTTGGTGAAGAAACAGGCTGTACTGACCAGACCCTACCTGCATCCGATCATGGACCACCGGACACGTCCGGTCCCAATTCCAGAGGAATTGGACCTCTCTGGAATCGACCGGACGCTGGGTGGTAGCGTCCGGTCACTACCACCGGAGCGTCCGGTCAGTGGATCCTGCGCGGCTTTAGGACTCTTTTCTGTTTCCTTATCTGTTGCGCTTGGGGGCCTCATTTAACCAAAGGCCAACCACGTTTTTCTTTACCCTAATCGCCCTAGCCGCCACCTCCGGCTCTCCCACGCCCAAGCCCCCACGCCGCCGTAGCTCGCCGCGCCGCCGCAGCCAAGCCCGCAGCCGAGCTCCTTGCGCCAGCCACGCACGCCACCGCGTCTCCCCTGCCTACGCTCGCCCCTGCCTCGCTCGCCACCGCGCCGCCATAGAGGAGCCCGCTACCGAGTCAGCCATGCCGAAGTCAAGCCTGTGGATCCGGCGCCTCCAGTCTTCCTGCTGCTCAAGCAAGCGCCCTACTAGCCCTAACCCTACCTCCTCGTTTGGTAAGCTCCTTTTCTGCCGATTCATCAGGTTACCCATCCATTGCGCCGCAACCCTAATTTCGTCATTGTCACTGATCCATGGCCAATTCTTCGCAGAGCTTCGAAAACACTAGCCCTAGCCAGTTCTGAGGGTTCCCCGCGTGACGTCTTTCCTTTTCTCGAATCGCTGGTTCATCAGGTAGCTTGCCCGTCGTCTCAATTTCGTACCTACATTGCTTGCTTCCTAGGTTTTTGCATCTATTAGATATATTGTATTTATTTGTATATCCATCTATTCCATCGTGCAACGAGTCGGTGCCATTGAGGTTCTTGTGGCAGTTGGCAGTCAACTCGGAGCTAAGCTCGCGAGTAAGGATCGAGGCCAAGCCTTGGGAGTGTCAGTTTGTCTATTGATCTTCATCAGCGGCAGTTCACCCTCTTGTCAGTTCAGATGGCTCACGCCAAGAATGTTGGTGGTGGCCTAGGTGATGATGATCGGAGGCCCCCGCCTCGCCAGCCTATAGGATCGAATGGCAAGTCAACAAAGCAGGTGACATCCAAGAAGCGCAAGTACCTCGACGCAGAGACAGCGAGAGTAGCTGCAGTCGCTGAGGCCACAGAGCGTGCAGAGAGAGGTGGTGCCTGCAGTGGAGTCATCATAGCAGATCAGCTGGCACCAGATGCGCAGGACAGACTGAGGGAGACTGAGCAACTTCATGGTAGTCCACCTGGGACTGTCATGATGGCAGGTCGTCGTCTAGCTATTGAGGAGCCTCAGCGTCAGGGGGAGTCCCAGCAGGAGACACAGCAGCAGCCCCCACCAGCAGAGCCTTAGCCAGCTCAGAAGACTCAGGAGGGCCAGCAGGCCGAGGAGACCGAGCTGGCACCCCAGCTACGCCGCTCTGGTCGGACCAGTGCTACAGTTCCACCGAGGCCAGCTACACAGCGTAGGGGTTCACGCCCACCGCCCAGACCACCGGGTCTACCTCCAGTGGTACACCTCGACTTGAGGGCTGCCACAACCAGATAGGTTCGCTAGCTGCGTTTTGTTGAGTTTGACGTGTGGTTCCCTTCGAGGAGGGATGAGAGAGCAGCTGAGGGGTTCTATACACCGCTCTAGGAGGACTTCTACAACGCATATCTAAACAGTGGGGTAGTGTTCAGATCTCAGAGGGTCTGCAGTTTGGAGTCTATTGTGGCAGCCGCTGGAGAGCACATCCGTCCCTACTTGTCATATTTGCTGGGGCTTGCAGATCTGATTGGCCAGACAGGAGTATATGTACCATCTTGGGTCTGGCAGTTTTATGCTTCACTCTACGTTGATCCGCATCACAACTTCATACACTTTGCATTCAACGGCAGAGATTACCGGGTGATGAGCTTCAGGGCTCGGGAGATACTAAGGCTACAGGATCAGCCTGTCAAGTTGCATGAGGTATGCTATGGACAGCAGGAGCCTCCCAGGCGTCCTCATGGAGGGATGGTGCCCCCGACAGATCTGGTGCGACATTGCTTCAAGGAGCCGTTTGGTGAGGGGTCGAGCAGGAACCCCAGTGACTTGACTCCTATAGCAAGAGTGCTAGAGGCCATTATCAGGAGGACACTGCTTCCCAGGTTGGGATACAGAGAGGGTCTGACTCACCTACAGCTATGGCTCCTGAATGCCCTGATGCAGTAGACAGTGTTCGACATTTGGGACCTCCTTCTATCAGAGATGGAGGATACTATTGCTAAGGGCTTCAAGGGTCACAGGCAGCTTCCGTATGCACATTGGATTACCTTCCTGATGCTTAAATGTGTGCAAGTTAGGACCCCAGAGATAGTTGCCGAGTACAGGGCTGCCACCACAGAGTTTCCAGCGTATAACATGGCACAGAGGATCAGGCACAGCACTCCATAGGCACCTGCTCAGCCCAGCCGTCGTCTAGATGTTCCAGAGTCAGCAGCTCAGCAGGACAAGATCATCAGAGGCATAGCCGCTATAGAGGAGGAGCAGCTTGAGGCACAGTAGGGGACGACCGAGTCCAATGATAGCTCGGATGATGACTATCAGCCGATTCCTCAGATGCCTCCACGTAGACATAATGCAGAGGCCGGTAGTTCTAGCTCAGCACCACTTGCACCGCAGATGGACCCCGCATTGATTGCCATTCTTGAGCGGATGCAGCGGGAGCAGGCACGACAGGCTTAGGAGACAACTGCCAACTTCGCATAGTTTTAGGCTCGTCAGGACGAGTTCTAGCGGCAGCAGTAGCTCCTTCAGCACCAACAGTTACTTATGCAACAACAGCTCATGGGATTCATGCAGCATGTAGTGACAGCACTTGGGGCCCCACAGCCACAGCCTTCGCCCCAGCTTGCTCCGCCTGCCACCACTTCGATGACTCCAGTAGTACAGCCCAGCGGGCTTCAGAGTCAGGGACAGCCTCCAGCTCCATTTGCTTCACCTACAGTTCAGGTGTCCCAGTGGTTGTCCTCACCAGTGGTAGCTCCGCAGTTCACGCCTTTTCAGACGGGCTTCACACCAGAGCAGTCCTCCTCGCTTTTTGTGCCTGATATGTCAGTCTCCAGGAGTCTTGGAGCATCCTTCAATGAGTTGACCGGCATGCCTACTCCACCACATATGCATACCGCTGGTCCTTCTACAGTAGCTCCAGTTGCAGTGACTACTCAGAGGCTCCCCTCGTCTGTTGCCTCGTCAGATCCTACGACAGACATACTAGCAGCTTCACAGGCAGCACTAGCCCTAGCTCAGACCCAGACCACTTTAGTGACACTTCCTGCTTCAGAGGGTCAGTCAGTTCAGAGCTCAGGGTCAGATGATGATGGCACCCAGTTCCATCTTGCTCCACGTACTTCAGCGCCCGGCTCATCCGCTGCAGCCCCACCGACCGACCCCTAGGTTTTGGTGTTTGACGCCAAAGGGGGAGACGGTTTGAGTATGTAGACTCAGGGGGAGCGAGATTTAAGGGGAGCTAGTTATCTAGTATTAGCTTATTATATACATTTGGAGTTCTATTTGTGTGATACACTATTACTTATGCATTCGTGTGTTTACTTTCTTGTATTCTATTATATATATGTGATAGTGTTATCTACGTGATTGTGATATATGACATGTGTGCTTTCTACTTTGCATTATTTAAATGTCATATCACTTGTGTTATGCTCATTTGCCCTTGCTTCCGCGTTTATACTCCGATGCAAATGAGCTTTGCTACTTGTACTCATGCTTAATTCATATCCTTTGAGTACATTATGTTGGCTTGGGTCATATAAGCTTGACTAACACTTTTGTTCTTATCGACAAAAGCTTATATGAACCAAGCCCGTCAAAAACCTCACTCTTTCACATACACGAGGTGGTATTGTCATCAATCACCAAAAAGGGGAAGATTGAAAGCATCTAGGCCCCTAGTTGGGTTTCGGTGATTAATGACAATACAAGATTACTATGACTAACATGTGTTTTGCAGATGCAATTAAGTTAGGTCATGGTAATGGAGATCAATTGGGCAATCGAGATGGTCATGCCCCTACGATGGAAATCGTTTCGGTTTTCAAAGGATGGACGACAAGGTTAAGGATGACTAGTTCTAAGTGTCGATTGGAGTTGGAGTGACACTTAGAGTAGTTTAGGACATTGTTTTTCTTTTGGCCATACTATTAAGGGGGGTATGGATGGGTAGCTTGACCTAGAAGAGTCTAGTGAGTTAGGTGTGGTGCACACATGTTAAAACTAGCTCTAGGTAGCTCCTATGAATGCCTAAGATCCTTTGGAGCAAACTTCATTCACATATGACCGAGAGTTGGAAGTGAATGGAGGGTCAAATGCTGACCGGACGCTGGCTCCGGTGCGACCGGACGCTGGCCGTAGGGTTCGGTCAGTTCATTTGATCAAGCAGACAGCGTTCGGTGTGACCAGACGCTGGAGAGGTCAAGTGACCGGACGCTGGAAGGCAGTGTCCGGTCGACTCCAGTAAGGTTCCAGAGAAGGGAATATGTGACCGGACCCTGAGGGTTCAGCGTCCGGTCGAGTCCAGTAAGCATCCAGTGAGGGTTTCATGCGACCGGACGCGTCCGGTCAGTGCTGGCCGGACCCTGCCAGCGTTCGGTCAACACATTTCCACTGGATCGCGGGTTGAACTGATCGGAGCGTCCGGTCAACATGACCGGAGCGTCCGGTCACCCCACAGAAGCTCATAACGGTTCGTTTTTTAGGCTGCCTTATAAATAGAAGCTCCACTCGTGTGTGGAGTTACTTTTGCTCATTCCAACAGCTAAGAAACATGTTTGTGAGTGCCAAGAAGAGCAAGGTCCTAGTGAGGTGATTGAGATTTGAGAATCCAAGAGAGTAGCCTCATTAGTGAATCAAGAGTAGCAAAGTGTGCATCCATCTTCTCATTAGGCTTCGCGTGGTCAAGTGAGAGTTTATGCTTGTTACTCTTGGTGATCGCCATCACCAAGACGGCTTGGTGGTGGTTGGGAGCTTGGTGATCACCCGGCGGAGCTTATGGGTGACCCAACTCAAGTTGTGAGCGGCTTTGGGTGATTCGCCGCGACGGAGTGTCGAAGAATCAACCCGTAGAGAGCACTTGATCCTTGCGCGGATCAAGGGGGAGCTACACCCTTGCGTGGGTGCTCCAATGAGGACTAGTGGAGAGTGGCGACTCTCCGATACTTCGGCAAAATATCACCATGTTCCTCTCTCTTTACTTTGAGCATTTACTTTGAAGTATTTACTTTGAGCAATTCATTACTTGTCTTTACTTTCTTGGAATTGCCATGCTAGAGTAAGTTTGGAACATAGGTTGCAAGTCCTTTATGTGTTAGTTTGATAGAAATACTTTTTTAGGCACAAGGGGTTAATTGGGCTATCCGTAGAGGCCATTATCAGGAGGACACTGCTTCCCAGGTTAGGATACAGAGAGGGTCTGACTCGCCTACAGCTATGGCTCCTGAATGCCCTGATGCAGCAGACAGTGTTCGACATTTGGGACCTCCTTCTATCAGAGATGGAGGATACTATTGCTGAGGGCTTCAAGGGTCGCAGGCAGCTTCTGTATGCACATTGGATTACCTTCCTGATGCTTAAGTGTGTGCAAGTCAGGACCCCAGAGATAGTTGCCGAGTACAGGGCTGCCACCACAGAGTTTCCAGCGTATAACATGGCATAGAGGATCAGGCATAGCACTCCACAGGCACCTGCTCAGCCCAGCCGTCGTCCAGATGTTCCAGAGTCAGCAGCTCAGCAGGACGAGATCATCAAAGGCATAGCCGCTATAGAGGAGGAGCAGCTTGAGGCACAGTAGGGGATGACCGAGTCCAGTGATAGCTCGGATGATGACTATCAGCCGATTCCTCAGATGCCTCCATGTAGACATGATGCAGAGGCTAGCAGTTCTAGCTCAGCACCACCTGCACCGCAGACGGACCCCGCATTGATTGCCATTCTTGAGCGGATGCAGCGGGAGCAGGCACGATAGGCTCAGGAGACAGCTGCCAACTTCACATAGTTTTAGGCTCGACAGGACGAGTTCCAGCGGCAGCAGTAGCTCCTTCAGCACCAGCAGTTACTTATGCAGCAGCAGCTCATGGGATTCATGCAGCATGTAGTGATGCACTTGGGGCCCCACAGCCACAGCCTTCGCTCCAGCTTGCTCCGCCTGCCACCACTTCAACGACTCCAGCAGTACAGCCCAGCGGGCTTCAGAGTCAGGGACAGCCTCCAGCTCCATTTGCTTCACCTACAGTTCAGGTGTCCCAGTGGTTGTCCTCACCAGTGATAGCCCCACAGTTCACGCCTTTTCAGACGGGCTTCTGTAACATCCCAAAATTTGCCTCTTTTGAAAATAGGGTTAAAATGATTTATTTGTGAATTTTTGTGCTCATGAAAACATAGGAAAATAAAAATTTTCATTAATTTAAAATCTATCATAAGGTAGAAACGTGTTTGTTGCATTCATACCGGTCGCATATCGTGTTTCTATGTGCAAAATGTGTGTTTTTATACGTTTAGGAGACGAATATCTATCTCTAGGAATTTTCCAGCTTCTTTCTGGAATTTAATTCCTACATCCTTCACCTTAATCTTTATGTTTTAAGTTCCCAACAATCTCTTTATGAGCTCCAAATACTTTATTTGGGTTCATCATGTTCCAAAGTGTCTCTGAGAATTTTTCTCAAATTTTTGGAGGTCTCGGAGTATTTTTTGTGGCTTAAATATCAATTCTGGACTTTTCTAGAATTATTTTATCCACGAAATTAATTAATTCCGAAAATAATAAATCTCTAATTTTTCCCAACGCTCAAAGCCCATGTGCAATAATCCTAATAAATCTTAAAGGTCCATGCATTTATTTACTAATGGGCTTTAATGATTATTTAGGCCCATTAGTAAATGTGTAGGGTGCAACATCAGTTAGTATCATATTATTAGTTGATGTAGATGTGGGGAGTTTTTCTCCCTATATATATCTACCAACCCCTTGGGCAAAGCGCACCAAAACTACCGTATGGGGAGCCCCTAGTTTGGGAAATCCCTCGTGTAGTAAATTAGATTTTTCTCATCCTTCTCTCGCCGTCGCCGTCGCCGCCGCGCTGCCTAGCCCGGCGCTGCGCCTTCGCCGGTCGGCCAGCAGGCCCCACGGCCAAGGCCATCCTCGACTCCCCCCTCCGCGAGCAACAACAGCCTCCTATGGCCATCGCTGTTCTGTACGTTCTGTTGGTGATGACGATCCAAGGTTGAAGATGAGGTATTTACGAGTTCGCCACCGGTCGTTAAATAATCGTAGTTTATTCGTTTTAATTCCGTTTCAGTTCATTCCAGTTGCGTTAGTTTCGTGTCGTCGAGATCTATGCAGTAGAGTTATTAGTTTTCATATCACATGTTTACGAATTTATTTTATTAAAATATTAATTGTGCCTATAATTAATTAATCGCTGATTAATTAAAGTCGATTTAGGTTTTTGATTTCGATTCGATTGCGCGAGTTTCATCACAGTGTGTGTTACGTGTTAGCAGCGATGTTTAACATGTCTCACGTCTTGGAAATTTATAAGTTAAATATTAATTTGATTAAGGATTATTCAATAACTTTTTAATTAAAAGCAATTTAAGTTTTAATTCCGTTTTGCACCGTTTAAGTTGCGTTTGGTTCGTGCTGACGTAAACTATATGTTAGGGGCAATGTTTTTCATGTCACATGTTTTTCCGTATATAGCTAAATATTAAATTGATTAGTATATTTGCACACTAGTTTGGAATTAAAAGCAATATAGGTGCTTAACCTTGATAATTTATACCTAAAAGTTAATATGATTAATTGTTAACTTAAAAGTGTTTCTAGAATATAATTTGATTAGCTGAACAAGATACATATGTGATAAGTACGAGTAGATGTTGTCACATGCTTAATTCATTTGCGAAGGTAAAGTTTAATTTGTTTAATAAATTATGTGATAACATCTATAAATAATACATGATTAGCTTTAACTCTACTTTTAAAACTAAATATGTTGTGATTAATCTAAATCAATATTGCTCATATAGTTTTCTTAGCTAACCTAAAACAAGCTCATAGTTGTTTCTTTTGTAATATAATATAAATCTTTTGATAGTGGTTTTCTTTTAACCGTAGCTCCTTTCTTAGTGTCTCTTGCGTTCTCATAACCGTAGCATCGAGCCATTCTTGTCGTGTTACTTTTGTTTCGGCGTGTTCTACGCAGTGGCGTTAGTGGCTCTCATGTTACTCAAATGTGTTTTGGCAGTTAAAAAGTTAATTGTATTAATACTATCACTTGCATCGTTTTCGGAATATAAAGTCAATATAGGTTTTATACTACGCTCTTTCTTAAGCAATAAATCAAGTTGATTAATGAGAATATTTACATGTATTTCTACAGTTAAAATAAGTTAAATGGATAGGTTTTATTTTTCATTGCTTCGTTAGTCGCTTTTTCGTTGAATCGCATATAGCGTGTCTTTTGTATTTGTGTATTCGTAGCGATACGCCGTTTTGCTTATTTTATTGGTTGGTGTACTATTCTCATATATTCTTATTTGTATGCCGTGTATGGATGTATGTGTGGTGATATATGATTCAGTCAATCGGTGAGGTTTACGTGGTGATTAAGAAACTGTTCTCTGAAGACTAGAAGCTGAGAATTGGAAGTAGAGGATTGGAAGTTGGATACTAAAGGCTTTTGAGCGTATTGCTTTGGGGAAAAAGCAAGTTAAGGCAAGTATAGCATGGGACTATCCTTGTTACCTATTCACATTTAAACACTTAATTCATATTGCATGTGTTTACCTTGGCAACTGTAGTAAATTCCCTAGCTAATTGATATCCTGGATTCCTTGACACCTTTGGGTAATTGCATTGGGTAGTTTTTGCTAGTGCTTAATCAAAACCATGATCTTGTAACTTGACTAATGGTATATGCAATAAACATTAAAACATGACTTTTTAGTAACATGGAACCAGGGGGCTGGAGTGTTTATATGCTTCAGATTCCTCTCCCTAAGGACTTATCTATAAGCGATCATCCAGGACTTACAATACAGCTATGAGGGCCATATAGCTCTGGCTTTAGCTCAGTATGAGGATCTTTTCTAGCTGGTTAGTGGTTACCTTTGAGGCGCAGGGTATGTTTCCTTTGCTACTGGGAAGTGTGTACCGTGCTGCGATGCCCACGCTTGCCACTCCTAGAGATGGGCCACATACGCCTGGCGGCCCTAACATGTTAGACGAATTCTTTGAAAGGCTTTATAGTGAACCCTGCTGACCTTCCTTGGAAGTGGGTCAAGAGAATAGCTACCTCGGGCGAAAGGGTAAATCACAACTCACAGTGAACGTGTACAAACTCTGCAGAGTATAAAACTGATATATCAGCCGTACTCACGGACACGAGCGGCCTTGGACCCTTATGGAATAGAGATGATCACTAATGGATAATGATGATGCTAATAATTGATTGTTTATGCTATACATTAATCATGTTTACCTGATCATGTGTTTAAGGGAATGATAAACCCTTTGCTACTCAATTGCTTAAAAACATGATCTATTAAAGCTAATTGCAGTCAACCAGTGTCAGCCCTTTTTGAGCCTCATGAACCCCATGATATAATTGTTAAGTACGACATGTACTTACACTTGCTTTATTTTCTATACATTGGATAAAAATCCCGGATGGGTACCAGATTGCTGGTTTGGAGGAGTTAGGCTTGTGGTCAACCAGTCAGTAGTCCTTGTGAATTTGGAGTCTTCGCCAGAAGATCGGAGTCAACTTTCCGCTGTCTTTACTCTGAGGTTATTTTCTTTTACTAATACGTTATGTAATAAGTATTGTCTCTTGATATTACCCTGATTTGTGGCTATATGTGAGATTTGACTTTCTGAGCTCACATATAGTGTGTATCTGGTTTTGTCTTTAAAACCGGGTGCTACAAAGTGGTATCAGAGCAATGCTGACTGTAGGACGCAAGCCTAGATAGAACTGGACATTTTAGCATGCTTTTATCTTGCTTAGTTCTTGCTTTCTCCCTAACCTTGTTATTTGCTAAAATTTATGCTCACTTCCGCCTCTGTCTGTTATGAAAACTTTGTCTCTATTCTCAATCCTCTATCTTTGTCTATATAGATGGATCGTAATGAGGAAACCACCAGTATCAAAGGTCAGGAGGACCAAGCTACGTTGTCCTTGACTGCATTCAACAAGGAGAAGTTTGTAGCTATGCAACAACAAGCACCAGAAGGTATGGCTCAACCTAGGAGTTTTCAACAGTGCTTGCCACAAGGTCAAATCAACATACCAAAGGGACCAGTGAAGAGACAAGTAGCAGAAGCTTGGAAGAATATGAAGTTCAATGAAGATATTGGAAGAATGACACATGAATGCCAAGATCACCCACAGCAGAAGCAAGAACAGAAGGTCCAGAAGAAACATGAGCAAGGAAGATTGAATAATGTGGATATGACAACTATTCATGGAGCTAAGGAGGTTGTGTATGGTATCATTCAAGTAAACTCAGCTTCTGCCACAGTGTTGTTTGACCCCAGAGTTTCATATTCATTTATCTCTAGTGCATACGTAAAGGAACATGAGATAACTATGCTTCCAATGAGGAGACCAGTGATGGTTAAGACCCCAGAAGGAGAAATGAAGGCAAACCATCAATGCCCAAGAGTTAGTCTTAACATCAAAGGAGTAAAATTTGAAGCAAACCTTATTGTATTAGAGTTAGTGGACATTGATGTCATTCTTGGAATAGGATGGCTATCTGCTTGTGAAGGAGTGATCAAGTATGCCCAGCGTTCAGTGCTTCTAACCACACCGTCAGGAAAAAGAATTGAGTATGAAGGTATTCAGCATGTACCTGAGGACAATGTGGTTAACAAAAGAGAGATCTCACCAGAGTCAGAATCAGGAAGAAATCAACATTCGAGTTCTATTACATTGTCACATCCAGCTCCAATCCCTAGTCAGTTAAACTCAGACTCTAAAGAATTGGAAGTTTCTCAAGCTAAGGTTACTCCACTCTTTCCACCTAAGGTATGCATAGATGGGTGGACAATCACCTATACGGAGTTTCAACCCCGAAAGATCAAGCAAGCTAAAAAGCGGTCCAATCAAACAAAGATGAACTTACAAAATCAATAAGCTGATAATACTCTAAGCAACAATTCTGTGGAGTATGACATCACTAAAGATCCAACTAAGAGAAGATGTTATCATTGCCAGCAGGAAGGACATTATGTTGAATCTTGCCCACAGAAGGATCAACAATTATGCCATGGAGGTAGCCAGAGTTAGGTCAATACAGGACTACCACCAGCAAGTGATGGTGACACACAATACAAAGGAAGCCCATGATGAAATTGATGTAGTGGATGACGTGTCACTTCCATGAGAGAGATGTCCCTGTAATCATGCCATTTTTAAAAATTAGGAATGTGTGCCCCTTTATGTAATAAAAACGATAGTATCGCAAGTTGAGTCGATAATTGAGTTGTGCATCTTTACTGTCTTGTTGAATTGTCATTATGTTTATGCTTGTTTTGCTACAGAGGAGGAGCAGCTTGAGGCACAGCAGGGGATGACCGAGTCCAGTGATAGCTCGGATGATGACTATCAGCCGATTCCTCAGATGCCTCCACGTAGACATGATGCAGAGGCCGGCAGTTCTAGCTTAGCACCACCTGCACCGCAGACGGACCCCGCATTGATTGCCATTCTTGAGTGAATGCAGCGGGAGCAGGCATGACAGGCTCAGGAGACAGCTGCCAACTTTGCATAGTTTCAGGCTCGTCAGGACGAGTTCCAGCGGCAGCAGCAACTCCTTCAGCACCAGCAGTTACTTATGCAGCAGCAGCTCATGGGATTCATGCAGCATATAGTGACAGCACTTGGGGCCCCACAGCCACAGCCTTCGCCCCATCTTGCTCTGCCTGCCACCACTTCGACGACTCCAGCAGTACAGCCCAGCGGGCTTCAGAGTCAGGGACAGCCTCCAGCTCCATTTGCTTCACCTACAGTTCAGGTGTCCCAGTGGTTGTCCTCACCAGTGGTAGCCCCGCAGTTCACGCCTTTTCAGACGGGCTTCACACCAGAGCAGTCCTCCTCGCTTTTTGTGCCTGACACGTCAGTCTCCAGGAGTCTTGGAGCATCCTTCAGCGAGTTGACCGGCATGCCTACTCCGCCACACATGCATACCGCCGGTCCTTCTACAGCAGCTCCAGTTGCAGTGACTACTCAGAGGCTCCCCTCGTCTGTCGCCTCGTCAGATCCTACGACAGACATACTAGCAGCTTCACAGGCAGCACCAGCCCTAGCTCAGACCCAGACCGCTTCAGCGACACTTCCTGCTTCAGAGGGTCAGTCAGTTCAGAGCTCAGGGTCAGATGATGATGGCGCCCAGTTCCATCTTGCTCCACGTACTTCAGCACCCGGCTCATCCGCTGCAGCCCCGCCGATCGACCCCTAGGTTTTGGTGTTTGACGCCAAAGGGGGAGAGGGTTTGAGTATGTAGACTCAGGGGGAGCGAGATTTAGGGGGAGCTAGTTATCTAGTATTAGCTTATTATATACATTTGGAGTTCTATTTGTGTGATACACTATTACTTATGCATTCGTGTGTTTACTTTCTTGCATTCTATTATATATATGTGATAGTGTTATCTACGTGATTGTGATATATGACATGTATGCTTTCTACTTTGCATTATTTAAATGTCATATCACTTGTGTTATGCTCATTTGCCCTTGCTTCCGCGTTTATACTCCGATGCAAATGAGCTTTGCTACTTGTACTCATGCTTAATTCATATTCTTTGAGTACATTATGTTGGCTTGGGTCATATAAGCTTGACTAACACGTTTGTTCTTATCGACAAAAGCTTATATGAACCAAGCCCGCCAAAAACCTCACTCTTTCACATACTCGAGGTGATATTGTCATCAATCACCAAAAAGGAGGAGATTGAAAGCATCTAGGCCCCTAGTTGGGTTTCGGTGATTAATGACAATACAAGATTACTATGACTAACATGTGTTTTGCAGATGCAATTAAGTTAGGTCATGGTAATGGAGATCAATTGGGCAATCGAGATGGTCATGCCCCTACGATGGAAATCGTTTTGGTTTTCAAAGGATGGACGACAAGGTTAAGGATGACTAGTTCTAAGTGTCGATTGGAGTTGGAGTGACACTTAGAGTAGTTTAGGACATTGTTTTTCTTTTGGCCGTACTATTAAGGGGGGTATGGACGGGTAGCTTGACCTAGAAGAGTCTAGTGAGTTAGGTGTGGTGCACACTTGTTAAAACTAGCTCTAAGTAGCTCCTATGAATGCCTAAGATCCTTTGGAGCAAACTTCATTCACATATGATCGAGAGTTGGAAGTGAATGAAGGGTCAAATGCTGACCGGACGCTGGCTCTGGTGCGACCGGACGCTGGCCGCAGGGTCCGGTCAGTTCATTTGATCAAGCGGACAGCGTTCGGTGTGACCAGACGCTGGAGAGGTCAAGTGACCGGACGCTAGAAGGCAACGTCCGGTCGACTCCAGTAAGGTTCCAGAGAAGGGAATCTGTGACCGGACGCGTCCGGTCAGTACTGACCGGACCCTGAGGGTTCAGCGTCCGATCGAGTCTAGTAAGCATCTAGTGAGGGTTTCGTGCGACCGGACGCGTCCGGTCAGTGCTGACCGGACCCTGCCAACGTCCGGTCAACACATTTCCACTGGATCGCGGGTTGAACTGACCAGAGCGTCCGGTCAACATGACCGGAGCGTCCGGTCACCCCATAGAAGCTCATAACGGTTCGTTTTTCAGGCTGCCTTATAAATAGAAGCTCCACTCGTGTGTGGAGTTACTTTTGCTCATTCCAACAGCTGAGAAACACGTTTGTGAGTGCCAAGAAGAGCAAGGTCCTAGTGAGGTGATTGAGATTTGAGAATCCAAGAGAGTAGCCTCATTAGTGAATCAAGAGTAGCAAAGTGTGCATCCATCTTCTCATTAGGCTTCGCGTGGTCAAGTGAGAGTTCGTGCTTGTTACTATTGGTGATCGCCATCACCTAGACGGCTTGGTGGTGGTTGGGAGCTTGGTGATCACCCGGCGGAGCTTGTGGGTGACCCAACTCAAGTTATGAGTGGCTTTGGGTGATTCGCCGCGACAGAGTGTTGAAGAATCAACCCGTAGAGAGCACTTGATCCTTGCGCGGATCAAGGGGGAGCTACACCCTTGCGCGGGTGCTCCAACGAGGACTAGTGGAGAGTGGCGACTCTCCGATACCTCGGCAAAATATCACCGCATTCCTCTCTCTCTTTACTTTGAGCATTTACTTTGAAGTATTTACTTTGAGCAATTCATTACTTGTCTTTACTTTCTTGGAATTGCCATGCTAGAGTAAGTTTGGAACATAGGTTGCAAGTCCTTTGTGCGTTAGTTTGATAGAAACATTTTTCTAGGCACAAGGGGTTAATTGGGCTATCCGTAAGATTTGATTATTGCAAGAAAATTTAGAATTAGCCCAATTCACCCCCCCTCTTGGGCATCTTGATCCTTTCACTGACCTTAAAGATTGCGCCTCCACGGAATGAAGGGAGAGGAGGTTGTTCGACGGAGGTTTCAGCGACAGTCTCCGTAGAGCCCTGGGACTCGGAGTCTGGATTCTCCTCCAAGATGGTTTGGAGAGATGCTCCGAGGCATCGGCCGACGTGTAGCATGTTGACTGCCGACGGAGGCTGGTCGGCGATCTGGTCGACGACTGGATGGATATCTCCCGCCTGGTCGACGAATTTGCCCCTTAGGGCATCTTGATAGGCGGCGGCGACGTTGGTGAGCCCGAAGGGTAGGGTTGTAACCCCTGGAGTTTCCCGAGCAGCCTCCGATAGATCTGAATCGGAGGGTGGTCGGCACTGAACCAGAGTGGTCAGAGCCGATTCTGTGATGGAGAGGCAATCGGCGAGCTTCTGGCCGACCTGATTGATGGATGCGATCAGATCGTCGTTGTTGATTCGCCTCATCTGGTAGCGGGGGAGTGGGCGGCGAGTTGTCGGCGAAGACGACCTCGGAGGTGGTTTTGAGATTGGATCTGCAGTCGCAGGTGTTGGGGTGATCGGCGCAGTATTGACCTGCACCGGCTCGATGAGCTCTTCGACTCCGTCAGCGTTGATGATCCACGAGATCGATCCGACCGTGAAGATCTGGCCGGGCTGTGGGAGGGACAAAGAGCCTGCAGAACGTACCATCTTGTTCGATATAGAAACAGCACGCACACCCCTACCTAGCGCGCCAACTGTCGACAGAATATCGTCGGTAGTCCTCCGAGAGGTATCCCACGAAGGTAGATTGATCGGCAGAGATGCATGTAATCGAGAACAAGAAAGCAACAGAGACACACGAGTTAGACAGGTTCAGGCTGTCAGTATGACGTAATACCATACTCCTGTGGTCTATTGGATTGTATTGGCTATCGTATGATATTGCGTGAGTTTGGAGGGGGTCCCTGCCCGCCTTATATAGTCCAGGAGGCAGGATTACAAGTCGGTTAGATCTAGGAGATAATCAGAAAATAATAACAGATTATATGAATCATGGTATCATACGTATCCTAACAGATCTCATAATATCTTCAGGATATCTTTCCGGTGTCTTGCGGGAGGCGCCGAGCAGCGTCGTGCCCCGCAAGGCTTCGTCTTGTGGGCTGAGCCGCCCTGGGGGCGCAGCCCATGTGGTCTGCCGTGGGTATCCGGGGTCGTACCCCCCGCACCTGCCCATGGTCTGTCCAAATCAATCTTCTGTGCCCAAAGCCAACGAATTCTCAGAGCACAACCAAGCAGTTCTAATTTATGGATGTCCAGCCCTCCATATTCGATTGGCCGCTGTACTTTCTCCCAAGCTACCAAACAGTGACCCCCATTTGCCTGCCCTTGTCCCTTCCAAAGGAACCCTCTTCTTTTTTTTATCTATAGCCTTAAAAAACCACTTTGGCATATCCATAGCTGTCAAGACGTAAATTGGGGCAGCAGTCAGGACCACGCGCACCATTACCAGCCGCCCAGCTCTGTTCATTAAAGATGCCTTCCATCCTGGGAGGTAGTCAGCCACTTTATCTAGTAAAGGCAACAGTACCTCCTTGGTTGGCTTGCCAATTGTGAGTGGAAGCCCAAGGTAAGTACAGGGAAAATCCTTGATTGAGCAAGAGAGGATGTTGGCAGTGAGTGTCAGCTCTTCATCCGTACAGTGGATAGGGGAGACTGAACTTTTGGACAGATTGGTTCTATGACCGGAGGCATGTCCAAACGGATCAAGAAGATGTCTGACAACAGTTATATCCGAACTGAAGGGTCTTAAGAACATCACCGCATCATCGGAATAGAAGGAGATTCGATGCCGGGCTTGTTGAATGGATAGAGGCTGCAGTAACTCATTCATCGTTGCATACCTGATCATTGAGTTCAGGACGTCCATGACCAGTATGAATAACATGGGTGAGAGGGGATCCCCTGTCTAAGACCTCGCTGATGTGTAATAATCTCTCCTGGCTCACCATTAACCAATGCTTGCGTGGAGGAAGTTGACAGGATCAGGCATAATAAGTCACACCACCGCTGTCCAAACCCCACATGTCGCAAGACTTCCAATAGAAATGACCAGGACACAAAATCAAATGCCTTAGATATATCCAACTTGAGCAGGATGTGAGCTTCCTTTCTGTGCAGAGATTTCACCATTTGTTGCACTAAAATGAAATTGTCCTGGATATTCCTTCCTCTCACAAACACACTTTGGTTCATAGAGATCAGAGATGGTAAGAAAGGGGCCAGTCGATTAGCCATAATTTTAGTTACCAATTTAGCAAAACTATGAATCAGGCTTATAGGCCTAAAATCCTTTACTTGAACTGCATCCATCTTCTTTGGCAACAAGGTGATGAAGGCCGAGTTAAGGAGCCTGAACTTGAACACATGGCCCCGGTAAATGTCTCCTTTGATAATATTCCAACATGTTCTATAGAACCGCCCAGTAAACCCATCCAGTCCTGGGGCCTTATCCAAAGGCACGTCCTTTATAGTAGCCCATACTTCCTCTTCTGAAAAAGGAGCCTCCAGAATAGAAAGATCATGTTGCTGAACGCCCAATGTATTCAGATCAATAGAGTACTCCCTCTCCTCTGCCCTTCCAAGGATACCATCAAAATAGTCAAACACAGCTTGCTGTTTCTCCTCCTGTGAAACAACCACTTGATCTCTAGCCTGCAACTTTGGAATAAAGTTCTTCTTTTTCCTGAATCTAGCCTGCTGATGAAAAAATGCAGTGTTGGCATCTCCTTCCTTAAGGTACAGAATTCTAGAACGAAGCCGAGCGATGGTTCGTTCAAGAGAAGCCAACCCAAGACAATGGAGTTTGAGTTTCTTGCGCTGCCACTCCTCTTCATCAGTAAGATCCCTTGAATCCCTTTCAATTTCCAGGCGGTGAAGGACCTCCTTAGCCATCTCAAGCTGGAGTTTGATATTCCCCACCTTCCTTTGTCCCCATTTTTGTAACCCTCTACTGAGCCACTGCAGTTTCAGAGAAAACCGCTCAATGGTGCAATCAGACTGTACTGGTGCTTCCCAATTCTGTTTGACAGCATCTATAAATCCTGGGACCTTTGTCCAGAGGCTTTCAAAATAAAAACGACGCTGGCCGCCGGTGCTCACTTTTAAGCCAAGGATAAGCGGACAGTGATCAGATACTCCTGCTGTCATACTCTGCAGAACTGAATTAGGAAAAAATGCCTTCCCACTCAACACAGCAGAATGCACAATCCAACTGAACCAATGTGGGAGACCTCCTCTCATTGGACCATGTGTATTTATGGCCCAGCAAAGGTATTTCTTTGATCTCAGTGTCATCCAAAAACCGCCTAAATCTTCCCATCATAGCCCTGTCCAGATTTGCATTATTCTTGTCAGCGGCTTGGTATATTAGATTGAAGTCTCCTGCCACTAACCAAGGTCCATTGTTCAGAGCCTTACAGTTTCTAAGTTCTTGTAGGAACAACATCTTCTCCTCATCCCTTTGTGGTCCATAGACTCCGGTGAACCACCAATTGCGGCCTTCTTGCTCAGAGAACAGGACAGACACCGAATAGGTATCCCCCCTAGAAGCAATTGCCTGGCAAGAGCTGCCCTTCCAAGCAATCAGAACACCTCCCCTGGTATCATTGGCGGGCAATGCAATGTATTTATCATAAGACAATCCAAACACCGAGAGGAACACATATTGGGTCATGTTTGTGATCTTTGTCTCTTGCAGACAGACAAACTGGACCTATACTTGATCGAGGCATGAGTATCAGAGCATGGAATAATTTTGTACTAGCATCACCTTCTTTAATTGTTCTTATTTTGCCTCGCTGCTTCCAGTAAGCCATCTTTTCTCTAGCCAACAAAATAAAAAAGATGTATTAGGAATTTGCAATTGCTTTTTAGTTTAGGATACCTGGTAAAAGAATGACTCGTAAGAAAGGTAGGAAGTGAACCAACAAAAACGTGTGCTAAGTATTATGATTTTTCAGATTCTAGAGATGTTGAACCTGGCTCATGATGTAAATTAAGCTGTGATGTGTATGTAGTATTCTGATCTTAACATGGCCTAACTAGCAGAAGAAACATGTATACCTGTTTGGTTGACTGGGGCATCGAGAGTGCCACGATGCTTCCCATCAGTCAAAGCACACTCCGACATTAGCTCCAGCTCTGTAGTAACTAGTAGCAAACAGGACGAGGCTCAATAACATCACATCTGCTTCTCCGTGACCCATGCCTATTGAAAATCATACTCGCCATCCCTGTGGATCAAAGGAGACACAACACCATGCAGATGATTCAGACCTGTAACTCAAACAGCAGATGTACTTAATTTTGTTTAATACTGTCAAAAAGATAAAGAATCAGCTACTAGCGATCTAAAAACTAAGCAAAATCATCAATCCAAGGCTGCCTTGAAGTTGTTGAACCACCGGTGCTCAAGCGCTTCCGCCGCGGTCAGCCTCTTTTCCGGGCAGAAGGCCAGCAGGCCTGTGAGCACATCACGCCCATCCTCCGACAGATCTTTCAAGCACTCCGGGTCAAGCTTTCCCGCAGCAGAGGTCATCCTATCTCGCAACTCGGACATTTCGGCAGTCATCTCGTACTCGCTCTCTGCCTGGAACAGTCTCTCACCACTGAGAAGCTCCGCCATAACGCACCCGAGCCCCCACATGTCGATAGCCGGGCCGTAGTACCAATTGCCGTCGAGCAGCTCCGGAGCGTTGTACTGCAGCGTCCCGACGGGGTAGGCCTGATGCGGCTTCCCATCGGGCTTCTTCCGCGTCGCCGACCCAAAGTCGCACAATTTGAGCTCGCCCAGAGGGCAGACAATGATGTTCTCAGATTTGATATCTCTATGGATAAAGCCAAGACCGTGTACCTTCTTCGCAGCGCCGATAAGCTGCCTCATCATCTCGCGAATCGTGTCCTCCGACGGGGTCCTCCACATGTAGTCGGAGTCGCGGAGGCTCAGCCCGCCCTGGATCAACTCCAGGACGAGATGCACGTCTCCGGTCTTGGGGTCGGCGGCGACGCCATCGATCCCGATGATCGACGGGTGGCCGCGGCAGGCGTGGAGGCAGCCGGCCTCCATGGCAAGCGCGCGGCGGTTAGGAGGCCCGTGGCCGTCGGGCCCATCGCCGCGGATCCACTTGAGAGCACCTCCAATACCTCGAACTCGTCGATGCGCATGCGCCTGAGATCTTTGTACCGCGGTCGCGGTCGCTTTTTCGCGTCAGCGGCGCGCTGGTCTTGGTCTGGTGCCGGACGCTTGCGGGCCGTCGGCGCCACCGCCGACGCCGACGCCGCAGACATGCTGAGCTCGAGATTGGGAGAGAAAAAGGCGAGTGCAATCTGGGCGCGTGGAAACGGGATCGAAACACGAGCGGAGAGTAGGGAGAGAGCTAATCTGAACTAGAGATTGGAGAGGCAGCGGGAATCTGGACGCAAGGAGGCGGGATCGAAAGACGATGGGAGAGTGCGAATTGCAATCGAGATGGAAAGAAGCGATTGGGAGAAGCCAATGAACTATATATTGAATTGAAGGAGAGGGAAAGGGGATCGTGATCCGACAGCTGCGATGGCGGTTTTACGCTAACGACTCCGACTCGAATTCGATGTTAGGTTTGAGTAGTAGGCCTCGCGATTTCCCGGGCGCGCGAAATTGCAACTGATCAGGTGCTCAGCTCAGGGTTTTCTTTGGGCTTTTGGCGTTTGATTTGATCCCTCCAGATTGCAGACGAGGAGGCTTTGCTGACCTCAGCAACGCTACATTACTGTACAGATTTTCGTAAATGAACAAAAGAAAACTTTCAAAAAATATTATTTATTGTTATTGGCATAATATATAAATTGCTACGATGGATAAATAAAAATAAAAGAAATACATTAGCTAAGCCAAAACAATATTAACAACAACAATAACCGTGGGGAAAAAAATAACCCGAAAAAAAAAACGTTGTGTGGTGAAGAAAAATATATAACTGTCGTGTATTAAAATTAAATGAAACTTGCATAGTATTTCCTCCGTCCCCAGAAGAATACAATTCTGGAACAGTGTCATGTTTTAGTATACCAAATTTGACCAATTATAGATAATATTTATAATATATATCAAATAAACACCATAAGATTAATTACAAAATGTATTTTCATAATAAATTGATTTAAAGCCATAAATGCAAATATTATTTCCTAGAAGCTTGGTCAAACGCAAAGCACTTTAACTAGCACGCATACCATATTTACGTTCTTTTGGGGACAGAGGCAGTACCTGTTACTCGTGAAACGGAATCTTACCTGTCTCTCACACACTTTGAGTCCCTCTGTCAAAAAAAAAAAAAAGAATACAACTATGAGTTGCGTAATAGTTAAAGTGATTCATTTTGACCAAATTTTTAATGAATGATATTCACATTTATGACTCTAAATCAATTTATTATAAAAAATATATTTTGTAATTAATCTAATAATATTTATTTAATATCATAAATATTGATACTTTTTTAACTGGTTAAACTTATAAGATACTAAAGTATGACACTATGATAGAATTGCATTTTTTCTTGGATGAAGTACCTTCAAGCTCATGTATATACGATAAAAGGTGGCGATACTGGGCTTGTATTGTCCCAACTTTGTATAGGAAAAATCACTAATCTCAGTGCCCCAGCTACACAGGTCATCGTACTACCATGTTTTTTTTAAAAGAAACCTAGAACATATTCGATTATATTTATAAAGGGAAAAGTACAAGAACACCTTTGAAGAAGGTGTAAAATACAGGCATACTAAAGTTTTTTAAAAAAGGCATACTAAGTAAAACCATACAACCAATACCAATCACTGTTCACCTAAATAGTCATTTAGTCTGTTTAAACATTATCGTGGAGCACGAGCCGTGCCAAAGTGACCATGTCGAAGTCATCGAGCTTTGCGCCGTAGCAACTGCTGCTGGTGGTGTTTGGACCTCCACTATGTTGGTAAGGGTTGGATTAAGTCATTAGCGTAGCCCATGACCTTTGGCGGATGATTTTTTGATGAGGATGCAAGCGAAGTGCATATGATAGTGAGAACATAACTCAAGATGGAAGGCGCTCGGGTTGATGAACGACAACCCGGGGTCCCTGGCGATGGCATTGAAGACGTTGAAATAAACCTATAAATGCCAACAAAAGAAAAACAAAACTACTAATTACATTTAGAACAACATTACCGTGGACTGTGGTGTACGAGCAGATGGATACTTTTCTGCCATCATGCATCATTCCCCTTGTTTTCCTACTTTATCATCTCATTTGAGGCCTTGTTTTGATGTCTATATATCCACCACAATCCATATGTATTGAAGTGGTTTGGTACGGAATTTAAACATGTGTTGGAGTGATTTGGGTGCAAAATTAGTTAAAACTCTACACTAAACCAATCTAAGGACGTCCTCAATGGCAAATTACAAATAGATAGCTAGATGAGACTCAAAAATAGTAAATAAAGAACACTTTAGTGGAGAGTTACGTGAGCTGTGAGAGAGTTGTTTATGGAAGAGCTTGCTAGACTAGCTATTTGAGAGTTGCTAGCTATTTGATCTCTCATTAATAACCAATAAAATTCTTCCTAGACTAGCTATTTGAAAATCATTGGGACGTCCTGATATACCTGGGTTAAGTTGGATGCATAGACACAGACAAGCCCTAGAGGTTAAAGCTATGCTATACTTGGCTGCTGAAACGCAAGAGCCACAAGCTCAACGGTACAGTTTTTCAAGCTGCGTACTCATGTTTTAAAGGGTCACAGGAGAAAAACTGATTTGGTTCCTTGTCGGAACTATTTAAATCAAATGGTCTAACCGCTTTGGAGAGGCTCCATATCAAATTTAGGGGGTGTTTGACACGGCTTCTCCCGATGGGCTCCTCCGGAGGAACTAGAACTGTTTTGAAGGAGCCACAATTTGTGGCTACTCCAAAATAAGGCTTTTCCATGAAATGTTTGTCAGGGCTCTTCTAGAGGAGCCAGAGCCGGAGCCAGAGAGAAGCCCTGCCAAACAAGCCCTTAATATGTAAACCTTCCCAGTGAGCCAAGCAAATACTAAAACATAGGTAAGCCAATTAAAACTATACACTGCTACGAATAAGTGATAAAACTAACACAGAAGCAAAGCAAATTATGCTTGCGAACCTGAATTCTTAGTACCTGGGTGCGCTCTTCCAGATACAAAATTGCAAATATCTCATTCTAGTATTGATCTGATGTCAGACAAAAGAAAAATTGCGGTGATCATTCACAGATGTCAGATTAGATCTCTACGTGCTAGTAGCACTCTAGCAGCTGTCAGGACACGAATGTACATGCTCTGCGCATAAGCACAAGTAGGTCTACAGAGAACGAAGACGGATACAATTTATAGCAAACCATTCAGCAAAACACAAGTACCATGAGTTACAGTCTTTCTAAAATGAAACCTCATAACGGTATTTGTTAGTGATGAACGCCCAATATACAGCAATGACGTCTGAAATGAATCATGCTGCTTCTGCTGCACTCATGCAGAGCTGTCTGAAGGTTTTGACTCTTCCTTCATCTTAGATGGCGACATGCCTTCACTGCCCATCTCAGCCTTGAGGTCATTGATGCTCTGCTCCAATTCATCAATTCTCGCACCCATTTCATCTAGTGAACATTTGTTAAGGATTTGTATTTACAACAGAGGTGAGACAGATATGCAGAACGTTGACGTACCCCAGGGAAATATGAATAAGAGGGTCTTTTGAAGCTAGACAAATGATGTAAATGATGATAACTGTTAATGAAGATGGTTTGGTCCCTAGTAGAACCAAATTGGACCTCTGTATTTCCTGATTCTGCCTATTTGTCGAACAACAGAGAAGTACCATATTTCAGCCATGAAGCTTATGATACTTTCCAAGGCAAACCAAGAAATTCAGGATGGTGGTGAAATAGCAACTGCCAGGTTATGTGTAACAAAACATTACTTTCCAGACCCTTACAAACATTAAACAGTTCCTACACAAGTACTTCCATCAGAGTGGAAACTTCTCTAATCAATCTTCTTTTTGCAACCCCCAAACCTCTGAACTTTTAACTAGCAGTTTGGAACTATTAATAATTTTGATATTTCTAGAAGCTAAAATAAAATAGTTGGCATAACAAATTGGCATACTATGGTAAAAGCTGCAGTGACACTGTTAATAATTTTGATATTTCTAGAAGCTAAAATAAAATAGTTGGAATGCCAATTACTTTGCATGTTAAAAATCTTGAATACATAAAAAAAGCAAATGAGCAAGAGAAATGATTTGAGGATATTCTTTGAAATGATGTTCTCCGACATAGCTTGGAACCTGGTTTGCTGCAAGGTAATCAGATTCAACTTTTTTTCCGAAGAGAGGGCATGCACGAGACTGTCGCCAAATAAAACTAGGAACTTACCATCTGGATTAGAAGGTTTTGCACCTGAAAACAGTGGGCATGGATAAACCATTAGCCATAAGTGCACAGTAGGTTCAACACAGGAAATATGGTCCAATCTACAATCAAGACAACCAGATGTAAACAGCGGAGTAATAGTTGCTACTTACAAAGGCGGTCATATCAGCTGTGCTTTGTGCCGAGCCATCCGAATCTTGTTCTGCCTGCAATCGACAAGAGCTGAAATGAGCACAATCTCAAGGGGAAGAACCAGAGGGCGAACATATCAAAGCCACCCTCCCAGCCCATCTCCTACTCTGGTCGCTCTTGCAGTTGGGCATGACGGTGAGAGCATTCTGGACGCACAAATTTCATTCCATCAAGCAAGGTCAGCCACCCTCTCAAATTTATTTCTCTCCCCTATTCATGAGTTTCATCCCCACAAATTCAATCTGAGCCCTACACCCAAGCATAATCCATTTCCTTACAACCCTAGCATCCTAGCGAGGGAGCGCGTGGTCTGCGACCTGCGGCATGCCGGAGGCGGTGCAGACATGGACGTCCGGGCACTACACGAGGCGAGCCCATATCAAACCTTGGCACAGGAGAGCTCTCGTGCTGGTGAAATCAGGGCCTAAGCTCACCGATTAGCGGGGGGGATTGTCACTTACCTTGATAGGGATGCCGGAGTTGGAATTCGCCATCGCCGCCGGTGACTGAGGTGGCTGCAGATCCGCTCGGCGTCGCTGATTTTTAGGCTCTAGTTTCTTTTATGATAAATATGGTGGTAGGGCCGGACAAAATACTCGCGACTCGCAACTCATTCTAACTCGGCTCAGCTCGGCTCGATTCGGCTAGTTTTAATTTTTTTCACAGGTTAAGCTGGAAGTCTCATGAGCTGAAGCTAGTTTTAATTTTTTCACGGGTTAAGCTGGAAGTCTCATGAGCTCAAACGAGATGAGGCGTATGAATTCAGAAGATGATGCTGACCTACAAATGTATACCTATTCTATTGATATAAAATCCTTATTTTTAGCTGTTTTATATGAATTTTAATTCTATTGGTACTTAAATATTGATTTTATGGATTGTTTTCCAGAGAAAAAATGATGATGCTGACATTAAATCTGTGGACTTTTCTAAGTTTGTGGTTGCAAACAACTAGTTAGTATACTGGAACTGTATGATCATGGATAGACCAGCTATGTTGCATGATTGATACTTTTGATAAACCTGATATGTATTAATTATGTATGGTTGTATAATGGTGCACGTCATTTTTTGAAATTAATGTAGCATAAATATTATAAGATGTGTGTTCTATTTTTTTTAAGTAGCTCACGAGCTAAACGAGTTAGCTCGAGCTCGGTAACCAGCCGAGCCGAGCTACCCCTCTAACTCGTAATATTAATAAGCCGAGCCTAACCGAGTTAACTCGTTAGACGAGTCAGCTCAAGTTGAACCAAACTAAACCGAGCTGACTCGATATCTAGACCTGCTACTAGGTATGGGCGTATGGTGCGACACCGGCTATGGGCTGCCGTTGCCGGTGGGTTGGGGGCCTTTTGAGAATGAGTAGATTCACTTCAAACAGGTAGTTTATTTTTTTGCGAAGTTCAAACAGGTTGGTGAAAAACATTTCATTCGGAAATCACTAAAATTGTTTCTTGCAAGGTTAATTAGTTTTAGATGATTCTGATTCTTTGCCCTCAACTATCATTTTTAGTTAACTATTTTTTAAGAAATAAGTTAAAATCTTAGTCAAGTTGTTCTTCACCCAAAAAAAATTCTGGATTTCTTTTGAAGAATATTTTTATTTATATATGATTTTTGTTATGAAAAAAAATTTTGAATTAGAATTTAGCCTACTAGCTAAATGATTTTATGAAGTAATTTTAATTCATCATCTGAAATGTTTTTTTAGAGAATCTGGATCCGAAATGTTTATACAAGAATCTAGATCCCTATCATCCATACTTATATAGAGATAGTGAAGGTATATTTGCTAATTGTTGCAATCTATTTACTAGTTTTCATCAACCAGCTTTTAATACGTGGAATAAAATTGCATGGACCCTTTCGGTCAAAAAAATTGCATGGACCCTGATCCAAAGCTCAGTCCATGCATCCACATCTAGGATGTTCACCGCGTGGTGTTCCAAAAAAACTGGACGTTCGGGAGTTGTGGCTCTCGGCAGAAGCTAGGTAACTTTGACGCGTCTTGCATCCATGCGGTTTCTTGGCTCTAGGCTCTACCTTTCCTATTAGACTTGTGATTTTATCAGACAACACGTATCAGCTATCTAGGTTGGGATCGCATAAGGGAAGGGTTAGACCCAGGTCCACCGAATTTTAGTTTGGGGACCAGGATGAGGCCCCGTTTAGATCTAAAAATTTTTAGATTTTGGTTATTGTAGTACTTTCGTTTGTATTTGGTAATTAGTATCTAATTATAGACTAATTAGGTTTAAAAGTTTCGTCTCGCGATTTCTCACTCAACTGTACAATTAGTTTTTTTTTCGTCTATATTTAGTACTCCATGCATGTGCCGTAAGATTCGATGTGACGGGTACTGCGCAAAAATTTTTGGAATCTAAACAGACCCTGATATGGGATGGTCATGTACTCCTGTTTTTGTTCAGGGACAGGATCTTTCTATTTGCGTGCTTGGTTAAGAGAATAAATCCATCCTTTTTTTGGATGAAGGGATCTAAGGGATGGAATGCTCTCATTTCCTAACACCGTCAACAATAGTAAAGGATGGGTTCCCCCCGTCAGCTATGGGGTCAGGAATCATCCTCCTGTTCTTTGGTTTCCTTTTCTTTTCCTTCCTTGGTGTCCTTATTATGTCCATGTGCCCCTAATGCCTCTTTTGGTTGGGCTTTTGAACATGTTTTTGCTTTTGCAAAAGCTAAATGTCAACCAAAGGGCTCAAAGTCACAGTTGCTTTAGGCCGAAAGCAGTTTTTGTTCTAGTACAAAACTGAAAGCACCTTAACTCCTGCTTTCAGCTGCTTTTGGGCCAAAAAATTACCCACATGCCACTGATTATGAGATACCGGTTTGTTTTTCTGTTCTCTTTTTCCCTTTGCGCGAGCTACGGCGGTGGTCACGAGACGGAGACGCACGAGTGTTGACACCTAAAGTGGCAAACGGGTAAACCAAAAGCGTACGGTAGTCAATGTAGCCTTCACCGGGAGTATTCCAAGTATCGTATTTCCACGGGGAATGTGAAGTGAACTAAGGATCAAGCCCATCCTATGATGATACAAAAGCGCCTATAGAACTTGGGTAGAGAGGATCTAGACAGCAATGATATTTGGTAAAGATAGTAGTTATACAGGGAAGTTCACCCGTCTTACTTACAGGAGGCGATAGGCGAGACAATAGAAGACAAAACCCTTATCCGAAGCGGCTACCTTGTTACTGGAGCCCTACCTTTTAAGAACTTGCCTACAACACGTGGTGGAATGCAAAGGCTAGACAGGGCTGTCACCACCTGCTAGCTACCACTAACAATCCGTGCAACAAGCGATCTACACAGGCAAGATATAGTCTAGACATCACGTCTACACTATACTTACTACTCTAGCCTCGGCCAACTAAGTTCCCTTAGAAAGGCTAGAGCACTCTACTGAAGTAAAGCGGTGTACATGTAAGAAGGCTTATATAACTACTAGCAGAGACAGAATATCAGATACTATAAAGAACTCGGATGTATTACTTACCAGAAGATAGCATCTGCTGAGGTACACCTTGGAGAAGACTCCCGATAGGCCCGGGACTTTCTCCTAGAGATTTCCCTCACTCTCTCTGTTGACGGTCACTATCACCAATTATAAACCGTCAATATAATCTGCATATATGCTTAATTCCATCACCAATATAAGTTTAGGGGTTTAAAGTAATAAATTCTACGAGTTTTGGTGAATCTGTGTTTTCAGCAGGGTTTATCTAGAAAACCGTCAAGGTGGACCTATTTGTCAAAGTAAATCACATTTTTCCATGGCGTAAACAACTCTAGAAGGTTCTAGAGGACACCAAAGGACTCTCCACCAAAGATGACCGTGAGAGGCTGACATGGGGAGCCGACCGGCCCCACCTACAGGCCGGCCAGCCTGTGGGCCCCACATGTCAGCACCTCCTCCCTACGTCGGTTCCCCACCGCCTTAAAGATCGCATCTACGCCATTTACTCAAGTCACTTTGATCTGAGGGTCCAGAATTAACACTACCCCCTATATATATGGCCCTATACCCCCCTCCCTAGAGATCATCCTAAAACCCTAATTCATATCTTCCTCGTCAGGATGAGAGCCAGCTCTCAAGAGAAGATTAGTCCTCTATAGGATCTAGTCTTATAAATAGAAATAGTGAGCTAGAAAGTGAGGGAAGAGTTTGGAAGGAGTATCGACTTGTCTGTGCTACCTCTATGGCTTGTACTTTGGCAGATCTAGGCTTCTCCAAGTCTACATCTAAGATACCTCTGGTAATTGATTTCTATTTAAAATAAGTTTTGTGCTCTTTTGTTCATGGGTTCATAGTTCTTTTGAGTGCTCCAGTCCTTGTTAGATCTCTAGATTAGAGTAGTAATCATTAGCATAAGCGTGGTGCTTAGGCTATCAGCTACCTGTATTTGCTCCCTGCTTCTTGGTTGTGTGGTAGCAGCAATTGGTGATAGCTCCGTCTATCCTTTGTAGTCCACGCCGAATTGAGCAGGTTCTTAAATTAGTAGGACCGTAGTCGCGTCGGTAGAGTTATCTATTAACGGTGCTTTACTGTCTAAGCGGTGTCCCGAAGTGAACATGAGAATCATAAGCCTTGCTTTGTATAGGGTTATAACCATAGGAATCATCTCTACTCATACCTTAAACTTTGATTGCTATCCCTAGACAAACTAGTTGTTAGACAATACACACATTTTCCCGTGGATACGATACTCGATAATACTCTACTTGAAAACTACTTCGATACCCGTGCGCTTGTGGATTTTGTCTCAGTGTGACACCATAGGTGTCAACAAGTTTTCTGGCGCCGTTACCGGGGAAACGGTTGCTGTGATTTCATTGAACCAGGTTTGTCCTTATATCTTTTAAGTTTTTAAGCATGGATAATATCACGCCTTTTAATCAATTCGCTGCTCCCATGGGCGCACAACTAGAGCCACTAAAATCTTCGAAACCTATCCTTACACTAGGCTATGAGTTGTGTTCGTCTTTAATAAATTTGGTCTAGGAACAATCGTTCTTAGGAGAAGGCAATGAAAACCCATATACCCACCTATGAGAGTTTGAGCAAACCTGTGCATGCTTGCATATCACAGGCATGTCACATGAAACTTTAAAGTGGAAGTTATTTTCGTTCTCTTTGACGAGAAGAGCTAAACACTGGTATACCCGAACTGTAGGGAGTGTACAAGGAGATTGGGAAGCTCTATGCTCTAGCTTTTGCTTATCTTTCTTTCCTATCTCTGGAGTGGTTAGCCTTCGAATAGAGGTTCTATCTTTTAAATAGAAAGAAACATAATCTTTTGGTGCAGCATGGGCACGTTTTAATGACCTAGTCAATTCTGGCCCCGATGTTGCCATTCAAGACCATATGCTTTTACAACACTTTTATATGGGTCTTAGTGGGGAGATCGCGTAGCTTCTTGATACAACTTCTAGAGGCGCCTTCTTACACTGCTCTGCTAGTGAAGGGAGAAGCATCCTTAGAAAAATCCTAGATAACACCCCCTACACTAGCATGCATGATGACGGCCTAGAAGACATAGTTGAGAAAACTCCTAAGGAAGAACCTTTGATAGTTGAGCCTGAACCTTTAGCTACTCCACTTGAAGCCTCAACTGTCCTCCAAGTTCCCAAACCACCAAAGGAGGAAAAAAATCCACCTTTGGAAAATATGTTTGAATTCGAGGATGTGCTCTTCTTCGATTTTGGAAACACCTCGAATTATTATGCAATAAGGAAATCTTTGGCACCATCAGCACCTAACCAGCATCTTCCTGACCCAACCAAAGAGAAGTTCCTTAAAAAGACTGTGAAGGAGTTGACGATGATCATAAGCAATGAATGGTTGAGAGAATCCAAGCTTTCTCTTAAACTTATTCATTTAGATTCTCCCTCTACCTCCATCCGTTGTTAGATTCATAAAACCTCATTCGATGCTTTTTATAATTCGGTTGTAGGAGTAAATCTTATGTCTAAATCTTTTGCACATACCCTTCCTAGAAATATGCAATTAACTCCAACAACCAAACTCTTAAAAAGTCTCTCAGGGCAAATTCTTCCTAGTGAAGGAATTTTTCACCTCATCCCTATCAAAGTAGAAGAAACCAATGTGTATCTTAGTTTTTATGTTTTTGGTATTTGGGAATTCAATCTTTTGATAGGGCATCCAATAGAGATACTTCTACATGAAGGAAGAAAGGGGAGTATAAATGTAAGTCTTGGGAAAAGCATGAACCTTCCTATTCCCATCACTTGATCATTACATGTTAAGACAGAGTTGAGTCCTGAGCAAGATCCAATGGAGGAGATTATGGCAGCATCTCTCCTGGAAGCCTCCAACAAAGATCTCGAAGAGGACGCCCAGGATTTTATCCAAGACGAAGAAGAACCACGAGATCCTTTCCCTCTAGATGAAACTCAAGAGCCGCCAAAACCCCCCATTGTGCTCAAACCCCTTCCCTTCTGGTTTGAAATACACTTTCCTAAACAATGATAGGGAGTCTCCTATGATTATTAGCGATAAACTCTCTAAGGACAAGACCCTCTAGCTCCTTACCGTTTTAGAAAAGCATCACTCTGCTTTCGGCTACTCGCTCGAAGACCTCAAGGGGATTAGTACAACCCTTTGCACCCATTGCATTCCCATAGATCCAGCATATCCACCTTCTAGGGAGCCCCAACGTAGGCTTAACAATGTGATGAGAGAAGTTGTTAAGAAAGAGGTTTTGAAACTTTTGCATGCCAGAATAATCTATCCCGTCCGTTATAGTGAGTGAGTAAGCCTGGTACAAGTTGTACCAAAGAAAGGGGGCATGACTGTGGTAAAAAATGAAAAATATGAATTAATCCCACAACGAACAGTCATAGGATGGTGAATGTGCATTGATTACTGAAAACTTAACAAGGCAACAAAGAAAGATCACTTCTCATTACCCTTCATCGATGAGATGTTGGAATGGCTTGCAAAGCATTCTTTCTTTTGTTTCCTTGATGGGTATTCTGGCTATCATCAAATCATGATCCATCCTAATGACCAAAGCAAAACTACTTTTACTTGTCCCTATGGAATTTATGCTTATCATAGGATGTCTTTTGGATTGTGCAACGCTCCAACTTTGTTCCAAAGGTGCATGATGCTTATTTTTTTCCGATATGATAGAAGAAATCATGGAAGTTTTTATGGATGATTTTTCTGTTTATGGAAAAACTTTTGATGATTGCTTAGAAAATTTAGACAAAGTTTTACAAAGATGTGATGAAAAGCACTTGGTCTCAAATTGGGAAAAATGTCATTTCATGGTTAGATAAGCCATAGTGCTTGGACACTTGGTGTCCGAATAGGGGATTGAGGTAGACCGAGCTAAGATAGAAGTAATAGAACAGCTACCTCCTCCCACAAATGTTAAAGGGGTATGAAGTTTTCTTGGTCATGCGGGGTTCTATCGTCGTTTTATAAAAGATTTTTCTCATATTGCTAGACCCCTTACAAGTTTGTTAGCCAAGGATGCTCCCTTTGAGTTTGACGATGAGTGTTTAAATGTTTTTCAAATCCTTAAGAAAGCACTCATCTCTGCACCAATCATTTAACCCCCTGATTGGTCGCTGCCTTTTGAAATCATGTGTGATGCTAGTGATTATGCTGTGGGGTAGTTTTGGGTCAAACGAAGGATAGAAAGCATCATGCAATTTCTTATGCTAGTAAAACTCTATCAGGACCTCAACTTA
Source organism: Miscanthus floridulus (assembly GCF_019320115.1). NCBI lineage: Eukaryota > Viridiplantae > Streptophyta > Magnoliopsida > Poales > Poaceae > Miscanthus > Miscanthus floridulus. The sequence continues at coordinate 45,915,163 of NC_089597.1, forward strand.
ATTATGCAACAACTGAAAAAGAGCTCTTGGCTGTTGTTTTTGCTATTGGCAAGTTTAGATCTCACTTAGTAGGAGCTAAAGTTATTGTTTACACTGATCATGCTGCTCTTAAATATCTCCTTACTAAGAAAGATGCTAAGCCTTGACTTATAAGATGGATCCTTTTGCTTCAAGAATTTGATTTAGAAATTAAAGATAAGAAAGGAATAGAAAATTTTGTAGCTAATCACTTGTCAAGAATGAAGTTCGAGAATCCACAGGAGTTGCCCATCAACGATTTTCTGCGGGACGACATGCTCCAAAAGGTCGCAGGATCGGACCCCTAGTATGCAAATATTGTTAACTTTATGGTTGCAGGTTATGTACCACCAGGGGAGAATAAGTGGAAGCTCATTCATGAAAGTCGCCTCCACCTATGGGATGAATCGTACCTCTTCCGAGTCTGCTCCGATGGACTACTCTGGAGGTGTGTTTCGGCTGAGGAAGCAATCAAGATCATTCAAAGATGCCACTCATCACCATATGGAGGACATTATGGGCATTCCGCTTGAATGCTAATATCTGGCAAAGTGGATTCTTCTAGCCAACCATGTACGATGACACCAAAGACTTCATACAGAGGTGTACTCCATGTCAGAAACACGAGAATATCAATGCAAGAGCCGCTATGCCACTCACTAGCAACCTCCAGTTAGAACTCTTTGATGTCTGGGGAATCGACTACATGGGACCATTTCCAAAATCCTGACAGTGTGAATACATCCTGGTGGCAGTCAACTATGTCTCAAAGTGGGTTGAAGCTTTACCATGTCGAGCTGCAGATTCCAATAACGTCAAGAGAATGTTTTCAGAGACCATCTTTCCACGCTTTGGAGTTCCACGCATGGTAATTAGTGATGGAGGTCCTCCCTTCATTGATAGGAAGTTCTGACGCTTCTTGTCCGATCATGGGGTCCGTCATAACGTCGCGACACCATATCATCCTCAAACTAGCGGACAGGCAGAAACATCAAACAAGCAAATCAAGAACATTCTGCAGAAGACCGTTAATGAGATGGGGACAGCATGGAAAGATAAGTTACACAGAGCACTATGGGTTTACAGAACAACTTACAAAACACCTCTTGGAATGTCACCATACCAACTCGTCTATGAGAAGATTTGCCACCTACCTGTTGAGTTGGAATTCAAAGCTCATTGGGCCATAAAAAGGTGGAACATGGACTTTGAAGCAACTGGAATGAAAAGAAAAATGCAACTCTCTGAGCTACAGGAATGGCGAGAAAAGGCATATCATAATGCAAAACTCTACAAGGAGAGGACAAAAAGATGGCATGATAAAAGATTAAAAAAGAAGGAATTTAAACCAGGTGACAAGGTGTTGCTTTTCAACTCCAGAGTGAAGTTGTTTGGACATGGGAAACTACGAAGCAAATGGGAAGGACCTTACAAGGTAATTAGCACATCGTCTCATGGAGCTGTCACTCTTCAAAATGACGAAGGTATACTTTTCAAGGTAAATGGTCAGTGTTTAAAAGTTTTCCATGACACACAATTGCTAGAAGAAAAATCGGATATAATTAACTTCATAGAATTTAAATAACATTTTCAATTCAGCCCTTCTTCTTTACTCTATGAAAAAACTTTTAAAGAAAAAGCCATGTTTTCCTGCTAATCTATCTATACATTTGAATAAAGTATTGCCAGGATCTTTCTAGTCTTTTGTTGGTGCTTGTCTCCACATGTTGTTTATGCAAGGTAACATCAACAAATGATGAAAGAACCACGACAACAATCAGCTTAGGGGAGAAGGCACCCCATGTATCTAGGTAAGTATTCTTTCCCTTTATTCTAGTTAAAAAAACTACAAACTAAAACCAAAATAATTAGTTATCCCTATAATAGTAAAAATAAAAACAAAATAAAAAGAGTGTGTCTAGTTTGCTTTAATTTCTTTTAAGAGCTAAATAAATAATAAAGACTTTGAGGATAATCTCTTAAAATGGAAATGATGAATAGTTGCTATGTTGTAATTCCTTTCAAGTATATAGTTTTTAGCCTTGAATTCTCCTGAGTTTTGGATAAAACTGATTTGATATAAGGATTTACTCTGAACTTGAAACTCGTGGGTAGCATATGCTTGATCAAAGTCTAGGTAATTGATGGATATGATATGAGAAGGTCTAAGCTACTGTTTATCTTGTTCTAAGTGACACTAAAGTTCTTGAGATTTACCTTTTGAAAAACACAAAAATGCTACATGATGAGTTCCTGTATGACAAAACTTGAATTCCCACCAGAGCCATACATGTTATTTAGGCTAGGAAAACTTTCACATATTTGTTGCTTGTATTGCATTGAGTTTTGTCAAGCTTTGTTGACCCTTATGAGAGGGTTGTCATGCACTTAAAATCAAGATCATGTACACACCACCCACATATGCACTATTCCTACACTGGGAGTAGACGCAAAAACATGCTTTCCATCTAGATCCACTCAAAAATGTTTTACTCCTACACTGGGAGTGAACACAAAAACATGCTTGTTAGGTTTTCCATCCACCAAATAAATGCTCCAAGTTCTTGTTGATATCTCTCTCGAAGTTCTATTGCAGAAAAGAGACATGGGGCTATGCAAAAGTTATTCATAAAAAAGAGAAAAGAAAAAAAGAGTTGAGAAAAAAATGGACAAGTGTTCGAGATATTGGAAACAATGGGTACTTAGATGCCCGCCAGAAAAAAGAAGAAGAAGAAAGAGATGAATAAGATAGCTCCTGTTCTCTTACAAACATATTTCCAAGTTTTAAAAGAGAGATAAGTTTTCAAGGAGCATAGTAGAATTAGGTTAACCACCATATATATCCACCATATATCCACACACATGTACATCTTGATTTGATTGTATGACTCAACTCTCTTTGCATCCGAGGTTTGACTTTACAATATATGCATTGCAAGTATGCTCTAGCTTTCTCCCTACCTATTAACTCCACATAAGCCTTAGTGGTAGGAAGAGAAAAAGGCATAGCATCTTTATTGCCTTGGTGAGGATCCACAAATACCACATATATTGTGAGACTTGAGAGTGTCATACAATGAAATCTCTGAGTTTTATTTTGAAAACTTATAAAAACTCTGGAACAATAGTGGAACAAAGAACTTGAGACATAGTGCTTGACTTGATCGTTCTATCTTTCAATTGCTCAAGACCCAAGTGAAGGCTAAGAAGCCCCATGGTTGAAGGTAATATGGGTAAGTTTGAAAGTCAGATCGGTTTATTTTGATCCAGTGGAGAATTTTTTATTGAACGCATGTGTACTTTTGAGGCGTGAAAACATTGATGTAATTCCTGATCCATTGCTGAGTTTAGCTTTGCCTAGGGATGAGCAAAGATTAAGTGTGGGGGAGCTTGTTGACGATCACTAACACCAATTATAAACCATCAACATAACTTGCATATATGCTTAATTCCATCACCAATATAGGTTTAGGGGTTTAAACTAATAAATTCCATGAGTTTTGGTGAATCTATGTTTTCAGCAGGGTTTATCGTCAAGGTGGACCTATTCATCAAAGTAAATAACATTTTTCCATGGCGTAAACAACTCTAGAAGGTTCCAGAGGACACCAAAGGACTCTCCACCGAAGATGACCACGAGAGGCTGACATGGGGGGCTGGCTGGCCCCACCTACAAGCCGGTTGGCCTATGGGCCCTACGTATTAGCCCCTCCTCGCTACATCGGTTCCCCACTGCCTTAAAGATTGCATCTACGCCATTTATTCAAGTCGGTTTGATCCGAGGGTCCAGAATTGATGCTACCCCCTATATATACGGCCATTTACCACCCTCCCTGGAGATCATCCTGAAATCCTAATTCATATCCTTCTTATCAGGATCAGAGCCAGCTCTCAAGATAAGATTAGTCCTCTATAGGATCTAGTCTTATAAATAGAAATAGTGAGCTAGAAAGTGTGGGAAGAGTTTGGAGGGAGTACCAGCTTGTCTGTACTACCTCTATGGCTTGTACTTTGGCGGATCTAGGCTTCTCCAAGTCTACATCTGAGATACCTCTGGTAATTGATTTCTGTTTAAAGTATGTTTTGTGCTCTTTTGTTCACGGGTTTACAGTTCTTTTAAGTGCTCTTGTCTTTGTTAGATCTCTGGATTAGAGTAGTAATCATTTGCATAAGCGTGGTACTTAGGCTATCAGCTACCTATGTTTGCTCCCTGCTTCTTGGTTGTGTGGTAGCAGTGGGAGATGACAACCTCATCTATCCTTTATAGTCCACATGGAATTGAGTAGGTTCTTAAATTAGTAGGACCGTAGTTGTGTCGATAGAGTTATCTATTAACGGTGCTTTACTGTCTAAGCGACGTCCCGATGTGAACACGAGAATCATAAGCCTTGCTTTGCATAGGGTTATAACCATAGGAATCCTCTCTACTCATACCTTAAACCTTGATTGCTATCCTTGGATAAACTAGTTGTTAGGCAACACACACATGTTTCCCCGTGGATATGATACTTGATATTACTTTTGGTGAAAACTACTTCGATACCCGTGCGCTTGCAGATTTGTCTCTGTGTGCCACCACAGGTGTCAACACTCTCAATAATTGCATAGCACTATAGTAGAGCTTTGCTAAGGGCTACTAGAGAGTGATTTACTCTAGTGTGTCATGAGGTGAGAGTGAGGGTCTAGGGGGTCTTTATAGGTGGAGGTGGAGTAGGGGCTACTTTAACGCCACGTCAGTGATCCGCATGACATCCCTTCTCCATCCTTGGATCAAACCAACTTGACTTGGATGATGGAGATCAAGGCCCTTGCATGGAGGCATGCATAGAGGCAGTGGGAGAAAGCTGAGCTTGGATAGCCACCATAGGGGGGTCGGCCGACCTCCCTATGATAGGTGGGTCCATCCATCTTCCTTCTAGAAGGAGTCCCACATGTCATGGAGTGAGTGGGAGCTGCGTAGTGGTAATATATAGGTTGGCCGACCTATATATGACTCTTGGGCCATGTCACCATCTTCTAGAAGGTGTCCCCACATGTCATAGTGAAGGTTGGATACTTTGGTCATGTTGGATGCTTCATTGTGGGCCCATGAATCCATGTGCTCTCCTTCTAGCCAATAGGAAAAGAGAACCTTGGGATCCAAAGGTGGAGATTGACACTAGAAGTGTTGGGAGGATCATGGGAGGCTTGAGAGGTGGCAGTGAGTCCATATTCAGGTTGGGCAACCTGCATATGGAGCCTCCATCCACCTAGAGTCCATGCTTTGTGTACCTACAAGCAAATAATGACATGTACATGTGTAACCAAGTTATTTGTACCTCAGTCACTTGTTCTTGCTTGTTAGCTCCCAAAAGAGTGTTTTGTTGGTGTAAACTCTTGGTGAATTTACCGTCAACAACAAGGCTGCCCTGACCCCGGTGAGCGGCACCAACACCAGCTCTGGTGGGCGTGGGCGCTGCTCCAGCGACCTCACGGTGAGGCAGCCCCCATGGCGAGACAACCACATTGGGCATGGACTATGAGGGGGCTTTCCCCATATCAGTTGGTGTTGGTGACCCTTAACTCACACTTTTAACCACCAACACTTATATAAAATCCATCCAAACAAACACCAAACTTAGAAATAGGGCTCATAATTGAGAAAGTTCCATGAGTTTTGGTGATTCATCAATTATAGGAGGACATGTCTGGATAACTCAAGAAATGTGTCAAAAGTACACAAAGAGCATAGCAAGAGAAACACCAAACATGAGCCCAATGGGGGAAGGCCCACTTACCAGGCAAATCAGGGCCCAGTTCGGTGGAGAAAAAAGGCCAAAACCCATACCAAATCAACTCCAAATGGCGCCAAACTCTATAGGACCCATCTAGAGGCCCAAGGAAGGCAACCCACCAAAGATGGGGCCATTTAGGCCCAGTTAGGGTGTGGTCGCTCCACCACTAGTGCCTTTCGGGCCCATTTTTGGTAGGTTGTCAGCTACCGCCTTTGCAATGATGGTTCCGTAGGGGTTGGCCAGGTTCAACAAATCTAGGATGTCAGTTTGAGGTTAGTTTGGTGCTTTAATGAGGCGATCAAGCATATTCCAAGGATGATTCCCTCCTCTCCACCTATAAAAGGAGGCCACCCTCTCCTCATTTTAGAACAACGCCATAAGGAAGAAGAGCACACCTCACTTGAGATAGAACAACACTCCAAAAGGCTTAGGCCCTAGTAGCTAAGTAGAGTAGTAAGGGAGAGATGTGAGGGAGAGTTCAGGGAAGCGTCGGACTTGTCGGTGTCTCCCCATCTTGTACCTCGATGAACACTTGTACCTCAACGAAGCTTTTCGCTAAGTGAGTGTTCATGATTCTTTTGGTAAAAAAGTCTTTTGATTAGTCAAGCTTTACTCTTACTTGTTTGTGGGTTCATCGTCTGTCCCCGTGGCGGATACTCTAGTAGAGGGCTCCTGATAAAGATGGATCACCTTGTACGACACTAGATTAGTGGCCGATAGCATAGACATGTTGTCTAGGCTAGAGGCTACCTTTGTTTGCCTCATGCCCCTTGATTGAGGGGTAGGCGATAGGTGGTGACATCCCTGTCTGTCCCTTATAATCCCCCATGTCTGGGTATGTCATAGAGCTATAGGTCAGAATGGCTTGGTAGACTAGGTGTAAGCCAGTGCCCGAGGTGAGCAAGTAGAAGTAGAATTTATCTATCCTTAGACTCTAAAACCATAGGAATCCTCTCTACCCTCTACCAACTCTATCCTTGTGTTGTCCTTAGATAACTAGATAGAAGATTTACCTCCGTTCCTGGTGCAAACAAGCTTGCGGATTATTTCTGTTTACATTAAGAAATACCAACAAGCATTTCTGGTGCCGTTGCCTGGGAACAGTTGCTATATTTTTTTGAACCTAGTTCATCCTCGTATCGGTATATTTTATCTTTTCTTTTATAAAAACAAAAATATTTCTTTTATCCTTTTTATCATGAAGCCAACTTCAAATCCTAACCTGTTGTTGACGGTAGTTAACATTCATCACAAAACCATCAATATACCTTGCATAAATAATTAGAATGGATCACCAACATAGACTTAGGGGTTTTAACTGACAAATTCCATAAGTTTTGGTGAATCTATATTTCCAACAGGATTTAATCAGAAAACCACCAAGGAGGGTCTATTCGTCAAAGGAAATCATGGAATTTCGTCACGAAAATAACATGGGAAGACTCTAGAAGACTACAGAAGGCTCTCCACCAAAGCGGAGCCTGAGCCACTAACATGTGGGGCCGACTAGCCCCATTGCCAGGCTGATCGGCCTATGGGCCCCACCGTCAGCCTCTACGTTGCTATGTCGGTTCTCCATTGCCTTAAGGATCACATCTACGCCATCCATTTAAGTCGGTTTGATCCAAGGGTCTAGGATGCTTCAAGGGCCCTATATATATATCTGCATGTACTCCCCTCTCCATAAAAGAAGGCATATGATCCTGAGAGCCTGAGGGACAAAAACCCTAATTCATGTCCACCAGGATCAGAGCTAGTAATCAAGAGAAGATTAGTCCTCGATAGGATCTAGTCTTGTATTAGAAATAGAGAGATATAGTGATAGGGAAGAGTTTGGAGGAAGTGTTGGTCTGTTGATGCTCTCTCTATGGCTTGTACCCTGGTGGAATTAAGTTCTTTATGAGCTTGCTTATGAGATTTCTCTGGTAATCGACTTCTAATTCAAGTAAGCATCTTGTTCATATTGTTCTTCAGGTTTGCGACTCTCTTTGAGTACTTTAATCCTTGTAGCTCTTGGGTTAAAGTAGTATTCATAGTATAAGCATGGTGCTTAGACTCGGTTACTCGTGGATGTACCCTACTTTCTAGATCGGTGTTAGCTCATGAGGGTGACTCTTATAGCCTAGTTGAATCCTTCGTAGTTCACCTCCCGTTAGTAGGCCTAGCAGGACATTGTTACTATAGGAAACATACACTGCCTATGTTTTCTCTTGTAATATCCCCAGAATTGAACAATAGAAGACAAAGCTTACTAAAGTTAGAACTAGAAGACCTCTGTGATCTCTCCTACGCTCCTATTATCTAGCCTTGATTGTGAAGTTAGGTTAAGTTAGATTTGGTTTTTCTCACACATATTTCCTCGAGTTCGATATAAAACTGGGTACTCTTGGTGAAGTGCTATATCGGTATAATATCCATGCGCTTGTGGATTATTCTATGTGCATTAATTTATACCAACACCTATCTGTTTCAAAGGGCGAGTTCCATGAGGCACCACTTTCTCCAAAACCAAACCGTTCATCTGGCTATGAACTCCACCCTGGCTTGATAGCCATGGTTAGGGCACAACCCTTCTTGGGGCATGACAATGAAAACCCTTGCCATCACTTGCTAGAGTTCGAGGAAATGTGTTCATGCCTGAGCATCTCTGGCATGACACAAGAAAATCTAAAGGTTTCCCTTTTCTCTCATAGGGAAGGCGAAGCAATGGTACACTCTTGTTGTAGGAAGTATGAATGGGGACTGGGATGAACTTAAAGACAAAATTTGTCTTGCATTTTCCCCTATGTCCCGTATTGGCTCTCTACCGAGGGCAATCCTTGACTTTGAGCAGTGTGAGGAGTCTATAGGTGCAGCCTAGGCTAGGTTTTCAGCGTTAATACACATCAGCCCAGACTTGTCTTTACCCGATAGCATATTGCTGTGACTCTTTTGTTTGGGTATCGACATACATGCTGACCTATGCCTAGACGTGACTACCAGAGGTCATTTCACACACAAACTTATAACAGAACAAGTGAAATTCTTTAAATACTTCATAGATAGATACACTTCTTCTATCATATGAACCAAATATCTCCAGGCGAAAGTCATGTCGAGTGTTGAGGAGTCCTCATCAGTCGAAGCCAAACACATACCATCCGTAGGTTCGACTCAGGAGCACTCACCCGAACCACAAACACCAAAGGAAAGATTACTTCATCCTTCGGAGTTCTCTATGAAATTCAAGGATTATGGCAATACCTCGAAACTCTTTTGGCACGAAAAGCATACACATCCTTCTGAAGCTTCCCCTAAGGTAGAACCATTGAAAGAACGGTTAATGGAAGTGAAACGTTCTTCTGAAGCAATTTGAATTCTTTCACTTTCCACGACCATGCCTTGTTCATTGAGGGGAACAAACATAGAAGCCCTATACAACCCCATGGTCGAATTTAATATCATGTCTGAATTCCTTGTGGAAACCCTTTTGGGCAAAATACCACTAGACTCGACCAACAAACTCTTCAAAAGTCCATCAGGACTCATTTTTTAGTGATGTGTGATTGCCAGGGCCATGCCAATCATAATTGACATAACCGAGGTTCACCTAGATTTCCATGTTTTTACCATCCTCGAGTTTGATCTTCTCGTAGGCTACCCTTTTTAAAAGATTTTACAAAAAGAACTTGGAAGCCTTAACGAAGAGTTTGGAAAAACTGCTTCTACCACTCACTCGAAATCTCCCAATGGCGAAGTAGCATCCCAATCATGACTAGTTCAAGGAGGTGAAGTTCATTTCCCTATTTGTTTCACATCCTTGTGAAATAGAACGTCCATCATCACCCTTCCTCGAACATAAACCATGTCCCTTTGGCCATCCAAATGAAAACTTATGTGCCATGGACATTTATGAAGCAACTCTAGGGACCACGAAGAAGAACCCGATAGTTGAGCATGAAAGCTTCTCTTTTGAAACCCCTCAAGTTTCATGCTCACTTTTAGAGTCTCTAGAATTGATCTTGTTTAGTACTGAGTGCTCCTACCAAGACCACCACCTCCTCTTAATCCTTTTGCACAAACTTTTAAGAGGGTGGTTGTGGATGCTTTTGTTTACACAAACATTACAAATCCCATAGTAGCAATGTGGTACTAACCTTGCAGCTTGAACGATAACATTAAATGCTTGGTGGTGAAGCTGGGAACTACACCACCATAGATAGCTACAAGATGAAGTTCCCACGGTCAAGCTTATGACTATAAACAAAGCACTGCCGGGAGATACCCTGGATTATCATGAGGAAAAGTATATTTTATATATAATCATTAAAAAAGGATTATAAAAAACAAATTTCTTATTAATAAAAGCAAGAACATGTTATCAAGTTAGTATGCACCTTCGGTATTCTTGGTCGCTAACCATTTTCAAGTTGAGATTACGAACAACAAGGGGTATATGATGCTAAAAACATGAGAGCTACATCGACTACGTACCTTAATGATCTTTAGTGATGGAACACACTCAAAAGGAGACCCCCAACATTGCACACTTGACTTTCATGAAAGTCCAAGTGTGGGGGAGGATGGTGAGAATCCCAAAAAGTTCCATGCACAAAAATAATGATGACGATGTTAGTTCTATCTTGCTATAAAAAAAGAGGAGAAAAAGAAAATGATATATATTGTAACTGAACCACCTAATTTATACAAGATCAAGTACGGTTGTCCCCGTTTAACACGTTGACGCGCGCTTACTTTCACTTATATAAACCCGGTAGTCCACCAAGTGTCATGAAGGACCTCGATAAATCAACATCATAACCAAGATCGCATGATTAAGCAAATACACATCATATACACAGAGTTGCAGCAGAAATAATGTTTATAATGAGTTCACAAATAATAATACAAGTTTGGGTTTCAAAACTGATTAGTGAAAACAACATAGCTTTCAAATGATTATAATAATATAAGTTCCAAATACATTGCTAGCATAAGTGACATCCTCTGATAAAAGCATATAGATGAGACATAAATATAGAGTCACCGAGCCCACCGGTGGTTAGCCACCATCTTCAACAGGCCGAGAATTTCACCTACAACATGGTGGGATAAACCCTAAGTACTCGAATGTACTCAGCTAGACTTACCCGTCATAAACAAGAAATAAAGTGACTCCAAGGAGTATGAAAGGCTTTATAGGTGGCGCTAGCTTGACAAAATTTTGCATAAAAGCCACTAGTTGAGCTATACATTTTATAATTCAGTAACCAAGTTAATTATAGCTATTCATCTCTAGATTAGCACCTGTACTAGAGCAATCATGTGATTAAGCTAACAAGCATTAGTAACCATATCCGGTGTAACATTTCCATATTCATCATAACCATCAAATTCCATCAATTAATGCTACGTTGCCGCTGCTCAGTCAAGTTCTCACTATCTGGGAGAGACAACGACTTGAATCGATTCCAACCAGCTAGGGAGTTATTCCTAACACAAACCCAGACATACCTACACCAAGGTAGTCTTAGGTCACCTTTGGTACAACTCAGATATAGTCATGGGTCTAAGCAGCACCGCACCCTCAGGGATACTACTCGTCTGCCAGAAAGTTTAGGCTTGGCCTGCCCTTCGACTTATGCCACTAGCTCCCCACACATCCTTACTTCCTCCAGTGTGAGCACTTTCACTTACCGGGTCCTGGCCTGAGTTGAGCTACTCGGCTTCACGGTCGGAACGACTTATCTGGCCAACTAAGTGCTAGGCATGCGTTCAACATGACATGAGGATGTACAATGAATCAATCCTTAACCGGCACAGACGTGGATAAATAGGCACCAAGACCTCCATGCCTTATTGCTTCTCTATCACAATCTCGCTCGGTCTCCTTTTATTTATTAACTCATGGTTATTTCCACGATAGCAAATATAGCCAACGGTGCTTTGGTATCCACCTATATCTCGTAGGTGACAGAAAATCACCTGACTTCTACTGGTCTAAGCATTACTAAGCATACATTCGATCCTGGACCTACATATGGTTCAAGGTATATTTCTCGACAAGGTAGTTCTATGCATCAAGTGGTTCCAATCAACTCTTATAACCTAATGCATCAAACATAAAGGACTCAAGTGATATTTGTAAAAACATAGGAGGCTTAGAATACTCCAACGCTTGCCTAGGATCCAACACTAGGTTAGTATTTGTTAGATGACACTCGCTTGGCGAGCATCTCCCATCTCGGCACTTGCTTAGTCCTTCCATCTTCTAGATGGATTCACCAAACTCAATCTTTGGGTTTGGTTCCAACATCATGTCCTTCACATGGTGCATCTAGCGTACCTAGATGAGATGCAACAATGCAAGTGCATGAATGCGAAGAATGGCAATATGATATGCCTCACATAAAAGTATTCAAGACGAGCACAAGGTTACATCGAACATATATAAGCACTCCACGTTACTTAATTAAACATCCCACAACCTATCATGCTAGGATAGCAAGGAAGGTAGCACCAAGCATGACACAAGTTTCACAAGGTTTTAGGTATATTAACTTAACACCATCAAAGGCATGAGCCACACTTTGCAACACAAAGCAAAGCAAGGTGAAGCAAACAATTTTAGGTACAAACATAGATTCTGAATAGCAGCACCACAATCACTTTTTTAATCATACCCAGAGTTCTAGATATGAAAAAGTGTGATTCAAGACTTTATGGAAAGCTAATAAAATTATCTAAAACTTTGTTATTAACACCAAAAGCTGATTCAACAAATAACAAGGTCAAAATACATCACGAAGCAGAGCTTATACAACTAAGGACAGGAAACTGATATTAACTTTAGAAATGCATATCTTAAGTTATATTTATCCAACAAGCATGATAATTAACTTTATAGAAAACTTATTAAGTTATATATAACTTTATTATTATCATCTTAAGATAATTCTATAGCTAACAAGGCTAAACAACACCAAGAAGGCATCTCTGTCCAGATTTGGACAAAAATCTTCCATTCCACTTTGAACAACTATAACTGGAGTTCTAGACCACCAAAAAGGGTGTTCTATAACATTTTGGAAATATTAGGAGAAGCAGTACAACTCTCTTATTATCACCAATACATGATTCTATGTTTAAATGAGCCAAACAATACAATCATTCAGATCTGTCCAGAGGACATAAAAACATGACAACAAATTTCTAAAATCTATAAATCCTAAACCATCAGGCCTAAAATCATGAAATTTTAGGAAAAGTAAGATAAGTGAATTATCTACAACTTTTATATTCACCATATTTACAGAAAATATCATTTGATCCATGAAGTTATCATCACAACAGAAAATGTACATGCAACCATTTTAGAATGTAACAATTTGATGTTTCACTTGTTTTGCTAACAAGGAGCATGCACACATGAGCCATTCAAGAACTTCAACCACCACCAACATACTTAGCAACACTTTATTTAACCCCAATCACTCAAAGCATCACCAAATACAATTACAAGTTTTATCTACAATTATGCTTTTATTAATCCTTTTTCCTAATGAACATATATATAATTTTAGTGATATATGCGAACAACTATTTTGGGTATGAGACTTTTATGAGTGGTAGATATTATCAAAACATGGCTACTGCACAAATTTCACATGCTCTGGTTTTATAGATTAATTATTACAAAAAAGACAAATTGCTAATGCAAGAAAACATGTGAGAGAAAGATAAATCTAAAACACACTATTTTATGTAAGCACATGGCCATATTATGTATCAACATGACACAACAACATCATACCAAGGTAATGGAACCACCTTTTCTATTTTTGCATCTTCATAAAAATTATAACTTATTTAAAACCATTTAGCAAGCAATAAACAAGTTAAATCAATAAATCAATCATAGTGCATCCAATGACCATCAAATTTTTACCACAGCACACACATAGCATCTGAAGAGGACATCACTCCATCACATACAAGCCAAGAAGAGGAGGAGGTCCAGCAAGGGCGTCCAACTCATCTTTCTCATGGTGGAGGCCCAGTCCAACTGAAGTTGGAGCCCATCTCGGGTTCTAGGACCAGTATGTCATAAAACTAGTTACACGGGCGCGTCCGGGCTCCATTTGCAACGATCCACATATGGATGGAAAGCTAATTAGATAAGGAAGACAATACAAGTGGTCTCACATCAAAATCCCTTCAGAATCAATGGGAATCGTTGAAACAAGTCAGCATCTAGAATCTGCCAGGGTGCTACGACACCGTCTTTTGATCTGTTGGACCATGTATCGTCTTAGAGCCCATTAGGGGGCGCGTCTAGGGGGGTGACGTCCAGGGCTCTAGAATTAGCAGCCATCGCTCTCCTTAGGGTTTGGGTTTTGTTTAGTTCTTGATTTCCTCATGAAACAGACGTCATTTTGCTGCAACTGTGCTGCCAAGGCCACTTGCTGTGAACCAGGGCCCTGGTTCTTGATCTTGTTTGTCTGTGGCGATTAGTCCTTTCGAATAAAGACCTAAACTCTTTATCGTTATCATAAGTCTCTTATTTATTTGCAATTTTAGATTGCGTTCATCCCGTTCTTGCTTGTGTTCTCGATTCGCTTGTAGGAAAACCTTCTCGGCAAGGTCAATCGCGTTCGCGTGGTTGATAACCAACATAGTAGTGGTGTAATGGTTGCAAGGGTCCGAATCAGTCTTGGTTCAAAGCCTAGATCATGAACATTGAGTCTCCACCAATCGATGCTAATGTATCTATCGGAAGATCGGGCCTTGCCTACATCAAGTGGTATCCGAGACCTTGTTGCCCATTAGGTATACTTTTATTTTCCCTTTTAGATTGTTACTGTTTTTATTTTACCTATAGTCCATAAAAAGCCAAAAACAATATACACCGCCTCATATTCCCTATCCTATAGCCTCGTTGTGCCGTGCAATTTCATTTCTGTTTCATGTTGTTGAGTTTGTGTCCTAGGGCAAGTTCTGGTTGCTGGTTTTAGATCGTTTTTAGTCCAGTTTATGTCTTTCCCTTTGTTTTTCATCATAATTTGTGAACACCTTTGTATCCATCAAACCCTAGTCCACACCATCTAATTTGTTACACTTATCTTCACTGTTTGCATCTATCCATAGCTGCCGTAACAACTTTTGTGCGTATTGTTCCTGTTTTGTCCTCTAATTCGGAGTCAGTTCTCAAAACTGGTCTAGATTTCGCATACGAACTCGGATTTCGACGTTCCATATATCAAAATCAATCATAATTTTTTTTTGGATCTGCTCGTCCCTCGCTTTGTTGGGTTTAGAAAATTTTATTTTGGTCAAAAACTGGTCACAAGATCCTCTTTTCATGGTCACAAGCTTTTTGTCAATTTTGAGCACGTCTTCTGAATTTTCCACAGGCCACGCCTTTCACTTGTTTAAGCTTATATTTTCTATGGTTACTTATTTTGTGCTCCTAAGTGAAGAAAAAATATCAAAAATAAAAAGAAAAAGTCAAAGAATCCCAAAAAAAACAACGACAACCCAAAAATAGAGAAAAAAGAGAGGGGCAAAAGTGGAACAATATCTAGAGGAGTACATAGAGAGCGCCATTTGAGCTATGTTTGCGTGTGCTGATTTCTACCTTGTTCCTAATCATATTCCTTCTATTCACATTACTTGATACATCTGGTACTTGGAACGTTAATAGGTCAACAACTAAGACAAGTACTCGAGATACTTATTCAACTTTGCTATTTAGTTGTGAATATTGCTATTCCTTGCTACTATATTGTGCCTGTCCAAGCTCCACTTTCTTCTAACCAAGTATATGTTCGCCTTGCAACTATTACACTCAAGCTACAATGATATCATAGTCACCGACCGATTGCACCACCTGTTGCTTTGGTAAGAACACTTGTAAGACCATGGTAAGATGCTTGAGAATTGAGTGCCTTGTTTTTCCTTGTTCACAACCTAAGTAGTTGGTAGGGATAGTACTATTTGTGTTGTCTTCTCCTTTATACTAACCATGCCAGGAAAAGTCAGAGGCAGCGGTAAAGGAAACAAAGACCCTCCTACAGATTTCAATGACTGTGTTTCCAAGAATGAGCTTCATGCCGTTCTTGATGACAAGCTTAATGATATCCTTCAACAAATCACCAACTTGGCCAATAGGATTAAAGATGTTGAACAATGACATCCTAAACCACATCCTAAAGATGCTGATGATCTCAAAGGCGAGGATGCTGAGGAGGATGATGGCGACACGGAGGCTAAAGCCAAAGCTCGATGTGCTAAGGATGCACGTAACCGTAATCGGTTGAACTTTAACCGACGCGGTATGGGAGGTAATAACCAAGGTAATGATAATCCTTTCTCTAAAACCAAGTTTGAGATACCTCCTTTTTCTGGTTCTGCTGATCCTAAAACATATTTAGATTGAGAGATGGCTGTAGATCAAAAATTTAGCTCCCATCAAGTACCTAAAGAATATAGAGTTAGACTTGCTACTAGTGAGTTTACTAGTTTTGCTCTTTTCTAGTGGAATGATATTTGCAATAATGTTAATGCTAATGCTAATGCTGAAATACCTCAAACTTGGACTGTACTTAAATGATGAATGAAATCGAGATTTGTTCCTCCATACTATCAGTGTGATCTGCGATTAAAACTGCAACATTTAAATCAAGGTAGTAAGACTATTGAGGAATATTATTAGGAGCTTTTAATTGGTCTAGCACGTAGTAACATACAAGAGGATGAAATGGATAAGTGTTCTAGATTTTTTGGAGGTTTGTATCATGAAATACAGGATGTTCTTGACTATAAAGAATGGACTAGATTTCCCCAATTATATCATTATGCTATGAAAGCTGAAAGGGAAGTATAGGGATGACAACCTATGCGTTCCATGACTCCATCCACTCCTTCACATCCAACCGAGGTGAGTAAATTTGCTAATGTGCAGACACCACCAGCGCTAGTAAAGAAGACTTCTCCTATCACACCTTCTTCCAGTGGATCCGTTACACCTTCCTCTAGCAGCTCTTCTAAAGTTGTTTGCCACCGCTGCAAGGGCATGTGACATATTGCTAAAGAATGCCCCAATAAACGCACATATATTGCTACTGATGATGGTGGGTATGCTAGTGCTAGTGATGAAGAGAATGAATTTGCACTTGCAACTGATCTTTATGTAGATAAATTTGCGGATAGTGCTAAAGATCCTGATGAGGTAATTGATAGTGTGGCATGCACTGCAAACTACAAATCAATTCTTGTTCAACGTGTTTTGAGTACACAAGTTGAGCCAGACAAGCTACAACACCATAATTTGTTTCAAATGTTCCTCATTGTCAATAATTTCTGTGTTCATGCTATAATTGATGGAGGGAGCAACAATAACTTGATAAGTTCTGAGCTTGTCAAGACCCTTGGTTTATCTACACATGCTCTTCCACATTCGTACCATGTTCAGTGGTTCAACAATAGTGGTAAGGCAAAGGTAACACAATCTGCTCTGCTCATGTGCATTTTTCTATCAGATCATACCATGATTATGCTGATTTTGATGTCGTGCCTATGCAAGCTTGTTCACTTTTGTTAGGCTGCCCTTGGCAATATGATAATAATATTGTACATCATGGTAGGCAAAATAGATATACTTTTATGTTTAAAGGAAAGATCATTGCTTTACTTCCTTTAACTCCTGCTGAAATTGTGCAATATGAAAAGGAACTTGCTAAAAAGAAAAAGAAAGGCCATGATAAAGACTCTAGCAAACTAGCAAATGGACCATCAAGTAACATGAAAGGAGTTTTATTTGCTCTTAAATCTGTTCTTGCTGATCATGATGAACCATGTTATGCTTTAACTTGTACATCGCCTATATGTCCACTTGGTCCTGCTTCTAGTGCTATGCCTCTTGTTGGTACTAACCTTTTGCAGGAGAAGGAGGATGAATTCCCAACATGAAGGCCACCATAGTAGCCGCCTTTGTGAAGGATTAGGCGCCAAGATGAATGTCTTCTTCTGAAGCCATCGTTGTAGTCATCCAATGGAGGAGACGGTCTACTTCAGTCAAGGATGACTTCAATTCAAGAAAGGGAGGATGACAAGGATATCACTCCATCACATACAAGCCAAGGAGAGGAGGAGATCCAACAAGGGCATCCAACTCATCTTTCTCATGGTGGAGGCCCAGTCCAACTGAAGTTGGTGCCCATCAAGGGTTCTAGGACCAGTCTGTCATAAAACTAGTCACAAGGGCGCGTCTGGGCTCTGTTTTTGACGATCCACATATGTATAGAAAGATAATTAGATAAGGAAGCCAATGCAAGTGGTCTCACATTAGAATCCCTTCGGAATCAATGGGAATCGTCAAAACAAGTTAGCATCCAGAATCTGTTGGGATGCTGCGACACCGTCTTTTGGTTCGTTGGACCATGTATCATCTTAGAGCCCATTAGGGGGCGCATCTAGGGGGTGACGTCTAGGGCTCTACAATTAGCAGCCATCACTCTCCTTAGGGTTTGGGTTTTGTTTAGTTCTTGATTTCCTTGTGAAACAGATGTTTTGCTGCAACTATGCCACCAAGGCCGCTTGCTGTAAACCAGGGCCCTAGTTCTTGATCTTGTTCGCCTGTGGTGATTAGTCCTTTCGAATAAAGACCTGAACTCTTTCTTGTTATTATAAGCCTCATATTTATTTGCAATTTTAGATTGCATTCATCTTGTTCTTGCTTGTGTTCTCGATTCGCTTGCTAAAAAGCCTTCTCGGCAAGGTCAATCGTGTTCGCATGGTTGATAACCAACGGAGCAGTGGTGTAACGGTTGAGGGTCAAATTAGTCTTAGCTCGAAGCATAGATTGTGAACGTCAAGTCTCCACCAATCGACGCTATCATACCTATCAAAAGATCAGGCCTTGTCTACATTAGCATCAGTAGCCTACCATAAAATTTTCACAACAATTGGAGCACCATAATTTTAGATATGAATTTATTTCTAGAAAACCCTAATTAACATAAATAAATAAAAATAGCAAAAACCTTCTACTAACATATATGACTCTAATGTATAGATCTACTTTCAAGGATTCCAAAAAGTCTTCATTTGCTATTTTATGATTTATTATGATTTTCCAAAGTTTCTGCCATAAAAGAAAAATACATTTGCAAAGAGGACCCTACACTTTCCACTAAACACATTTTAGCAAACAGATCCTACCAGGCACTATTTATCTGAGTCACGGGATTCACAACTAGGCCCTTCCCTTTCTCCTTATTTGAGTGCGAGGTCCTTCTTCTATTCCAACGAACCGATATCAGGGGATGATGGCGGGGATGGCCGGCCGGCGGCCCGCCGGCGATGAGGAGTGGCGGGGAGCATCCTAGGGACCGCACGCACCCGTAGGGATGCTTAACTCAGCCAGAGACTGCCCAAGGTAGCCTAGACACGCACGCCGGTGGCTCCCTGCCGCGTGACATGGTGGTGGCGGTGCTCCGATGATGGTTGCATTGGGCAAGCATGCATGAGAGATGGAGCACAACGAGGCGAAGGTGGTGACAAAGGTGGAGGGCTATGAGGCGCTCAAGGGTGGAGGAACGATGACAGCCATGGCGAGCGCATCCGCGAGCAGCAGTAGCATGAGAAGAAGAGGAGAGTGAGTGAGGGAGGAGTGGGGAGCGTCTAAGAGCGGCTCGACATCCCCATCGTGCAAGGAGAGAGTAGGGGTAGGAGGTGCGAGCGCACTGTCCTGCATGGACGCCACGAAGGCATTAAGTCGAGCATGTGTTGGGCATCGGTGTGGCCACTGCGGGACACCATTTTGGGATGGCTACGTGCTGATTTGGTCCTTGGGCTTTAAACAAAATTTGATCATCTCTAAATACTCTCCAACTTTGATTAAGGGTGTAGTGCCATTAGAGCAACATATTAGTGGGTAATTAGCGCCCAACATGATAATGTCAGCTCATTGACAGCGATGAGCAAAAATCCAAATTGATGGTCAAAACGAAGTCAAACTGGTGCCATCTTTTTGCATGCTCTTCCCTAAAACGTATAGTCCAACTTTTATATTTGGATCAACTTGAGTTCCTTAACAAAAGAATGAGAACGCGGCGTGTCAATTAAGTGGTTACTAATATTTCTAAGTCTAAAAACAGCCACAGATTCCATTTTTGAGCCTCTGTTTAACAAACTTAGAGGGTGATTTAGGATTGGGTCTTTGAACAAAGTTTATTGTACACATCTTGCTCTACAACTTTGCTTAAAGGATGATGGATTGTTTTGGATTGGTTGGAGAGATACAAGACTCCAAAGTGTAGTACCCGAAATTGAGTTTAGACTTGGAACATTCAGGCATTGGCAAAGGAATTCAGTGCCATTAGCTATTTTTGAAACTACTTTTAAATGTCCAAACATGCTCCAAAAGTGATGAGACTTGCTTTGTTGTTTCCTCCACATAGTGTACTCCAACTCATAGTAAGGAACCCACTTGAACTGTCATATAAATTTGGAAGATAAAATGTCACAAACTTGCCATCACCCTGCTACTCATCGAGGACAGAAAAATTTCAGAGGGGTCAAAACAGCATTGTATTCAAACTTGAGACCACTATATGAGACACTTACAAGTTAAATCAGGTATTGTCTAAAAATAAAGTTTGTTGTACTCCACTCAAGCTTCAACTTTTATTAAAGGTCAAACTTCATATCTGGTACAGAAACCATTGCTTCATCTTGGTCAAAGCAGCACCTTGTTAAACCTTGGAACCAATTGAGGCATTTTCTTGACATTTGCTCAACATGAACCCTTCATGACTTTTGTTGTAGAGTTCAATTAGAGTCATTTGGGCAAGGTAGCAAGGTTTGGTCAACATCTCATATTCCCATTTACTTAATAAAGCAATTCAAGAAAGATTATAACTTATCATTTCATGTGACTTCTTGATTCCAAACTTCTTAAAACTTTTCCACTAGTCAAGATGGATGCATGTTGATGTAATGTACATGAAACAAGCATGTTTAACATTACTTATGCCTAACCTTAACCAGGGTCCACATATAAGCAAAGGTGTGTTGTCCAAGTTCAAGTTGGGACTCAATTTCATAGATTGGACCTCAACACTTTCATCACCACTTACTAGTTTGAACTAGACCTCTTGATTACCACTTAACTTGTCATGTTGGAGCTCAAGCCCACTGCTTAACTGGTGATAAACACCTGAGGTGTTATATATATAAAAAAAAAGAGGAGTCGTAAGACCGACACTCCTATTCTAGACCTTTGCTCCAAACATCAAGGCCCATGGTCTATGCACACTATTTGTGTGTGTGGCCTAGCCTTGTTACTCGCCTAAGATGGACCATGTGTGATCAAGCCACTGCTGCAGCAGTATCACAACTTCCATCCACACATGCTACTGGTAAGTACACTCAGGTATGCAAAGTTAATAAATATTCACCAACCCCTATTAACTCATTTTTATCTCCATAAGGACACAACTTGAAGTTCATGCTTCCCTTGTTTATGATGAATGCTCTGGTTTGGGTGTATTCTTAAGGTACATCCATAGGCTTTGTAAATTAAGCATAGTGCTTAGGATAACATAGCCTTCTTTAATCAAAATTTGACATGGTGTTGAACCTTGATTAATGAACTTTTGAGTATTACTTTCATAAAACAAAAGAAGTAAGTTATGATGGAGATGAATCAAGGCTAGATTTATTTTGTAAACTTTACCCTTAGCCTTGTTGGAGTTAAGTAAAAAAATAAAAAATTGAGTGAACAAATAAAAAATACTTATTTAATAAATGCATAAATAAAAAGGAAAAACATATAATAAAATAATAAATAAAACTACAATAATGATAATAATTAATAAAGATTTAGGTCCCCGGTGTCCATGCTGGTAGAGCCCTTGCTTGTCTTTAATTTTTTTGTTTCTTTTGATTGAATAAACAGGTACAAGAATAAGTGTGGGGGAGACAATCCACACAAGCTTTCAAAACCTCCCCCACAAATGATGCACAACAGATCAACAGTTCCAAACTTGGTTTCTGCATCCTGTCTCCCTACAATCTTGAGTTTAAAACAAACATAATCTTGATCACTAGAATTAAACTCAATAAACCAACTACGCCTTCATGCAATTTTATAAACCACACTTCATTCAAAATTCCAAAAGTGACATGTTCATAACATATTTAAGATAGAAGCTTGCATAAAGTTTGTTCCATATACATACACTTATGCTTGTAGGAAAATATTCTAATAGGACAATCATGTTGACTAAGTTGTTGTGAGGTGTGATATAGTTCTGACTTAGAAATCCTACCATTTCTATTCAAAGTACTTGGAGAATTTGTTCTGATAAAAATGTTATAAAACCATAGTATCGCATACTCCTTATTTGGTGAGCAATTCCTGCCAAGGCCAAATATAATATCTAGCAAGTTTTAAGCCTTCCACATATGCTACTTGTTATTGTGTTGAGTTTGGTCAAGTCTTATTGACCCTTGTTGAGAGATTTATCATGCTTCCAAGATCAAGATCACGTACATCCACATATACATGCTGCTCCTACACTGGGAGTACCCAAATAACATGCTTCCATTTAGATCCACCAAAAACTCTGCTCCTACACTGGGAGTAGACAAAAAAAATGCTTGTTAGGTAAATACTCCATGTTCTAAAATATAGTGATCTCTCTCTAAATATGTGGTTTAGAAGAAGAGACATAGGTGTTGGTATTTGTTAACGCAAACAGAGAAATCCGCAAGCACATGAATACCGTTGTAGCTTTCACCTAGGAGTATTCTAGGGTATCGTATTTATCTTCAGGGAAGCAATGGTTAAAGAAGTTGATAAATAACCATCATGTATCTACTAACTAGTATACCGACTAGACTAATGTGGGGGTAAGTGATAAAGATAAGATTTTTGTATAACGACACACACAGGGAAACTCCATGGTAATATAAAAGAGTAGACAAGCTAAGCTAGGAGGACAATGGGTCAGATCAAGGTTCCTTTATACTTCTCTATTATTGTGGTTCTATTCTAGAGCATACCAAAGGGATTAACTAAATAATGGGTAAACATAGTGATCACACCATAGCACTTTGGAGCAGCAGTACCTTTCTGCCCCTCGATGGAGGTGAGAAAAACATGGTCAGGGGAAGGCTGCCAAAAGCTCTATGAAAACACCAACCCAAACATGGTGGATTACAAAGGCCTGATCGGAGCTGTCACCTCTGAAGCTACCACAACTATCCATGGGATTGGGCGCAAACTCAGGTAACCTATAGTCTAGACACCACGTCTACACTATCGATTACTACACTAGTCAAGTACTATAACTAGAGCACTCGGTCGAGCGAAGATCCCATGCTAAAGTGTGAAACCACTATACTAACCATACCTAGCTAAACCACTAAGATGTGAACTAGATAATCATGAAAGATATTTCAGTAAATAGAGAAGGTAAATATATTGATACTTGAGTCTTACAAAGGAACGATACAAAATTATACTAATCCTCCGAGGACTCTTCTAGAACTTGAGCATCTCTCCCTAACTCCCAACTAGGCTAAGCTATTTTTACATCTTGGAAAATGGTAGGGAGGAGAGCCCTTGTGGTGTGTTGAATGAGAGGGAGTGAGGGGGTATTTATAGTTGAGAGGAGAAATAAGGGCCACTCCTTGTGCCATGTCATCAATCCATGTGACATTGTTTATTAGCCCTTGGATCAAACCGTCCTTGAATTGATGGTGGAGATGAAGTATAATTGTGCTTCTTTGTAGGATAGCATGCATAAGGTAGTGGTTCTTGCGTGGGGGGCAAGTGTGGGCCGCCCCTACCTCCTTGCTGGGGTGAATATTTTGTGGATGCATGTTGGTGCTGGTAAACAAATTGCTGGTGTATGGCTCTTGGTTGACTTGCAGAATATACATTTGATTGTTTCCTCATGTTACCAGACTTGCATATATTCCCAAATAATATTATTTCTTATATATTTGAGTATATCCTACAAAATAACTCCGAGGACCAAAACTTGTGGAACTTGTTAAATAAAATAATATTTTGCTATGATGTAGCATTGAATGTTTTTATTTTAGATTAATTTGACGGTCAATTTATATGAGTTAAGGACCACCAACAAGCTCTCCCACACTTGTTCTTTGCTTGTCCTCAAGCAAAGGTAAATGTAACTATGAAGTATGACTTCAAAAGGTATGATGCTAGCATAAAAGATATTCCATGTCATTACTTGTGGATTTTGAAGTGTCTACCATATCGCCTTGAGCGGTTGAAAAGCGGAACGGCTGTGACACCAAATCATCACTTTCCCCCTATGAAGCATACTTGGAGTTTTTATACTTTTGAAATTGAAAGCATAGCTCATACTTCTCCTCAAATGGTACTCTCAAGTCGCTCAATGGTGTATATATTATCACCAAGAGCTTTTGAATTTGCCTTCTTTTTCATCCTACTTCTAAAAATGGCTTATATGGAGCATTGGGTAAGGATGAATAAAGAGGCATACTTGCATCACATAATATTGCTAAGTCAAAAACCAGATCCAAGGAGATGCAAGCCATACACTTTGATCAAGAAGTGCAAGTGTGTGGAATTTGAACTCTTTTTGGTGTAGCTAGACTCCTTTTTCATGACTCTCTCCCTCTTTGCTTTTTCATTTTAGAAAACATGGGCTATCTTTTCTTCTTCTACTTTTCTCTCTTTTTTTCTCGCATGCTTTTTTAGCATGGATTTATCTTTATGCCCTTTTTTAGCATGAATATTTTTTCTTTTTGCATAGCCCATATTTTCTTTGGCAAAGGAGGATTTTTGAGAAAAAGGGTCGTGACATATGAATGGAGTTTTTTTTATTTGGTGGACGGATGGCATGTTTTTGCGCAACTCTCAGTGTAAGAGTCAACGTATTATATTTGGATGTACGTGAATCTTGATCATGGGTGCATGGCGAGAATCTCTTAAGGGTCACAACAATTTGACAAAGCTCATTGTTGATGGTAGTTATCATCAATCATAAACAGTCAATATAACATGCATATATACTTAATTATGTGATAGAACCGACCAATTTATAAGAGGACAAGTACAATGGCAACCACCGAAATGATCACACTGTCATACTTGAGCCTATATAAACTCGGTAGTCCGTCGAGTACCACGAAGGGTCTCGATTCATCACCAACATACAACCAAGATTGTACATGATTCAACATACATGCCACATATTACATAAAGTTCACAAATACCTCACCATACATCATAGTACAATTAAATTTATTACAAACCAAGTTCAAATGAAGTAGTAGCGAAAGCAAATATAGTTTGAAATGAACATCTCACACCATCGTTCAAATACTTTGCTAGTTTACGATCACAACCCACAAAAGCATCATAGAGGAGTTAATGAGAAGCGCCTTGCCCAGGGCCTACTCCTCATCCATGGTGGGACAGAAGCAGTTCTTACAATATCCATGATAGACTGTATTATCTGCAACAAGTGGGGAAATAAACTTTGAGTACAAGAAGGTACTTAGCTAGACTTACCCATCATAAACCAAAAATAATGTGACTCCAAGGATCATGCAAGGCTTTGTAAGTGGAGCTAGCTTGACAATCTTTGCATAAAAAGCCACTAGTTCAACTATATATTTTATAATTCGGGTATCAAGTTAATTATAGCTATTCACCTCTAGATTAACAACTAACCTATGCCAAAAATGTGATATATCATTATGTAGCATCACAATAATAACCATGGCCGGTGTAGCATTCCCATGTCCAGTATAACCATGAAATTCCATAGTCTAGTTACTACGATGCTGAGACTAGTTGAGTTTCTCACTATCCGAGAGAGATGACGATTCAAATCGATTGCAACCAGCTGGGCAGTTATTCCTAACACAAAGTCACACTTCCCTTGTTGGGGTCGCATTGGGTCACCTTTAGTACAACTCAGGTATACATTTCACGGGTTTGATCAGTGCCGCACAACCAGGGACAACTAGCTACCAGGACGTTTAGGCCTAGCTTGCCCTTGGGCTCACGTCTGGCTCCTCGCACATCCTTACTACCATCTAGAGTGTGCACTCTAATAGAACAAGGCTCGGCCTGAGTTGAGCTACTTGGCTTCACGGTCAGAATGAGTTATCCGGCTAGCTAAGTGAGAGGCATGCATTTAATCTTGATAGAAGCGCCAACAACGGTATGGTCCTTAATCAACACAGACAGGATCAGCATAGCCAACCCACACCATGTGCATATAAGATCCCATCCGGTCTCCACTTAGATAGCATCCCATGGTTATTTTCCATGATAGCAAATATAGCCAATGGTGCTCTGATATCCACCTATACCTCACAGGTGATAGGAAATCACCTGACTTCTACCGGTCTAAGCGTGGCTAAGCATATATTCGATCCTGGACGTACATAGGGTTTAAGGTGTATATATTTGGACAAGGTAGTTCTATGCATCAAGTGTTTCCAAATCAACTCTTATAACCTAATACAACAAACATAAAGGACTCTAGTGATATTTTATAAAACATAGGAGGCTTAGAATGCTCCAGGGCTTGCCTTTTAGGAAAGAAGTAGGCCGGTGATCAGGGCACTCTGGTAGTTCTTCTAGAGCCTGCTCCTCACCTTCAGGAGCTACGGGCTATGGTGTCTCCTGATTCTCCTTCGCCTCTTCTTTGAATTCCAGTAGGGTTACTCCTTCGGGCGATCCTGTATGTATGAGCATGAAATAAGATATCATGGATGCATAGATAATGACATGGATGATATGATATGATAAAATACATACTCATAATTGTCCTTAATAGTAATGTATTAAAGTGATAACTAGATAAATTTTCTTTTACTAAGTAGGTGCATATATGTTCTCTAGTAATTAAACAAATGTCCATTTAAGCATTTTCTGGACTACAAGACAGCAGCCACTTGTTTTCACCATAACTAGAGTTATGCAAATCCAAACAACATGGTTGTGGACTTTCTAGAAAGGTTATGAAATTTCCTACAACTTTATTTTAATCATCTTAAGGTGATTCAATAGCTATCTAGGTCAAACAATTCAATCTTTCAAATCTATCCAGAGGACAAGCAAATCTGATAGCAGACTTCTAACAGCTATAACTCTTAAACCATTAGGCCTATGACCATGAAATTTTAGTACAAGCAATATGAACTTTGTTATTAACAAGTTTCACAGGAAAGGTCACTATCATCATGAATTTTCAACACAACATCAACTACTCATGTAGCCATTTAGTTGAATTATAAAGCAATAATTAACTAGCTGCCTATAATTAATTACTTCTAAGCCCAACTAATAACATCAACATATCATATGCATCACAAGCACCCCAGAAAACATCATGTTTAAGCCCAAATAATTTACTTATGTGCATTTATTAATTTCCTTATATAATAGGGTGATTTAGAGGATAATTACTTCTAATGATCAATAAATTTGGAGACAATTATAGTAGGTTAAATATGACCCCAATAGTATACTGTACAAATTTCATGCCATTTGGATAAGTATAGCCACCTCCACAAAAATGACAAGTTGCATAGGCTTATTTTAGCGAAAATAGTTTAGCCTAGTGAAAAGTGTCAAACAACATATTTCATATTTTTTTACTTTCATCCTAGCACAAGAACACTATGTAAAAATTTACATGATCATAAGTTATGTATTTTTACCCCATTTGTTTTCACTAGAAACTAGTAATTAATCAAGGTTAAATAGAAAGACCATATTTCAAGTATTCCTACTGTTGGTTTAATATTTTTTACTAGCCATAGCATGTCAACACAAGACCAACAAAATTGGAATCACAATTTTTGAATCTATATAGCTCAAGTTATGCATTTTACAAGATAGAAACTATTTTAAAAGCACTTTACTAGCTCAATTTAATTCCACAGAAAAATACTCCAAACAGTAGGTTTCATATTTTTATCAAATATTACACTTCATGATGAATCTAACAAAATTTGTTTCACCTTATTTGGATACTCCTAGCTCTAGATATGATTTTTCCAAGTTTGTATTCAAATCTATGAAAATAAATAGACAAAACACTTCAAAAACCCTAAATACACTATGTACACCCAGTTCATACACCCCACTGTGACTGACAGTAGGGCCCCATAGTCAACCCGACCCCACTTGACAGACACACAAAACAGAGCACGATGGTTGACCGGCCACTGCTTATCGACGGCGAGGTGTTCCCCACACTCCTACGAACCTACTGGCACCCTAGGTTGGCTCGGTAGATCACCGGAGCGACCTCATCGACGAGCATTGTGGCTCGGCGGCAATGCATAGTGGCGGACTCACTGTCTTCGGCAATGGCATGGCCTGGCGAGCGTGACTATAGCATTAGGAGGTCCTAGCAGAGCTCTAGGGTTAGGTCACGGCCACGGCGAAGCGGCGGTGAGCTCCGACCACGTGCATGGTGGCACGGCAGCACACAGAGCATGGCGGTGGTGTCACCATTCTGATGAGATGGTGACTAAAGGTAGGTCTCCATCATCAGGGAAGGTGCCACACCTCTAGGCGACATGGTAACGGGTACCAGAGTACGCTAAGGGCGGTCGGTGAAGTTGGCGGCAGCGATCGTGTGCTTGTAGCCATGGCAGACACGCACGGCAGTGGCGTGTGTTCCCGCATGATGGCGGTGGTAGCAGTTAAGCCGGTTGCGGTCTTAGTGACTAGTCCCTACAACAATGACTAGACAAGGGAGAGAGAGGTTGGAGATGCTACGGTGGTGGCTGGCCATAGGCGAGCTTGGAGCTCAGTGGCATTCCGTGGCCATGGCGGCGATGGCAACGCAAAATGTGGCTTTACCTCGGCTTGGATGGTGGCACTGGTGGGTCAAGGAGGTAGTGGAGATGGTGGTGGAGTTGTGGGCGAGGTGGATTGGGCGGTGGCACTATGTGCACGGCGAGCGAGCATGGCGGAGCTTGGTAGCGACGGCATGGCACTACGGCTTTTGCTCTGGCATGCACGAGAGCGAGAGAGAGAGAGAGAGAGAGTAGGAGAGTGAGTGAGAGAGAGTGGGAGAGGAGGGCGCATCGCAGTGGATTTGCTATCCACCCTGGCCTGACCAGCGGGCCCGATGTCGATGTACGACATCCACACGGTGGACATGGCCTATGGCCGGTTGGCCATGATGTCGAGCTACCCGACGGATTTAGAGCTGCATCGGGTGACTGACAGTGCGACTTCATGCACATGTAACTCCTAATCCATGGTGATTTAGTGGAAACGGTATTAATAAAAATTGTAGAGCTATGTGAGGTCTCCAACTTTGCTTCAGGAAGCATCATCTAATTCGCCATGGTTTGTAAGTTATAGTGCTTCAAAGTGGTGTACTTGAAACTATAATCGGCTTCTAGACTTAGAAAGATTTCAAGTCTTGAAAACAATACAAAGTTGATTCTTGGGAGCTATTTTTGACCATGTTAGGCACTAAATTAGCTCATGACCCTTAAATAAAGTTTTTTACCCATGTCAAGAGCTACAACTTTTATTAAGGGTGCACTATCATGCAAACACTCTATACTATAGTTCAACTCTAGTCAAAGTAGTATTATGAAAATTGAAGCTTTGAGTAAACGATGACTTAGAAGCAAATTTGGCCCATGTCATGAATACAAACATTGTTCTATTTACCATCCTAGACCTATCTAAGGTGTTTTCATGACCTCACAATCATCTCTTGCATTGGTCACACATGATCACAAGCATATGCATGTATATAATCAACATCACATGTGATAATATGTAAGAATAAGCTGAAATTCCATATGCTCATGCTCATGAATGCTTGGATGATGCTTGTGCTCATGAAATGCAAGTGCCAAATGCATGCTTAACACTAGGGTGTTACAAATTCCATCACCAAACATACGTCTAGGGGTTTAAACTAATAAATTCCACAAGTTTTAGTAAATCTATATTTGTAGGAGGATTTAATCAGAAAACCAGCAAGGTGGACCTATTCGTCAGAGCAAATCACGTTTATCTGTGATGAAACCGACATTGGAAAGATATAGTAGGCAAGCCACCAAAGATCGAGCCGAGAAGTTGACAGGGGGGCGGTTGACCCCACCCCTAGGTTGGTCGACCTATGGGCCCCATAGGTCAGGCTCTCCTTCGTAGGTCGGTTTCCCACCACCTTAAAGATCAAATCTACGCTATTGTTTCAAGTCAGTTTGATCCGAGGGCTCAGAATTGATGGTTCCCCCAATATATAGCAGTCCCTACCCACCTCCCTAGGGCTATCTTAAAACCCTAATTCATATCCTCATCTCAGGATTAGGGCATCAAAAGAGATTAGTCCTCTAGTTAGGATCTATTCTTTGTACACAATAGAGAGAGAGTAAGGGAAGAGTTTGGAGGAGGTACCGAACTGTCGGTACTACCTCTATGACTTGTACTTTGGTGGATCTTGGCTTCTCCTAGTCTACATCTGAGATACTACTGGTAATTGACTTCTATTTAAAGTAAGTATTGTGCTCTTTTGTTCACAGATTCATAGTTCTTTTGAGTACTATAGTTCTTGCTAGCTGGATTAGAGTAGTAATCGTTAGCATAAGCATGGTGCTTTGGCTATTGGCTACCAGTGTTTGGTCCCTACTTCCTGGTTGTGTGGTAGTAGTGGGAGGTGATAGCCCCATATATCCTTTGTAGTCCACTCTGAATTGAGCAGATTCTTAAATTAGTAGGACCGTAGTCAAATCAGCAGAGTTATCTATTAGTGGTGCTTTACCATCTAAGCGTCGTCCCGAAGTGAACACTAGAATCATAAGCCTTGCTTTGCATAGGGTCATAACCATAGGAATCCTCTCTACTCATACTTAAACCTTGATTGTTGTCCTAGGAAAAACTAGTGTTTAGATGACCTACACACGTTTCCCTATGGATACGATACTCGATAATACTCTAGGTGAAAACTACTTCGATACCCGTGCGCTCACGGATTTTGTCTATGTGTGCCACCACAGGTGTCAACACTCATCATGATAACAAGTAGCATATGTTTCAAAGTTTTACAAAGTGTAATATCATATGGCTTTGGTAGGATATTTTACCATTGAGGAGATGTATTGCTATAAATTTTCAAGTTTTAGTAAAACAGAAATTCTACAAGAGCTTACATAGAAAAGATAGGATTTCTTTAGTCTTTGTCATATCTCACTTCACAACAACTTAGTTGACTTGTTTTCCTAATAATGATGTATCCACAAGTAAGGAGTATACGAACTAGGAATAAAGTTTATGCTGGCCAATCTTTATAGAGTCAAGTTCATAATTTGGCAAGTTTTTATTTCTTATTTTTAAGTCTGATTTGCATATTTGGAATTTTGAACATAATCTAACATAGAATCATGGGTGAGAAAATGTAGTGCAAACCATTGTGCCCGAGAGATAGCATGAAATGGTCGGGTCCCCCACACTTGGACTTGTGTGTCTTTCTACATTAAAAGCCAAGTGTGAATGTTGGAGCATCTCTTTAATGTGTATTGCAGCACCCATGTTCCTAGACTCGTTAATCCTTCATTCCTATAATTGTTAGTGACAATGAATACCCGAAGGGAACTTTTCTAGCACCAAGTTTTTGTTTATTGTGGGAGATAAGGGAGGTCATAGCTTTATTCTTAAAAGACAAGACTAAGCTAAGTTTATTATACAAAGCAATATATATTTATTTTATTATTATTTAAAAAATTCTAGTAGCTAAAAAGTTACTTTTTATTTATTTATTATCATTATATACTATTTTTTATGACTTTATCATGGTGAGGAGGACATAAAGGTAAAACAAGGTAGAGACAACCAAGAAGAAATGAATGAAGCATGTCATGAAATGTTTTTAGATAAGTTCACCCTCCACACTTGAATTTTGCAATATGCAAAATCAAATTTGGATGGTAGCACTCTCCATTGAGTGTGCTTCATTGTTTAAATGATATTTGGTTGGATTTACCTTGTGTTTCACCCCTTCGTTCTTTTTGCTCAAACCTAAAAGGTTAGTGACAAAAGTACCTAAAGGAGCAATTTCACAAATGTCGCCTGTTGGAGTTTCATAAACCAGACTAGTAAATTTGTACGATTGCCACACTGCTCTAGGAAGATGATGGTTGCATCCAAAAGACACGAGGATTTATACTGGTTCAAGCCAAAGCCCTACGTCCAGTCTTAGAGATGATCGAGTGTGTGTTCCTCGCTTGAATGCTCTAAAGTTCTTACAATGGGGTGCAAGAATGGTGGAAGAGGTTGAAGAGCTAGAGCTAAGAGATGAACTACCTAAAGGGAAGCTTTAGGAGTCTGGTGGTGTGAAGAATGAGTGAATGAAGGTCAGAATGTCTTGGGATGGTGCCCTGGCTGCCCTTATATAGAGTTCGGGGCCAGGGCATGTACAAAGAAGAAAGTTCTCCTGACCGAGGGGCCATGAGCCTGAGGGAGGGGCCTATCTAACTTGGCTTGTAAGCTACACCATCTTGTGGTGTATGCCTAGGCATGGTTGTCGTCATGGTCTTGTGCCCATGTCATGGTAAGGTGTGGCAGGGTGCTACTGTGCTGGCTGTGGCAACACTGTTGGCACGGTGGTGGTTCGCTAGCCGTCCTGTGCGACATGGTTTCTGTTGTGGCCTTTGTCATCACCTCCTAGTCTCTCGGGGGCGTCGTATAGGAGTTGGTAGCCACCCCTAGGTCATCGATCATCGAGTTTGCTTGTGGAGTTGGTGGCCATGATCCTGAGCTTTGGGGTCATGGCTCTAGCCGGTTTGGGTGGCCTCTAAGTCAAGGCCTCCATCATGGATCCCATCCTATAGCAGGTAGAATCATACATGTGTCTTGTTGGACCATATTTAGATGGTGGGCCACCATGCTGATAGTCACCACTATGCAATGTTGTCTTGTCCATGCTGCGTGGCGTAAGGATGGCATCTGACCGGACCAAGGTGACCACTGTCCCCTCTGTCCTTGTGGGATCAGTGCGGCGTGCTCACTCCTGTCAGAGCAGGCATGCTTGGCTAGGCTCAACCTCTCCCCATTCCTCCTAGGGGTCATGATGGTGGAGAGGTCATGTGTCTATTGTGCATCGTGCAGCTAAGGTAGAAGGGAGGGGTTGTGGCTGACCTTAGCCTTGGCGTCTATCCTGGTTCACTTGGCTCAGCTAGGCCTCGGTCGTTTAGGCCTTCGCTAGCTGATGTATCATGGGTCACTCGGCCTATTGACTAATCGATGCTTTGAGACACCCGGGGATCATAACCCCGATAGTAGCCCCTGAGCGTTTTTGCAATCATGAAGGGATCATGAAAGTGCTGAGATGCATGTTCGTCGAGTGCGAGTTTGTAGTCGTGGCTTGTTCGAGCTTCGACGCTCGACCCCTTGTGAGCGAGTGCATTCAATGTATTAGGTGGCAGTTATGTTTTGCCTTGTCAGGATGCCCTAATGACGTGGTATATGTCTGTTGATCCCTGCTATGTCAGTGTGCTACGCATCAAGGTTCATGACCCAGGCAAGGCTGAGTGGTCTCATCGATGCTATACCAACCCTGCCTTAAGGAAGGTCTTGATTTCCCTAACCTCATGCGGGCATCTGACATTGGTTGTGGTCTCCCATGGCTCACCATGCAGCACAAGCATCTAAGGCCGCTCAGTCTACCTTTGGGCCTATAAATAGAGGCCTTCCTACCATTCGAACTGCTTGTAACCATGCCTACGTATCTACTTCTAGCTTCTTTGCAAAGCTAAGTTTGAGAGGGGAAGGAGAGAACTTTGGTGAGGACTATGAGGCTCCAAGCGTGTGTCCCACTGGGGGCTGTCTGTAGTGGCCGGAGGCTAGAGGTGTCCCTTCATCGTCTAGTGCTAGAATGGGACTTGCGAGCAAGGGAGGCCAAGATGCCATGGAGGCTTGTTCTGTGATCGTGTGACCTTAGTTTTACCTATGCCTGAGTGGCTCAGGTACCGGCAATGGTAGGTGATTGAGGGAAGGTTTTCCCCTCTGCCACGGGCCATCAGAGTGTGCAAGCAGTGAGTTGATTCTTTAGAGAGAATGTTCGTCGCTCCCTAGCCACTAAGTGATGGATTCAGGGCATTGTTCATCACTATGCCCCATCGTGGTATCGTGATGATGTGGCGAGATGTTCTACGCTAGGGCCATTTCACCCTTCTCTCCTCCTTGCGTTCTTCAGTTTTAGGGGGTTGCAATGGTGCAAGGGAGCCTTCAAGGTGTTCTTTTCCACCTTGTCTAACCGTGCTTGCAGTTCATACCCCCGATGGTGTTGTCCTCGAGATGGTGTTGGGCTTTTCCCGTTCTTACCTCCGTGGCTTGACGGTGCATGTAATGCCCATTCCCATGGGATGTATTTTTTGAACATTGTATCCCTCCCTCAAGGTTGTGCCGAGCCCCCGGACCATGAGGTCTGGTTATGGGGCCTTGTTTCTGAAGTTAGGACTTCTATGTGGGCTGTCGACCTTCCTTCCCGCAAGATGGAGAGGTCGCCCTCAGCTCGAATGCCCTCATTTCATTTGTGCTTTGACCTTATTGGGCCTAAGTCTCCCTGTCTACAATTGGGTTGTGACCTCGTTCTTGAGTGGCAGCACAATCGTGGGGTGTTTCCCTCTGGCCAAAAGTTGACACTTAGGCTCAAGTGAGCCCAAACTATGCACGCTTGGATCGCGGTAGGTGTTTTTTACATGGGGTTTGCCATTGGCTTTGGAGTAAGGCATCGTCACATCCTAGGGGACCTGAATGACTATCCACAAGCTAACCTTGGCTGGTCTGCTGGCCTTAGGCTATGGATGTAAGATCCTAGAGGGAGTTCATCGCGTGAACTTAAGCTTTACTCTTTTTGGGATCTCTAGCGAGCTCATGGGGTCACGATGGCCTAGTTTAGATAGTTTTGGTTTTCGCCCCACATGGGGAGAGGCATGTCCACCGTAACCACGTGATCGGAGCAGTGCACCTCATTAGGGTCAATGGGTAATTCAAGCAGGACCCAATATCCTCCCCAATCGACATAGATTTTGGCTATGCCTCGTCGAGATACATCCCATAAATCATTGACCAACAAACCCATCGGTCCCCGACCGCCTCCACAATGGTCAGAGGGCAAGATGCCTCCCCCCAGAGGGGGTCAACCCGGGCGACTTCAAAGTGACTACTCAAACACAAAAAGAGATGATCATGTGGCTCTACACCACCGATTAGAGCCATGGGGGCCCATCTTGTTCCTGCCCCTATCCCTTTGTGGCCTCGAGCCCTTCTAAGGACTGGCCGAAGAGATGGATTCCTAAGTGTGACATGGGGTCATGGATGCAGTGGGTCGCTTTGTGCACGTGTTCCCAAGGGCTTGTTGTGCCTTAGGTTGTTGCGCGACTTATTGGCGACCGCCTGCTTCCGGAGCAAGAAAAGATTGCATAAAAATTAAAGAAATGGACAAAAGGGGTGTAGGTCTTACACGTGCTCTACCTATTGCTTCTTCATTCATCGTTGTTTGTCTCATTCCACTAGGACCCTTCCTACCTATGATCTTTTTTGTAAGAAAGGTTAGTTGGCGAATTCATGATGACAGGGGGGTTAATTTGTGTTTGGAAAGTGAGATTAAGGATAGAATCTGCATAGCTGCTCAATGTTCCATGAGTTGGTGTAGATCTCACTAGGATCATTCATGAGCTGGTAGGATCCTGGGTGGATGATTTCTACGATGGTGAAGGGTCCTTCCTAGGGCAGCATTAGCTTGTGCACATCCTTGGTGGTTTGGATCCACCGTAGGACAAGGTCGCCGACCTGGAAAGCTCGTTCTTGGACATTCTTGTTGTGGTACCTTCGTAGTGCTTGTAGGTATTTCACAGAGCAGAGGAGGGATGTCTCGCAGACTTTGTCTAGCTGGTCAAGTGCATCTTATCAATCCTTCTCTGATTTGGCTTCGTCATACGCTAGGACTCGCGATGCTCCGTGGTCGAGGTCGATCGGTAGGACGGCCTCGGTGCCGTATACCATGAAGAATGGGGTGAAACCGGTGGACTGGTTTGGAGTCATCCTTAGGCCCTAGAGCATGGCTGGTACCTCCCCCACCCATCATCCCATGAATTTGTCGAGCCTATCGAAGATACGAGGTTTGAGGGCCTAATGTATCATGGCGTTGGCACGCTCTACTTGGCCATTGGTTCACGGGTGAGAGACGGAGGCCCAGTCGACTCAAATGCCATAGTTGTTTGATCTGTTGAGCATCTACGATTGCCATGAGCTAGTAAAAGCCTTGTTGAAATACCCTCCCAACTAGCGTTCTAGGCGCCGTGCGGTGGCTGGAAATCCCCGCGTAGGCCTCTCATAGGAGTCGCTCCTCCTCCTCTTGTGAGATGCATCTCTAGAGAATCTCTAAGGTGTTGTGATTATAAAGGATGTTTCCTATGATCATATAAGATTTGCAACGCCTTGCTAGGCGCCGCTCTTCCATTAGGTCATCAGGTAAATTCCCCCACGCTAGGTATTCTATGAAGGGCACGGTCCAGTCATTGGTCGATCAATCGTCATTAGGTTGGGAGGGCCTGTGGCCTCGGGTCACAATGGTGTTCGGCCAATAGGGCAGGTTCCACCATGTTGGCCGCACCTGTCATTCGGTCGTGCGACTGAAGGGCTCACACCGATGGTTCGTGCGTGTCGTTAACGGACACTCCTGAGGGGGTAGGCCCCTGACTTGATGCAATCTTAGCCAAGGAGTCGATGTTGGTATAAATTAATGCACATAGATAAATCTATAGGGACACGTGTGATTCTAACTACAGTCTAACTTAACTAAGGATAGCAACAATGTTAGGATAAATAGGAGTGTAGAGAGGATAACTAAAGTTCTCTTGTTCTGACTTCGGTAAGCTATGTCTTCTATTATTCAACTAGGGACATTACTAGGGAAAGACACCAGCAGAGGATGCTTTCCTTCGCAATTGGGTCCTACTTGTCCTATAGACATGAGGTGGACTACAAAGGATTCAACAAGGCTATAAGAGTCCCCCTCGTGAGCTACCACCGATCCAGAATGCAGGGTGCATCCATGATTAACCTAAGTCTAAGCACCAAGCTTACACTTAAAATTAATACTTTACTCCCCCTATGTAGAGAATAAAGCACTCAAAGGAGTTGCAAACCTGATGAACAATTTAAACAAGATGCTTACTTGAATCTGAAGTTGATTACCAGAGAAATCTCAGAGGCAAGCTCAGATAGAACTTGGATCTGCCAAGGTACAAGCCATAGAGAGCACCGACAGTCTAGCACCTCCTCCATACTCTTTCCTCACTCTCTATCTCACTATTTCTATTCATAAGACTAGATCCTATGGAGGACTAATCTTCTCTTGATAGCTGGCTCTCATCCTAAAGATATGAATTAGGGTTTCAAGGATGGCTCTAGGGAGGGGGTAGGGGCTGCTATATATAGGCCAAGGTGGAGTAGGAGGCAAGGAATCGCCACGTCATCGATCCACGTCAACTCCCTCGATCACCATTGGATGAACCGACCTTGATCAATGGGGGAGATGGACTTCCAAAGGCGATGGGAAACCAACATTCGAAGCAGAGACTGACGGGGGGCACAGGCCAGCTAGCCCCACATGGTAGCCCCTCGGGGTCTCCTTCGATGGGTTGCCTTCTAGAGTCTTCCCAGGTCGGTTTCGTTGTGGATAAACGTGATTTGCTTTGATAAATATGTGCTCCTTGATGGTTTTCTGATTAAACCCTGCTACAAACACAGATTCACCAAAACTCATGGAATTTATTAGTTTAAACCCCTAGACCTATGTTTAGTGATGGAATTAAGTATATATGTAGGTTATATTGATGGTTTATAATTGATGTTAATGACCATCAACAAGCTCCCCCACACTTAGCCTTTGCTAGTCCTTGAGCAAAGCCAAACTTAGTAATGGATCAGGAGTTGCTACAATGCTTTCATGCCTCAAAAGTACATAGGCATTCAATGAAGAATCCTCCTTCGGATTAGAATAAACTGATCTGACTTTCAAACTTACCCATATTACCTTCAACCATGGGGCTTCTTAGCCTTCGCTTAGGTCTTGAGCAATTCAAAAACAGAATGATCAAGTCAAGCACTATGTCTCAAGTTCATTGTTCCACCATTGTTTTAGAGTTTTTATAAGTTTTCAAAATAAAACTCAGAGATTCCATTGTATGACACTTTCAAGTCTCTCAATATATGTGGTATTTGTGGATCCTCACCAAGGCAATAAAGATGTTATGCCATTTTCTCTTCCTACCACTAAGGCTTATGTGGAGTTTATAGGTAGGGAGAAAGCTAGAGCATACATGCAATGCATATATTGTAAAGTCAAACAATGGATCCAAAGAGAGTTGAGTCATACAATCACATCAAGATGTGTATGTGTGTGGATATATAGTGGATATATTTGGTGGTTAACCTAATTCTACTTTTCTCCTTGAAAACTTATTTCTCTTTCAAAACTTGGAAACATTTGCTAGAGAACAGGGGCTATCTTATTCAACTTTCTTTTTTTCAGGCGGGCATCTGAGTACCCATTGTTTTAAATATCTCGGACACTTTTGTATCCATTTTTTCTCTTTTTTTTATGAATAACTTTTGCATAGCCCCATGTCGCTTTTGTGCAAATTTGTTTGAGAGATAGCAACAAGAACTTGGAGCATTTATTTGGTGGATGGAAAACCTAACAAACATGTTTTTATGTTCACCCCTAGTGTAGGGACATAACATTTTTAGGTGGATCTAAGTGGAAAGCATGTTTTTGCGCCTACCCCTAGTGTAGGAGTAGTTCATATTTGGGTGGTGTGTACATGATCTTGATTTTAAGAGCATGACAAACCTCTCATAAGGGTCAACAAAGCTTTACAAAACTAAATGCAAAAGCAAGCAACATATATGAGTGAAAGTTTTCCTTAATCTACATATCATATATGGCTCTGGTAGGAATTCAAGCTTTGTCATACAAGGAACTCATCATGTAGAATTGTTGTGTTTTTCAAAAGATAAATCTCTAGAACTTTAGTGTCACTAGGAACAAGATAAACATCAGCTTAGACCTTCTCATATCATATCCATCAATTACCTAGACTTAGATCAAGCATATGCTACCCACGAGTTTCAAGTTCATAGTAAATCCTTATATCAAAATAGTCGTATCCAAAACTTGGGAGAATTCAAGGCTAAAAATTAGGTACTTGAAAGGAATTACAACAGAGCAACTATTCATCATTTCTATTCAAGAAATTATTCTGAGTCCTCTTTATTTTATTCAGCTCTTAAAAATAAATTAAAGCAAACTAGACACACATTTTTATTTTGTTTTCAATTTTACTAGATCACATATTATTACTATAGCTATATATATTTATTATGAGGATAACTTTTTATTTTGTTTCATTCATCATTTTTTAACTATTTAAAAGAAACTAAAACAAAAACAAAAAGGGAAAGAATACTTACCTGGATACACGGAAGTGCTTCTCCGCCAATCTAGCTCTTCCGGTGAGGGTTTGGTGTTGTAAGTCCTTCGAACCAGACTTCTCCTTGTGAAGTACATTGACCAAATACCTTGGTTTGCTCTGTAGAAATTTAGAGAATCACTGGCTCTCCCATACTTTGCTTGAAGTGTGTCCTGCTCATGAGACAAGGAAGAGATCAAGTGCAGGAGCTCTGTTGGTGGGAAAACACCAACAAAACCAAAACCTTTTTTATTCTTCTCTATCCTTAGGCACATTGAACAAGATGAAGTTGATGTTATGTGCTTTGTTAAATTATAACATAGGTGGTAAAATCAGAAGATTGAGCATGAATGTAGCATTTAAGTACATTTACAAAGAGGGTTGAATTGCTTAACCAATATAAGGATAGTCTATCTCAACATAATGTATCAATTTTTACATGATTATGACTATCATCTCCCAGAGGTAGGATGTGCATCTTTTAGCTCATTTGGTTAAGACTATGGGATCAAGAAAGTGGTGCTAGGAATAAGCTTAAAGAACATTGTTGAGTTTGTCAGGTTGGATCAAGTAATGGAGTTGTAACTCAAACATGTTTATTTCTTGTTTATGTGCCTACCAGAATCAAGGAAAAACTCTTTTAAATAATGACCATTTATCTTAGGATGTTACCTTTGTCATTGGAGCATGATGGCACCACATGGCGAATGATAGATGACTCGTGATGGTCCTTCCCTTTTGCTTGAAGTTTTCCTTGTTCAACTAGCCTCGTAGTTATGAGCTTTTTGTTGCCTAGATTGCACCCTTCCTTTCTCATCCTTTTGTCATGCCATCTTTCTACTCTTTGATCTCGCCACTTTGTTGGACCTTCCGCCTCACTCATTGTTTTATGTCTACAAAGGATTAGTGGACAACACATACCTGAAGGATTGTACAAATAATTCAAGGTAGAGGTAGTGTTGTAATAGGGATGAAGGTTATCTATGTTAGAGTTGGTTTTAACATATTAATTAGCATAGAACTTTTTATCCCATGTTTTAAATGAGGTGCCTTGCTTCATCTTTGATTTGAATCCATCTCGTGGCTTACCCAATTTGAATTTGAGAGTTTCCTATAGGGGTTTGTCTGACAAAATATCCAGTATCTACTACAGCATACTATCGTCTCAAAAATCAACCTAGACACCACATCTAATTTGATTTAGGAAGGCATTTTAACCTAAGCACCATGCTTAATTTAAAAGCCTTTGGAAGTACAATCAGCACACCTTTTGGTTCAAGAATCAAACTAGACACCTCATCTAATTTAACTCAGGAAAATAGTTTAAACTAAGCACCATGCCTAATTCAAAAAGGTGTATGAAAATACTTCAAAACCTAAACATATACTATAACAAATAAAGGTAGCATGAAAGCATTATAGAGATTTTTTCAAATAGAGATGAAGGAGCATGATTATTATCTGGCAAATTGAGCATGGCTTAAAGGTAGAGACAACCAAGATGAATTAGCAACATGGCATAAGATTTTTCAAAGAAGTTCATCCCTCACACTTGAATTTTTCAAGGCAGAATCATGTTCGGATGATAGAACTCTCATGTGTGAATGTGATTCAATGTTGCATGATAATTGGTTGGACATACCTTGCATCATCATCCTTCATTCTTTTTGCTTCAAACATGGAATGGTTCGTGACAAAAATACCCAGAGGAATATTTTCACAATTATATTCTATGCTCATTTCACAAGGGTATCACAACAAAAGGTGAAAACTCATATTATCTTC
This sequence comes from Miscanthus floridulus, assembly GCF_019320115.1. Classification (NCBI taxonomy): domain Eukaryota; kingdom Viridiplantae; phylum Streptophyta; class Magnoliopsida; order Poales; family Poaceae; genus Miscanthus; species Miscanthus floridulus. The sequence continues at coordinate 45,956,256 of NC_089597.1, forward strand.
TGAAAGTGCTTGTTTTAGGATAGAACTCGTCCTTGGGAAACCTTCGAATTGTGTTTCAAATTGGTGAAGTGGTTTCCCCTCCAATACCAACCTTTGTGTGCCTATCTCAAGATTCATGCCAATGAGATTTGCAATATTTGTGATAAACATATGCATTTACAACCACCCTTTCGAAAATTTTATGAACAGGAAGAATGAGGGGGTTGAAGATCTCATGTGTGGCAATGTTGGAGAGACCAATTAATTTAGGAGATTTCTCATACGAGCATGGATTTGATGAGGTGTTCATGAAATAACTTCCATGCTCGTCTATGTCATCTTCCTTTTCAAGCTCTAAGGTTGATTCTTCATGAATGTCTATAGGCGGAAACATTGTCTCCATCATTCCATGCCTATGACATTCATTGATAATTTTATTGTCTAAGATTTCCCTTGGATTGGTGACTCTCGGGTTGATCTTGTCTAAGGCCTCCTCTGAACTTGGATGAGTCATGTTTATTAAATAGATTGGTTTAAGCTCACCATTTGGATATAAACCAAGTTTGGATTCTACCCATAAGGCTTCGTCCTTGTCCATCCATTGTTTAGAAACAGCATATGAGTTCTTTATACATTCCCGCAATTGTCGTTGTTCTTCTTGGACATCCTTATGGTCTTCATGACTCCTATGCTTTGGTTGTCTTAGTGGATTTCTAGGGTCATCATGAGACTTAGGAAAAAGAGCATAAGAGGGATCATTGGGGTCAAGGATGGGTTGAGAGATGGGTTCAAATAAGACATCTAATGTGGTCATAGAAGGGGAGAAGATAGGATTGGCTAAATGACTCTGCCCTCCTTCTATAACATCACTTCACATGCCACCCTTGAGTTCTTCCCAATGTCCTACATGGGAATAAGGACGCTTTCTAAGAGATCCCTTCTTGAGAGGATTTGAATTATATTCGCTCAAAGGTCTCTTGTGAGGCTAGAAGTTTAAGCTTTTTCCCACAATCAACATAAAAAAGATCATCCTCACAAGAAATTTTAAAAGGTTGAATTTCTTCTTTTGGAGGATTTAGATTCTGGGGTATTGATGGTTCAGGGTTGATAGCTAAATCTTGGGATTGAAGTGGTTGTGATTTGGCTATCAAAACTTCCTCTTCTTGATCGGGAGATGATTCCTTCTCTTCCTCAGGGAGTTCATTATTAATGCTAGTGCAGGAAATATTTCCACTAATTCTATCAAGCATAGACCTTGCTTCACTAGCAGACAAATGAAGGAAAACTTCTCTAGAGGCATCATCAAGGGTTTTCATGGAATCCTTGCTAAGACCCATGTAAAAATGTTGAAGAAGTATAGGGTCTTGAATGGCAAGGTACGGGCCAGTGATGATGAGGTCATTAAAATGATCCCACGATGTGGCAAGAGATTCTTCTTTTTGTCTAAAATTAAGAACCCCTTTCTGAAGGCTAACCACTTTAGAGATGGGAAAGAAACGTAAACAAAATTTAGAGCATAATATTTCCCATTCTCCTTGCATACTTCCTATGGTTTGACTGTACCATTGTTTAGCTCTTCTCATCAAAGAGAATGGAAACAACTTCCATCTTAAGGTCTCGTCAGACATGCCAGCGATACACAAGCATGCACAGGTCTGTACAAACTCTTGTACGTGTGAGTATGGGTTTTCATCGCCTTCTCCCATGAAGGATTGATCCCAAATCTGTTTTATTAAACACGGGGGCAGCTCATAGCCAGATGTTAGGATAGGCTCAAAAGATTTTGGTGGCTCTAGATGCACGCTCATAGGAGCAACGTATTGATAGATAGGAGTGGAATCTATAGTAAAAAGGAAAAGAATAAACAAAAAAAGATAAAAGATACAAAGTTAAGCAAGGTTCATAGTTAATTCAGTAACCGTTTCCCTGGCAGCGGCACTAGAAAGCTTGTTGGTATAAATTAACGCACACAGATAAATCAGCAAGTGCACGGATACCGCTGTAGCTTTTACCCGAAAGTATTCCAAGTATAGTATCCACTAGGAAATGTGTGAGACTAACTATAGTCTAACTTAACTAAGGATAACAACAAGGTTAGGATAAATAGGAGTGTAGAGAGGATAACTAAGGTTCTCTTGTTCTGACTTTGGTAAGCTATGTCTTCTACTATTCAACTAGGGACATTACTAGGGAAAGACACCAGCAGAGGATGCTTTCCTTCACAACCGGGTCCTACTTGTCCTATAGACGAGAGGTGGAGTACAAAGGATTCAATGAGGCTATAAGAGTCACCCTCACGAGCTACCACCGATCCAGAATGCATGGTGCATCCATGGTTAACCTAAGTCTAAGCACCATGCTTACACCTATGATTAATACTTTACTGCCCCTATGTAGAGAATAAAGCACTCAAAAGAGTCGCAAACCTGATAAACTATATAAACAAGATGCTTACTTGAATCTGAAGTTGATTACCAGAGAAAACTCAGAGGCAAGCTCAGGTAGAACTTGGATCCGCCATGGTACAAGCTATAGAGAGAACACCGATAGGCCGGCACCTCCTCTATACTCTTCCCTCACTCTCTATCTCACTATTTCTTTTCATAAGACTAGGTTCTATGGAGGACTAATCTTCTCTTGATAGCTAGCTCTGATCCTAAAGATTTTAATAAGGGTTTTAGGGATGACTCTAGATAGGGGGAGGGGCTGGTATATATACGCCAAGGTGGACTAGGGGGAAAGGAATCGAGGTGGAGTAGGGGGTAAGGAATCACCACATCATCGATCCGCATCAACTCCCTCGATCACCGTTGGATGAACTGACCTTGATCAATGGCGAAGATGGACTTCCAAAGGTAGTGGGAAATTGACATTCAAAGCAGAGACTGACAGGGGGGCCATAGGCTGGCCGGCCTACAGGTGGGGCTAGCCGGCCCCACATGGTAGCCCCTCAGGGTCTCCTTTGGAGGGTTGCCTTCCAAAGTGTTCTAGAGTCTTCCCATGTCGGTTTCATTGTAGATAAACGTGATTTGCTTTGATAAATACGTCCTCCTTGATGGTTTTCTAATTAAACCCTGCTACAAACACAGATTCACCAAAACTCATGGAATTTATTAGTTTAAACCCCTAGACCTATGTTTGCTGATGGAATTAAGTATATATGCAGGTTATATTGATGGTTTATAATTGATGTTAATGACCATCAACTGTCGGTGGCCAGGTTGTCCCGTCTGAGGATGTGGTGTAGTTCTAGCCCATCGAATCTTTCTTTGAGTTTCCAAACTTTGTCGTAGTAAGTTGTCATCTTGCCGTCATGACATGAAGCTTCTTTCATGACCTGGCTGACGACTAGCTCTGAATCCCCTCTAATGAAGAGGCGGCGAGCGCCAAGCTCAGAGGTGATTTTGAGGTCATGGATGAGAGCTTCATACTCTGTGACGCTATTGGTGGCCCAGAAGTGGAATCGGATGGCATACTCCATGCGGTCTCCTATTGGGGTGATTAGGATGACCCCGACCCCCGCGCCCATGGCCATGAGCGACCCATCAAAATATAATGTCTAGTATTCTTGGCAGGTCGGGGTCGGGGGCGTCTGCACCTTAGTCCGTTCGGTGATGAAGTCCATGAGGTCTTGTGATTTGATTGCTGTTCTTAGGACATATGTGATGTGGCAGCCCATGAGCTTGGTTGCCCATTTTGCCACGTGGCTAGAGGCATCATGGTTCTAGACTACGTCTCCAAGCAGGGCCGACACCATGGCCACGATGGGGTTTCCCTCAAAGTAATGTAGCAGCTTCCATTTGGCAATGAGGATAGCATAAATAAGCTTCTGAATTTATGGGTAATGCACCTTAGTGTCTGAGGGGACCTCGCTGATGAAGTATACTAGCCTCTGGATCTTGTAGGAGTGCCTGCTCTCTTCTTGCTCGACAACGAGTGATGTGCTAACCACCTAAGTGGTTGTGGTGATGTAGAGGAGGAGCGGTTCTCCCTTCTTGTATAATACCAAGGTAGGAGTCATTTCTAGGAATGCTTTGAGTTTCTTGAAGGCCTCCTATGCTTCGTCATCCAGGTGAACTAATCGTCCTTTTTAGGAGCTTGTATAGTGGCATGCCATACTCCCCTAGCCATGAGAAGAAGCGGCTAAGAGAAGCTAGGCATCCCATGAGTTTCTGGACTACCTTCAGGTTCATGATGGGCCTAGATTCTCGATCGTTGTGATCTTCTTTGGGTTGGCTTCGATGCCCCGCTCGGAAATGATGAATCCAAGGAGCTTTCCCTTAGGGACCCTAAATATGCACTTTTTGGGGTTGAGCTTGATTCTGAATTCTCTAAGGCGAGTGAAGGTGGCCTCCAGGTTGCTGACTAGCTAGTCAGCCTTCCTTGACTTTACGATGATGTCATCGATGTAGACTTCCACAATGAGCTCGCTGAGGCATCGGTTCATGCATCTTTAGTAGGTGACTTTGCATTTTGGAGCCCAAATGGTATGGTGACGTAGCAATAGGCACCAAATGGGGTGATGAAGGAGGTTGCGAGCTAGTCAGCCTCCTTCATCATGATTTGGTGATACCTTGAATATGCATCTAGGGAGCATAAGGTTTCGCATCCCGTGGTTGGGTCAACCACCTGATCGATTCGCAATAGAGGATAGGGTACCATTGGGCATGCCTTGTTCAAGTTGGTGTATAAGTCCACGCACATCCTCCAGGTCCCGTTCTTCTTCTAGACTAGGATTGGGTTAGCGATCCATTCAGGGTGGATGACTTCCTTGATGAATCCTGCTACAAGGAGCCTAGCTATAACACCCTAAAAATTTATTATAATTTAGTAATTAAATTTGAGCATTTAATTAATTTTTATGCATTTTAAACTAGGTTAACTAATAATTTTTTGCTAATTAAAAATTACTATAAGATTTAGTAACATGATTGTTGCATTCACGCAGAGGAATTTTGGTTTTTGTCTGAGTGTAGGGTTAGAGTTGAGTGGCTCTGAATTCAAATCCAGTTTGAATTTAGAGTAGGTTTGTAAAAACAAGAAAATGAAAAAAGGTTTTCTTTTGTTTTTCTCTCTTTCTCCTTTTTAGCCCAACAGCAGAGCCGGCCTAGCCCTTTCTCCTTCCCTTCCTTCTCTTCCACTCGCGCAACAGGCTAGGTTGAGGCCCATCGGCCTCCCCTTCCCACACGCGCATGCAGCCCAGCAGCGTGACCTGCTCCGTAGCCCATCCCTGTGCCCTTCCTTTCCTCCATGCGCGCACGCACCGTGGCCCAGCTCGATGCACAATTTAGCCCAGGCGAAGGCCCACTCAGCGACCACACCCACGCGCTGTCATTTTCCCTCTACTCTCACTGTGTCGCAGGACCCACACGTCAACCGCTTCCTTCTCCTTCCTTCTTCGTTGTCCAGTGATGGCGCTTGCCATCCATGGCTGCTTGCCCGCTGCACCCCCGAGCCAGCCAAGGCAGGCGTTCAAATCCCACGTTGATGTCAGGTGATTGATGCCGCACCTGTTTCCTTTTTCTGCCGTGCTCGCTCACCCTATAAGACCCACTACCGAGCCCCTCCCTCTCTCTCTTTCTCTCACCACCCAAGCTCGCATCGCCGCCCCCTAATTTGCTGCTCTGGTGCTCGCTCGTCGATGAAGTCATACTCTGGAGCTTCGTTGTGCCCTGTCGTGACCATAGGTACCTTCTTCTTTGTGATTTGGTTATGGGTTTGGCATTCCTGAGCTCACCACTAGTGTTTCTCTCTCTAGCTCACCGTTGCTATCGGCCAGACCCTTCGGAGCATTCCCGGACACCGCGAATATCTTCCCCGAACCCACGGTGAGCCCCTCGACCTCCCCATCCAATTGGCCTTGAGTATACTACCTTGGAGCACCGCTTAGGGGGGCTCCCATTCATCCCAACCATGGCACCGCTGTGGGAGCTATCATCTCGACGTGCTTCCCATCCTTGTTTTGTACCCCACTAAGTTCACATGGACCCGCTCTTCATTTCTATGCATTCGGTTTGGATCGAGGTGGCCAGAACCGCAACCCCAGCATCCTCCACCGTGGTTGGCTCACCGATGTCAATGGCACCGTCGTTGCTAGAACAGTGCGGCCAGGGGAAACTTCCCCCTTTCCTCTATGCCGTTCATTCCTTGATCAGCGGCCAAGATCGCGTACCCCTTCGGGGTTTATAACTGGTCCACCGGTTGGATTGTGGACACGGTCCACAGCTCCAGCATACCACGCCCACCACACACGTGGTGCACCGAGCCAACCAGTGCACACCACGTCGTGCCTAGTCAGCGGCAACGCGATCAACCTGCGGTCAACCGAGCGCATTTTGTAGTTTAGCCCCTGCGTTTTTTAGAAATCAACCCATGGTCCAAAATTAGTTCAAAAGTATTTATTTTCATTCCTATATTTATCTGTTTTAGCCCCTATACTTTTGAATAATAGTGCGCGCCATCCAGAACACGTGGAAGTTTAGATTTTATTCAAATGTGAGTTCGATTTATTTACAGAAATGCCATTGAAACCTTATTTCATGCATAACTTTTGTGTTTTATGTCCAATTAGAGTGATTCTTTCGCTCATGTGTTCGTAGCAGTACGTTGATTAGTTCTATAAGCTTTTCAGTCTTTGTTTCTACTGTTTGGTGTACTGTTCTAATAGAAGTATATTTGTATGCATGTGATGATTGGAATGGATGCTTGATTGGTGAATTGAACATGTTTAGAGGGTGATCAGTTCAAGGTTGCTGAGGATTAGTTGGGTGACCAGCAGTACTAGGAAGGAGACCTTGAAGAAGGCAAGTGTAGCAAAGGCCCCTTATACCTATGAACTCTATAATTCATATACATGCATGTGTTTAAATTTGAATTACCTTTAAGGACTTTACCTAGATTACTATTTGTACCACATATCCTTGATACCTATGGTTTGGGATGCATTTTGGATAGGTGCTGCGACGCTCAACATAAAATAATCGTTAAACATGACTAAAGGTATTATGCAATATGTTAAAATGGAGCTTTTTAGCAATAATTAGATGGCTAGAGTACTAGGTTGAGTGCTCTAGTGCCTCTCCATAAGGACTTAATCCTGAAGCGGCCACCCAGGAGGTTTCGTACAACCCCAAGTGTCAAATGGCTCTGACTTTAACCTGTTAACTAGATTGTACTAGCTCATCTATAGCTTTCCATAATGGTAAGAGAGGGGCACTAGTTGGTATGTTTCTTTTCCTGCTAGGGTGTGTACCATGCTGTGACCATGAGTGCCACCCCTAGAGGAGGGCCACATACGGCTAGATGGCTAAAACCTTAACAGCTACGACCTGTTAGTGCGACTAGCGAAGGGTTACGTAGTGAAACCCTGCCACACTTCCTAGGTAGAAGTGATGTGGGCTTTACAAACCCCGGCATTGGAAATCACGGCTCGGTGGGTAAAGTTGTACAATTTTTGTAGAAATATTTAACATGTTATAACAGCCATGCTCACGGATATGAGCGGTCAGGATACTTCATGATTAGTGGTTACTATAGATGGTTGGGAATTGACATTATCTTGATTATTCATTATTACCACTTGGGTTGGGTTTATTCACTAAAGTAGTGATTTAGGATGCTAAAACTTGACCAACTAAAATTGCAAACCGCAGTCAAACCATGTCTAGCCTTTGAGCCTCATAGATTCCTCATAGACTTGTGTTAACTATGTGATGAGATATGCGATGTAATAAAGTAGTTTACTTTGATATTATTGCAATTTAAGATTATATGTGTGTTTGGACATCTTAGGCGCACATATATGAGCACTTGGTTTTGTTATGCAAAATTGGGTGTGACACTAGCGATCTCTTTTCCAATGTCCTTCCGCCTTTCATCGTCAAAGCGGCGGTGGCATTGTTTGATCGGTTTGGCTTTGGGTAAGATATCGAGGCTATGCTCGACGTCCTACCTCAGGATTCCCAACATGTTAGAAGGTTTCCATGTAAAGATGTCCCAATTTTGGAGCTAGAAGTCGATGAGCTCATGCATTTGTTGATCGGACAAGCCACAACCGATCCAGATAGTTTTGCTGGTGTCTTTGAGGTCAATCTGCACCGCCTTGGTGTCTTCTATGGGCTTGAAGACTCCTATGAATTGCTTCCTTGTGCTGGATTCAGGTGTGTCCTTGGTCACGGTAGCCTAGATGGTTTGGAGCTCTGAGGCTCGGCTCATGGCCGCCGCGATGCTGAGGTTTTCCTCCTCGCAAGAGTGGGCCCATCGCTTATAGTGATGATTCTTCGAGGACCATGAAGTTTGAGCTTGAGGCAAGCGTAGTTAGGGATGGCCATGAGTTTTGCATAGCATGGCTAGCCTAGAATGGCTTGGTAAGTGCTCGAGAGATCCATTACTTCAAAGTTGAGCGTCGACGTGCGGAAGTTCTTTTGTCTTCCAAATGTAATGGGTAGGGCAACCAGCCCGAGAGGAGAAGCTCACACTCCGGGTATAACCCCATAGATAGGGGCACTCATTGGCCGTATCATCGCTCTAGAGAGGCCCATAGCATCATATGTCTGCGAGTGTAGGACATTGAGTCCACTCCTCCTGTCCATCAGCACTTTAGTGAGGTGCGTTCCTCCGATTATTGCGTTGACAACAAGGGAGAGCCATCCCGGTGGCTGAATGTGGTTGGCGTGATCAGACCAATCGAAGGTGATTGCTGCTTTGGACCATTTTAGATAAGCCAAGGTGGCTTTGGCTTGGGCCACGGTCATGTTGATCTCCCTGTCCGCTGGAGTCTTCTTTCACTTTGACTCGTCAGCAGATGGTTTGTTGTAAGATGGTATCGGCCATCTTATCGTGGTAGGTTCCTAGGTGTTGTTGACAGTCACTAACACCCATTTTGACCATCAACATTCCACCCAAAAGCATGACAAAGTAAGGTAAATCATCATCACATGTGTAGAATTTTGTTTAAATTTCAAAACGTTCCACTTGTGCTTGTAGAAATTATTCATATGCAGGAAGGAAATATATCAAAATTTGGCAAAAAGGTTACAAATATGGACACATGGAAGCAAGTGGACATGGCAGAAGGCCTTGGGCCCACTTGAGCCTGCTGCCTGGCCCCCAAGTGCCACTTTAGCACTTCCCACGTCACCGATCCGTGGGAGCTGCTCCACTAGCTCTCCCATGCGTTGATCTAAGTCAGTTTCAACCGATGGCCAAGATGAAGTTGACGCAGATCCACTAGCCCACCATCATAGACTTGGGAGGCTCCAACTACCTTCCAAACTAACCTACTATCTGAGTTTCTCCATGTGCTATCCAAGTAACCGCCATTGGGAGCCAACCAGCACCCTTGGATGCAAAGGCAGTGCATCCAAGGGCTGGCCGATGCCCCCTATGGCCATCGACCTCCCTACTACCTACAAGTACCTCCATGCCTCTCTACACTATAAATAGAGGGTGTGGAGCTCAGTGGAAAGGCACCCCATTCATTTCCAAGCTCTCCAAGTTTCTCTTAGCTTTCTAGCTTAGTATTAGCTATAGAGTAGTAGTCTAGTAGTGGAGTAGAGCAAGAGCAGAGCTTCTCTCGGAGTCTAAAAGAGTCTTCTAGGTCTGGTATAGCTCCTTTGTAATTCTTTCATTTTAGCATTTACATTATTCAGTATTTATTTTAAGTACTTTATTCTAGTATTATTGCTTACTTTACTTAAGTACTTAGTCATTCATGTTCATCATTAGTGAGCTTAGCTGCTTATTTTTTGGCATTAGTAGCATAGGTTATCTCTTAATTAGTAGGCATTCATTAGTACCAGTTCCAATGTCTAGTTAGGGTGCTTTGATCTCATTTCATCAGAGCTTGGATCGAAATAGTAAGCCTGTAGATTAAGTGTGGTGCTTAGGCTATAGATTACCTGTGGATAAAGCTAGGCCTCCGGATAGATTATGGTAGATGGCAAGTGGTAATAGCCTTGTCCATCCTCTGTATTCCACCATGATAGGTCTAGTTATTAAATCATATGGCTTGTGGCAGACCTTGTCTTTTTAACTCTCCTAGTTGGTATGCGGGCTATGCCCCGAAGTACTATCACATTTCTCCTAGTTATTTGTTTACCTTAGTTACTAGAAAGATAAATCGCTCGCTCTCCCACTTAGCTATCTCTAGTGTAGCTTGTATTTAGTAGTTAGTTTAGGTAGTTCACATTCACCCTTCACTATCGTTCACCTACCTAGGATCAACTTAGGCCTTAACCTCTAGCCCAAAGATAAATTCTAGACTTCCACTTTCCTGTGGGATAAATATAAATTCAACACTCGGTACTCACTGAGCGAAGTGCTATGTGATAGTTCTATGTGCTTGTGGAATCCTCTAATAGTCATTAAGAAATATCAACAAGCATTTCTAGTGCTGTTGCTGGGGAAGGCAACTGGCATCGATTTTTTTTGGCTTGCCTAGCTAGGGTTTTTAGTTATCCTAAGTAGTTTTCTTTGCTTTTGATCTAGAACTTCTACCATGGATGCCATTAGATAGGAGCCATTTAGATGCTGCTACTAGTGGAGCATTCTTTTTGCTAAGTGTTGTAGTGCAAAGATGCTGATCGAGAAGATGGTTTCTAGCCAAGGATGGAGCGACAATCGACTCCAACCCCATAAACAAGGCATGCATTCAATTAAAGAAATTGACATACTTGCAGCTAAGATGGATCTGCTCACGAAGCGAGTAGAACATTATGAGAAGGTGAGTACCCAAGAGACACTCAAAGCCATGGATTCCCACATGACTTGCGAAGTCTGTGGAGATGTTGGACATTCGGGCAATTCCTATCCCGAGACCCAAGAGGACCTCAACTTTGTCAACACCGACAATGGGTTCTGTCCACAACATCAAGGCTAGAATCAGCGCTCCAACAACCAGGGAGGTAACAATTATTACTCTTCTCCTCATGTGAATAATCAAAGTAATAATGGTTATGCTTTCCTGAAAGATCTTGTTTATAGAAATGGTAGAATGACTGATAGCATAAATAAAAAGTTGCATGCTCATGACAAGATGTTGGAAAATATAAATGTTAAATTGGATGAGTTTTCTTCTATCTTAAAGAATCAACTTAGTTTCAACAAGATGATAGAAACCCAATTAGCTCAAATTGCTGTTGTTATCCCATCCTATGAGAAAGATAGAATTCCTAGCAAACCTGAAGGAACCATGGAGACAGCCAACCTTGTTATGGCAAGGTATGACTTTTCTAAAAATGGTTGGGGATTTCCTATTAAGAAAGGTGATCCTAGGAAACCCATCATTACTTGCTCCATAGGCCCCCACACTTTTCATAATGCTCTGTGTGATCTAGGCTCTAGTGTTAACATAATGTCTAAGGCAACTTATGATAAACTATTCTACACTACCTTAGCGCCAACTTCAATTTACCTATAGCTAGCCGACCAATCTATCTGTTATCTCGAGAGAGTAGCCACTGATTTATTAGTTAAAGTTAGGAGTGCTTATGTTCCTATAGATTTTATGATCTGAGACATGGGCAACACCGAGGATACACCTTTAATCCTTGGTCGTCCCTTCCTTAACACTGCAAATGCTTGCATACATGTGGCTTCTGGGCAAATCCAATTCCACTTTGCTAGAAGAAAAGAAATATTTGCTTTTGCCTCTGGACAACCCCTCTTAGATGAGAAATAGGAAAAGAAGAAGCATCCAAAGAGAATCAAGATGAAGAAACCAAAGCCAATTGAAGAACCAGAGAAACCTGTAAAGAAGAAGAAGAATAGAAAAAGATGGCGTAAAAAGAAAGATCTGTCCTCAATCTCGTCATCCCCTGATCCTAACAAGGCCTCTGAGGTGGAACAAGAGGAAACACCTCCGCCCAAGGACGAATGACCTTGAGCCCAACAAAAAGGTAAGTTCTCTATCCCTTCCATTTATTTACCGCATTTCAATAGTTGCATTTCAACAAATTTGCTTTGCATTGCATGATAGGTTAGTTGCATTTAGCTACTCTATGTTAATAAATAAAGTTCTGTAGTAGCTATGCATGATAGGATAAATTTGCATTTTAAAAAAACATATAAAAATATTTAATAATAATAATGAATAAAATTTAGTAGCATCCATATTGGATAAGTTATCTAGTAGTAATAGGTTTAGTCATTTAGTCATTTATGCATTCTAGTAGTATTAGTTAGCCAATAAAGAAAAGAATTAAAAGAGCCACCAGAAGACATTCCAACCTATGCAAAAGGCAAGCTTGGGGGAGATATCCCTCCCCGCTCAGGTATGAAAATCTTAAACCATCTCTTTACATTCATGTTTGCTTTACATTTCAATATTCATGATCATAGAATGTAGAGAGGAGTGCCTTAAATTTATCTTGAGAGAAACTTTGCTCTAATAACATAATGATAAAATTATTTGGAGATGATGAATAGTTGCTCTATGATACTTTGCAAAAGCTTGTCATACAAACAAATACTTCTTAAGTTTTGAGCATGATAAACTTAGAGTTCATCTTAAGTTGAATGCTTTTGTGGGTTGCAAATGCTAGAACCAAGAATAGGCTCTTGTGAGATATGTTGTAGCCATGATTAGAGTAAACCTTTGAACCTTCTGAGGAATGGTAAAAATAACCTAGAGTTTTGTTTTGCAAAATGCTAAAACTCTGTTGCTAGGAGTTTCTCAATGGTGATAAATTCCTACCAGAGCCAAATAAATATTCACGCATACATGATAAAGCCACCATAAAAGCTGCTTGTTTGTTTTGAGCTTTTTCAAGCCTTGATAATTTTAGTAGAGAAACTTTTCATGCTTTTTGACCAAAATCACGTACACCGACATATTTATGCTATTCCTACACTAGGGATACACAACCACATATGCTTTCCATTCATTATTGCTCTATGAGAATCAAAGTTACCTCTCTAGCTCCCTTACATAAAAAGAGAGGCATGGGCTACAGAAAAAAGAGTGAGAAAGAATAAAAGAGCAAAAAGCTCTAGTGTTCAAAAAAAGAGAAAGAGAGAGTGAGAAAAAGAAAGTAGCCATGCCCTCTCAAAAAGAAGCTAGAGAAGGGAAACTTCTCAAAGGAGTACCACTTCCACCAAATATGCCACACACATGCACATCTTGATCAATTTGTATGATTTGTTGCTCCTTGTGATCCAAGTGTTTGACTTAGCAATATATTCAATTCAAGTAAGCTATGCTTTTACCCCCCCTACCTTGAGCTCCACATAAGCTTTAGGATAGAAATTGAGGCAAAATTTATGGCCTTGGTGAGGATTTTAAACACCATTGAGTGACTTGAGTGTACCATCTGGGGAACTTAGGCAAGATTTCTTTTCAAATATGTTAAAAATCTCCAGGAAGTTTGAACTAAACCAAAGTAGGCAAAAAGTATCTATCTAGCTACACATTCTTGCAATTGCTTGTGTCAAAGTGAAAGCTATAAGTCCCACATTGCTAAGACTGATGATGAAATTTCTAAGTACTAACATGTTCAACACAAGAGATAGTATTTGTTTGTATACAAGTCTTTGCAGGGCATTATATAGTAGCAACTCCTGATCCAACACCTATTCCATTCTTAACCTGCATCTTTGCTGAGCACAGCAAAGGGGTAGCTTGGGGGCACTTGTTAACGGTCACTAACACCCGCTTTGACCATCAATATTCCACCCAAAAGCATGACAAAGTAAGGTAAATCATCATCACATGTGTATAATTTTGTTTAAATTTCACCTAGTTCCACTTGTGCTTGTAGAAATTATTTGTATGTAGGAAATATATCAAAATTTGGCAAAAAGGTGACAATTATGGACACATGGAAGCAAACAGATGTGGCAGGAGGCCTTAGGCCCACTTGGGCCCATTGCCTGGCCCCACTTGGGCGCCGCTCGGCCCCCCCAAGTGCCACCTTGGCACTTGCCACATCACCGATCCATGGGAGCTGCTCCAAGCTCTCCCATGCGTTGATCTAAGTCGGTTTCAACCAATGGCCAAGATGAAGTTGACACGGATCCACCAGCCCACCGTCATAGACTTAGGAGGCTCCAACCGCCTTCCAAACTGGCCTACCATCCGAATTTCACCATGTGTTGTCCCAGTAACTGCCATTAGGAGCCAACCAGCACCCTTGGATGCAAAGGTGGTGCATCCAAGGGCCGGCCAGTGCCACCCTATGGCCACCGACCTCCTTGCTACCTACAAGTACCCCCATGCCTCTCTACACTATAAATAGAGGGTGTGGAGCTTGGTGGAAAGACGCCCCATTCATTTCTAGGCTCTCCAAGCTTCTCTTAGCTTTCTAGCTTAGCATTAGCTATAGAGTAATAGTCTAGTAGTGGAGTAGAGCAAGAGCGGAGCTTCTCTTGGAGTCCAAAAGAGTCTTCTAGGTCTGGTATAGCTCCTTTGTAATTCTTTCATTTTAGCATTTACTTTATTCAATATTTATTTTAAGTACTTTATTCTAGTATTATTGCTTGCTTTACTTAAGTACTTAGTCATTAGTGTTCATCATTAGTGAGCTTAGGTGTTTATTATTTGGCATTAGTAGCTTAGGTTATCTCTTAATTAGTAGCTATTCATTAGTACCGGTTCCACCATCTGGTTAAGGTGCTTTGATCTCATTTCATCAAAGCTCGAATCAAAGTAGTAAGCCTATAGATTAAGCGTGGTGCTTAGGCTATAGATTACCTATGGATATGGCTAGGCCTCCGGATAGATTATGGTAGGTGGCAAGTGGTGAGGCCTTGTCCATCCTCTGTATTCCACCACGATAGTTCTAGTTATTAAATCATAGGGCTCGTGGTAGACCTTGTTTTATTTAACTCTCCTAGTTGGTCGGCAGGTTGTGCCCTGAAGTACTATCACATTTCTCCTAGTCATTTGTTTACCTTAGTTACTAGAAAGATAAATCGCTCGCTCTCTCACCTAGCTATCTCTAGTGTAGCTTGTATTTAGTAGTTAGTTTATGTAGTTCACATTCACCCTTCACTATCATTCACCTACCTAGGATCAACTTAGGCCTTAACCTCTAGCCCAAAGATAAATTCTAGCCTTCGCCTTCCTGTGGGATAAATATAAATTCGACACTCGGTACTCATCGAGCGAAGTGCAACGCGATAGTTCTGTGTGCTTGTGGAATCCTCCAATAGTCGTTAAGAAATATCAATAGGCGTAACTACTGAAAGCCTTTCTATGAGTCTACCCACCGTGGGCCATGGGGTCCTGGTCTCTAGAATGGAGGACTTGCTTATATCCTTTGGTGAGGGAGGGTGCTAGCCCTCCCATCGTGATGGGCTCTTGGATGTGGCCACCGTGGGCCATTCTACGAGCTTGCTCGCCACTAGCCACAGGGTCCGAGTCTCCGAGATAGAGGACTCGGTCATGACCTTTGGTGAGGGAGGGTGTTGGCCCTCCCATCATGATGAGCGCTTGGATGCGGCCACCATTGGTTGTCCCGCGAGCTTGCTCGCCGCTAGCTATGGGATCCAAGTCTTCGGGGCAGAGGACTCGGTCATGACCTTTGGTGAGGGAGGGTGTTGGCCCTCCCATCGTGATGAGCTCTTGGATGTGGCCACTCGCTGGCCATGGGGTCTAAGTCTTGGGGACGGAGGACTCGATCATGACCTTTGGCGATGGAGGGCATTGGCCCTCCCGTTGTTATGAGCTCTTAGATGCTGCCATCATGGGCTATTCCGTGAGCTTGCTCGCCACTGGCCATGGGGTTCGAGTCTTTGGGACAGAGGACTCGGTCATGACCTTTGGCGAGGGAGGGTGTTGGCCCTCCCATCGTGATGAGCTCTTGGATGCGGCCGCCATGGGCCGTCCCGCGAGCTTGCTCGCCACTGGCCACGAGGTCTGAATCTCCAGGATAGAGGACTCGACCATGACCTTTAGCAAGAGTACAAGGAGCCATTGTCTCCTTTTCAACAATCGAGAGTGCACGACTGTCCTCTACTTGGTGCGCCAAATATCAGTGTTTCATAAACCAGACTAGTAAATTTATACAATTGTCGTGCTGCTCTAGGAAGACGATGGTAGCATCCAAAAGACACAAGGATTTATACTGGTTTAGGCCAAAGCCCTACGTCTAGTCTCAGAGATGATCGAGTGTGTGTTCCTCGCTTGAATGCTCTGAAGTTCTTACAATGAGAGTGCAAGAATGGTGGAATAGGTAGGAGAGTTAGAGCTAAGAGATGAACTGCCTAAAGGGAAGCTTCAGGAGTCCGCTGGTGTGAAGAATGAGTGAATGAATGTTAGAATGTCTTGGGATGGTGCCTTGGCTGCCCTTATATAGAGTTCGGGGCTAGGGCATGTACAAAGAAGAAGGTTCTCCCGACCGAGGGGCCATGAGCCTAAGGGATAGCATGAAAGGGTCGGGTCCCCCACATGGACTTTTATATCTTTCTACATTAAAAGCCAAGTGTGAATGTTGGAGCATCTCCTTAATGTGTATTGCAGCACTCATGTTCCTAGACTCGTTCATCCTTCATTCCTGTAATTGTTAGTGACAACAAATACCTGAAGGGAACTTTTCTAGCACCAAGTTTTTGTTTATTATGGGAGATAAGGGAGGTCATAGCTTTATTCCTAAAAGACAAGACTAAGCTAAGTTTATTATGCAAAGCAATATATATTTCTTTTATTATTATTTAAAAAAGTTCTAGTAGCTAAAAATTTATTATTTATTTATTTATTATCATTATATACTATTTTTTTATGACTTTATCATGGTGAGCAGGGCATAAAGGTAAAACAAGGTAGAGACAACCAAGAAGAAATGAATGAAGCATGTCATGACATGTTTCTAAAGAAGTTCACCCCCACACTTGAATTTTGCAATATGCAAAATCAAATTTGGATGGTAGCACTCTCCATTGAGTGTGCTTCATTGTTTAAATGATATTTGGTTGGATACCTTGTGTTTCACCCCTTCGTTATTTTTGCTCAAACCTAAAAGGTTAGTGACAAAAATACCAAAAGGAGCAATTTCACAAATATGTCATGTCAGTGTTTCATAAATCGGACTAGTAAATTTGTACGATTGTTGCGCTGCTCTAGGAAGATGATGGTAGCATCCAAAAGACACAAGGATTTATACTGGTTCAGGCTGGAGTGCTACGTCTAGTCTTAGAGATGATCAAGTGTGTGTTCCTCACTTGAATGCTTTGAAGTTCTTACAATGGGGGGTGCAAGAATGGTGGAAGAGGTAGGAGAGCTAGAGCTAAGAGATGAACTACCTGAAGGGAAGCTTCAGGAGTCCTATGGTGTGAAGAATGAGTGAATGAATGTCAGAATGTCTTGGGATGGTGCCCTAGCTACCCTTATATAGAGTTTGGGGCTACGGCATGTACAAAGAAGAGGGTTGTCCCAACTGAGGGGCCATGAGCCTGAGAGAGGGGCCTATCTAGCTTGGCTTGCAAGCTATGCCATCTTGTGGTGTATGTCCGGGCATGGTTGTCATCATGGTCTTGTGCCCATGTCATGGTAAGGTGTGGCGGGGTACTAATGTGCTAGCCGTGGCAGCACTATTGGCACGGTGGTGGTTCGCCAGCCGTCCTGTGTGACATGGTTTCCGTCGTGGCCTTTGTCATCGCCTCTAGGTCTCTCGGGGGCATTGTATAGGAGTTGGTAGCCGCCCCTAGGTCATCGATCGCTAGGTTTTCTTGTGGAGTTGGTGTCCATGATCCTGAGCTCTGGGGTCATGGTTCTCGTTGGTTTGGGTGGCCTCTAAGTCAAGGCCTTCGTCGTGGATCCCATCTCGTAGCGGGCAGAATTGTACATGTGTCTTGTTGGACCGTATTCGGACGGTGGGCCGCCATGCTGACAGTCACCGCCATGGGGTGTTGTCTTGTCTGTGCTGCGTGGCGCAGGGATGGTGTCTAACCAGACCAAGGTGACCGTTGTCCCCTCAGTCCTTGCAGGGTTAGTGCGGCATGCTCACTCCTGTCAGAGCAAGCACACTTGGCTGGGCTCGACCTCTCCTCGTTCCTCCTAGGGGTCATGACGGTGGAGAGGTCGTGTGTCTCTTGTGCATCGTGCGGCTAAGGCGGAAGGGAGGGGTCATGGCTGACCCTAGCCTTAGCATCTAGCCTGGTTCACTTGACTCAATGGGGCCTTGGTCGTTCGGGCCTTCACTAGCTGATGTATCGTGGGACGCTTGGCCTGCTGACTAATCGATGCTTTGAGACACGCGAGGATCATAACCCGTTATTGTTGTTGTTGTCATCATCATCATCATTATTATTATTATTATTATTATTATTATTATTATTATTATTATTTTGAAAGTAAAGGGAAATTATTTATATTTTTTTAAATATTTGATGCATTTGCAAATATTAAGATTTGAAATTAAGAATGCATCAAATGGGTGATAACTACCGATTTACCTTCAGCAAGGGCTCACCGTTTTAAGCCCGTTGAGCAGGACTTCTCCATTGCATTTTGGTTTAAAGTTGCATCATCTCATCCTAGAGATGGATAAGGATGATTGCACTTCTTGTTTTCACCATGCCATCGTGATCTTCGTGTGGTTTTGGCTTGGCGAGCGTGTGATTCATTTTTCTTTTGATCAAGGTTTCATTCCTACATCAGGTTAGTGGACAATACATACCCAGGGGAATTTTACAAAGGTTTTGAAACAATAGTGGATGATGTTATGAGCTAAAGGTTTCCCTCTATGCTAATGAAAAGTTGGTATTCATGTTCAGTTAGCAAAGAGAACCCCTTTTTTAAAACCTTTGTTTATTCAAAGTTCACCGAATGAGTTTTGATTTATCTCCGTTATGAATTTCATCTCCAAGACTTACCCACAAGAATTTGATAAAATTCTATAGGGGTTAGTCCATGCATGCAACCAAAGTCTACACTTAGCAGTTTTGGTTCAAAAATCAAACTAGACTCCTTGTCCAATTTGATTAAGGTAGGCTAATTAATCTAAGCACGACGCTTAATTTAAATAGCCTATGGAAGCATGGTCATCGCATCCAAACTTCAAACTAAGCACCATGCATAGTTTAAAAGATGTATGACCAACACCCAAACCAAAGCATACTAGTGTTAGAGAAAGGAAGCATGAAAGGATAAACACGAGATTTACTCGAACGGATGTGAGAACTTTGAATGCTGAATTAGAGAACCATTGTTTTTATTATTTTTTATGCCGAGCAATACAAACGGGTTTGATGAATGCAATTTAAACAAGCATGCCATGGTTTTGGAAAAGGAATTTAAATAAGTGACCTGCATGAAAATCTAGGCTTTAGCCTTTTCTCGTAGCACAGACCATCTAATGATATCATACCGACTAGCAAAGCCAACATATGATTCTGATAGCCTCGTTTAACATCCATCTACTATGAAGCTAAACTAAGAGCATCGAATAGATAGATAACAAAGAAATTTGTCATCTACCTAGACTAGGCATAACGCCCAAATATAGCTCAAAGTCTAGGAGCCACCCAAAGAAAGCACTAGATATTTGATGAATTAAGTAAACATGCAGTGGTGAAAAAATGGGAAAGATATTTTTGGGTTGGTTCTTTCGTACCTTGATTGATTCATCATCCACAATTTGTGATTGAATTGTGAGTGATGCAATGTAGTTGCCGCGTCACATATGATGGCCATGTTTTCTCTTGACAGCGACCTTCTCTTCATTTGCGCATGGTTAGTATGTATATACCTTTCTAGCAGGGTGGAAGTGTTGATTGTTCAAGAATGATTGGGCACCCTAGGCCCATGATGATTCTCTTTTTTTCTTTTGAAAATGTGCTGGAAGGTCGAACGGTTGATGTTGCCCTATTTATTCCACATTTAACAGGAAAAGGATAATCCCACAAAAGCTAGTGGTAAACTAGGTTAATAGATATCAAGGTAAATATCAAAATCTTTACGCTAATTGCTTCCCCAGCAATGGCACCAGAAAGCTTGTTGGTATTTGTTAACGCTAATAGAGAAATCGCAAAGCGCATGGATACCGTTGTAACTTTCTCCTAGGTGTATTCTAGGGTATCGTATTTATCCTCAGGGAAGCAATGGTTAAAGAAGTTGATAAATAACCATCATGTATCTACTAACTAGTATACCGACTAGACTAATGTGGAGGTAAGTGATAAAGATAAGGTTTTTGTATAATGACACACACAGGGAAACTCCATGGTAATATAAAAGAGTAGACAAGCGAAGCTAGAAGGATAATGGGTGAGTTCAAGGTTCCTTTATACTTCTCTATTATTGTGGTCCTATTCTAGAGTAGACCAAAGTGATTAACTAAACAATGGGTAAACATAGTGATCACACAGTAGCACTTTGGAGCAGCAGTACCTTTTCGACCCTCGAGGGGGGTGAGAAAAATGTGGTTGGGGGAAGGCTGCCAAAAGCTCTACGAAAACACCAACCCGAACGTGGTAGATTACAAAGGCCTAGTCAGAGCTATCACCTCCGGGGCTACCACAACTATCCGTGGGGTTGGGCGCAAACTCAGGTAACCTATAGTCTAGACACCACATCTACACTATCGATTACTACTCTAGTCAAGTACTATAACTAGAGCACTCGGTCGAGCAGAGATCCCATGCTAAAGTGTAGAACCACTATAATAACCATGCCTAGCTAAACCACTAAGGCGTGAACTAGATAATCATGAAAGATATTTTAGTAAATAGAGAAGGTAAATATATTGACACTTGAGTCTTATAAATGAGCGATACAAAATTATACCGGACCTCCGAGGACTCCTCCGGAACTTGAGCATCTCTCCCTAACTCCCAACTAGGCTAAGCTACTTTTACATCTTGGAAAATTGTAGAGAGGAGAGCCATTGGGGTGTGTTGAATGAGAGGAAGTGAGGGGGTATTTATAGTTGAGAGGAGGAATAAGGGCCACTCCTTGTGCCATGTCAACAATCCATGTGACATTGTTTATTAGCCCTTGGATCAAACCATCCTTGAATTGATGGTGGAGATGAAGTATAATTGTGTTTCTTTGCATGAGAGCATGCATAAGGTCGGTGGTTCTTGCATGGGGGGCAAGTGTGGGCCACCACTGCCTCCTTGCTGGGTTGGCTATTCTGTGGATGCATGTTGGTACTGGTAAACAAATTGTTGCATTTGCTTGTTACGTAAAAAGCTAGGAGCTAGTGCATGGTTGCATGTTGTGGTCGATATTGATTGCCTTTCTTTGGGAGCACGGTGTATAGCTCTTGGTTGACTTGCAGAATATACATTTGATTGGTTCTTCATGTTACCAGACTTGCATATATTCGCAAACAATATTATTTCTTGTATATATGAGTATATCCTACAAAATAACTCTGAGCACCAAAACTTGTGGAACTTGTTAATTAAAATAATATTTTGCTACGATGTAGCATTGAATGTTGTTATTTTAGATTAATTTGGTGATCAATTTATATGAGTTAAGGACCGCCAACAATAGGCTATGCAAAAAGCTTTAAAAATATGGACACGTGAAGGTCCAAGTAAAAAAATGATGAGCACATGAAGGCTCATGTATTGAAAAAAAGAAGAAGAGAGAAATAAGAAAGATAGCCATGTTTCAAAATAATAAGTAATAGAGAGAGATCATATCTACAAAAGGAGTATAGTTTTAGTTTACCTTTTTTCCACACACATGCACATCTTGATCTAAGAGTATGGCATTTCTCTCCTTGGATCCTCGATTTGACTTTACAACATATGCGATACAAGTATGCTATCTTGTTTATCCCTCCCGAAAGCTCCACATAAGATCTTTTTAGAAGTAGGAGAAAAAAAAGAAGGCAAAACATTGCTATGCCTTGGTGAGGATTTATACACCATTGAGTGATTTGATAGTGCCATTTGACAAGTATAAAGTGAACTATGCTTTTGCTTGAGAAAAACTTTCAAAACTCCAAGTTGCTAAGATGTGAAATTGGGAAGATGACTTTGTTTCAAGAACTGTTCCACTTTTCAACAACCCAAGGAAACAAGTTATCTAACACCACAAATCTCACATGTCTAAAGAATGTGTTGGGATAACTTTTATGTAAGCCATATATCTTAGGATGTTATGCTCATGATTACTTTTATCTCTAACTTTGCTCAAGGATGAGCAAAGGGCTAAGTGTGGGGGAGTTTGTTGGTGGTCCTTAACTCACACTTTTAACCGCCAACACTTATATAAAATCCATCCAAATGAACACCAAACTTACAAAAAGGGCTCATAATTGACAAAGTTCCATGAGTTTTTGGTGATTCATCAATTGCAGGAGGACATGTCGGGGTAACTCAAGAAACGCATCAAAAGTACACAAAGAACATAGCAAGACAAACACCTGACATGAGCCCAACGGGGAAGGCCCACTTACTAGGAAATCAAGGCCTAGTCCAATGGAGAAAAAATGCCAAAACCCATATCAAATCAACTCCAAATGGCGCCAAACTCTACAGGACCCATCTAGAGGCCCAAGGAAAGCAACCCACCAAAGATGGGCCCAGTTGGGGTGTGTCCGCACCACCACTAGCACCTCTCAGGCCCATTTTTGGCAGGTTGTCAGCTACCGCCTTTTCAATGATGGTTCCGTAGGGGTTGGCCAGGTTCAACGTAACTAGGACGTCGGTTTGAGGTCAGTTTTGTGCTTTAATGAGGGCATCAAGCATATTCCAAGGATGATTCCCTCCTCTCCACCTATAAAAGGAGGCCACCCTCTTCTCATTTGAGAACAACACCATGAGGAAGAATAGCACACCTCACTTGAGATAGAGCAACACTCCAAAGGGCTTAGGCCCTAGTAGCTAACTAGAGTAGTAAGGGAGAGATGTGAGGGAGAGTTCAGGGAAGCGCTGGACTTGTTGGTGTCTCCCCATCTTGTACCTCGATGAACACCAATACCTCAATGTAGCTTTTCACTAAGTGAGTGTTTGTGATTCTTTTGGTAAAAAAGTCTTTTGATTAGTTAAGCTTTACTCTTACTTGTTTGTGGGTTCATCGTCCATCCCCGTTGCGGATACTCTAGTAGAGGGCTCCCGATAAAGATGGATCACCCTGTACGACACTAGAGTAGTAGTCGATAGCATAGACGTGGTGTCTAGGCTAGAGGCTACCTTCATTTGCCTCGTGCCCCACGGTTGAGGGATAGGCGGCAGGTGGCGATAGCCCTGTCTGTCCCTTGTAATCCCCCATGTCTGGGTACGACGTAGAGCTACAGGCTGGTATCGCTTAGCAGACCAGCTGTAAGCCGGTACCCGAAGTGAGCAAGTAGAAGTAGAATTTATCTATCCTTAGACTCTAAAACCATAGGAATCCTCTCTACCCTCTACCAACTCTATCTTTGTGTTGTCCATGGTTGAACTAGATAGAAGATTTACCTCCGTTCCCTATGGAAAATATGATACCCTGAATACTTCCGGGTGAAGTGCTACAACGGTACTTCCATGCCCTTGCAGATTATTTCTATTTGTGTTAAGAAATACTAATAGTTGGGAAGACACATGTGTCATCCTCTAGACCAACCTGAGCCCCTCCCAACTAACATGGATCTCTTAGGAGGGCGCCGTCCACACCTCCTCTTTAGGATCTTTGCGGTTGAGTGGCATACGACAATCCAAGTAATAAACTAACACATGACCCAATGGATAATACAATGAAAATTAAGGATTCGGAAATCTTTCGTAATAATTCACATCAAATTACAGGAGTTTAATATAAAGTTTAATCCCATCTAAGGTTGACATCTCAAGATCACTCATACATGAATATCGGAGTTAACTTGTAGCTCACATGGAATCGCCCACTCCAAGGTCTATTATGCAATGGTGAATAGAGCATAGGCTCAATTCGACCAAATCGATATTACCTGCAAAATAACTTAACGGCAGTACCGTGAGTACATTTCGTACTCGCAAGACTTAATTCCAACATATAAATATTTGGTGGATGCAAGGGTGTTATTAGGCATTTGTACATTTGTAGAAAAGCAATGGCGTTTATTAAAATGACATGCTCATGATTCATAACTAAATTACTTAATAGCTATAGGTTCATAGTAGAAGGTAAAGTGATCAACATTTATAAATCATGTCATCATTAAGTTCCACTAACATTACTACCATGGGTATAGAAAGTAGGAACAACCAAAGGGTTCCATCCCGAGGGACTTCAGGCTTTCAAAACTCTACAGAGGTGTACAACTATATCCACATGGAAATCAGGACTAACCACCATACCCGTGCCCGAGTAAGGGTTGCCTCACGCTTTCCAACCTTTCCCTAATTCGGCCCGAATATCACAAGAAAGGTTCGATTGGTTCCCGGTTAATGCTACCACCATCTAACCGGCGCCACCTTCTTGCCAGTTCCACGGATAGACTGGTAGCAATTAGTTACTAGGATTGTCACCCCCATATATGACATGTGGTCTGTATGGGTGGTTAATCGGACTCACGTATCCCAATGCATAGTCCTTAACTGCTCCACGAGCTACGTCACTTGAGATCCCACACTCACAGTGACCCACTCCTCGCATGAGCAAGAATTACCAAATTGATCATCATGTTGTTATATCAAGTTGAGATGAGTCCTTAGTCAAGATTAGGGAAGTAGATAAGTTGTAAGGCTCATTCTTTTTAGTAATTAGTTATCCCGGTGTAGCATCCTACACGCGCAAGTATGAGTTCCATTCCTCATACTCGACTACTACCGTTACCTAAGCAAATAAGAAATTAAGTGTTTCCATTCTCGTTGCTTAAATGATAGGCTCTAATGGTGAATAGTTCTAACTTAGTGAAGCATCATTAAGTTATTTAACCAAATCTACATGAAATGCATGACTCATAATGAAACACGATAAGTATCCAAAATAGGATTTATAGTAGTGGGGTGCATGCCTGATTTTGCCATTCCCGAAGGTTAGGGGTAGCGATGATGACTCACGCACGATTCCTCACATGATAACCGAACCTGAAAGAAGGAATTCGAGGATAGATAACCACACGATCAATAAAGAGATAAGGATTCAGAACTCGACTTGGAACTTGGGAAGAGACATCTAATTGTGCTCTATTTTTGTCCTAACTATCATCTAGTGTGGCTTGGGTTTACTAGACTCGGGATCAAGGTTCTAGACTTCATACACTGTCTTTGTGAACCATCGGACACTCCGACATATGTGATGGACGCTCCGTTGGGTTAGCCTCGGGCTCAACAGTCTCTATTTTGGCTCTGGTTTGGTTTGATGGACGCTCCATCATGGGTGACGGACTCTCCGTTACCCACGGAAGGTTCCGTAGAACATTCTGGTGGTTTGGGACTTTGGCAACTTCTATGAGTTTGATGTTGGCGGACACTCCATATGTATTGATGGACACTCCAATAGGAACTGGGTGCTCTCGGGTTCATTGGTTATTCAAGCCAATAATTCAATGGACACTCCGTGAGATTCCACGGACACTCCGATAGGGACTAGGTGCTCTCGGGTTCACTAGGTGTTGGTTTATATAATTTAGCAGACACTCCGACGCACACCGTGGACACTCCGCTAAATCATACCAAAGGGAGATAAGGTTCTAGTGTCTAGGCTAAAGGGATGATGGACACTCTGATAACTTCGATGGACTCTCCATCAGTTTGGTGATAGAACCTATGTTCTTGTGTTCTTGAGTGAAGGCTAGGGGATTCATGCCTAGTTGTTGGGTTTGAGCCTCCATGCATGTGCAAGGTATTCCTATGGTGACCTAGGTAGCTTGCTAGGCTTAGGATACCTAGAGTTTTGGCTTGAGCTAGCTAGTGCAACTAGTGATTCCTTAATTCACTTAAAATCCTAAAAGAGATTGAGATTAAGCATGACAACTTAGCTTGGGGTTTTGGTGAGTTCCTTGTCACCAAGATCATAGATCCAACTCTTGACATCCTTGTGATGAGGACATGACACCCATGCATATGACCATGTTTGGCTCATGGTATGGAGGGGTAGGAGGCCAGCAAGGGTGTCCAAGTCAAGAAGGAAGCCCGAGACTAATTCGGTTCGAGTCCCCGAGGTGGAGGCCCAAAGCAACTCAAGTTCGAGTCTGCCTCGGCCTCTAGGACTAGTCTACCTTAAACTGGTCATCCAGGACATATTCGGACTCCATTTTCAATGATCCACATATGGTTGGAAAGCTAATTTGATAAGGAAGCCAATACAAGTGGTCTCACGTCAAAAGCTCTTCGGAATACACAAGAATTATTGAAATAAGTCAGCGTCCAGAATCTGTCTAGGTGTTGCGTCACCGTATCTGGTCTAGTGGGATGTGTATCGTCTTTGAGCCCGTTAGGGGGCACATCTAAGGTAGGTGACAACCCTAAGACCTTTATAATCATACGCCATCGTCATCATTAGGTTTTGGGTTTTGCTTAGATTAATCTGTCAAGAACAGTTTCGCCGTTCATCGGTTTGTGAGACCCCAACTTCGTGGGATTAATCATTCATCTGTAATTTAGTTGTTTTCTTTCTTGTTCTTGCTTGTGTTCTTTGTTGTGTAGGTAGGGATTAGCCTTCTTGGCGAGGTCAACCAGATCCGTGTCTTAGTTGATAACCAGAGGAGTTGTGGTGCTAAGATTATAGGGTTCGATCTTTCGATCTGAAGCCAGATCGGTGTGTCATTCTCCGCCACAACGATAGTTACCACTAACTGACGGAAGAGCTAAGGTATACCGTCAGGTTCACATTTATCCCCTAGTTTTGAGTGTTTCATATTCGTCCCATAGTCCAGTGCCATACTCATTTTTTTTCCTATCCTATAACCTTCCGCGTCATAGCCTTTGCATATTTTAGTTTCAGAGTCTGTTGTGTTGAGTTTGTGTCCTAGTCAAGGTCTTGTTGCTGGTTAGGTCATGTTAGAGTCCAATTCATGTATTTTTTCCCATCGTTTCCATCAAATCCTTGCTGACGTGACCAATTTTGCGCGTATTGTTCCTGTTTTGTCCTCTAATTCGTAGTCAGTTTGTAAAACAGGTCTAGTTTTCGCATACGAACTCGGATTTTGATGTTCCATATATCAAAATCGATCAGAAAAAAATTCGGATCCATCCATCCCTGCTTTGCTAGGTTTAGAAAATTTTATTCTAGCCAAAAACTGGTCACAAGATCCTCTTTTCGTGGTCACAAGCTTTTTGTCAATTTTGATCACATCTTCTAAATTTTTCACAGGCCATGTCTTTTACTTGTTTAAGCTCATATTTTTTTGTGATTACTTATTTTGTGCTTCTAAGTGAAGAAAAAATATCAAAAAAGAAAAAGAAAAAGTAAAAAAATCCCAAAAAACAGCGACAGCCCAAAAATAGAGAAAAAAGAGAGGGGGTAAAAGTGGAACAATATCTAGAGGAGCACATAGAGAAGGCCAAAGTGAGCTATGATAGTGTGTGTTGTCTAATTCCTTGTTTGTGTTGCTCTTGCTATCCACCATACTTATTTTTCACATATCTAGCACCTTGCTATCCACCATACTTGTTTGTCACACACCTAGCACTTGAAACATTTTAGACCAGCAACGAGAACAAGTACTTTGGACTATAATTCAGTATTACTTTTTGTTACTGACTTGTGTGCCAAATATACATATTATTCTTTGTGTGCCTTCCAAGCTCCACAAACTCTTTAGATCAGTACAGAAAAAGGGCCTTACAATCTGGGTACCACTGCCTCATAGGTATCACAAA
The DNA here is from genome assembly GCF_019320115.1 of Miscanthus floridulus. Taxonomy (NCBI): domain Eukaryota; kingdom Viridiplantae; phylum Streptophyta; class Magnoliopsida; order Poales; family Poaceae; genus Miscanthus; species Miscanthus floridulus. The sequence goes on from NC_089597.1 coordinate 45,983,913, forward strand.
CCAGCCACTAGTTGTACCGCCCACTGCTTGTGTTGGTAAGAACTTTGTAAGAGCTTGGTAAGATGCTTCCACTTGCTATGAAAAGTGACACCACTGCAACCATGTAGTCATTTGGTAGGGATAACTTTCACCGTTTGTTTCTGTTTTTGTGTTTACAATGGCAGAAGGTGATCAGACTGGAGATAACAGTCCCAAGGATTTCAACGAGTGTGTCATCCAAGAGCAACTGCAAGCTGTTGTAGAGAATGCCCAAAAAAGGATGAATGAGGCCATCACTAATGCACTCATTGAACTCAACATTGGCAACAGCATGGAGAGATAGGACAAACGAATTTCCACGCTAACCGATAAGGTTACTGAGTTGGAAACCTTTGTGGTAGGCAGCAACGATGTCTCCGGCAGCAACACCGATGGTCTCTTACTAGAAGACATGGTGCATGATGCCACTGGGAACATAGATCGAACAGCCTTCTGACAAGCAAGATTACGATGATGTCTTTGCTGCAACACGACAGGTGTCCACCACCATCAAGGTAATAATCATCGTGTGCCCGATGATCCTTATGCTAAGATTAAGTTCACAGTACCATCTTTTTTGGGTCATTATGATGCTGAGGGATATCTTGATTGGGAGATGACAGTAGAACAAAAGTTTAGTGCCCACCTTGTGCCTGAGCATCATTGAGTTCGACAAGCTACTAGTGAGTTTAAGGACTTTGCCATTATTTGGTGGAATGGGCTAGCTGCATAGGATGCTTTACCTGGTATGTGGGAAGAACTTAAGATAGCTATGCGTGATCATTTTGTTCCTCCTTCTTATTATAGAGACTTGCGTAAGAAATTGATGTGTTTAGAACAAGGAGAGAAATTTGTACAGGATTACTATGGTGAGCTCCAAAAGGGATTGATGTGTTGTAGTGTTGTGGAGGGGAACAAAGATTCCATTTGTCATTTCTATTCAGGTTTGAGGCACGAGATTTAGGACATTGTCGATTATAAAGAATTTAACACTGTCAACCAGTTGTTTTAGTTCGCTATGCTTGCAGAAAAGAAATTGCAGGGGCGTGAACAGCAAAGCAAGAGCAAGGTCGGCACAACATACACGCCATGCTCGGCACCATCTTCGGGGCTGAACAAGCCAACCACTTTTCAGGCACCTCCACCAGCGAGCAAGCGACCAGCAGCCTCTGGAGTTACCGCTACACCTAAGGCACCTCCCGCACGACCTTCAGATTCAAGTAAAAATTCTTTGCAGGTGCCTACCAAGAGTGCCCCATACGTTGCATCAACGGGATGCACTTCGGACATTCAGTGCCACCGCTGCCATGGCATTGGCCATGTGCAGAAGGATTGCCCAAGTCGGTGTGTATACATTGCTATAGAAGATGGTTACATCAGCACCTCTAACATTGAAGATGAAGAAGACCAAGATACAGATAAGGAGGATGGCAAAGTCCTTGGTGATGAGGCCACAACGGCCTATAGGAGCATCATTATACAGCGGGGGCTTAGCTCACAAGTACAGCAACCTGAGAAGCTACAACACCATAACTTGTTCCATATTTTCTTCGTCATCAGCAACCGTCGAGCACGTGTCATTATTGATGGAGGTAGCTGCAATAATTTGGTGAGTTCTAATTTGGTTAAGAAGCTTGGCTTGACCACACGCCCACACCCACATCCATACCATATTCATTGGCTAAATGATTCTAGAAAAGCAAAGGTAACACAAACTTGCAGAGTTTAATTTTCTATTGGTTCTTATACTGATTCTGTTGATTGTGATGTGGTACCTATGCAAGCCTATTCACTCTTATTGGGTCATTCTTGGGAACATGATAATGATGCTACACACCATGGTAAAAGTAATAAATACACTTTTGTGTATAAAGGAAAGAAAATTACTTTGGTACCTTTGACCCCTGCTCAAATTGTACAAGCTGATAGAGAACACGCTGCTAGTTTGCTTGATGTTCCTTGTGATAAAAATAAATTGGTTGATGATGCTTTAGTTTTACATGTTTTCGAACCAGTCACTTGTGCTAAAAATACACATGTTATTCATATTGCTACTAAAATTGATGAGCTCAAACTGTTGTCTTCTTTACATACTTTGGGTTACATTGAATTTGATGTTTTATGTAACCTAGATTGTTTGGAGGAGAGACTTTTTAAATATGCTGATTTGCCTTGGTTTTCTAAACACACATATCATGTTATTGGCAAATATAACAACAAGGGACAATATATGATACATTGAGTATACATTCATAGTAATATAAATTCTTCTTTTGTTGTACAAGATTATGATCGTTTAGAGGTCAGCCATAATAATACAAACATTTTCTCATGTTCCTCAAAGAAACAAGTTCACTTCCAAGAAGGGGAGCATTGTTGGTTGATACCTATGTCTGTTAGACCATCTATTCCTACATTGTCTTTGGTTAGTTCTAATCTTTTGTAGGATAGTGTTGACATACATGGTGTGCATTCTGATCATGGAGTCTACATGCTTGCTGAAATTTTTATGCGAGATGACATGCTAGAAACTTGGAAACATGGTCATGTTCCTTCTCACAATTATTTTAGTTCCCTTTGTCTTTGCAACCCCATTCTCATTTGTGTTGTGCAGGATCAGTTTCAAGCACAATCGACGTCGAGAACGGCTTTTCGTCAAGAAGGGGAGGATGATGAGGACATGACACCCATGCATATGACCATGTTTGGCACATGGTATGGAGGGGTAGGAGGCCAGCAAGGGTGTCCAAGTCAAGAAGGAGGCCCGAGGCTAATTCGGTTTGAGTCCCCGAGGTGGAGGCCCAAAGCAACTCAAGTTCGAGTCGGCCTCGGCCTCCAGGACTAGTCTGCCTTAAACTGGTCACCCAGGACGTATCTGGACTCTATTTTCAACGATCCACATATGGTTGGAAAGCTAATTTGATAAGGAAGCCAATCCAAGTGGTATTACATCAAAATCTCTTCGAAATCCATGGGAATTGTCAAAACAAATCAGCATCTAGAATCTGTCTAGGTGCTGCGTCACCGTATCTGGTCCAATGGGCCGTGTATCGTCTTTGAGCCCGTTAGGGGGCGCGTCCAGGGTAGGCGACGACCCTAAGACCTTTATAATCATACACCGCTGCCATCATTAGGTTTTGGGTTTTGCTTAGATTAATCTGTCAAGAACAGTTTCATCGTTCATCGGTTTGTGAGACCCCAACTTTGTGAGATTAATCATTCATCTGCAATTTGGTTGTTTTCTTTCTTGTTCTTGCTTGTGTTCTTCGTTGCACAGGCAGGGATTAGCCTTCTTGGCAAGGTCAACTGGATCCGTGTCTCGGTTGATAACCAGAGGAGTTGTGGTGCTAAGATTGTAGGATTTGATCTGAAGCCGGATCGATGTGTCATTCTCTGCCACAACGATAGTTACCACTAACTGACAGAAGATCGGGATCCCTGTTCCTATTACCTTGTTTCCAAGCTAATGAGAGAGATTCCATCATTTCTTGCAATACATCCCAAAAATCCAAATGAGAGAATATCTAAGGATAATCTTAAGAGGATTGAGTTGTAGCATACTTGATTCTTACCCTTGAGAAGATAAACTCCAAGCAATCCTCATGATTCATCCATGCAAAGGAAGAAACTTAGATCAGGGTTTGAGGATTGATCTCAAGATAATGAGAAGAGAACGTTCTTGAGCTAACCATGAGATGAGAGATTGTTGAAGCTCAAGGTCTTGACCCAATGCTGATCTTGCTGCCCTTTGTAGATTAGATTCTCCTCTCCATCTTCTTCTTCTTCACTTTCTCACTCTAGTTCATCCCTTTTTTCTCTTGTTCTTCATTCTAGAAAGAGAGAGGGAGTGAGGGCAATGAAAGAGGAGTGAGTGGAGTTGAGGCTTAGCTATTGGGAAATGCCTCTATGTCATGCTGACATGTGGGCCATGTACCATAATGGACAACAGCTCACTCTCCACTCATTCTGTTGTCTCTACCTTTTTATCGGATGGTCCGGTGACTCTAGCGGATTGTTTGATAAATCTCTATCTTTGTACAATTGAGCCAAGGATCAGGGTTCTTAGCTTTGGGCTAATCTCAAGGTTCACACATGTCTTGCCTAGCTTCAGAGGAGATAAGGAATCCTTGTTGAAGTTCTCATGAGATTTTTCCTAACGGTGATCGCTCGTTTGACATTTGGTTGACTGGAGTTTGACTTGGCTTGACTTGAGTAGTTGATCGAAAGGGTGTCCATTCTTTTGATCTAGATGCTAGAGATCACTGCGGGAGCTAGATTGGTTGCTTTGGCGATGTCCGAAAATGAGAGCCTTTATTGTAACAAACTTGAGTCATTACACGGGCGTTGCCAGATCTAGCGAGGCAGCCATGGCCGGTGGTGCCCCCACGGCGAGTTGACTACATGACCTCGATGGCGGGTGCCAGGTACCGCACGAGCCCTACCCCAGCATGCAGGAGCTCCAACCGACATGCGAGCCCCAGCACCAGCATGCTAGCTCTAACCGTTGTGCGGGAGTTCCGACTCGACGCTCGACCCAACCCCGACATGCAGGAAATCTACCGCTGCGGCGACCTCCCTCCCTCCCTCCAGTGGTCAAGTGGCCCTAGCCTAGGCAGAGGATGCGGCCTACCTCCTCCTTACGGCGGCGCAGACCCTCCCTCCTCCCTATGGCGGTGTAGTAGCACCTCCTGATGGTGACCCGGCCCCTGCATCCTCAGTCGAGCGAGGCCGATGAGGTCTAGATCGGTGCGCCCAAGCCAGAGATCCCCTCCACCATGGCTGACGAGCAGGGGGGTTGGAAGAAGGAAGAGGAAGAAACTAACGAGCGGGGACCAGTTGTCAGTGAGAGGGAGAGAGTTGAGTGGGGATGACATGTAGGGTATGTTCAATAATTTTTCCAAAAGCCACAGCTACGCAACCAAATGGTCTTCTGCTTTTCTTATAGCTGCTTTTCCACAGCTCACAACAGCTTTTCCAAAAGCCATAGCTCAACCAAACAAGGCCTAAATCTCACGTGCCTCCTTCACTATCGAATTGTGCCTCCCTCACCAACGGCTAGAAATCCCACGCCGCTCTTCTAGGCCCTCACATTGAAACGGATCATCGTGCCACCACGCCCCGCATAGGTCTTCATTACCACGCCCTATCGGGTCCCTGACGCCATCTTGCGCCTTCCCCGATGCCATCTTGCACCTTCCCCACTATCATCTTGAGCCTCATCGCGCTGCCTGTCTAGGGACACACGTTGGACCGCGTAACCATGCCCCCGTGCCATCGTCGGTATCGAGCAGTGTAGCTCAACTTGCTGCATGCTGGAGTGACGGAGCTTGCTGCACCGCCTGTGTCCTCTCACCGAAGAGCTCTAGCTCGTCATGTCGTCGTTCCCTCGATTTTGTGGGACGGGGATGCCCTAAATCTTGGAGTTATATTCCTCTCTATGATACTCATATATATCTCCAGTTTTCCACCATCCAAACACTACAAAGAAGGAGCATCACAACGTAAATGGGGCGAGCCCATCCCCTCGATTTTGTGGGACGAGGATGCCCCAAATCTAAGAAGTATAGGCCTCTCTAGGATGGACTCATCGCCGGTCGTCCCCCATCCAAGCACTACCAAAAAGGAGATCGACCCAGCCTGTCCATGGTCATTCCCAGAACCAAATGCATGTTGAGGTGCGGCGGGTCATGCTCGTGCCGAAGCGTGCGACCCACCACAGCCCATGACCTGCTCCTCTTATATTTTGTTTTTTTTGTTTCCTAAATTCTTTGTCCTAACTAAAAATTTACAAAACTATACTATTGCCACTTGTTGAAGTAGCGTCGGTGGAATTTTCATTATTGCCATATGAATTCATGGAATTATCTTTTTCTGCACAGTTTATTTAAAAAATGACAAGTTTTATATACGAGCTTGGATAAAGATAAATTTATTTGATAATTGTATACCTTAGGGATATCTACAACTTTTTAGTTCATTACTTTTTTATTTGAAGTTGTTTTGATGCCTAAAAATACTAGGACAAAGTTATACTACCTAGGGCATAGTATCGCCAGATGATCCGATAGAGATCAACCTTGTCATCTGGCATATACTCTTATGATGTTTTCAAGCCCATTTCAAGTCTACTCTCGACCAATTTAATTTCTTTGGGGTCAGACTTAAAACCACTTCAATGGGGCCGCTTACCACCATGATCTTGATTAGGAGGTAGCCTCTTGTGCATCTAAATGCTTCCGCTCATAACCCCTTAATATAAGATGAATGCCTTGGACCCCATTAATAGTATAGGCAAATAAAAAACAAAGCCCTAATACACTCTACAATAAATGTCTCCAAGCACCTTATATGTGCTCTATTGTGTTCTTAGTCTTTACGAATATCCTTTGTGTCATATTGTCATACCAAATCTTTGAGTCTAAGACACTTGTGACAAATCATCATAGGGCTAACAACAATTTGAATACCACTACAAAACACATGTTAGTTATAATACTTATGTTCATCAATCACCAAAATCCCAAATCACCAAATTGGGGCTTAGATGCGTTCAACAAAGAACATTCTCTTGATCACGTATAGAAATTGCTATTCCTTTTGTACTGACTAGCACCACATGTTGGGCAATGCAACAAGTCTTTAAACACCCAACAATACAAAATATATTGGTTTGGACATGCATGTATTCTTTCCACACCCATTGTCAACAGATTGATAAGCTTCTTAGCTTGATATTTGTTGGCAGGTACATAGTTTGGCTTGGAAGCAAACTAGACAAGAGAAGCAATAGGTGGTTGAAACTATTGTTGGTACAATGATATTTAGCTAACCTTTAGGATTAGTAGGTCAAACATGAAACATAGCACCGAGCACATTTCTCACAACCCTTTGACTAAACATACAAACATACCTTCCTCACCCTCTTTAGTGTCTCCCAATTATCTAACTCTTTGGTAGTTTTTGTTATCAATTCCACATCATTGTGGTGCAACATTTTGTCTAGGGAATCTTCTTCTTCATGATCACCTTACCCCCACCATCAACTTGACCACCATCACCTTACCACCATCATCACCCCTACCATCACCATAATAACATGATTGGCATTATAGAACTCTTCTCCCACTTTGTCCATAATCCCTACTTCATGTGTAGCAATGTCTTGGTTTCTTTTGCTTGATGTATGTCTCTCAGTATGATTGTTCTAGATTGTGTAGTTCCCTATGAAACCTCTCGATACTAAGTGCGAGATGATCATACTCGAATCTTGCAATATTATGTGGTTATGGCAGTCACAACATGCACAATATATATCCATTGTCTTCTTAATTAGCACATGCTTTTCAATGGCTTCAATAAATTTGTTCACATCTTAGATAAAACAGAATCCATGCCTTCTTTTCATGTACATCCATGATCTATCCATCTTTAGCCTCAACCAAACCATATAAATGCATCAAAACATAATGTACATTTAAAGTCAAACTAACTCATAAAAAATTAATTAAAATGCTTCTGATTTGTTCAAAGTTTATAATAGCCGGTTGTAAAAACCACAATACAACATGGCAACTATTTTTGATGAGTTAGAAAAACATTAACATAGGACCTTCTCCTAATAATGCATTAGCATAGGAGAAAGTTTCTTATTTATTACAATTTTGTGTTAATAGTTCACAAAATCACTTCACTCCCCTGCATACATGTCTAGATCTAGGTTTAGAAAATGTGGGAGTCCCCTCAACACTAGATGCCACAACACGCATAGCAGGCGCCCCTGTCACACGCTCAGCCATAGGAAGATGCCCCTAGCCCACCAAGGAGATGGGCGCGGTGAGGCAAGGGGGGCAGTCGTAGCGCAGAAGGGTCGACCCACGAATCTGGGACACCACAACCTGGAGGAGACCCGACTGTCACCTCGGGAAGGACTGGTGCCCTGGCCCATCAAGATAGAGCCCCCACGACCGCTAAGATGATAGACAATACACGCCTAGCATAGGACACGTCAGGGATGGAGTACAACCACTGCAAGAAGGCCGCCAGAGCACATACTGCCCACCATTACTAATGATGACGGCACGAAGCACAATAGCCGCAGAAAGACCGCGGGACATCGTGATGGAGACACCACCAGCACACACCTGGCCTTCGACGGGCACTACTAGCGCACCTAACTTGCAACGTCCACACATGGATCCTCCAGCACATCACCTCAACAGATGAGGGAGCACCTGATCAATGCCAGGGTGACATACTTAAGTGCCACTAGCCCATGTAGGAAACCGCCGTCGCCAACTGTTGGATCGATGTCGGTGACAATGCGAAGAATAAGGTCAGCTTGGGTGGTGTGGGTGGGTGGGCGTGGGAGGCGGGGAGAAAACCAAAGGAGAAGGGAGATGGTGCTGCACCATGCTACACCCTCCTTGCTGCCAAGCGGACCCTCGGCCAGCGGTGTGACGGGGGAGGAGGGGTGAGGAGTGGTGAAAGATGTGGGCACAGTTGCCACCTAAGTCACCCATAGGGACGAAGCGGGGCCGAAAAACGCCCTATATACTATCCGTTCTAAAGATATGCTATTATATAATTCACAATATTAGAAGTGTGATATTACAATCCTAGCAATGACTCTTATTCGGAAACATTAGAATTGCAATGGCACCAAACAAATTATAACCTTTTTATATACGTGGCCTTGAGCCGTGAGCCGAGAGACACACGGCGAGTCGGACTCAGGGTCGTCCTCTCCCCAAAATCGAACAGAGCGGTAGTACAACTCTAAACTTTGAATCAAGATACCTTTGGTTTCTAACCTAAACCATTTTCAAGTCGATTGGAGTTGGCCAATCGCCGGTGGCTCATGTTTGATCAGGGCCACCGCCATTGAGGTAACGACTGCCACCTTTGCTGCGCAAGGCGCAGCACCCGATCGTGTAGACAACGATAAGGAACGCGAGGAGGGAAACGTTCACGATCGCCACTGTCTTCCACTTCTTCTTGACAGTCTCCAACACGCCGGCCTTGCATGCGTCGCACTCGAAACAAAGCACGTGCCGGTCGTTGCTCCATGCCCGTCAGTCACCGTCACTGGCTGCCGCCGGAGACAACGACCCCGATCTCGGGGCCTCCCAGAACGTGGCGTTCACGTACCGGAACCTGCACCACGTCGGCGGCTTGCAGCCACCAGACTGCACCGTTGCAAGCGAACACGTATGAAACTCACGAGTTGACGGTCGTTTCTGATTTTATCACAATGTGAGTGTACCTGGATTGGCGAGAGGTGTTGCCTGTAGAATTCCATGGCGTCCTGCCCCACGGCACCACGGAGCCGGCCGCCGCACACGCGCGCCTGAGAGAGGCAGCTCTCGACTTGCCGCCACGTCTCCGGCTCGGCGATCCGTGCCTGCAGCCAGCCGGCGTAGTCCCCGAGGCGGTACTCCCTGTACCCGCGCCCGGACACGGCGCTGCCCGCGCCCCGGTTGGTGACCACGAACGCGAACACGGCGACGACGAGCAGGAACATGAAGACCACGTACACCCAGAGGAACGGCGCCGCGGCGTCGCGGCGCCCGCAGGCGTCGAGGCGCCCGCAGGCGCCGGCGAGGCCGACGAGCGAGAGCAGCAGCAGTGCGCAGCCGAACGCGACGACGGGGATCTGCAGGGCGCGCTCGCACTCCGTGGTGGCGCGCGTGAGGAAGAACACGCCCGCGCACAGCACTGGCGAGGACAGGAGGAGCGTCACCAGGTTCAGAGCGCCCAGGAGGCCGTGGCTCAGCCTCGCCATTGACGATGACAGCACCTGTGTGGTTGCGTGCTGCAAATTAACTTGCAAACTGCAGCCCACCTGAGTATAAACACGAACGGTGCATCTGTAGTAGTAATAGTAGTAGAGATCAATTGGTATGATCTTGCTACATGCAGATAGATGCAGATATATATCTCTGTGCAGTCAGTGTAAGATTGGGATTTCTGGCTGATCCTGATGCGGTTCTTGATTGGTGGTTTAATTTGGAGCAAGAGATGGGGAGAATTAGCAGTGTAGATACGTAGTGGGTGCTCGTTGTGGTAACTCTGTCTGCTTGTGTGAGAGAAAGAATGTCTTTTTTGTGCAGAAAAGAGTGAGCTTTGACGGTTGTTTGTTCTCCTGTTGTTTTGGGGTTGATGAGGAGGTCAAGGACAAAACGCAGAAGAGGGAGACGAGGGCAACAAGTGTGTGCAAGAGGAGGCTGGCCTTAAACTGTGGAGCGTTTTTGCTCTAGTTCATCTTGCTGTCGTTCATGGTCGTCAGTTTTCACGGCATGTAGGCGCAGGCGGGACAGGTGGCACAATGTGGTTTGTCGTGAGTGGGAAAGTTGTTTCATGAATTTGAAATATATTTTTGTCAACATAAAGTTGTTTCCGACGAATCCGTTGGAACCATGGTGTTATTTATTAATGCAACAAATTCTAAACGAATACTTTTAAACTTTAGAAGATTCATTATTTCAAATTTACTAGTTCCACATTTCAAATATACTATTTTAACAATTTGCAAATGAACTTTGAAATCCTTAATCTGTTTTCAAGTTGTTAAATAAAAGTACTGAATTTGGACTTTAAAAATTTGCCTAAACAAGTATATAATTTTTTAGAGTTTAAAAATCACAAAATAAATACAAACCAGACAATAAGAGAGAATTATTGATTAAAAAAGAAGACAAAAATGGTAAATGAAACGTACAATGGAAATAAATATGGATCAAATATACACATTTATAATATTTTATGGTTGAATTGTGGAGTTGAAATGAAGAAAGACAGAGGGCCAACCCTGGGTAAATTGGAGAGAAAGAGAATAGGAAGGATTCTTTTGGTAGTACTGTTGGAGGTCTCCAGGAACCATACCAATAGAAAACAAGGACTATCTACTTACTGTTGGAGATGTTATAAAAGTAGAGGTAGAGTAGGGTAATTAGAAGCAAATTTGTAGCATTATTTCAAATTATCTTTCATAATAGCTGACGTAGGATAATTTAGATGCAAATTTATGGATTATTTTAAATTATTTTTTATAATGGCATATGTGAATAGTTCAGATATGAATTTAGGAATGTTTTTTTCTTAATGGCAGAAGTGAATATTTTTTATAAAACAGAATAGATAACATTGGTCTTTTATCATTGATGATGATTACAGTTTTAGAAATACTCGGACGCGGGCGTCCATCCGCTCGCTTCGGTTCGGATGCGGCTTCCACTTCGCCTCGCCCGTCTCTCTATCTCTTCGCTCCGTCTCGCCCTCCCCATCTCCAGGTCTCTCTCGTGTCCACTAGCAGCAGTAGAGCCCGCCCCGTCATCGTTGCTTCCTTCCTCCACCCAAGCTGATCATGTCGTCTCCCCCCTCAGTTCGCGCAGTGCCTCCCCGGCCTCTTCCCCAACCCAATGCTGTCGTCGCCACAGGGCCGCCGCCGTTGCCCCTGCAGATGGCGGCTGGGCGCACGTGCCGGGCGCCTCAGGTCATCTCTAGCCGAGCTAAGGGGCACCCACGAGCACGGCCGCCGGCCGGTGCTAGTAGTGCTCGCACGCCGCCGACTCCCACCTTGGCGGCTGGAGCTCTCCCCCTATGTTGCAAACGTATATTTCAATTGTTGCAGTTGTTTCAGAGGTATGTTGCAAGTGTTTCATATATATGTTGCAAAAATAGATCGGGATATTGCATATGTTGCAATTGCTATACACGTATGTTGTAAGCGTCTGTTACAAATGTTTTATCTATTTTTTTCAGGACGTATATTGCAAGTGTTTTTATTTGGATGTTGCGTATGTTTCACGCATATGTTTGCAAGTGTTTTTGTCGGGATGTTATGTATGTTTTGCAATGAGTTTTCAAGTGTTTTTAGATGTTTTCGTAAGTGTTTCAGACACATGTTTCAAGTATTTTATCTTTCTTCAGATGCTTGCAAAAGTTCTATCTAGATGTTTTAAAAATAGATTGAGTGTTGTACATGTTGCAATATGACTCACCTGCCACGGGCGCCTGCTGCGGCTGCTGAACGCCGTGCATACGTGCTTCCGCGCGTACATATACCTTTTTGTTCAAGTCTTGGTCTGTGAATATAATCAGACGAACGTGGTTTGCTCCGTAGGTAGACGATGGCAAAATGTGTTTAGTCGTCGAACTGATTGCAGGCGGACTTAATTTAGTTCGCTGGAAATGAACGCAGCTGCGGACGGTTTATGATGCATTGCCCTGGCATTGCTCACACGGACAGGGGAAGATCGTGCAAATTGCCAAGAACAGCCGACCTAAGCGCCTGTGTCATCAATCGAGTATATATATTTGTGTGCTTCATCACGAATAATGAGTGTTTCGATAGAACAAAAACATTGGAATTAAAATGATTTTTCCTTGTCTAATGAATGCGTCTAATAACGGCCGGCCAGGATCTGAAGCAGCAGCTCGTTCCACACGTCGATCGGTCCCGGCAGGCACCAGTGCAGGCAGTCGATGTCGAAGCCTTCGTGGTCGCCGGGGCCGTGGCCGTACCTGTCAGGGTGCCCGTCCGGGCGGCGCAGCATCATCTTGGTCACGTCCATCATCCTCAGCCGCACGCCGTTCCTCCTCGCGTCCTCCGCCGCCGCCGCGAACTCCTCCACCTGCGCCGCGTAGAAGTCGCGCTCCGGCTCCGCCATCTCCAGCGGCGGGTCCTCGGGGTCGGCCGGCCGCGTGGCGGTGCACTCCCCGCCGTCGAACCACCCGCCGTTCTCGTAGTGCGTCGGCGCCACCGTCCGCAGGACGGCGGTCCCCTTGAACCCCTCCATCCCGCCGGCTAGCGCCCAGAGCACGGTGCGGAACGCGGCCCGCTGCGCGTACTGCGACGTGAGCGCGGTGACGTTAGCCATGTCGCAGCGGTGGCACCCGACGACCTGGCCGCCGCTGTAGTACACGGCAGGGCGCGCGAACCAGTGCGACGCGGACACGACCACGTAGTCGTGGTCCTTGGCGGCCGCCGTCCACCGCCCGTCGGGCTCGTCGAGGTGGAGGTCGCTGGGGCCAGCGAACACCTCGCCCTGCCGGTCGGGCCCGACCGCCTCGGGCGGCCCCCGCGTCAGGCGCCACCGCACCTGGAACGGCGTCCAGAAGAAGGCGACCGTGAACGCGTGCGCCGGGAACCGCCAGTACTCGAATCCCTCCGCCGAGCGCGACGACCTCGACGGGGACTCCACCTGCGACAAGGTGCACACGAGCGACCGGACGTGGCTGCTGGCCAGGGAGTCCCCGACGAAGAGGATCGACCTGCCCCGGACGAGCCCGAAGAACCGCGCCGCGTCGAAGCGCTCCAGTTCGCCGCAGCCACCGTCTGGCTCTGGCTGCCACCGCCACCGCAGGAACTCCATGCTTGGCTTGCCGTGCTTCATGCAGTTCTGGTAGCCCTCGATGAACGCGCACGTCGCGTTGGTGTAGTGCGGCCGCGCGGTGGGGTCGCGCACCCACAGGCCTCGCGTGGGGTCGCAGGCGGCGCCGGCGCCGCCGGCGCTGAGGGAGGAGGAGGTGGGCGTGGGCGAAGGCGACCACCATTGGAAGGGGCGCCCGAGAAAAAGAACGGACAACGTGGCACCAGCGAAGCAGAGGACGGCAGCGAGGGCGGGAACGGACTTGATCTTGGGAACGGCGTGGCGGCTCCGGCGATGATCTCCGATGAGGAGGCCACGAATGGATTGGATCACCGTGAGTGTCTTCATTGGTGACCTTCCAGCAGATGGCGTGGTGCAGTGCAGCGCAAGTGCGGGTGCTAGTTAGAGGGGGGGCAGAATGTGATCCGTGATTATAATTTGAGATTGATGGTCAGTCAACGCAGCTTATAGAATGTTGAAATACTGCTGGGACAAGTGCTTAAGTAGTGGGAGGACACGCAGGCATCGAAAAGTCAACTCAACGAAGTGTGCTCGACTGACTGGCTCATGGAGATAGGCGTGGCTCGTGACAATATTCGCAAATGCTATGCTCGTGGTCGTGGCCAGATCAACGTACGTGACAGAAATATACTTTTTTTAGACGCTAATGTGAAAAATATACTTAAATTTGCGGCACCGGACAAACGCCCGAGGTTACCGTCCATTTTCGCGCCCCCGTTTCGTGCATCCACGCGGAAGCCTAGGCTGCCCGGACATCGCCATGTCGCGACCGGGGGGTGTTCCGCGTCGCCCGGACCGAACTTTTTACTATTCGATCATTTTTTCGGAAGTTTCTCTCAAATAGACCCCTGGTGGAAACAATTTTAGAAATAAATCCTTGGCTCGGCGCCAGAGTGACTGGCGCCGAGGTCCTGGGCACGGGAAAATGGCCTGCCAGGGGCTCGGCGCCAGAGTGACCGGCGCCGAGCTCGGCGCCGTAGATCTTGGCGCCGAGCTCAGCACCAGTCTGAATGGCGCCGAGTCACCTGCATTTAACAGCCTGCACTTCTTCTCCGAGCGCTCTTCCTCTTATTTCTCTTCCGTCTCGGGTTTTTTTCTCGCCACTTCACCCTACCTCACAATCACCGGCAACTTAGAATTTCGGCTAAGTCCCTAAATTTACCGTGAGATGGATATTTAAAATTTTTGCTAAGTCTTTAAATTTACCAAACGTATGGTTAGCAAGCATAATAGAATGGTCGATTGGGTCGATTGATGCGCGAGCAGAACAGAAGGGTTGACCTTGACCTTTGGAGGCCTACGTTTGGTGAGGCCGATGGTTAGTAAGCACATCAAACACCCTAAATTTAACCTAACACCCTAGTTTTACCGTGAGATGGATATATAAAATTTTGGCTAAATCTTTAAATTTACCATGAGATGGACATGCTGAAATTTGCTAAGCCTGGATTTTTACCATGACTTGGACATTGTCAAATTTGATTTTTACCGTGGGACAGACATATGCAAAAATGGCTAAGTCTGAATTTTTGCTATGACTTAGAGACTAGAATTACCATGGATATGTAATTTGAATTTTTACCATGGCAATGCCATATTGAATTTTATTGTGACATATGTATATTTACCACGAGATGGTCTGATTTTTTACCGTGGCTAAGTCCAAACTTGACGAGACTTGTTTTGTTGTCATATCCTCAGAGAGTACTCAAACTCGTAGTAAGGTATTAAATTGAGTTGCTATACAAATTTGGAAGATAAAATATCGCAAACTGATTTAGGTTTAGGTCCAAAAACAAAGTTTGTTGTACTCAACTCAAACTACAACTTCTATTAAAGGTCAAACTTTATATTAGAAAAGAAACTATAGTTTTACTGTGGTCAAAACTGCATCATGAAAAAGGGTGTTAACTATTGATCCAACACTTAGAAATATTTTTAGGCTCGTTCATCAACATGAACCCTAGATCATTTTTTATCCTAAGTATTTCTACGTTGTTTTAAGTGCTCAAATATCAAGTCAGTGTAAAACTCTAGAGTTAGCCACATTTCTCAATATCCAAATCATGGTAAAATTTAAAATTTGTCAATGTCCAAGTCATGGTAAAATTCTAGTCTCCAAGTCATAGCAAAAATTTTAAATATCCATCTCATGGTAAATTTAGGGACTTAGCCAAAATTCTAAGTTGCCGGTGATTGTGAGGTAGGGTGAAGTGGCGAGAAAAAAACCCGAGACGGAGGAGAAATAAGAGGAAGAGCGCTCGGAGAAGAAGTGCAGGCTGTTAAATGCAGGTGGCTCGGCGCCGAGCTCGGCGCCAGTCACTCTGGCGTCGAGCCCCTGGCAGGCCATTTTCCCGTGCCCAGGACCTCGGCGCCAGTGACCGTGGCGCTGAGCCAAGGGTCCATTTCTGGAATTGTTTCCGCCGGGGGTCTATTTGAGAGAAACTTTCGAAAAAAGGGCCAAATAGTAAAAAGTTCGGTCGCCCGGACGTTGCCCGCACGGGGGCCGCTCGTGCCTCCTCTCGCTCTCCGTACGTATCCCATGTGCAATATCTAGTCTACTTTGAAACATCCAGAGACATACATGTAATATACAAAAGAAGATAGATGAAACACTTGAAACATATGTCTGAAATATTTGTAAAAAATACTTAAAACCCATTACGAATATATGCAACATCTAGATAAAAACACAAACATATGTGTGAAACATATGCAACATCCAGATAAACACGCGTGCAACATACATCTAAAAAACAGATAAAACATCGGAAACAGACGCTCGCAACATAAATGTACAACCATTACATCGTATGCAACATCCCGATCTACTTATGCAACATCCGTATGAAAACAATTACAACATACCTCTGAAACACTTGAAACATACGCTTGTAATATGCGCTTTTAGCGCAACATCTCCTTGCTACTTGAGAGAATGGAGACTCATCGGTGTGTGGAGTTTCACCAGAGGCAGTGGGGAGGCACCGGTCGCACGACTGAGAGAGGGCAGTCGCACGCTGCGCCTGGCAGGGCCAGCAACCGAGCATCGTGCCTAGTAGGGCTAGCGGCCGAGCACTGCACCTCGGAGGCGGGAGGCCATGCCGCTCCACGCTTGGGTGGTGGTCGGTGGAGGACGCTGCAGGTGCCTCGTGCCTCGTCCACGCGGTGTCCATTACCCCCTAGAGTGGATGAGCAGATAGGATCAACTGAGTGAGAGGATTTTTTTTTTTTTTTGAGAAACTCCCGAACAGATAGGAGGAGATAGTTAGGCTGGCGTTGCAGCCCACCAACTGGCTTACCAGCTTTACGTTAAATTTGAGTCGCCCAGCGTCAGCAGCAGCCGAGAGTGAAGATATGGCTAGCTGGGCCGCCACTCGGCCCTCGCAGGTGCTGGTACCGTACATGTGTTGGGCTGTAGTGTTAGAAGCCAGTTGGGCCGTGCACATGGGCTAATTACACAAT
This sequence comes from Miscanthus floridulus, assembly GCF_019320115.1. NCBI lineage: Eukaryota > Viridiplantae > Streptophyta > Magnoliopsida > Poales > Poaceae > Miscanthus > Miscanthus floridulus. The sequence goes on from NC_089597.1 coordinate 46,000,787, forward strand.
TGCTGTTGGGTCTTTGCACGTGTTGCCAAATTTTAGGTAAGCCAAGTCTTTGACTGTTTTTGTTTCTCAAAAAAGTCTCCGACTGTTTTTGGATTATTACTGCCAAACGAACAGGCTGATAGTTTGTCAGGCGTTTGGCAGGAGACGCGGGCGAGGCAGTGGCAGTGGCAGTGGCAGTGATGACCATTGCCAGGCTGGGCGGTAGTGCTTCCGATCATTACCGGCGCTCGATTCGGATGGATCATGTCAGGCGGGACACGGTGGTAGGACTTGCTTCTCTTTTGGTGACACATTGATGCCACAAGGCGTCCCACTGGCCGCACGCGCCACGCCACGCCACCTCACCTGTGGCTTCCATTCACAACGTCTTTTTGCACGGCCGACACGGTCTCTTTGTGCATTCAATTCACAACGTCTGTACGTAGTAGTGGTTCGAAAAAGGAAATCCGTAACGTATTGTTGGCTTCTCGAAAATTCTGATTCTGAGCCATCAAGAGAGATTGGCAGATTGCCGCCGGAGCGTTTAAACACATAGAGCTGCATCATCCACTTGATCACACTTCACACGGACGGACGCCCACGTGATCTGCCTTGAAGAGGACCAAATAGGCCCTAAAAGTGTGTCCGGGCTGACAGGGTGCTCCACACATCACATGCGCCAAGCGGCCCACTCATATCCGTCCTTGGATTATATTATATTATTATTACTAGTAGAATAATAACTGCCGGACGACGACAGCCGGCAACGCCACATTTTTTACCGAGAGAGGCTACTTCTTCCAGCTCTCTTCCCTCTTCTTCCAGCTCAAAATGCAAGCAAAGATCGAGCAGAAGCGCAGCAGCAACCTGCGGCTGCGGCTGCCGGGCATCGCGTCGGATCTGCCGATGCACAAGCTCCAGCTCGTCGTCACCCCGACCGCGGCGTCGCTGCCGGCGCTCGCCGTCGTCGCCCTCGTACTCCTCCTCCTCGCCACGGCGCGCCGCCCGTGCTCCATCCTCGACGCATACCGCTCCGGCGTCTCCCTGCCTTCTCCGTCCAGGCCCTCGCCTTCTGCCGCCGCTTCCCGGGTGCCCAGCGGGTGCGACATCTTCCGGCCGGGCGAGTGGGTCCCCGACGAGGACGCGCCGTACTACACCAACCTCACCTGCCCGCTCATCCAGGAGCACCAGAACTGCATGAAGTATGGCCGCCCCGACCGCGGCTTCCTCCGCTGGCGGTGGCGCCCCGACGGCTGCGACCTGCCGCGCTTCGACGCCGCCGCCTTCTTCGACGCCGTCCGGAACTCGTCGCTGGCGTTCGTCGGGGACTCGCTCGCCAGGAACCACATGCAGTCCCTCGTGTGCCTGCTATCCAAGGTGCCTAATTTACTCTGCATTATTGCCTTTATCTCCGCTGCTCCTTCAAGTTGCAACAAAACATTCTTTTCTCTTTTTCGGCCTGTTCGCTGGAGCCCGGCCGGTGCTGGTTCGTCGCGAGAGAAAAACACGTTGGCTGACAATTTGTGCACTAATTTTGACGATTAATAGTAACTGAACTAGATAATTGGGATTCAGTTGTCATTTTGATTTCTGATGCCATCTGCTAAATTGTTTGCAGGTGGCGTACCCCAAAGACATCTCGACGACGACGAATCCAGAGTTCCGGACAATGCACTACGAGGCGTACAACTTCACCATGGCCATCTTCTGGTCGCCGTTCCTGGTGCGGGGGCACCAGCCGGACCCGCGCCGGTGGATGTGGGACATCTACCTGGACGAGCCGGACGCGGCGTGGCGCGACGCCGTCTCGGGCTTCGACCGCGTCGTGCTCTCGGCGGCGACCTGGTTCAACCGGCCGGCCGTGTTCTACGCGGGCGGCGGGCGCGTCGTCGGGTGCCACTACTGCCTCGTCCCGGGCGTCCCGGACCTGACGCTGCGCTACTCCCTGCGCATGGCGTTCCGCTCCGCGCTCCGCGTGCTGACGGGGCCAGGCTTCAACGGGACCCTGATCCTGCGGACGCTGTCGCCGACGTCGCACTTCGAGGGCGGGGAGTGGGACCGGGGCGGCGACTGCCGCCGGACCCGCCCGTTCGCGGCCAACGAGACGCGGATGGCCGGGCTGGACCTCGACCTCCACGCGGTGCAGGTGGAAGAGTTCGCCAGGGCCAAGGCGGAGGCGGAGGCCAGCGGCGGGGGCACGAGGCTGGTGCTGATGGACACCACGGCGGCGATGGTGCTCCGGCCCGACGGCCACCCGAGCAGGTACGGGCACTGGCCGCACGAGAACGTGACGCTGTACCATGACTGCGTGCACTGGTGCCTGCCCGGCCCCATCGACGCCTGGAACGACATGCTGCTCCAGATGCTCCTCCCGGATCCGTCTTGATGCATTCATGCGTGGTCTAGATGGAAACTAATTGAGCGTGCACTTATTTAGTGTACTGTCCAGTGGCCGTATCGTATCATGAATTATTTACTGCTGGCTGGTTTGGTGTGAGAGAAAAAAAAAGTTATTTTTGACTGAAAATTTATGATCATTTACGAGCAAGCGACCAGCAAACAGGCTGTCGTGCCACTATTGCAATTTGGATCAACTTGGCATAGAGAACAATTAGCCGAGCAATGCCCGCAGTGCAATGAGGTGTCATGAACCACGAGGACTAATTCGTCTGCGTTGTGGACTGGGTTAATGGAGCTACCGATCTGAACCGTTGACTCCTTCATCGGGCGGTCCAAAAGATTCTACAGTAGCGTTGGGGAGTAGCACAACTTCACCGTGGCCCAGCAGTAATAAGCCGGACGCGGCGTGGGCGCCAAGAGTCACGGGGTTGGGCTACGCTGTCCTGTCGGTGTTGACGAGGGCAGTCCCAACGAAAGAAACTAGTAGTTTCTATAACATAGGATACCGCACAAAAAAAGTACTGTTTTTCAACCTATGGTTTCTGTGAGTAATAACTATTTTCTCTTTCTTTCTCCCAACTCTATCTTTTTCTCCAATGGGAGTGCGACACGAGCTCCCTAGAAACTGGTGGTTTCTCCCCAATGGCAATTTCATGGTTTCTTAGTGCATTGGGTTAAGAGTAGACCTGGTTTCTTCATGAAGAAACCATTTCTATGATTTTTTGCTCTCTTTCTTCATTAATTACGTTGCCACATCAACGTTTTACCTACGTGACAAGTCATTTAATGAGGATAGAAACCATCATCAATGCACCGTTGGAACTGCCCTGAAGAGGATCCAAGGCATCGAAGCTCGATTTCCACGACAAGCTGCCGGTACTTTCCACCTGCTGAAAAGAAAGTCAGACTACTACTACCAAAACCAAATGCGCTGTTTCGGCGCGCGAGTGCTCCGTGGCGGCGTCACCGGATGATGCTGGATGGACACGACAAAGGCCATGTTTTTTTTAAGTTCATATATACTCCACGAAATGGTTTCCACTGAAAAGTTGTAGAAAGTATCGAGTACTGTAACTTTGCTTTTAGTTGTTTTCTTCGTTCGAGGTTCGTTTGAAAATTTTAAATTTTAAATGTGAAAAACTCAAACATAATTTTTGTAGGATAAATGATTTTAATCAAAAAGTTATCAAATATAAAGTTGTATAGCTCTACGAGATCTTCGATTTTGGTTTATATCGTTTCTCAGGCTGCTTGAAAATTTTGAATTTCAATATGTGAGGACAACAAACTAAATTTTGGGACCAACATATTTCAAAGAAAAAGGTTCTCAACCGCAATATTTTATATCTTTTTAAGATTTGTAACTTTGATTTTGATCGTTTTTTTCATCTGAGGTTGTTTGAGAAACTCAAAAAATTTAAATTTTAAAATGTGAGAACTTCAAACATGATTTGCAGGGTTTAAATAATTTCAAATGAAAAAGTTGTCAAAATATGAGAACTTCAAACATAATTTGCAGAATTTAAATAATTTCAAATGAAAAAGTTGTCAACCATGCGAAAATAGTCTAAATAATTCTCAAAATGAAAGATATGAAAATTAAACTTACATATTCCATCCAAATATCCCATCTAGGCACTTGTGTTTGTGTTCTCCTTGCTCCATCGATCTATTGCATCATATATCCTAGGCCTTGTTTAGTTCATCCCATAAAGTTTACTCCATATCACATCGGATGTTTGGACACATACATGGAGTATTAAATATAGACTAAAAAATAACTAATTATACAGATTGCGACTAATTTGCGAGATAAATTTTTTAAACCTAATTAGTCCATGATTTGACAATGTGGTGCTACAGTAAACATGTGCTAATAATGGATTAATTAGGCTTAATAAATTTGTCTCGTGGATTACTGAGGACTTCTGTAACTTGTTTTATTATTACTATTCAAACACTCTCACGTGACACACCGATGTGACACCCAATGTGCCATTCCTAAGCTAGATTTAAACACCACCCTAGTCGAAGTCGTGCCTTCACACAACGACACTAGCACATAGCGGTAGGGGCATGGGGTGTAGGCCCTAGGCACTAGGTGGGAGTAGTTGTGCGGCTCTGCCTCAGCCATGGTTATTCGGCCTGTTCGCTGGTTGGTTTCTGGGCTGATAAGTCCGGCTGGTGCTGGTTTGTTGTGAGAGGAAAACACTATTGACTGCCTGATAAGCCCTGGCTGAAACCAACAAGCGAAACACTATTGGCTGCCTGATAAGCCCTGGCTGAAACCAACAAGCGAACCGGCCGATTATGACAAGACCAAACATCAAACTGGTTGAGGCTACGGTTCAGGGTTTGTTTGGCTCAATCCATTGATCCGTCTAGCTCCAAAGTTTAAAATAGAATGATATGTTTAAGCAAAGCAGGAAAGAAAAGATTTCATAACTCAGTGGTGGCAACCGCTCTTTCCAACCATTACTCTACTAGGCGGTGGGTTTGAACCCCCAAAGTCTCCACTTTGTTTGTCCGGTTCAGTGGCACACGAAATCTTTTAAGTGAACCAAACTAACAGGAATTATGGTTTTCTCTGGTAGGGCTGGTCCGACAGTCCTTGGGGTGACACTAGCGTCTAGATGTCCGGCGCAAAGAACGTGTCTGGACGTAGTCACGTAGATCAGGGGCATCTGATTCAACGAAGTAGGATGAATAGAAGCTGTCGGGCCCACGTCCCCCATCCACGGCCTATCCCCTCTGCGCCCCCATCCACCATCATGCTGCCATTTTAGGTGCACCCCTGCTGCATCGCCTCCCCAGGCCCCTGCTGATGTAGACTAGGCCCGATCTTCCGATAGGTATGATAGCTTCGATTGGTGGAGACTCGACGTTCACGATCTAGGCTTCGAACCAAGACTGATTTGGACCCCCGCAACCGTTACACCACTGCTTTATTGGTTATCAACCACATGAACGCGATTGACCTCGCCGAGAAGGCTTTCATGCAAGCGAATCGAGAACACAAGCAAGAACGAGATGAACGCAATCTAAAATTGCAAATAAATATGAGGCTTATGATAATGAGAAGGAGTTCAAGTCTTTATTCGAAAGGACTAATCATCACAGGCGAACAAGATCAAGAACTGAGGCCCTGGTTCACAGCAAGCGGCCTTGGCGACGACAGTTGCAGCAAAACGACGTCTGTTTCACGAGGAAATCAAGAACTAAACAAAACCCAAACCCTAAGGAGAGCGACGGCTGGTATTTATAGAGTCTTGGACGTCACCCCCCTAGACGCGCCCCCTAATGGGCCCAAACACGATACACGGTCCAACAGACCAAAAGACAGTGTCGTAGCACCCTGAAAGATTCTGGACGCTGACTTGTTTCAACGATTCCCGTTGATTCCTAAGGGATTTTGATGTGAGACCAATTGGGTTGGCTTCCTTATCCAATTAGCTTTCCATCCATATGTGGATCATCGAAAACGGAGTCTGGATGCGTCCTAGGTGACCAGTTTAAGGCAGACTGGTCCTGGAGACCGAGGCAGACTCGAACTTGAGTTGCTTTGGGCCTCCACCTCGGGGACTCGAACTGAATTAGCCTCGGACCTCCTTCTTGACTTGGACACCCTTGCTAGCCTCCTACCCCTCCATACCATATGCCAAACATGGTCATATGCATGGGTGTCATGTCCTCATCATCCTCCCCTTCTTGACGAAAAGTCGTCCTCGGCGTCGATTGTGCTTGAAACTGATTCTGCACAACATAAAGGAGAACGGGGTTGCGAAAACAAAGGGAACTGAAATAATTGTGAGAAGGAACATGACCATGTTTCCAAGTTTGTAGCATGTCATCTCGCATAAAATTTTCAACAAGCATGTAGACTCCATGATCCAAATGCACACGATGTATGTCAACACTATCCTGCAAAAGATTAGAACTAACCAAAGACAATACAGGAATAGATGATCTAGCAGACATAGGTAGCAACCAACAATGCTCCCCTTCTTGGAAGTGAACTTGTTTCTTTGAGGAACATGAGAAAATGTTTGTATTATTATGGCTGCCCTCTAAATGATCATAATCTTGTACAACAAAAGGAGAATTCATATTACTACGAATGTATACTCGATGTATCATATATTGTCCCTTGTTGTTATATTTGCCAATAACATGATATGAATGTTTAGAAAACCAAGGCAAATCAATATATTTAAATAGGCTCTCCTCCAAACAATATAGGTTAAACATCAAATTCAATGTAACCCAAAGTATGTAAAGAAGACAACAGTTTGAACTCATCAGTTTTAGTAGCAATATGAATAACATGTTTATTTTTAGCACAAGTGACTAGTTCCAAAACATGTAAAACTGAGGCATCATCAACCAATTCATCTTTATCATAAGGAACTTCAAGCAAATTATCATGGGACGAAGATAAATCAAGAGAGGGTTCCACTAACAATTGCTCTATGATAGCATTGTTTGTGGAAGAATTTAGTACATTAAAACTATTCTGACCTTCCATGAGTGTAGCATCATGGACATTACCTGTGTTCTCAGCACAAGTAATAGGTGCATTGTGAAGTGATGGTTCTGAATTTGCATATCAGGTTGTGAGTTCCTCATTTTCTTCCATGTCATCCTCTCGCTTATGTACATTATCCTGCAGAAGGTTAGTCATAGCAAGAGGAATAACAACAGACTCATCCTCTAAATGGTGCACCTCAGCATATGAAGTCAAAACTAGAGGTGGATTAACAAAGGTTTCTCGCATAAGAAGTTTCATATCATTCCAACTTTGAGGTTTATCAGAAGGATCTAAAGACTCCCACCAAGATAAAGTAGAATGTCGTAAAACACTAGCTGCATTTGTTACCTTCCTCCTTGGACACATAAAGCGAGTAGCAAATATGTTATCTATGACAATTTCCCACTCCATGTACTCATCAGCACCTATACCATTATAAATCGGTGGATACGAACAACATGTCATTGTTAGAAGATAGCAAAAAACAACACAAAAGTATTATCCCTATCAACTACTTAGGTTGTGGACAAGGAAAAATCAAGGCACTTAACTCTCAAACGTCTTACCACGGTCTTACAAGTGTTCTTACCAAAGCAACAGGCGATGCAATCGGTCGGTGACTGTGATACCGTTGTAGCTTGAGTGTAACAGTTGCAAGGCAAATCTGTACTTGGTTAGAAGAAAGTGGAGCTTGGACAGGCACAATATAGTAGCAAGAAATAGCAAAATTCACAACTGAATAGCAAAGCTGAATAAGTATCACAAGTACTTGTCTTAGTTGCTGGCCTACTCACGTTCCAAGTACCAGATGTATCAAGTGATATGAACAGCAAGAATATGATTAGGAATAAGGCAGAAATCAGCACACGCAAACACAGCTCAAACGACGCTCTATATGTGCTCCTCTAGATATTGTTCCACTTTTGTCCCTCTTTTTTCTCTGTTTTTGGGCTGTCGTTGTTTTTTGGGACTCTTTGACTTTTTGTTTTTATTTTTTTGATATTTTTTCTTCACTTAGGAGCATAAAAGAAGTAACCACAGAAAATATGAGCTTAAACAAGTGAAAGACGTAGCCTGTGGAATTTTCAGAAGACGTGCTCGAAATCGACAAAGACCTTGTGACCACGAAAAGAGGATCTTGTGACCAGTTTTTGACCAAAATAAAAATCTTCGACCCTAGCAAAGCCGGAGATGGACGGATCTGAAATTTTTTTCTGATCGATTTTGATATATGGAACGTCGAAATCCGAGTTCGTATACGAAAACTAGACCAGTTTTAAGAACTGACTCTGAATTAGAGGACAAAACGGGAACAATGCGCGCAAAATTGGTCATAGCAGCAAGGATTTGATGGAAATAGTGAAGACAAGTATAACAAATAAGATGGCGTGGACTAGGGTTTGATGATTACAAAGGAAACTCAACAAGACTTGGAGATGTTCACGGATTATGATGAAAAACAAAGGGGAAAACACAAACTGGACTAAAAAACGATCTAAAACCAGCAACAAGAACTTGACCTAGGGCACAAACTCAACAATACAAAACAGAGACGAAATTGCACGGCACAATGAGGCTATAGGACAGGGAATATGTGACGATGTATATTTTTTTTGGTTTTTTGTGGACTATAGGTAATGCAAAAACAGTAACAATCTAAAGGGGAAAACAAAGCTATACCTAACGGACAACAAGGTCTCTGATACCACTTGATGTAGACTAGGCCCGATCTTTCGATAGGTATGATAGCTTCGATTGGTGGAGACTCGACGTTCATGATCTAGGCTTCAAACCAAGACTGATTTGGACCCCCGCAACCGTTACAACACTGCTCCGTTGGTTATCAACTACGTGAACGCGATTGACCTCGCCGAGAAGGCTTTCATGCAAGCGAATCGAGAACACAAGCAAGAACGAGATGAACGCAATCTGAAATTGCAAATAAATATGAGTCTTATGATAACGAGAAGGAGTTCAAGTCTTTATTCGAAAGGACTAATCGCCACAGGCGAACAAGATCAAGAACTGGGGCCCTGGTTCACAGCAAGCGGCCTTGGCGGCGACAGTTGCAGCAAAACGACGTCTGTTTTATGAGGAAATCAAGAACTAAACAAAACCCAAACCCTAAGGAGAGCGACGGCTGGTATTTATAGAGTCTTGGGCGTCACCCCCCTAGACGCGCCCCCTAATGGGCCCAAACACGATACACGATACACGGTCCAACGGACCAACGGACCAAAAGACGGTGTCGCAGCACCCTGACAGATTCTGGACGCTGACTTGTTTCGACGATTCCCGTTGATTTCGAAGGGATTTTGACGTGAGACCAATTGGGTTGGGTTCCTTATGCAATTAGCTTTCCATCGATATGTGGAACATCAAAAACGGAGTCCGGATGCGTCATGGGTGACCATTTTAAGGTAGACTGGTCCTAGAGGCCGAGGCAGACTTGAACTTGAGTTGCTTTGGGCCTCCACCTTGGGGACTCGAACCGAATTAGCCTCGGACCTCCTTATTGACTTGGACACCCTTACTGGCCTCCTACCCCTCCATACCATGTGCCAAACATGGTCATATGCATGGGTGTCATGTCCTCATCACCTGCCATGCCATGCAACGCTTGCCCCCATCCCTCGCCGCGCTGCCTTCTTCGCGTCCCTGGACGGCTGCTCCTCCATCGAGGTCCGCACCAGTCTCATCGCGTCTTCGTCTGCTAGCCAACATCGCTATTTGAATATGTGCAACTCCTGATCTACTTTTGAAACATCCAGATGAAACATTTATAACATATGTCTGAAGACAGATGAAACAGTTGAAACATGCACTGAAACACTTACAAAAACACCTGAAAAACACTTGAAATATTTAGAGCATACGCTTGCAACATAGTTGTATAGCCATTGCAACATATGCAATATCACAATCTACTTATGCAATATCCATATGAAACACTTGCAACATACCTTTGAAACATCTGAAACACTTGAAACATACGCTTGCAACATGTTAGGCGCAAAACTCTAGTGGCGCGGCGAGCACCACATGTTAGGCGTGTTGAGGAACTTATAGCCTCTTTGGCAGGGCTCCTGCAGAGGCTTCAGCTCCGACTCCTGCAGGAGCTGTGCCAAACGCCTGTTTTGGAAAGGGCTCCGCATGGGGAGCCGGTCAAGAGCCGGAGCCATTTTTTTCCTGCGCAGGAGAAGCCTCAAAAACGAGCTTCGCGCGGCTCCTTGCTGTGGGTTCACGTCGTCTAGTGCGAAGGAGCCGTTTTGCCAAACGTTTTTCAGAACGGCTTCAGCTCCTCCAGAGGAGCTAGAGCCGGAGCCATTTTCAGAGGAGCCAGAGCCCTGCCAAACAGACCCTTAATAACCGCCTTGATGGGCAGATCGGGGCTGGGAGGCGGCGGAGCATGGAGCACCACAGGATTGGCTGTCGTGAGCTTCTTCCGTTGGGGGCACCGGGGCACGAGGAGCCTCGAGGCGGGTGCGAAGTACAACACGGCCGCGACGCCCTCGCCGTCTCTAGCCGCAAGAGGAGGTGATGAGGAGGATGCCGGCGCCGGCGATAAGGGCGGAGACGGGTGGGAGGCGCGACTCCAGCGGTGGAGCCTGGCGTCGCAAAGGGAGGCGAGGGCCCCGGCGACGTAAGCAGAGGTGGTCGCTGCTGGCGGCGACGGACGGGGAGAGGAGCTACGGGTGGCTGTCGTGTGGGAGTGGGAATTTTTTTAGAGAAGAGATGGGGCCGGTCCGCTGCACAGGCGTGGGAGCCGTGTCCGGACGGGACGTCCGTGGCTGAGAATTTCCGAATAACTATGGCTTTGGCATGATAAAAAAAGAACTATGGCTTTGGCCCTTAGGTGCCTTGTGGCCTATGGACTCCGCATGCCACATGTCCCCTTCGGCGATTTGGCATCAACAACACTTCTGTTCATCTTCTTCACCTGTGGCCTCCAATTTGAAGTATTTCTCTAATTCAATTTCCAATTCCAAATAGTTGTAGTATCTATTCAATTGGAATAAAAAATAAAAGTAGAAACATTTGTCAACATGTAGTGCACATGTCGTGGCAATTAGATTTTTTCGTTTATTTTAGCTACTACTCCTCAATTTGTAACATCAAGGGATAGTTTTCACTGCTGGGAAGTGGCTCTAGTCTTAAATAGTTTCTAGGTTCGCCACTGGCGACTGATCTAGAACGAATAGTTACGGATAAGGGATGACAAAACTGTTGGTGAACTCAATTCCGATGATCTTTAACAGACCGGTCAACGATAATGGGAGCCAAAGGAGAGCTACCGCTAGGGATATTTACAGGTAGCCTGTGCCCATGGCCTGGAAAAACCCCACCTGTTTAGCACCGAGACCTTTCCATTATTCCACCGTTCTTTTCACAATCCAGGAGGCCCTAAGAACTAACAGCTGGGTCTCAGAACCGCGCACGCGTGGAATCCACCATTAAAAGTGTTCTCCACTGCTAATTACGTACCACTGTGGAACGTAAATCTGCCACTAGTACAGTACTATTTTCGGCATGAACGCATGGGTTGCGTAAACGCGGACTGATGTTGCAGTGAGCGTGTTCGCTGATTGGCTGGGCTGATAAGTCCGGCTAGTGTTGATTTGTTGTGAGAGGAAAACACTGTTGGCTAGTTAATAAGCCCTGCCTGAAACCAACAAACGAACATGCTAACAAATTCCTCCAAATCCCCATCAGATGATCACCTCGATCATGAACGTTCAAGATATGGTAGGCGAAAAAAAAAATCTATATATACACACACCTAGTTATACCATTTATGAACGTCGGTGTGTGACTTTCACTCTGGGTCTGGGATATTTGTCACCACAATGAAGAAGTTTCATGAGATTAAGCTTCCATACACCACACAGTGTGCCATTCCCGCCGCTGTCCTGCTTGTGACGTGCCTTGTGATCCTTGCATTCGTGATCCTGCCTGACCGCGAGATGCTGCTGCCGCCGTCGGTGACCGACACCGATGGCCATGGCGGTGGCAACCTGTCATCGTGTAACATCTTCAAGGGCGAGTGGGTGCCGGACCCGGGCGCGCCGCGCTACACCACGGAGACGTGCCCGGTGATCCACGGCCACTACGACTGCATGCGGTACGGCAGGCCGGACCTCGGCTTCGTCCGGTGGCGGTGGCGTCCCGCGGGGTGCGAGCTGCCCCGCTTCGACGCGGCGCGGTTCCTCCGCGCGATGAGGGGCAAGTCCATGGCGTTCGTCGGCGACTCGCTTGCCAGGAACCAGATGCACTCGCTGGTGTGCCTCCTGGCGCGCGCCGAGCAGCCGGCGCCGGCGCCGAGGACCAACGCGTTCCGCTTCGAGAGACACGGGTTCGCCGTCTCCCTGTTCTGGTCGCCGTTCCTCGTGCGCGCCGTCGAGACGGACCCGGACGGCCCGACGCGGAGCGGGGCGGGGCTGTGGAGCCTCCACCTCGACGAGCCGGACCCCGGGTGGGCGGCGCGCGCCGGCGAGTTCGACTACGTGGTGGTCTCGGCGGGGAGCTGGTTCTTCCGCCCGTCCGTGTTCCACGTGCACGGCCGCGTCGTCGGGTGCAACGGCTGCCTCGCGCCCAACGTCACCGACCTCACGCTCCGGTACTCTCTCCGGATGGCGTTCCGGACCGCGCTCCGCGCAGCCGCGGACGCGCTGCCCGGCACTGGGCGGCGGCGCTCCAGGTCCGGGAGGACGGTGGTCGTGCGCACGCTCTCGCCGTCGCACTACGAGAACGGGACGTGGAACGAGGACGCCGACTGCGCGCGGACGCGGCCGCTCAGGCGCGGCGAGTGGGAGATGAACGCGGTGGAAAAGGACATGTACGCGATACAGGCGGAGGAGTTCGGGGCGGCGAGGAGGGCGAGCAAAGGGGCCAGGTTGCTGCTGCTCGACGCCACGGAGGCGATGGCGCTGCGGCCGGACGCGCACCCGAGCAAGTATCGTCTGTGGCAGCCCGACCGGTTCAACGTGTCGCGCGACTGTTTGCACTGGTGCCTGCCCGGCGCCATGGACGCCTGCAACGACATGCTGCTCCACATGTTGTTGCGTTATAGAAACTAGACTAGAAGCAGGCCCAATTCAACGCGTAGCCAATCTTTATTTTATCTTTGTTTTTCTCAGCATGTTAACTATCAACTAAATTAAACTGCATCCGTTAGGCACTTCATCTGTCATTATCGAAATATAAGGTATCTAAGAAATTTTAGAATAAATTACAGTACAATTCAAATAACTCTTGTTATAGGAAGATATTGTGATTACTATATTTGAGTTGGTTATAAACATTAACGGTGGGTATGTAAATTTGAATTAAAGTTGGGCACTTTTAGATCGGAAACTAAAACTGAGCCAAACTGACACCGAACTAAGCCGAAATGTCGTTTTTTCAGCTGTTTAATTTGGTTTCGGCTTTAGTATATGAGAACTACGATTATCGGCTTCGGCTTCGATTTCGGACCTTAACTGAACCAATTACCCGAGTAACTGATCCTATCCCCGGTTTGCACTTCGAATAGAAAAACCAACCCTAACCTTATCTCTTTCGCGGCTCTATGCCTCTGCCCTTGCCTCCTCATTTCCTTCCTGCTCTCTGTCCTCAGACCATGAGTGACAGCTACACGGCTCCTCCGCGCGAGGAGGGGTTAGGGACGACTCCTTGCCGGCGACCAGTGGGAGCAGCGCCCGAGCAGGACGCTATGGCTTCTCGGTGGCGTGGACGTGCCTACGTAGGCAGGTAGGGCGGGTGACGCGTGTGACATCAGTAGGGTGACGGAGGCAATGACGCAACATTGATGAGGTAGCAGGTTTCTCCTATAACACCCTAGGTGTTAGGCTTGCATAATTGCACTTGCATTGCAAGAGCATAAGCATCAAGCATCCTTATATGAGCTTTCACATATGAAGCATGTAATTGAAACATGTGAAACATGACCTGTTATTTTATGTTTTCCCTATGTGTATGCTAATGATCGTGTGTGATTGAGTGCAAGTGGTTGATGTTGGTCACTAGAATACCTTAGCTACACTTAGGATATTTAGTGGAACAATATTCATGTGTATCACTTTGCCTAATTAAGTTCCTAAGTGAGGATATGCTTAGTTTGACCTAGGATTTACATGTGATCAATGTATGAAATGATTGTGGAACCTTAAGAATGATTCTAACATGTTTAGAATGTCACTAGGAACTACTTTGCTATTCATGACTAAAGCTAGTTTGGTCTCTAAGTCATAGTTATAGTATAAGTCATCATCTTCAAGTTGTATGTTTGACCTATGTTGAACTATGTCATAGAGTGTTTACATGGCAGTGCACCCTTAAACAAAGTTGTAGTACTTGATTAGAGAAACAACTTTCATTTTTGGGTCATGAGCTAATTCAGTGCCTAGCTTGGTCATTTAGTGCTCACAAAAATCAGCAAAACACTAGTTTTGGCACTTAGGAAAATTTCTAAGTCCTAACTGGTTTTTTAGTTTGATTTACCTGACTTGGTGCTATTGTAACTTGCAAACAGTTGCGAATTAGACCTATATCACTTAAGAAAAATTGGATCTGGTATGTAGACCTACAACTTTTATTAGTAGAGTTTTTGCTAACTCATCGTGGTTTAGGAGTTACGGAGGGACCAAGTTTGGGTTTCAGGCGTATTTTTGAGCTAGCCTGGAATTTTGAACATGGCCGACCTGTTCAGAAGCTCGCTGCCACGTGGACTCGCGCGCTCGCTGCCCGTTCACCACCTCGCCGTCGCGTGTCGCTTTAGTGAAGCCGAGCCCGAGTCCTGTTCCTTTGCCCTCTCCATTCCCACTCCCTCTCTCGCTCCTCCTCGCTCTACCTCGCTCCGCTCCGCATTAGAGCATGCGCCTGCCATGGCTGAGGCAGGCCGAGCTCGCTGTCGCCGTCGTTCCCTGGCCTCCGAGCCCCCCCCCTCGCGACCCACCGCGTGAACCACCACCTCCACCTCTTCCTCCTCTACGACCGACGCTCCTCGGCTAAACCGGAAACCACCGGAGCAGCCGGGCCATTGGAGCCGTGCTGTCGCTGCCGCTTGCTGCAGTGGCCGCGCCGCCTCGGGCCGAGCTGGGCAGCCCAGCGGGTGCGTGCGGGCACCCTGGTACTTCCCCGCCACTCCACCGCCGCCGATGAGCCTCCGTCGGTCGGAAATCGGCCGTCCATCTCCCCTGCTGTGAACCGAGAGGAGGGACCATGGGCAGCAATTCAAAGAAAGGGGAGGGTCGATCTGCAAACCGTAGACTCGTTTGAATAGTGCTGAGAAGGACTGGTTCGCTAGCGTTTATTTTGTGTTTTCTGCAAGGACCCCGATGCAAGATTTACATCCCTTTTTCTTTGATTTATGCAGATTTGAATAATTAAATTTGAAAATTCGTAGTAATTAGTAGAAAAATCGTAAAATAGTAAAAGAGAACTTTTTGGAATCATTCTGAAATTATATATGTAGTAGATCTATAATATGGCATGCTTTATGAAAGGATCAAGATGCCCAAGAGGGGTGGTGAATTGGACTAATTCTAAATTTCTTTGCAAAAAATAAGTCCTACGGTTAGCCCAATTAACCCTTTGTTCCTAGAAAGTGTTTCTATTGATCTACCGCAGAAAAGTTTAGCAACCTATGTTCCAATCCTACTCTAGCATGACAATTCTATAAATGTAAATGACAAGAATTGAATTGCTCAAAGTAAATTCTCAAAGTAAAGAGAGAAGGAGGAACGCGGCGATGTTTTTGCTGAGGTATCGAAGAGTCGCCACTCCCCACTAGTCCTCGTTGGAGCACCTGCGTAAGGGTGTAGCTCCCCTTTGATCCACGCAAGGATCAAGTGCTCTCTACGGGTTGATTCTTTGATACTCTGTCGTGGTGAATCACCCACAACCGCTCACAACTTGAGTTGGGTCACCCACAAGCTCTGCTGGATGATCACCAAGCTCTCAATCACCACCAAGCCGTCTAGGTGATGACGATCACCAAGAGTAACAAGCACAAACTCTCACTTGACCACGACAAGCCTAATGAGAAGGATAGATGCACACTTTGCTACTCTTGCTTTCACTAATGAGGGCTCTCTTTGGGATTCTCAAATCTCAATCACCTCACTAGGACCTTGCTCTTCTTGGCACTCTCAAAGGTATTTCTCAGCTATTGGAATGAGCAAAAGTACCTCCTCACACGAATGGAGGAAGTATTTATAACCTTGGTTGAAAAATGAACCGTTATGTGCCTCTGCGGGATGACCGGACACTCCGGTCATGTTGACCGGACGCTCCCGTCAGTTCTTCCCGATCTCCAGTGTTTAAGTTATGACCGGACGTTGGACAACGTCCGATCAGCACTGACCAGACGTGTCCGATCACGATTTTCCCTCTCTGGAACCTTACTGGAGTCGACCGGACACTGAGACCCAGCGTCCGGTCACTCACCTCTCAGCGTCCGGTCGCACCAGACGAAATCATCTTGATCAAATGAACTGACCGGACTCTGCGCCAGCGTCCGGTCAGCATTTGACCCTCCATTCACTTCCAACTCTCGATCATATGTGAATAAAGTTTGCTCCATTGGATCTAAGGGCTTTTTAGGAGCTACCTAGTGCTAGATTTAGCAAGTGTGCACCACACCTAACTCACTAGACTCACCTAGGTCAAGTTACCCGTCCGTCCCCCCTTAATAGTACGGCCAAAGAAAAAACAAAGTCCTAAACTACTCTAAGTGTCTCCTCAACATCAAACGACACTTAGAACTAGTCCATCCTTAACCTTGTCGCCCATCCTTTGAAAATCGAAACGATTTCCATCGTAGGGGCATGACCACCATGATAGCCCAATCGATCTCTATTACCGTGACCTAACTTAATTGCCTCTACAAAACACATGTTAGTCAAAGTAATCACATATTGTCATTAATCATCGAAACCCTACTAGGGGCCTAAATGCTTTCAATCTCTCCCTTTTTGGTGATTGATGACAATACCACCTCGAGTATGTGAAAGAGATGAGGTTTTTAACATGCTTGGTTCAAATAAGCTTTGGACAATAAGAACAAAAGTGTTAGACAAGCTTATATGACCCAAGCCAACATGATGTACTCAAAATATATGAAATAAGCAAGAGTACAAGTGATAAAGCTCATTTGCATCATAGTAAAACGCGGAAGCAAAGCAAATGAGCATAACACAAGTGATATGACATATAAATAATTCAAAGTAGAGAGCACACATATCACATATCACATAAATATCACGATCATATTAATATCACGATTACGATCACACTTAAGTAGTTCAATGCATAATAGTAAACGTGAATGCATAATGTATCACACATAAAACTCCAAATGTAATAGATAAGCTATAAGCTAATAGATAGACTCCCCCTAAATGTATCGCTCCCCCTAAGGCTAACATACTCAATCTCTCTCCCCCTTTGGCGTCAAACACCAAAACCTAAGGGTCAGTCGGTGGAGCTGTAGTAGACGAGTCGGGTGCTGAGGTGCGAGGAGTGAGCTGGAACTATGTGCCATCATCATCTGATCCTGAGCTCTGAGTAGTCTGACCCTCTATAGCTGGAAACGATGCTAAATCGGTCTGGGTCGAATCTATAACTGGCGCT
This sequence comes from Miscanthus floridulus, assembly GCF_019320115.1. NCBI lineage: Eukaryota > Viridiplantae > Streptophyta > Magnoliopsida > Poales > Poaceae > Miscanthus > Miscanthus floridulus. Next base: position 46,018,326 of record NC_089597.1, read on the forward strand.
GCCTGCTCTGATGATGCAACTGATGAAGGGAGCATCTCTGTAGTCCTAGTAATAGGTGCAACTGTGGAAGGACCTAGGACATGTAGCTCTGGCGGAGTAGGCTACCCTGTCAACTCACTGAATGAAGCACCAAGGCTCCTGGAAACTGGGGTGAGCACTGATGAACTCTGAGGCAGAGTAAAGCCCATATGAAGAGGAGTGAACTGTGGGGCTAGCACTAGCGAAGCAAACCACTAGGACACCTACTCTATAGGTGAAGGAAACTGTGGCGCTGGTTGTCCCTGACTCTGAAGCCCACTAGGCTATAAAGCTGGAGTCATAGAAGTAGTGGTAGGCTGACCAAGCTAAGGTGAAGGCTATGGCGGTGGAGCCCCAATAGCTGTCACCACATGCTGCATAAACCCAAGTAGCTACTGTTGCACGAGAAGTTGCTGCTGATGCATGGCCTGCTGCTGGATCGCCTGCTGCTGTCGCTGGAACTCATCCTGCCGAGTTTGAAACTGTGCAAATGTAGCAGCGATCTCCTAAGCCTGGCGAGCCTGATCCTACCTCATCCGCTCAAGTATGGCAAGTAGAGCGGGGTCTGTCTGCAGTGTAGGTGGAGCTGAACTGGAGCTACCGACATCATGGTCATGTCGTCGTGGAGGCATCTGAGGGATATCACGGTAGTCATCATCTGAGCTATCACTGGGGTCGCTCTCGACCATCCCCTCTTGTAGAGCATCTAATTGCTCCTCCTCTGTAGCTGCTATGCCCCTAATGGTCTCATCCTGCTGGGCTACAGTCTCTGGCACCTCTAGAGGACAACACGGCTGGCTGGGTGTCCTCACTGCACTATGGTGAATCATCTGAGTCATGTTGTATGCAGGGAACTCTATAGTAGCACCACTATACTCTGCCAGCATCTCAGGTGACCTCATAGTAACTGCCCTATGGATCAAGAATGTAATCCAGTGAGCATATGATAGCTACTTATGGCCCCTGAACCCCTCTACAATAGTATCCTCCATCTCCGATAGAAGGAGATCCCAAATATCAAACACAGTCTACTGCATTAGAGAGTTCAGAAGCCATAGCTGTATGCGAGTCAAGCCCTCACGATACCCCATCCTCGGAAGCAGTGTCCTCCTCATAATAGCATCAAGCACTCTAGCAGTAGGAGTGAGATCACTGGGTGTCCTGATCGACCCCTCGTCGAAAGGCTCTGTGAAGCAATGACGGACTAGATCTGTAGGGGGCACCATACCGCCATGAGGGCGTCTAGGAGGCACTGTCTATCCATAGCAAACCTCATGAAGTTGGATTGGCTGCTCCTGAAGCCTAAGAATCTCTCTGGCCCTAGAGCTCATCAGTCTGTAATCTCTGCCTCTAAAAGCAAAGTGAATGAATCTATGCTGCGGGTCAATCTAGAGTGTAGCATAGAACTGACGGACCCAAGATGGAACATATAAGCCTATCCGTCCAAGTAAATCTGTCAGCCCTGGCAGGTAAGCTAGGTAAGGGCAAAGATGCTCTCCAGCTACTGCTACAATGGACTCAATATTGCACACCCTCTGAGATCTGAATACTACCCCACTGTTAAGATATGTATTATAAAAATCTTCCTACAGTGGTGTGTAGAAACCCTCTGAAGCTCGGTCATCCCTCCTTGATGGGAACCACTATTCAAAGTCCACAAATCTGAGCTGCTGCACCTACTTGCCCGTGGCGACTCTTAAATCCAAGTGAGTCACTTGAGGCGAACCCTATGGTCTAGGCGGTGGACGAGAACCCCTCCGTTGTGTCTCTAACCTTGGTGTGATTGGAGCACGGGTACGACCAGAGTGGCGAAGCTATAGCTGAGGTGCCTGCTCTGTCTCCTTGGCCTGCTCTCCCTCCTGAGTCTGCTCTGCTGACTGTGGCTGCTGCTGTGACTCCCCCTGAGGCTGACTCTCATCAATAGCCACACGCCATCCTCCAACCATGATAGTCCCAGATGGACCACCATGACGGCGCTCAACCTGCTCAAGTGTAGCCCTCGTTGAAAGGTCCTTTTGTGGTTTTGGTAATTGAGAGACAACCTATGTGGACTAATTGTGTTTATGTGAGATACATAGGTGATTAGTCCACAGGTACATATGTGTGAGCAACATATGCCATGAAGGTGAAAATGGCTTAGAGATGTTGCAAAGCTCACACATGTGATGATGAAGGAGCTCATTGCAAATGAGACATGACATTGAGTCATGTGATCAAGGTGGAGAAGATCAAGACAAGACTTGGCTTGATGGACCGGTTGCGAGCGTGAAGGGCAAGTTGGAGGCTTTGGAGCGATGGACCACGTGGCGGTGAAGCTTAAGCAAGACTTGGCGCCGATGGACGAAGGCAACGGTGAAAACCAAGTGAAGTCAAGATCGATGAACCAATATGATCATGTGATGATATGAAGTGGATCATATTATTGTTGATTGTGTTGGTGCATGTGTTGCATCGACATTAGAGGAGATGGAATGGAATGCGCAAGGCAAAGATATAACTTAGGGCATTTCATTTCACCGGTCATAGGTGTGTAGAGAAGTTGATGACCGGGTTTAGGATAGATGGTCGTACTATCAAGAGGGGCAAACTTGTTTGCATATCGGTCTTCTAGTGCCACTCGAGTGATCTAACTTTGCATTGTCGCTAGGATTGAGTGGCTTGGCAAGTTGAGTGGCTAATCCTTTGGAAAATGATTGTGAAAATGCTAACACACATACACATGTTGGTGTACACTTGGTGGTGTTGACACATTTACAAAGGAGATGAAGTTGGAGTTGATGTGGATCAACTCGGTGATAAAACGGAAGCGAGAAGGGTTTGAAACTTCACCGGCGGAGTGTCTGCCCATAGAGTGCGGACAGTCCGACGGTGTCACTGGCACCCTATACAAAAAAGATAGGGTCTCATAAAGTGGACCAGACACTGGTCACGTGGTGACCAGACGCTAGGGTCCTGCATCCGGTCAGTGGCGGCAGAGAGCATGCAGGCGTCGATCTTCGATCGGACGCTGGCGCTGGAAGTGACCGGACGCTGGCAGGGTGCGTCCAGTCAAGCTAACGTATGGTGATGTAGGCGACATAGAAAAGTTGGAGAAGGACTGAACGTTGACGCTGCATCCGATCGTGACCGACCGGACGTGTCCGGTCGCGACTAGTACCTTACTGGAAACGACCGAACACTGGGGTTGTTGCGTCTAGTCAGTTTGTGCAGCTGCGTCCGGTCATCACTTGACCATTGAGATCAAGTGACTGAGGTTGAATGGAGGCGACACGTGGTGAGCATCCGTTGACCGGACGCTGAGGTCCTGCGTCTAGTCGATACGACCGGAGCATCCGGTCGTCCCGAGTTTTGCCCAGTGAAGGGGTAACGGCTAGTTTAGCCCGTGGGGCTATAAATAGAAGGTGGCCTCGGCCATGGCTGGTGCTGAGCACCTCGAGTGACTTTGTGTCCATGCTTGTGAGTGCTTAGGAGACCTCCATCTCACATATGCTTATTAGTGATCATCCGATTGTGTGAGAGAGCGATTCTAGTATGATTGCATCGTGAGGTTGCATTGAGTGGCACTAGGTGATCGAGTTGCAAGCCGGTGGTGCTTGTTACTCTTGGAGGTTGCCACCTCCTAGATGGCTTGGTGGTGGTATCCGTCGAAGCCCGCAAGACGCTTGTGCGGTGCTCCGGAGAAGAGCTTTGTGAGGGGCATTGTGCTCGCCCCGTGGGAGCCGCGAAGAGCAACTCTAGTTGAGCGTGTCATTGAGCTACCCTCACTTTCAGGGTAGGTTCTTGCAGTGCCCGACGTGCGGGCTTGGCGGGTGATACCAATTAGCCGCCGAACCACCAAGTGAGCGGTCGACACAACGGGGACTAGCGTGTTGGCAAACACATGAACCTCGGGAGAAAAATTACCGTGTCAACCTTGTTCTTCCTGTTGGTTTGCATCCTCATTACACAAGCTTGTAATTACTTTTGCATGCATTGTGCTTGTGTAGTTGCTTTTGTAATTAGTTAGCTTGTGTAGCTTACTAGTTACCTTCTTGCTTGTGTGGCATAGAAGTAGCTCCCTTGCGTGGCAAATTTGGTTTGTGTGACCTTATTAGTCACATTGCTTAGTTTGTGTAGCTTAGTAATTGCGTTGTCTAATTTGGCATTGGTTGTCTTGTTATTGAGCATTGTTAGTGAGCATTAGGTGGCTTTGTGCTTTTGCTTACTAGCATGTGTAGGAGCTCCCCTGTTGCTTAAAGTACTAGTGGTATAGGTTTGTCTGACCTTGCTTCTAGAATTGTTTAGGTGAGCTCTAGCTAGCCTGGCACCTTTGTTGCTTAATTAGTATCTTTGGAAGATGCTAGAGAACATAGATAGCAGGGTGTAGTCTTGGCTAGACCGATAGTCTTAATTATGCACTTGTTTCGGTTAGCCGACGCAATTAATTTTAGAAAGGACTATTCACCCCCCCCTCTAGTCCGCCATCTCGACCTTTCACTCGTTGATGGAGAAAGCTGATCTGCAATAACAACACCACTCCGAGTACCTTCTCTCTCTACGTGCTCTGTGGCCTCTACAACTGCGACTGCTCTTGCTGTATCTGCATCAGGGTACTTGCACTTCTTTGTCGCTAGCTTCTTCGCCGCCTTGCCTTTTGTATCTATAGGCAGGCGAGGCGGGGGTCTCGAATCCTCATCACCGGGACCTCCTCCGACATTCTTGACATGAGCCATCTGATGAAGCTGAAAAGAACAACTGCCCTAACAAGAATCACTTCCCTACTGTCACTTCCGAGGCTTGGCCTCGATCCGTACTCACGAGCTTGGCCCCGAGTTGACTGTCAACTGCCACTGAGACCTCAGAAACACCGACTCACTGCACGTTAGAATAGATCAGATATATGAATAATTACAATATATCTAGAGATACGAAACCCTAAGAAACAAGCAATTAGGTATGAAATTAGAATCGAGGGCTTGCTACCTGATGAACTGGCGAATCGATAAGAAGAGGAACGAATTGGGGAACCACCGGATCGGCTAGGGTTGGGATTCCAGCAAGGCAGTGAGCATTGGATCGGCGAAGTAGGCGCAAGAGGAGGCTTTGGTGGCGCTATTGAGCTATGGGCAACTAGTGCTGTGGCGCGGCTCCAGTGAAGGCACAGCGGCGGCGCTGAAGCAGAGCACGGGCACGGCGGTGGCACTAAAGCAGAGCACGGGCACGACGGCGACGCTGGCGTAGGGCATGGCGACATGAAGAAGGCGTGGGTGTGGATGGCGCGGGCTGTAGGCGGCGCGCTAGAGCGGCTGTGCGCGGGCATGTCGACGAGGTCATGGGAGCAGGGCAGCATGGCTCGGGAGCTGGGCGGCGTGGCGAGCTTGCTAAGTCGGCGACTAGGACGCAACGATGATGTCGATGTGGTGCGAGATGAAGATTAGGTCAAACGGCACGGCGGATTGGGTTATAAGGAGTCCCCCGATGAGACAGAAAAGGAAACAGAGAAGAAGTCCTGAACCCGTATGATTTCAACTAACTGGACGCTCCGGTGGCAACGACCGAACGCTGCAACCTAGAGTGCGGTCGATTCCAGAGAGGTCCAAAACCCCTAGAATCGTAACCGGACGTGTCTGGTGAACCCCGACCGGACACAACCAGAGTCCGGTCCACACTGCCTTGAATGCCTTCGCTTGATCGGATGCTGAACCACAATCTGACCGAATGCTGAACAGCAGAGTCCGGTCACTCCATCGCAGCAGGTTCACCTCATGTGAACTGACCGGACACTGGACTTCAGAGTCCGGTGCAGCGTCCGATCACTCTTTTTCTAGCAAAACTTCAAAGTTCTTCATGCTGCCTATTCTCAATCAAGTCCCAACATGAATAAGACCCAAATAAACACCAATTGAGACTGATGTGAGTGACCTCTCTCAAACCCTCAAAATTTTCAAAAATATTTTGCCTTAGGCTATAATTCTTTTTAAGAAAATAGGCAATAAGAGGGCAATTGAAGATAAACGATAAAGCAACATTCATGCATATGCAATTTAATACTTGAAAGTAAATCTAGTTGCTTGTCAAGTTTGATCCAAGGTTAAGCTTCTTCACTCGCTTTACGGCGGTTATCTTAACCATGTTAGACAAGCCCTATATGCATTACCAAAGATTAAACATGTTGTATATTACAATGCAATGCAAGGGACAACACAAGCTTATTTTTTAGTGAAGTTACTAAAATAAAGAACATTAAGCTCATTCCACAATCGACAGAAAGTCGCCTCATCTAGCGGTTTAGTAAAGATATCCACCAATTGATCCTCGGTCCTTACACCTTCTAATGAAATATCATTCTTTGCAACATGGTCTCTAAGAAAGTGATGGCGAATATCTATGTGCTTGGTGCGAGAGTGTTAAACCGGATTATTTGCAAGTTTTACCGTACTTTTATTGTCGCACAAAAGAGATATTTTTTCTAGAACTACTCCATAGTCTAGCAAAGTTTGTTTCATATAAAGTATTTGTGCACAACAAGCACCCACGACAATGTATTCCGCTTCGGCGGTGGACAAAGCCACACTATTTTGCTTCTTGGAGGACCAAGACACAAGTGATCTACCAAGCAAATGGCACCCTCCGGATGTGCTTTTTTTTATCCACTTTGCAACCGGCATAATCCAAATCAGAATAGCCAACTAATTCAAATATAGCTCCTTTGGGATACCAAAGGCCAATGCTTGGTGCGTGCTTAATATACCTAAGGATTCTTTTAACGGCAATCAAATGAGTTTTCTTAGGATTAGCTTGAAATCTAGCACCCATACACACACTAAACATGATGTTGGGCCTAGATGCTGTTAAATATAATAAGCTACCAATCATAGAGCGGTAGAGAGTTTGATCAACCGTGTTACCTCCCTCATCTAGGTCAAGATGTCCATTAGTTGGCATTGGTGTCTTGATTGGCTTATATTCATCCATCTTGAATCTCTTGAGAAGATCATTTGTATATTTCTCTTGAGAGATGAAAATCCCTTCTCTCATTTGCTTGACTTGAAAACCAAGAAAGAATGTAAGCTCTCCAATCATTGACATCTTGAACTCCTTCGACATCAATTCACCAAACTCTTTACAAGAATCTTCATTTGATGATCCAAAGATGATATCATCAACATACACTTGACAAATGAAGATATGTCCATCAAGCTTCTTGGTGAATAGTGTGGTGTCGACCTTCCCAATGGTGAAGCCCTTCTCAATGAGGAAGTCCTGAAGACGCTCATACCAAGCTCTTGGGGCTTGCTTAAGCCTATATAGCACCTTGGACAATCTATAAACATGATTAGGATATCTAGGGTCTTCAAACCCGGGAGGTTGATCAACATAGACTAGTTCATTAATAAAGTCATTTAAAAATGCACTTTTCATATCCATTTGATATAGTTTCATTTCATGATGTGATGCATATGCAAGGAGGATACAAATGGCTTTTAGTCTTGCAACCGGTGCAAAGGTCTCTCCAAAATCCAAACCTTCAACTTGAGAGAACCCCTTTGCAACTAGTCTTGCCTTGTTCCTCACAATAATGCCTTAATCATCTTGCTTGTTGCGGAACACCCACTTTGTTCCAATAACTCTTGCACCTTGTGGTCGCTCTTCAAGAGTCCACACTTCATTGCAGGTGAAGTTATTCAACTCTTCATGCATGCCGTTTATCCAATCTGGATCTTGAAGAGCTTCTTCTACCTTAGTAGGCTCAAAGCAAGAGACAAAAAAGTGATGTTCAATAAATGAAACAAGCTTTTGTGAGTATGTCATTACTTCCTTTGATGGACTCCCTATGATGAGATCTTGTGGATGAGCTTGAAGTAGAGGTGAATTTCTTCTATCAACCACTTGAGGGGGAGGTTGTGGAGCATCAACATCTTGTGCTTGTACCACTATTTGCTCATGGGAGACATGAGTGTCTTCACTTTCTACTATCCCATCTTTTTCACCATCTTGTGGCACACTTGATGAAGAAGGTGGATTGATCACTTGTACATCATCTTCATCATCATTAGGCTTGATGTCTCTAACCAGAATATTCTTCATGACCTCCCTCAATGGTTCATCACCTACATCATCAAGATTCTCATGTGCTCCTTTGGAGCCGTTAGATTCATTAAATTTCAGATCATATGTTTCTTCAACCAAGCCGGTGGCATGATTAAATACACTATATGCTTTGGACTTTGATGAGTAACCAACAAGAAAACCAATATCACAACATCTTTGAAACTTCCCTAGGTGTTGCCGCTTCTTGTAGATGTAGCATTTGCAACCAAACACCCTAAAGAAGGAGACGTCCGGCTTCTTTCCATTGAGCAACTCATAAGGTGTCTTGCTAAGAAACTTTTAAAGGAATAGCCAGTTGGATGCATAGCATGCGGTGTTGATAGCTTTCGCCCATAGAGCTTCGGGAGTGTTGTACTCATCAAGTATTGTTCTTGCAAGAGTGATTAATGTTCGGTTCTTCCTCTCAACTACACTATTTTGTTGAGGAGTATATGTTGCAGAGACCTCATGCTTGATCTCAACTTTATCACAATAGGCTTCTATGTTTGTGTTGTTAAATTCTTTACTGTTGTCACTTCTAATCTTCTTGAGCTTCACTTCAAGTTTATTTTGTGCTCTCTTAGCAAACTTCTTGAAGCAAGATGCAACTTCGGATTTGTCATGAAGGAAGAATACCCATGTGTATCTTGAATAGTCATCAACAATCACAAGATAATAAAGATTTTCTCTCAAACTCTTATATGTTGTTGGTCCAAATAAATCCATGTGAAGGAGTTCTAGCACTCTTGTGGTTGACATGAAAGCTTTTGTTGGATGAGTATTTGCAACTTGCTTGCCGGCTTGACATGCACTACAAAACTTGTCCTTCTCAAACTTCACATCCTTCAACCCTCTCACCAAATCATTCTTCATTAGCTTCTTGAGTGAGCTCATCCCAACATGAGCAAGTCTTCTATGCCATAGCCACCCAAGTGTTGTTTTGGTGAATAGGCAAGTCTTCAAATTAGCATCTTTGGAAGTGAAGTCCACTAGATATAGGTTGTTGTATCTAAATCCTTTGAATATCACTTGATCATCATCCTTCTTAGATACAACAACTTCCTTCTTGGTAAACAAGCATTGGAAGCCAAGATCACACAATTATCCAATGGATAGCAAGTTGAAGCTCAATGAAGCAACATATAGCACATTTGAGATAGAATGATCATTTGATATTGCCACTTTGCCCAATCCTTTAACCTTGCCCTTTGAATTATCTCTAAATGTGATTCTTTCTTGTCCATCTACTTCTTCATCTAGTGAGGTGAACATACGAGGATCACCGGTCATATGTTGTGTGCAACTACTATCAATAACCCAATGACTTCCACTGGTCTTGTAGTTCACCTACACACAAGAGATCAAGCTTTAGGAACCTAAACTTGTTGAGGGCCCTTCACCTTCTCAACAAGTGACTTTGCTACCCAAATTTTCTTAGGCCTATTCTTGTTGGGAGGTCCTAAGAACATGACTTTCATCTTGCCACTAGAATCCCTTCTAAGCATGTAATGAGCATTGAAGGCAAAATGTCTAGCATGCTTAGGCAAGGGTTGTGGTGGTGGAGTTTGGCACTCATGGGCAAAGTGGCCTTCTTGTCCTTCCTCTCTTGGTTTGCCAAGTACCCAATGCCACTTCTATCAATCTTCATGATGGTGTTCATTAGTAGCTCACTTTGAAGATGCTTGTCTCTTGTGAACTTGCTCAATCCAATCTTGAGATGCTCTTTCTCCAATTTGAGCTTCTTGTTCTCTTCCTTGAGTGCATCAATATTTTTCTCCTCCTTGAGCCCATCATTATTTTTCTATTCCTTGAGCTTCTTGTTCTCTTTAACTTCTTATTCTCAAGAATCAAATCACCATCATGATCAAGAGTTTCTAGCACTATGGTATTGGTGGTTTTGACCTCTTCAAGATCTTTCTTTAGCTTTTCATTGTCATTCTTGAGCTTGACATACTCATCATAATTATTGGTCTCAACCATTTGCTTATCCTTACTACTAGAACTTTGCTCAATGCTCTCAATGATCAAATCATCACATGATGTAGCTATATCAATCTTAACAACATTATTGGTAGCATCATGTGGCTTATTGGATAAATATTCTTGAGCAATGGCAAGATTATCATGATTAATCTTGAGAGTTGTATATTCATCTTTTAGCATATTATGGCTAGTGATGAGCTCATTATGTATCCTCTCAAGTTTATCATGTTTTTCTTTAAGCTCATTCTTAGAAGATTTGAGCTCCTTGAGTTTGGATGATATAGCATCATTTGCTTCTCTAAGCTCAACACTAGCCTTTTCGGCTATATCACATTTAGCTAAAAGAGAATCATTCTTAGCTTCTAGCTTCTCATTCTTAGCTCTAGTCTTTCTAATGATCCTAGTATATTTATTTAGCAATTTGACAAGTTCATCATATGAAGGTGATTCAAATTCATCATCATCACTATCACTATCACAATCATCATTGTTAGCATGATCATCACTACTACTATCATCATCATTTGATACCTTTCGTTCACCCTTGGCCATAAGGCATAGGTGTGTAGAGGATGATAGCGGTGGTGTTGGTGAAGATGATGAAGAGTCAATCACAATGGCGGCCACCTTCTCATTATCACTATTGTCATCGGATGAGCAACTTGATGAATCAATGTCCGTGAGCCAATCACCGATGATGTAGGCCTTCCCACTTTTCTTCTTTTTGTGGAATTCCTTCTTCTTGCCATCCTTCTTCTTGTATGGTTTGTTTTTTTCTTCTCATCTTCTTCTTCATTACTTGAGTCATCTTTCTTGCCCTTGTACTTATTCTTGTACTTGTCTTTCTTGGGCTTTGTGCATTGGTGTGCTAGATGACCAAGTTCTCCACAATTATAGCAATCCATCTCCAAGATTGGCTTCCTTCTAGAGCTAGTGAAGAACTTCTTTTTCTTCTCATCAAACTTGATGCCACTCTTATTAAGCTTCTTTAGCATCTTGGCGGTTCTTCTCATCATAAGAGCAAGACTAGCATCATCAACTTCATCATCACTTGAGCTCTCATACTCAAGCCTTGCTTTGCCCTTCTCTTGGCTAGCTTTGAATGTTAAGTCCTTGTATTTCTTCTTGTTAGAGGATGAGCCATCTTGTGGTGTGATGTGCATGTACATCTCATGAGCATTGATCTTTCCCAAGATTTGTGTTGGTGTAGCGGTGGAAAGATCATCTTGATGAAGCACAGTCACAATATGCCCATATTTGTCAGTGGGGAGGACACTCAAGATCTTTCTTACAACATTGGATGGTTGCATTTGAGTGAGTCTAAGCCCATTGACTTTCTCTACAAGAACATTCAAGCATGAGTACATTTCATTAGCACTCTCTTTAGAAAGCATTTCAAATAAATTTAGCTTTTTCATGACAAGATGATAACGTTCCTCACGCTCGCTCTTTGTTCCCTCATGGAGCGCATAAATGTCCGACCATAGTGCATGGGCGTCTTTGTGATTCCTCACCCGGTTGAACACATCTTTGCAAAGGACTCTAAAGATAGTATTTTGAGCCTTTGCATTCCATTTCTCATAATTCACCTCATTGTCTTGTAGGTGTGTGGCATCCCGAGGTTTTGGGAAACCTTGTGAGGCGGCTCTAGGTATTCCAACATCTAGAGCTTCAAGATACGCCTCCATGTGGATTTTCCAATATGGAAAATCATCCCCCTCAAAGATAGGAGGAGGTCCGTCCCCATAAGACATCTTTCTCTAGGAGGTTAAGCCTAAATACATGAGTACGAGGCTCTAATACCAATTGAAAGGATCAAGATGCCCAAGAGAGGGGGTGAATTGGGTTAATTCTAAATTTCTTTGCAAAAATTAAGTCCTACGGTTAGCCCAATTAACCCCTTGTGCCTAGAAAGTATTTCTATTGATCTACTACACAAAAGTTTAGCAACCTATGTTCCAATCCTACTCTAGCATGGTAATTCTATGAATATAAATGACAAGAATTGAATTGCTCAAAGTAAATGCTCAAATTAAAGAGAGAAGGAGGAATGCGGCGATGTTTTTGCCGAGGTATCATAGAGTCGTCACTCCCCACTAGTCCTTGTTGGAGCACCCACGCAAGAGTGTAGCTCCCCCTTGATCCGCATAAGGATCAAGTGCTCTCTACGGGTTGATTCTTTGACACTCCATCACGGTAAATCACCCACAACCGCTCACAACTTGAGTTGGGTCATCCACAAGCTCCGCCGGATGATTACCAAGCTTCCAATCACCACCAAGCCGTCTAGGTGATGGCGATCACCAAGAGTAACAAGCACGAACTCTCACTTGACCATGACAAGCCTAATGAGAAGGGTGGATGCACACTTTGCTACTCTTGCTTTCACTAATGAGGGCTCTCTTTGGGATTCTTAAATCTCAATCACCTCACTAGGACCTTGCTATTCTTGGCACTCTCAAAGGTGTTTCTCAGCTGTTGGAATGAGCAAAAGTACCCCTCACATGAATGGAGGAAGTATTTATAACCTTGGTTGAAAAACAAACCGTTATGTGCCTCTGCGGGGTGACCGGACGCTCCGGTCATGTTGACCGGATGCTCCGGTCAGTTCTCCTCGATCTCTAGTGTTTAAGTTATAACCGGACGCTGGACAGCGTCCGGTCAGCACTGACCAGACGCGCCTGGTTATGATTTTCCCTCTCTGTAACCTTACTGGAGTCGACCGGACGCTGAGACCCAATGTCCAGTCACTCACCTCTCAGCGTCCGGTCGCACCAGACGAAATCACCTTGATCAAATGAACTGACTGGAGTCTACGCCAGCGTCCGATCACTCCGGAACCAGCATCCGGTCAGCATTTGACCCTCCATTCACTTCCAACTCTCAATCATACATGAATGAAGTTTGCTTCAATGGATCTAAGGGCTTTTAGGAGCTACCTAGTGCTAGATTTAGCAAGTGTGCACCACACCTAACTCACTAGACTCACCTAGGTCAAGTTACCCGTTCGTACCCCCCTTAATAGTACGACCAAAGGAAAAACAAAGTCCTAAACTACTCTAAGTGTCTCCTCAACACCAAACAACACTTAGAACTAGTTCAACCTTAACCTTGTCGTCCATCCTTAACCTTGTCGTCCATCCTTTAAAAATCGAAACGATTTCCATCGTAGGGGCATGACCACCATGATAGCCCAATCGATCTCCATTACCGTGACCTAACTTAATTGCCTCTGTAAAACACACATTAGTCACAGTAATTACGTATTGTCATTAATCACCGAAACCCAACTAGGGGCCTAGATGCTTTCACTTTAGTTTAAAGTTTTTGCTGTGAAAATCAATTTGTGCAGTTAGGTTCTTAATACTAGTTATGTCTTGTCTTTTTCATAACTACAGTTGTTTTGCTCAAATAAATATGAAATTTTTATGGAGTGCTACTCAGGTGATGGTTGATGTCGGATAAAATTTTTAGGATTTTAGGCTTGATAGTTTAAGATCTATAAAAATAACAAATGTCCTGTATTGCTTTGCTCCTATTTTGAATAGGCATGCATGTTTGAATTAATTGGATCAGTTAATTTGTGAATCATGACTTTATGACAATACATGAGTTTTAGTACTTTTATTAATCTTTTCAAAAAGCTAAATAGCATAATTTTTTGTTAAGTAGATTCTTAGTTGTTGTTGCTTACATTTCTGTGGCTGTTTCTGCCCAAACCCAGACAGGGTTGCCTTTTTGGTACTGTGGGGCCTTTTTCATAGTAGAATTAGCTTTAGATGTTTATAAAAAAGTTGTTTAGAATTTTCTAAGGTTTCTAAAAAGTCTAGAATCATATTTATTGGACATGTATAACTCTAGTTATAGCCATTTAAAGTGGCATGTCAGTTTCTATCCATGTTTTGGACAGAGATGCATTCATTGGATTAATTGACCTTGTTATCTGTAGAATCATCTTAAGATGATAATAAGAAAGTTTTCGGTAACTTCATAAGATTTTCAAAAATTTATGATTCATGATTGTTGGACGTCTAGAACTCCAGTTATGCTTCTCTGAAGTTCCTATCAGTTTTCTGTACCACTGTTGTTGTTCTGCATGTGCAGTTTTGCTTGTGCAATTATTTTTGTGGTGGAAATGATGTTTGATGTGGTTCTAGTGAATACCAAAGTTGTAGCTAATTTCATAATATTGCTTGTGTTCAAATTTCATGGCCATTGGCCTGATAATTTAGGAGCTATAGATTTTGTAAGTTCATTGTCATATTTTGCTTGCTCTCTGTATAGATCTGAATGATTGTATTGTTTGACTTAGCTACACTTTGAATTATGTCTTGAAGATAATAGAAGAAGTGTAGTGCCTTTAATGAGATTTCCAAATTGTTAAAGATCACCCCTTTTGGTGTTGTAGAGCTCTAGTTATAAGCTTGCGAAGTTGCATGGCAGAATCTGTCCAAGCCTGGACAGATATGCTCAATTATGCTTGATTGACCTTGTTAATTGTGGAATCACCTGGTGATGATAATAACAATGTTGTAGGCAAATTCATTAGCTTTACATAAAGTCTAGGGCCACCCTTGTTGGATGCTTATATCTCCAGTTATGGATGAAACAAGTGACTACTGTGCTGATGTCCAGATTTCTATACATGTGCTAAGTGATTGCTTTAGCTTGCTCTTGTTTTGGCTAAACATGTTGGTTAGTTCTTGATCAATGCATGGGTGCAATATCTAAACTTAAGTTCACTTGTGTGCCATACCTAATATACTTGCTATCCCTTTATAATAGGTTGTGTGATGTTTAGTTAAATAACTCTAGGTGCCTATGTCTTGCATGACCTTATGTTTGCCTTGAATGCTATTATGTGATGCATCTCATATTACCATTCTTCATATTCATGCACTTGCATCTTGCATTTCATATAGGTACGCTAGATGAACCACGTGAAGGCCGTGATGTTGGAGCCAAACCCAAAGACGGTGTATGGTGGACCTATCCTGAAGGTGGAAGGGCTGGACAAGTGCTAGGACGGGAGATGCTCACCAAGCGAGTGTCATCTAACAAACACTGACCTAGTGTTAGATTTTAGGCAAACCCCAGAGCATTCTAAGTCTCCCAGTGTTTTATAAAATATTACTTGAGTCCTTTATGATTGATGCATTAGGTTATAAGAGTTGACTGGAAACACTTGATGCATGAAACTACCTTGTCCAGAGATATACACTTTTCATCCTGTGTAGGTCCAGGATCGAACATATGCTTAGTCATGCTTAGACCGGTAGAAGTCGGGTGATTTCCTGTCACCTGCGAGATATAGGTGGATACCGAAGCACGATTGGCTATATTTGCTATCGTGGAAAAGAATCATGGGGTAATGTAAATAGAGACCGGGAGGGATGTCGATAGAGAAGCATCAAGACATAGAGGTCTATGTCGATTAAGGACCGTACCGTTGTTGGTGCTGTTTGACAAGATTGAACGCATGCCTATCACTTAGCTGGCTACATAACTCATTCTGACCGCGAAGCCGAGTAGCTCAACTTAGGTCGGGCCTGTTCTGTTGTGCGCCCTCTGTGGGGAGCGGATCCATAGACCGTGGGCAAGCATGACCTGAGCGACCTGGTCCGGGACCGTGGGCAGGCATGGCTTGAGCGACCTGGCTACCGTCAGTCCCTGATTGTGCAGCGCTGTACGAACCCACAAAATGTGTACCTGAGTTGTACCAAAGGTGACCTAAGACTACCTTGGCGCATGTATGTCTAGGTTTGTATTAGGAATAAATTCTCAGCTGGTTGAAATCGATTCGAATCGTCGTCTCTCCCGGATAGTGAGAAACTTGGCTAGTCCCAACATTGTAGTAATCGTATTATGGAATATGATGGTTCGGATAAACATGGAATTACTATACCGGCTATGGTTACTATTGTATGCTTTGAAATGATATACCACATGTTTGGCACAGGATAATTGCTAACCTAGAGATGGATAGTTATAATTAACTTGATGATGGAACTACAATAGTATAACTGAGATAACCGTTTTTTATGCAAAAATGTTGTCAAGCTACCTCCACCTATAAAGCCTTGCATACTCATTGGTGTCACTTTATTTCTAGTTTATGACGGGTAAGTCTAGCTGAGTACATTCAAGTACTCAGGGTTTATCCCACCATGTTACAGGTGAAGTTCTTGGCCTACTGAAGATGGTGGCTAACCACCGGTGGGCTTGGTGACTCTATATTTACTTCTCATCTATATACTTTTATCAGAGGATGTCACTTATGCTAGCAATGTATTTAGAACTTATATTAATGTAATCATTTGAAAGCTATGTTGTTTCACTAATCGGTTTTGAAACCCAAACTTGTATTATTATTGTGAACCCATTTGTAATATTATTTTCGCTGCAACTCTACGTATGTAATGTGTATTTGTTTAATCACGCGATCTTGGTTGTGATGTCGATTTACCGAGGTCCTTCGTGACACTCGGCGGACTACCGGGTTTATATAAGTGAAAGTATGCGCGTGTCAACGTGTTAGCGGGGACAACCGTACTTGATCTTGTATAAATTAGGCGGTTGTGTCACATCTCCTATCTTCTCTGTATTGTGGTTGGTTTGGTTCCACAGAAAATAGAACAAAAGAAACTGACACCGAATTTGTTGGGTTCTCGTGTTGTGACAAGCCGATATAGAAACCGAAGTTTGTGGAAACCGAAGAAACCTAAACTAAGTGTCGGTTAAAACCGAATACCGAGTCTTAATTTCAATACTTTCT
Organism: Miscanthus floridulus; assembly: GCF_019320115.1. NCBI lineage: Eukaryota > Viridiplantae > Streptophyta > Magnoliopsida > Poales > Poaceae > Miscanthus > Miscanthus floridulus. The sequence goes on from NC_089597.1 coordinate 46,035,172, forward strand.
TTTAAACAAAAATGGAGAGTTACTTCACTATAATTCCTATATTTGGGTTATACAATCAACCAAATTAAGTTACATCATACAAAAATTTGTGGCCATGCGAGAATCGATGCTCTAAAGCGTAAAAACATAGAAAAATGTCTCCTAATCCATATCAAATCGAAATATAAGTTATTTTTAGAAATTCTAGGACAAATTATAGTATAAATAAAATGACGCATGTTGTAGGGAGATATGGAGGTTACCATTTGTGTTGGTTATAAAGAATAATTAATGGTAGAGGTACGTATATGAATGCTGCCTTTTAACCAAAAAATAGATAATTACTTCGTCCAGAATCCTTATATTTGAGAATAAAGAAAGCATATTATATCTACCGAGCTACTTACAGTCACCCGTTGATCCATACGAAGATGGGGATGAAAAAAAGATAAATCTTAAGAATAATTTTCATATATATAAAATAATTGATCTTCAATACAATAAACTATAATAATCACTGATGTGTATTAAAAAAAACCACCTCTAGCATTTAAAATATAATATAAATTAAAATAACCTCTTAAAATTTGTATTTAAGTTACCAACCGTTGCTATAATGAAACATAATCCGGTTTTCATCTCCTCCTTGTTAATGCTCTTGTGAGGGCGTCTGGACGCGTTCTCCACTCGCTACCGTGCCGTCCGCTCGCTCACATTCGCGCCCCTTCTAAAAAAATATATCTCTACTGCACGTCGCCTCCACCGCGCTGCTCGCCTGCACCGCAGCATCCGCCGCCGCAGCCGCCTCCATCGTGTTGCCCGCTTGCCGCAGCTGCCTTCACCGAGCCGGCAAGCCTCCACGATGGATGCTCCAGCAAGCAGACGATGGGAGGAGCTTCGTGGGACGCCGCCCTGCCGGCAAGTGTTGCCTGCACCGGCGAGCTCCATGCGCCGCCACCGACCTCTGCATCGGCGTCGAGCTCCACAACGATGAGACTCCATTATTCATCCAAGCGGCAAGGTGACATTGTGCTGAAAGCGCATGTTACACGCGTATGTTTCAAGTATGCCAGATGTTTTATTTGGATGTTGCATGTATTTAATCTGGATGTTGTAAAAGTAGATCGGGATGTTGCACATGTTGCAATGGTTATACACATATGTTACAAGTGTATGTTGCAACTGTTTTCAGACGCATGTTGCAAGTGTATGTTTTAAATGTTTCAGTTGTTTCATACGTATGTTGCAAATGCTTTATTTAGATGTTGTATATATTGCGGTGGCTATACATATATGTTGCAAGCGTATGTTTCGCCTGTTTCAGATGTATGTTGCAGCAAGTGCTTTATATTGCAAGTGTTTCGACTTGGCACGAGTGCTCGTATTTTTCTAGATTAAATTAATTCGCAAAAAAATTGGAAAAATTCAGGACCGGTCAGGTGCGTGACGTTTTCTTATTTTCTAATTCTAAGGAAACTCATAAAAGGAGCAATCCTAACCTGATCGAGTTCATCTGCACTAGAGTATTGCCGGCTTTCATATTAGTTGTGTGTAAACACGCCGTTACTAGAATCATCGTCGTTGATCCGGCACTGAAATAAGATGATGCTTTCAGTCATCACTCATGAGTCATGCCAGGTGATGTCACCATAATGGAAGCTATATAACTGTGATAATATGTCATCATGTACACTCTCTTACTGAAACATTCAAACATATGAGATGAGATGCATAGGATTATATTAGAGAAATGAGGATTAGATGGTACCATGACTAAGCCTATGGATGCAAGTTGAATGAAACGTCAGTTGACCTAATATCCTTTTTTTTTTTAAATTAGCCAACTACTTCCATATAATTATACTACCTTCTCCACTCACAAATAAGTGACGTGATTTTGGAGATCCTATGGATGTTTAAACCGCCACTTATTTATGATTGGCGTGATGCTGACCGTAGTTCTTTTCCTTTTTTTTTTGCTTGGTTTCATCATTTATTGATCAAATCAACTAGAGCTAATTAGGGGGTCACAAATAGGATTCATCAGGTCACCAATAGGATTGAGCCTATTTCTATCTCCCTTGTGTTTGCACCCTGCTGGCATGCTCGTGCTGTGTGCCTGTGCGTCGCATCTCAGCTCATCAATTTTGTCCGGCTGCACATCAAAATCTGATGTGCGATATTAATTATTTTTGTCTAGTGGCTTGTAATGAACCACAAAAAAAACCGCACACTCTATGAGCTGAAACGACATAGTAGATCCATCCAAAGCTGCTGACAAAAGTCCGTCGTGTCAAGTTGCATAGTTGATCAATAAGTAATTTGACGTTCGGTCTATTTTCTGACAGCCACAGGAAGATATAATACTTATATATACTGTCATATATATATTGGCAAGAAGGGTGGTAATAAAATATTGATGCAAATTTTAAAAAACACTTTTGCACAGGAACGTTCAAAAGGGTTGAAATATGTTCCCTCCCTTTGACCGTAGGCTTAGGGCCATTTGGGAGGGCTCCTAGGGGCTCCGTCTCCTTCAAATCGCGCACCATTCATAATACTGTTTATTAGAGCCGTTTTTCTCTCCTTATTCAGATTCACTAAAAGTTGAGAGGAGCACACTATTTTTTGGCTCCTCCTGCTCTGGCTCCTTGATCACTGTGGCACGGAGCCAGAGCCGGGAGGTGCCCAGCCAAATATGCCCTTATCTTTGGGCAACAAAGCATGAAAATCCTCTTAAAAAATCGGCACTACTATAATTCCAATTGAGCCTTGTGCATGCACATCTCAGGTTAAGGCAATTAACGATGGCAAACAAACAATTATATCAAGGGAAAAAAAACCAGCTGCGCCTCCCGTTTTCTTCCTTGTACCTATCACTGCTGAGCGCCTCTTCTTTGGTTTCTCCCAACGCGTACTTGAACTGGTGTCCATATATATCCAAAGCAAGGAACGTCAAAAGCAAGAGAAATGTTCACATGATCCATGAGAAACATGATCCTTAGTCTAGGGAATATCATCACTAGCTGTACGCTACCATAGCATAGCATGATCATGACCAACCCAGCCGCAATCCTCTCCGTGGCGCTGCTCATCGTGGGCGTCTCTCTGATGCTCGTCCTCCACGTCCTCGTTGTTTTCTGGGCCATGCGGCGGGGACTCGTCTCCCGCGGCACCGGCCAGCACGCCAACCAGGAGCGCGTGGAGGACGGCCACGGCCGGGGACTGTCGCCCGGCGAGCTCGTCACGCTTCCTTGCCACGTCTTCAAGTCTGCAGACGGCGGGGCGGCCGCCGGGGACTGCGCGGTCTGCCTCGAGGCGTTCCAGGCCGGCGACCGGTGCAGGCAGCTGCCGCGGTGCGAGCACAGCTTCCACGCGGACTGCGTGGACTCGTGGCTGAGGAAGAGCAGCGCGTGCCCAGTGTGCCGTGCCGACGTGGTGGACAGGCCGCCCAAGGGCGAGCCGAAGGCGGCGGCCTCATCAGGGGTCCTGGGGATGGCGGAGAGAAGAAGCTCGATCCCCGCGTTGGAGATCGTCACTGAAAGATAAGGTCGCCTAGGTACGGCCCATGGCAGGTGGGAGTGTTGGTTGTGCAAGCATGTGCATATCTTCTTAAGCTGCACTCCCAACTACTCTTTCATATCTCCTTAAGATAAATGTGCCATTTTTTATCTTGATTTTACCATACGCATGATGGTACAAATGTTGGCATGCATTTGATCAATGTGAGACTATTTACACATATATTTACAGTGTCTGTTCACTACTCTGTTCATTCCAAATTATAAGGGGTTTTAGCTTTTTTAGATACATATTTTTTGCTACACATCTAGATATATGTTATTTCTAGATTCATAGTAAAACCTATGAATTTAGAAATGACAAAACATCTTATAATTTAGAAAGGTACTATGTTTAGGCCTTTTAGAGTCGCCAAAAAATGCTTTTCAAAGATGGTAGCAGACGATGGTCTCTATTAATCATCATCAATAGAAGCGGTCACAAGCCCACATGTGAAAAATGGTGTTTTTCAGCGACAGATGAGTTAGACATCCATCTCTATAAATGTAAAAACAACATCCATCTGCATAGTTTCAACTTCTGCTATGGAAAGCTAGCTTCTGTTGTTCGGTCACCGCCGCTGCTCCTCCTTGTTGTCCTACTTCTGCTCTTTAATCATGCAGCACGCCACCGGGACGCCGCCAATGGATTCTCCGACATCAAGAGCCAGAAGCATCTCCCAACCTCCCTGCTCCAGATTAATCATCTACAAAGCACCACAGATAGATCTGCATAAGTGGGAGAGGAAAAGGAGGGGATAGATAGATGAGAGGAGAGAGGTCGAGAGGGAGACACTGCAAATGGGGAATGGATACAGACGGAGCACCTCTGTAGGTAGGGAATGGCCAAGTACAAATCCAGACATCTACAGAGAGCATCATCTATGCCCCACCCATCACCTCCATGCAACTCTAGACCTTGTCTCCACATGCGTTGCCCGCCAACCTCAACCCAGCAACACCCTAGGTCTCCTCTGTGCACCGTCGTCGGCCTCCATTACACCACCCTTGGCCTCTGCACTGACCTCAACCTCTGCGCTCATTGGACCTCCTCCGCGCTTGCCATCCGCCGGCCTCCTCCGAGGTCTGCCCACCAGCCTCCTCCGTGCTTGCGGCACCTCATCTATGCCGGCTGTCTGTAGGCTTCCTCCACCAGATCTGGGAGATGGTTTGTCTACAGAGAGAAAATAGAGTGGAGGACTGGAGTCATTGGATCGGCACACGCGCGCGCGCGCGCGCACACACACACACACACACACATAGAGAGAGAGAGAGAGAGAGAGAGAGAGAGAGAGAGAGAGAGAGAGAGAGAGAGAGAGAGAGAGAGAGAGAGCTAGGAGAATAGGGGTGTGAGGAAGTTAGGGGTTGTGCAATTGGGAGAGGATTTATGGTCCTCAAGCTTTTTTAGAGGCGGGACTCATAGAATGTCTGCCTCTATTAATGGCTCCATTTATAGAGATGGTTGCTGATTGGTTGTCTCCATAAATGGACCTAGCTACCACCTATGAAAGTTGAAGGGTGTTTTGGGAGACAAACACTTTTGACCCGCCACCGCAAATAAGAGGGTTTTTCTTCAAAAATCTTTTTTTGCAGTAGTTTGGTTCAAGGATGGGATGGTGATAGTGTGACACATAGATGATTCTAGCTCCGAGTCTAATGATATGAGGAATATAATGAGCTGATCTAGCAACATGTATAAGAAACTTCGCCTACTAGGTTCACATGGATGATGGCAAATCAATGTTTACATGAGACATTTTAATTACCAATGTTTTTTTCTTGATATTTCTATTCCACACACTACTACAGTATACTGGTTTTCGGAGACAACCTAGCCCATCTTTAGATGCGACCATATGTGCCTTCGCCTTTGTTATACTGCACGTCGATGTGGAATTATGCACCACCAGATCACATGAGTCATCCATAGTTTTATGGGTGCATCATGGTTGACAGTAGTAGCCAGTGCACATCTAGTTGTAGTTTAAGCTTGATTTGGGTTAAGTGAAGCTTGGGGCTTGTTACTCTTGGTGCTTGTCAATAACAAGACAATCTGGGTAATTGGAGGAATTGTTGGTGATTGTGGGAGTCTTAGAGCATCTCTGGTAGTTGGTAAATCTCACTCCTAAAATATAGAAGACAATTTTACATCAGGAATCATGAACTATTTCTAAATCACCCTAACCGGTTTTATACTTTTTCTCTCTTGCACATCTGCATTGGGAATCCTGCCCTACTCTTTATTCTTCTCCATATCCTTCCACCTCCAGATTGGCCGATCCATAGGCGCACGTTCATTTCAACATGTACAATTGGGTCGATTTTCCCGAGTGTGGAAAGATTGGGAATTGATTGAGATAGGGAGTTGTTGGAGAAAAGTTTTTTCAATCTTGCCAAATCAAGATTAGGAGTAGGTTTTGGAAACTCTTGGAGGTGCTCTTATTTAGAATCATTTTGTGCTAGTTTGGAAGCATGCCTATCTAGAGATGCAGATGTGCATTTCATTCACGAGGACTTTAGTCTTAGTGCCTCATGAAGGACCTATACACTTTGGTGAGGTGCTGCAACAAGTGCTGGGAAGAGTGCCACCAACTCAATACTTCAAGAATTTGGCGTTTTATTGTTGATTTCATTACTTTTCCTCATCTAATGATTATTTATATTACCATCTTGCAATTCAATAGCTTGCTCATTGTGTAGCTTAATGTTACACCTAGAATGTACGGTATGATGACAGCTTGACTAGAATAGGCTAATGTTATTTTTGAACTACAATTATAGGGTTAGGATCCTATGTATTCTTGAATAAATTTTAGTTAGTCCAAATTCACCCCGGTAGCCAATGACACTTTATGTTGCCCTTGGCCATTTCTGAATATTCGCTCCAAGAAAATAACCAGCATGTATTCATGATTAATCATTACACATTCAACACATTACATGATTTTTAATAAATATAGAATTGTAGCATACATGTAAAAAGATCAATTTGAAACACAATTTACAGACACACATTCGGACCAGCTATATAATTAAACATAGTAAATAAAAAGGCTTATAAGCATTGATTTATTCAAAGCGTTTATGTACGAACTTAAAGGTTTCTGAAGGATTTGCCTACTCAGTGGGGTAGGAAGGCTCCATGGCTAGGCCACACATGCCCCTCTTGTCCGAAATATCCTTCTCCATTCTCAGGTAACCATTCTCGCCCCAAGTCGTGCCCCATGAGTTCTTCATCAGCCAGTACTTGGTGCCATCACTGGTCGTTCCATAACCAATGGCTGCAATCCCATGGTCCAGGTCAGTACCGCATGAGCCAGTCATCACACCACCAGAGTAGAACTGAAACGTCATGTCTCCGCCGTCCACTGCCACCGACACGGGTTGGTTGGCCACGGCCTTCATCAGCGCAGCCTCATTGTTTGCAGGCACATCCTCGTAGCCCTTGATGGTTGCAGCACTATTTGATCCACTCTTGCACTTGCCATCTGCAGCTGTGTAAGGATAGCTAGACTCCGTGGTTAGGCCGCCGTTCTTGATGATAAACTTGAAAGCATCGTCCATCAAACCACCCTCACAACCTTGATCCTCACCATGGACATCGCAATCCACCAACTCTTGTTCCGAGAGGGAGGTGAGCTTGCCGGTGCTGATTTTCACGATGCCTTCTGTGGCAGCCACGGCTGAGAACGCCCAGCAGCAGCCTGCAATTGATTGTTATGTTTCAACGTATGTCATAACAGATAACGTACGTGTTGCCACAAGTTTTCCTACTAAATGTACTTACCACATTGGCCTTGATCCTTGATGGGAGTGACGGCACCCTTGGTCCTCCAGTCGATGGTCGCCGGAAGCGCATCGACGCTAACATTCTCATACCTAAATCCGGTAGGGATCTTCACAGGGCTGGGTTTGAAGCCCTTGTTGGTCTTGGTAGCCCTGAACTCATCGTTGGTAAGGTCGACGAACTGGTTGACGCCGAGCCAGAACTTACGGTTCTCACCAGCGTTAAACGACTCGATGAACTTAACATTAGCCTTGAACACCTCAAACCGCTGAGCCTTCTCGGTGGCGTCTTTGTAGACGCGGTTGTACTGCGCCATCCACTGCTCATGCCTCGCCACCATGGCTGAGTCGTCGTTCAGGTCGCGAGCAGCGAGGGCTGCACCGCAGAAGAAGGCGAAGCCGAGGATTGCCAAGATTAATGCCTTGAGGGTGGCCATGGTCGATCACTCGATCGATCAGGCCTGTGAATTGGTTGCTGATGCTGGCCTGCTGCTGCTGTGCACTATGCCTATTGATTTGGTGATTTGAGCTGGGTGGTACGGGTATATATAGCTACAGACATGTATTATTCTTGTAAGTTGTAAGTATGAAACGATACGGTACGGTGCTTCTACGCTGTATTGTGTAGAAAGGGACAGGTACGTGGCCGTGAAGTATTGCCAGATGGTATAAATTATTTTACTTGTGCTCCAGACGTACATTTGATGCTCTGCTGTGGATTGCTGTCTTAAAGCATTATGAATAGAGATTTTTTTTAGGGTTTATGTATATAGAGATTATAAGCACCAGATCTCATTACAGGCATTCAATAGCATATAGTATCAGATAAAAATAGGAAAAAGTGTATTAACAGCACATGGTTAGTATAATACTCTTTCATCTTCTAGTATTTAATAATGTTTGTAAGTTCATTTTGAACTAACCAAGGTAACAATAAGGAATGGCATCATCCACAAAATAAAATAGGATCTCAAATCTAACAGTGGATAGGTTCGTTCATACGTACCTCAAACTAGTCAATCTTATAAACACATACTGCGGCAAAGTTACGTTAACTGCTCTAAAAATAATATTATACCATCTAGTACATTACGCATAAAGTACTGCTAAAATGTACATATGCAGAAGATGCTATCTTTTCCGGAGACTGGCATCTATAAATAGTTGCATCCAAAAATGATTTATAACTTTTCCACATATATGAACTTATATCAAGACAAACTTTATATTAGAATTGTAGCCCTCAATGTAATCTACAACTTTTTGTTGTTGAAAAGTTTTTTTTGCCATCGTTTAAAGTCCCAAAATATTATTTTAAGTTTATGGATTTTGAAATTTTAAATTTTAAATTTTCAAATAATTGGATGTTGATATGGTCTATACCAAAGTTGTAGTTTTCAATACAATCTACAACTTTGTGGTTGAAAAGTTTTTGATTTGAAGTCGTTTATAAATTCTCAAATATGTGTTTAACTTCATATATTTTGAAATTAAAAAAATAGAATTTCTAAACGTCCTCGAATGTTCATATAGTTAATAGTAAACTTGTAGTGGTCAACCCGATCTATATTTTTCTGTTGATAAGTTGTTGATTTAAAGTTGTTTAGTGTCTCAAATATTTGTTTTAACTTCATATATTTTCACATTGAAATTTTGACTTTTTTTTAAATAATCTCGGATGGAGACACATCCGTTGTGGGTTTGTATCTGTCGTGGGTTTGTAACCACGACTAGTAATTAGTGGTCGATGTGTGGGACTTAGGACTCAAGACATGAAAGGGTTTATCTTGGTTGGGGCCTCGAAGCCCTACATCCAATAGAGAGTTATTCATGTTAAAATGCTCAAGGGAGTTCTTACAATGGCGAGAGAGGATAGGGGAGCATATTGCTAGCTCTGATCTAGGGTTTCAAGATGAGTTTAAATGAGTCGATCCACTCTAAGGGTCCCCTTGCCCTTCCTTATATCTCGAGGGGCAAGGGGCGTACAAAGTTGGTGTTTTTTCTTGGTTCCTTGATCGCCAAGGGAGTCTCTGGGCTTCTTCGCCTTTGTCTTTGAGCCATTGGAGGCAACTGCGCTTTTATGTGTGGTCATGGCCAACAAGATAAAAACTGGCCATCACAGCTTTTGTAGACGATAGCGGCAGGTCAAGGCTAACCGGAGACTTGCCATCGTGCCTACCTAGCTTTCTTGCCCTCTAGCATTCCTTACACGCCAAGGGAGATGAAGCCTAGGAGATTGAAGAGTGGGTCCAGTGCCCCTTTGTCATCTTGTGTCATGACCCCGGTGTGACCCCTCATCGAAATAGGTGGGCAACTCAACACTAAAGCATAGGGGACAACGCCCTGACAGAGCTGATCGCACTACGCTTCTATGTGAATATTAGGCTTCTACCATGTGACAGGGTCCTTTCGGGAGCTCCGAGGCATCTGCCTAGGCTAGCTTGCCAAGCCTTGCTTAGTCGGTCGGGACCCTCTAATTATGAGGGCCTAGGTCATCCTAGGACCTTAGCTCTGTTTCTGAGTTAACTTCGCTCAGCCAGAGCCCCCGAGCGGTGGTGGTCTATGCTTTCACGGTGTCTGGTCGGTATCCACCGGGGCACGCGAGCGCACCCGCTGGTTGTTGGCCTCGATCCCCTAGCTGATAAGGAGAATCAATCAGGGGGTTAGCTACGCTATCATGGTGCTAATACGAGGTTTACATAACTCCAGTGATAGATATTCCACTAGTAGAAATTTGCATATTTATGATGAAAATCTGAATGACGAATCAAAATTTGTTGTAGAAGATTGATTTCTATGACAAATTATATTCTTGCAAGTATGAAGCGATACGGTGCTTCTATACGCTTTATTGTGTGGAGAGGGACAGGTACATGGCCGTGAAGTAAGTATGGTTGCCATAAATTACTTGTGCCTGAGACGTGCATTTGGTGCTCTGCTATGGATTGCTGTCTTAAAGCAAAAATCTAGGTGGCACTCGGGAAGGGACGAGGGAGTACACCTCTCTAACCTTCGGTCCGTACCCATTAAACGGGTAGAGAAAGCTATTGGAAGTTACTACTAGCTATTATAGTAGTGATATATTATTTATTAAAAGTATAAAAGTTGTTCGTTTGGACATGGTAATTCCAATGTAAATCTAGTCTATTCAGCCAGTGTTAAGGGCATGTATAACCCGCCAGGGGCGAATCTAAGGACTAAGATCAAGCTAAGTCCCAGGCTGAGGTAGAAAGAAAGTGCTATAAGTGGACTAATAGATCCTAATCTTTCACTGTTTAGAAAATTTATCATTGATTTATTTGATCATAGACCTGGGCAGCAGCACGGCCAGCTCGGTGCCTGTGTCCGCCATTGTAACCCGCGGACAGGGGTCATCTGCAAGTGACTAGAATCTGACATACACATAATTAAAAAGATAAGTCGTACAATTCAGACAGTGTGTCTTCTGCAAATAGTTTAATGCTTTTGGATGTAGCCAAGATTAATCATAAATATCATTTTGTATACCATTATGTTGTCATTTTGACGGAGAATGGTCAAGCATAAATATATAAGATATAAGATGAACATAATTACAATAATTTTAATACCATCAATATAATAATTGTATTATACATAATTGCAACATTTTTGCCATGATCCGTTTACCAACAAACCGCGAGAGTTCACATGTAACACATAGGAGACATGCAGTCTTGCAGACATCATGTTCGCACAAAAAGGTAACAGACTGCACGTTCATGTAACACATAGAAAGCTTGCAATTATAGCTAACAAATTAGAAAGCTTGCATATTCACGTGTAACAGCAAGCTACAGGAGTACAGGTAGTTCAACGCACCTGTTTTGATAGTTTCAGTAATCAGGTGGACATTGATCCATAGTTTTTAGAAAGTGGAGGAGCACAGCCCAATTTTCAGCGAATAGCAGCATAGTCCAGTTTTCAAAAATTAGCAACACTGTCCGGTTATCACGAAAGAAGACAGAGACGTTCGCACATATTGGAATACCTTGGCTGCCGTGCCCAAGGCAAGTGGCCAAGCTAAAGTAAATTAGTGAGTGTGTATTTGACGCGTTGGTGTATAGACTTGTGTTATTAAAGGTGTAAATATGGTGAAAATTTAGGGCTCTGTTCGGCTGGCTGAAAAAACGGCTAATGTTGATACTGATGCTGATTTGTTATGAGAAAAAAACACTGTTATTTTGCTAAAATGGTACGGCTGATAAGTTCAAACGAACAGGACCCAGTAAACCACTGTTTTTATAAATTTTGGGAGGAGCATTTATACCCCTACCAACATATACCTAGCTTTACATGTAACACTCCAGCCCATTAGTAGCCTATAGTTATTAGTTATTGAAGTTGGCCATGCAGTTCCGTGGCGGTGGCTCATGTGTGGTTGCGTGGTTGTGGTTCGTTGAAAGGATCAAGATGCCCAAGAGGGGGTGAATTGGGTTGATTCTAAATTTTTTTCAATAATTAAATTCTACGGTTAGCCCAATTAACCCCTTGTGTCTAAAAAGTGTTTCTAATGTTCTACCGCACAAAACATCTTACAACTTAAGTTCCAATCCTACTCTAGCATGGCAATTCTATAGATGTAAAGACAAGTATTGAATTGTTCAAAGTAAATGCTCAAAGTAAAGAGAGAAGGAGGAATGTGGCGATGTTTTGCCGAGGTATCAGAGAGTCGCCACTCCTCACTAGTCCTTGTTGGAGCACCCGCGCAAGGGTGTAGCTCTCTGTTAATCCACGCAAGGATCAAGTGCTCTCTACGGGTTAATTCTTCGACACTCCGTCGCGGTGAATCACCCACAACCGCTCATAACTTGAGTTGGGTCATCCACAAGCTCCGTCGGATGATCACCAAGCTCCAAATCACCACCAAGTCGTCTAGGTGATGGCGATCACCAAGAGTAACAAGCACGAACTCTTACTTGACCACGACAAGCCTAATGAGAAGGGTGGATGCACACTTTGCTACTCTTGATCTCACTAATAAGGGCTCTCTTTGGGATTCTCAAATCTCAATCACCTCACTAGGACCTTGCTCTTCTTGGCACTCACAAAGATGTTTCTTAGCTGTTGGAATGAGCAAAAATACTTCCACACATGAATGGAGGAAGTATTTATAACATGGGCTGAAAAACGAACCGCTATGTGCCTCTGCGGGGTGACCGGACACTCCGGTCATGTTGATCGGACGCACCGATCAGTTTACCCCAAATTCCAGTGATCAAATGGTGACCGGACGCTGGACAGCGTCCGGTCGTGATTTTTCCTCTATGGAACCTTACTGGAGTCGACCAGACGCTGGCCCTCAGCGTCCGGTCACTTCCAGACGACTTCACCTTGATCAAATGAACTGACCGGACTCTGCGCCAGCGTCCGGTCACACCGAAGCCAGCGTCCGGTCAGTATTTGATCCTCCATTCACTTTCAATTTTCGATCGTACGTGAATAAAGTTTGCTCCAATGTATCTAAGGGCTTTTTAGGAGCTACCTAGTGCTACGTTTAGCAAGTGTGCACCACACCTAACTCACTAGACTCACCTAGGTCAAGCTACCCGTCCATACCCCCTTAATAGTATGGCCAAATGAAAACAAAGTCCTATACTACTCTAAGTGTCCCTTCAACACCAAATGACACCTAGAACTAGTCCATCCTTAACCTTATCGTCCATCTTTGAAAATCAAAACGATTTCCATCGTAGGGGCATGACCACCATGATAGCCCAATCGATCTCTATTACCATGACCTAACTTATTAATTGCCTCTGCAAAACACACCTTAATCATAGTAATCACGTATTGTCATTAATCACCAAAACTCAACTAGAGGCCTAGATGCTTTCACTCGTGTGTGGTCGTGGCCCAGTAACAAATCTGACTGATGCGTCCAAAGTTGGGTTGGCTACCTGCTTCCCATGGACCCCAAAGTCAAGTACAAGCGGCACACAGCTCCAAAGGAAATTTATTACCTTCATCACTCACGACCACAAGTCCACAACACTTAGCTTGGCTACCTAAGCTCGCCATGTCCTCACCATCATCCTCGACGCTCTGGCACGTGGCGATGCTCCCATTCATGGCAAAGGGCCATGCCATGCCGATGCTGCACCTGACCCGCCTGCTCTTGCGCCGGGGCCTCGCATCGGCGGTCACCTTGCTGGCCACCCCGCGGGAGGCGTCCTTCATCCGCGCGGGAGTCGCGGGGATCCCCGGCGCGGCCGTCCTCGAGCTGTCGTTCCCGTCCTCATCCGTGGGCCCGTAGAGCATGGAGGAGCTACCCTCCGCCTCCGAGTACCACTTCCTGGATCTCATCTCCGCCACCGCGGTGCTCCGTCCGGTGTTCGCGGATGCGCTGGTGCGGCTGGAGCCCTGGCCGGACCTGCTCGTCCACGACGGCTTCCTCCCGTGGGCCAAGGACGCCGTCGACGGCCTCGGCGTGCCCCGGCTCGTCTCGCTCGGTATGGGTGCCTTCTCCTGCTATGTCATGCTCGCCGTGCTGGCGCAGAAGCCGCACATGCGCGTGAGCTCGTCGTGGGAACCGTTCAAGGTCGACGGCTTGCCGGGGCTCCAGCTCACAACGGCCGACCTGAACCCGCCATTCGACGACCCGGAGCCAGCCGGTCGTCACTGGGACTTCATCTGTGAGAGCGGTGTAGCCACGGCCTCCAGCTAGGGCACTATCCTCAATTCCTTCCATGAGCTCGAGTCACTCTACGTTGACAAAATGAACCAGCTGGAGAACTCGCCGAAGGTGTGGCCGGTTGGTCCGCTGTGTCTCGTCACAGAACCGGCGGTGCAGACAACCCTGGATGCAAATCTAGTCATCTGGCTCGACTCCAGGCTCGCCATGAACCGGTCGGTTCTGTACGTCGCATTCGGCTCCCAAGCTAACCTGAGCCGGGCGCAGCTAGAGGAGATCGCGGCCGGACTGGACATGTCCGGTGTGGATTTCATATGGGTGGTCCAGTCGAAATGGTTTGATGGAGAGGACCGGGTCGAAGGGCGGTTCGGAGACAGGGGTAAAGTGTTACAAGGCTTTGTCGACCAACTTGGTGTCCTGAGGCACAAGGCCATCAAGGGCTTCTTCAGTTACTGTGGGTGGGACTCGGTGATCGAAAGCATCAGCATGGGGGTTCCGATTCTTGCGTTCCCGTTGGCGGCAGAGTAGAAGATGAATGCCAAGTTCGTCGTTGACGTGCTCGGAGCCGGACTCAGGGTTTGGCCATCCAACAGAGGGCACGACGACGGCGGTGGCAGCGAGGGCGGCGGGGAACTGGTTGCAAGCCAAGACATCGGGCCATTGGCATGGGAGCTCATCTTGGGAGAGGGAGGGAAGCACGCGGTGGCTAGAGCAGCTGAGCTCATAGCTTCTGCTAGAACGGCGATGGACGTCGGCAGTTCCTCGTTTGAAAACCTGGAGCTCACTACTGGAAACCGGCACTTTGCCGAGTGCCGGAAGCTTTGCCGAGTGCCGAAAGCTTTGCCGAGTGTATTTTATCGGGCACTCGGCAAAGACGGTCTTTGCTGAGTGCCAAATAAAATACACTCGGCAAAAAAACACTCGATAAAGATGGCTTTGCCGAGTTTTTTTTTCGGCACTCGGCAAAGATGTATTTTGCCGAGTGCCATTTTTGGGACTTGGCAAAATGCGTCTTTGCTGAGTGCCTTTTTCTGGCACTCGGCAAAGATGTATTTTGCCGAGTGCCATTTTTTGGCACTCGGCAAAATGCGTCTTTGCCGAGTGCCTTTGTTTTGGCACTCGGCAAAGAGGCATTTTGCCGTGTGCATTTTTTTTGGTCATCGGCAAATCATTTTTTCAAAGTAATTTTTGAGGCCCTAAATGAATTCAAATGAAAAACTTTTCAACTATAAAGTTGTATAACTTCTCAAGATCTACAAAGTTTATTTTGGTCATTTCTTCATTTGACAAAGCGACAATAACGTTGTTCATAAAATCTACATCTCTCTCATATCTCTCATATTAGTTTCATGAAAGTAGAAGAGAGATGTATAAGATTTGTGAACAATGTTACTACCACTATGTCGGATGAACAAATGACTAAAATAAACTTTGTAGATCTTGAGAAGTTATGAAATTGTGTAGTTGGCAACATTTTGATTTGAAATCATCTTGTCATGCAAAAACGACGTTTGAATTTGAAAATTTAAATTTTTCAAAAGACCTCGGATGGAAAAACTTCCTAAATGAAAATTGTAGACCTCCAAAAGTTATGAAACTATGTAGTTGACAACTTTTTGATTTGAAATCATCATATCATGCAAAACTACGTTTGTATCTCCCAAATTTAAAATTTGAATTTTTTAAACGACCTCGAATGGAAAAAACTTCCTAAATGAAAATTGTAGATCTCGAAAAGTTATAAAACCTTGTAGTTGACCACTGTTTTATTTGAATTCGTTTAGGGCCTCAAACAAGCAATTTACTCTCGGTTTAGTATAATATATGAGGATAGATAACGGAATCTAGACACAAGTGACAGTGTAGTGCAGTGATAGAGCAGTAGACACGCGAGGGGGAGGTCGTGAGTTCGAATCCCGCTGGCCGTGTTAGCCGTGAATTTTGCGCATTTTCGCAGCGACTTCGATGGAGACGGACGGGCGCTGGCCGGTGGCGGCCTCCCCAGAAAAAAAATTTGCTATTGTTTTTGGGTTTTTTCGCATTTTCATTTTGCCGAGTGTAAATATTTGCCGAGTGCTTTTCCGGCACTCGACAAAGGCTTTGCCGAGTGCCCGACAAAAAACACTCGGCAAAGGCTTCTTTGCCGATTAATTTTTTGACAAGTGCCCTTTGCCGAGTGCGACACTCGACAAAGCCTTTGCCGAATGCGACACTCGACAAAGCCTTCGGGAGGTACTTGATAAAGTGCTGGTTTCTAGTAGTGACTGATGGTGCGTGCAGTTATGTCATCAGTGGCACTAGCAGGGTTGAGGCTAGTTCAGAGTGAGTAGCTAACTACGAGCCTCTTCGTTGTCGTGATAGAATTAATTTGGTACTCAAATTACTAAAGTTGCACTACTCAAATTACTAAAGTTGCACCGTCTGGGCTGGAACTCTTGTGCTGCGAATTATAACAAATCTTGCCTTGTTCGTTCTTTTTTTTTTCCTTCTTCAAAACCGATTGTCCCAGCATCATGCATGTCCTCCAAAGATGTTTTTTTTCGAATGATCAGCCATTGCAACCTTCACTCTGTAGCTACGGATTCGTTCCCTAGCTAGCAGTGTGAGCAATAATGGCGGTCATTGATTGACTGCAGTGTAGTCGACTGCAGTATTCTGTGTGGCGCCTACAGTGTGTGCACTGACATGCACCGACGCGACCAACTTCTGGGCGGTAGAGTTCCGGCGGCCTAACCGCGGCTGCGTCCCGGTGGCGTCGGGTGGCTGTGGCAGGCCGGTAAGGCTACTTCAGCGACCACTCCAGCCTAAGGGCGCTGGAGAGGGTGAGCGATGCCACGTGCAGAGAGGCGTGCCTCGATGAGTGTGGGTGTACGGCAGCGCAGTTTGTGTAGGGCGCCGACGCGCGGCGACGGCTTCTGCTACCTGCAGTCGGAGGTGCTGCTGCACACATCGACATGGTGTTGAGCAGGTCACCGGGGCCACATGAGTCGTGGGGGCGACTAGGGCGGCAGGATGTGCGGGTCGCTGGGGTGCTGAGCGGGTCATCGGGCCGGCTTGCAGGCCGCCGGGGAGACGACACAGTGGCGACCGAGTCATTGAGGCGAGAGAGGGCGGAGTGGATGAGGAGGCGCAGGCCGATGGGTTGAGCGCGAGTGAGGTAGGCGCACCGACGGTGCCATGGTGCAGGATGGTGACATCCCTGATGATTGTGGAGGGGTAGAGGAGGAAGAGATGACACATGGGCCCTATGTCGACGAAATTTGATCGGCGGTCTACTGAGGGGTATATCCACGGTAGTAGATGATCGGTGGAGGTGCGCGTGATAGGAACCGGATGGTGACACAAGATGCAGAGACAACGATTTAGACAGGTTCGGGCCGTCTGATCAACGTAATACCCTACGTCAAGTGTCTTTGTTGTATTATATTAAATATGAGATTCGATATATCGTCTAGGGGACCCCTGCCATCCTTATATACTCTGGTGGGGTAGGGTTACAAGGGAAATATCTTATTTGGTATTACAATATCTTCTTGTAGTCCTTTGGTGCACGTCGACCAGTGCTGTGCGCCGCATGCCTTGATCTTATGGGCTGGGGCACCTTTGGTGGTACGGCCCATGTCTTATCTTGTGGGTACCGGGGGACATATCCCCACAGCTAGTCCCTGAGCGCCTTGTATCCTTTAAGCAACACTGTCTTGAACAAGTCCGAGCAGTTTGACGTGAAGCCAACCAGTTTAACTGGTGATCCGAGCAGTGGAAGTCGAAGCCGATCAGTTTAACTGGTGACCTGGTCGGTGAAAATCAAAGCCGACCAGTTTAACGAGTGATCTGAGCAGTGGAAGTCGAAGCTGACCAGTTTAACTAGTGACCTGGACGGTGAAAATCAAAGCCAACCAGTTTAACTGGTTAGAAGACCTCGAACTTAGTCAAGTAAGACTTGCCAGAAGGATGTAAGTGGCTCAAGATGAAATTTGAAAATTCTTCCACTTAGTAGTAGTGTAGCCACTTAGACTCCGTCAATAAGGAGGGTAAATCAAGAAATAAGCACTACATTCATCGCCAGGTGAAGTGTAGCCACTTAGTCCCCGAGCCTGCTGAAAGATGAAGAATGAATCTTGTAGCAGTGTCAAAGAAAAGAAGTCTGAAAGCTTACCGACGTTATCTGACATGCGCGTATCAAGACCCCAGACTTGCTGGCCAAGATCAGCACCCTGATCCAAACAGCATGGAGCAGCTTGACAGCACACCGATGAGACATAGCAAGATCCGACCACTGAGGGAGTCCCCAGCTTAGCTGGTAAGCCCTCAGCGTAGCTGACGATGAAGCGACGAACAATCCAACCAGTTGGTTGGCGAAGAAATAGCGCCGAGTAGCCCAACCAACTAGTCGACGGCGAGGTGAGCGTTGAGTAGAAGTGTGGCAGAACCTCCTAAATTATAGGGCCCACATGCACTTGTCACTGTCCAATGACCTCTGACGACTATGCATATGTTCCCGATAACTTAAGAAGACTGTCGGGTGTCCTCGGGGAACCCCGAATCATCCACGATTTCCGAGCAGGATCACATTACAAAGTTATTACAGTATTACAACATTTATTCAAATATCGACACTAGAGTAAAAACAGCGGAAGTCTTACGATAACATAGTTTACAAACCAGTTGTTTCAAACCTTACAAACTAAGTTCGATACTTATTACAAACCATAGTAATAGTAGAGTGGCATAATTAACATATACATTACACACAAAATAAACATCCTGCCCAGGGATCACACATTTACTTCTCATCGTCAGAACGAACAATAGTCATGCAGCACGATCCAAAACAGATCTGCTCATGAGGCTCACCTGCAACAAGGGTCAACGAACCCTGAGTACAAAAGTACTCAACAAGACTTAACCGAAATATTAACTGATAAACTTAGGAATGCAAGCTCAGGGATTCAAGGTATAGCTTTACAATGATCAAAGTTCTTTTGCGTAAAAGCTCTTTTAACAAAATTCTTTATATAGAAAACTTCATAAGAATTATATACAAAGCTGACACGATCCACGCTGAGATCATGAAACTTCATATCCAACACCTTCATAAGCCTTATTCAAGTTCCAATTATTAATACTACGATGATGAACAGTGAGTTGAGTCTCCATAACCGAGGAGCAACGACGATTCGAACCGATTTAAAACCCAGCTGGGAATTCCAGACCACACGACATATGCAGGTCCCCGACCTACATATACCAACCTACCCTCGGATCCTCTAAACAAGAACGGGTCCGCGCCACCCGAGAATACAGTACTCCACCATTCCAGCCCATGGCCACGTGGGTACACGCTATTCCCGCCATCTCTCCACTCCCAGTGCGCGAGTAGCCATTCTCATAATAGAATAGCCGAGTAAAGGCTTACCGGAGTATGTGGTTAGTACTACAAAGTCTCACCTCATGCAATTCAACAACGGACGTGCCTTAATCGACACAGGCAGAAAGACCCCGCTCACAAGACCTCCATGTCTGGTGGCTCACACTCACCGAGTCCGCCCGGTCTAGATTTATTACTCCACATTCCCATATCACATGCTAACATAATTAACCAATGTTCCATTTGTTACTTGCAGGTGGCAGGTAGTCACCCGACTTTCATCATTCTACGCATAGCTAAGCAAAACTAGGCATATACGAGTTTAAAACTGGTAATATGGTAAATATGGATTAACAAGGATGGTAATGCACCAATTAGGCTCTTACTTAACTCCTAATCACTCAATGCAGTAACGGAAAGCAAAAGCGAAATTAATTTATAAAACACAAGGTAGGGTTGTATGCATCCGGGGCTTGCCTTCGTTGACGGAAAAGTCTGGTTCCTGCGACGTTTCACAAGTATTCGATCCGACCTCAACAGACGGATTAACCTCCTCAACAACTTGATTAACTACCACATGTTCACCTTCGTTCACTACACGTAATAACAATGCCATGTTTAACATGATGCGGAATACGAAACATGATGCTCGATGATGGATGCAAAATTTAACAATTTGAATACAACTTTCCTTCGCGGTACAGTTGCAAGTCAAACAAACTAAATCTTTTTCGTAACACATACATCAATTGCCAAGGATCATTATCAACTAATGACCCAAGGTCATCACTCAATCCAAAATTTCAAACAAAACCTAAGTCATTAAAGGTTACTATTTGCTTTTATGAATTAATTATTTAATTCAAAATTATGAAATAAATCAACTTATTCTAATTGAGCTCAAAATTTTAGTATATGTTTACTACATGATAAGTAAGTGGCAAAACAAATTTCATAATTTTTGGACAATTAAATAAGCCTAGAAAAATCATGGAAATCCATTTATTAATAAATTGAGCAATTTTTATCACATTCAAAAAGTGCTGAAAACAATATTTAAAATTTTTATTAAATAATATACATCACAGAGAGGTCACACAAAAATTTTCATAATTTTTGGAGCTCTAATTAAATTTATACAAAAATAACAAAAACATACACTATTCATTCAAATCTGAAAAATAGAAAAATCCATTTTGAAATCACTGAGTCGCTGACAACCCGACCCCACCTGTCATCCCTAACCTCCGACGTTGACCACGGCGGCACGCGTGCTGACCGGCGAATTCTCAGCGCCGGTGAGACCAACAGCGACGGCGAGGGTACTAACATGATCACTACGTCACAGCGCATCGATTTATGGCACTAACGCGACCAATTACGGACTGAACCGAGCACTACACCGACCATGGCGGCCATGATGGCGCTGCTGCACTACGTCGATGATGTGAGACCTGCAAAGCTTAAACGGATGGCTCAGGAAGCACCAGCAGCTCACCCCGAACGAGTTGGAGCCAAGAGCCGAGCTGGATGATCAACGGAGGCGCTAGTCGACGTTCACAGCAACCACGGCGGAGCACGCAACGACGACGGCGATGTTCCGGCTACTGTGGTGGACAAAATGGTCAATCAACCGGGCACAAAGCACCACGGCATCACGGAGAAGCTGAAACAATGCTCCCAGAAATCAGAAGCTCACCGTAGAGTGCTGGCCACGACGGAGCAGCCACGACGGAGATGTTGCCGGCCGCGAGGAAGAAGAGCGCGCACAGCAAGTTCTTGGCGAATACAGGCGACCAAGGTTGGTTGGCTGGGTGTGCAAGGAATAGGCAAAGCTAGGACAGGCTTTGCCGAGACGGCAACGGCGCTAGGTCAACGGCGAGAGCTCGACGGAGCTGCGGTGGTGGCAACGGAAAAAACAGAGGAGAAGAGAAAGCGAAGAACGGCGACGGTGGCTGGCTTATAACGCGACCAAGGAAGCGCAAAGAAGCCACGCGGAAGCCTTCGCCGTGCCAACGCGACGCCCAGACGGCCACGCGCGCGACTGGAAGCTAACCGAAGCTCGCCGGCGGTGTAGCGCAAGCGGTGAACACTGTTCATCGAAATTACAGAATTGTCATTCGCCAAATTTCACAAATTACTCCCAAATTTTCATAACAACTCAAAAATCTCCAAAAACAAAAGTTGTTCAAAATCAAAAGTTCTACAACTTTGCTTTTATAACCATCTCCTAATTCGGTCTAGATTTTGAAATGAACTTTTGAATTTGAATAGGGAAATTTAACGAATTACGCCTTTTTGAATTACTCAAAATTTTTCTAAACAACTTGAAAAACTCCAAAAACAAACTTTGTATAACTTGCCAAGCTCTACACTTTTGCTTTTGGGCTAAACCCCAAAATATGCTTGCATTTTGAAATGGATTTTCAGGGTAGGATTTAAATGCTGAAAAGCGAGGTTTTCTCGAAAAATTCAAAATCCAAACAAACTTTGAACTTAAGTCAAACAATACAATTCAACACATACCACATGAATATAAACTTGTTTTAGTGTATGCATCTCAAAGTTTTCACCAAATGCCAAATGCTTTGCAATGCATATGATGACATGTCAGATTTTAATATTTAAACACCCGTGGTGTTACAATCCTTCCCCTAAAAGAAATCTCGCCCCGAGATTCAAAGCCATAGGGTAAGTAATGGAAAAGGAAATATGTCGTGAGAACACATACAAAATATGTCCATAAAATAGCTGAGGTCCCTTTACAAAACACAACTTATAGCAACCGAGCTCAACTAACATTACTCTATTCTATATTGACGCTAGAAACTCTGGAAACTTTTCTAACAAGTAGTCTTCTGATTCCCAAGTAGCTTCCTCTTCTGAATGTTGATTCCATTGTATTTTATAGAACTTGATTGTCCATCTTTGAGTAACACGATCTTTCTGATCTAACACTCGGATAGGATATTCGGAATAAGTTAAATCCGGTTCTAGTTCCACTCCTTCAACTTCAACATTCTGTTCAGGCACTCGGAGACACTTCTTCAATTGAGAAACATGGAACACATCATGCACAGCTGCAAGATGTTCAGGTAATTTCAAGCGATATGCCACTTTTCCATACCTCTCCAAAATTTGATATGGTCCAATATATCGGGGTGCCAACTTTCCTTTAACACCAAAACGGGTAACTCCCTTCATTGGTGATACTTTCAGATATACAAAATCTCCTTTGTTAAATACCAATGGTCTTCGTCTTCTATCCGCATAACTCTTTTGTCGGGATTGAGCTATCTTCAAATTACTCTGTATTTGTCTAACCTTGTCTTCTGTTTCTTTTACAAGGTCAACTCCAAAGAATCTTCTTTCTCCAAGCTCAGACCAACTCAACGATGTTCTGCATCTATGACCATAGAGTGCTTCAAATGGAGCCATTCTAATGCTTTCCTGATAACTATTGTTGTATGAGAACTCGGCCAAAGGTAAGCATTTGTCCCACTTATTGGAATAGTTAAGGACACAACACCTTAACATATCTTCAAGTACTTGATTGACTCTTTTAGTCTGTCCATCAGTCTGCGGATGATAAGCTGTACTATACAAAAGTTTGGTACCCAACGAAGAATGCAATTATTTCCAAAAGTTAGAGACAAACTGTGTACCCCTATCTGACACTATGGTCTTTGGTACTCCATGTAAACTCATGATTCTTGTTAAGTATATTTTGGCATATTGGATCGTAGGATATATTGTCTTGACCGGAAGAAAATGTGCTGACTTAGTGAGTCGATCTACAACAACCCATACTGAGTCAAATCCCTTTGATGTCTTGGGTAGACCAACAATAAAATCCATACTTATGTCCTCCCACTTCCAAGATGAAATAGGCAATGGTTGTAATTCACCAGCAGACCTCAAATGTATAGCTTTCACCTTTTGACAAGTATCACACTTTGCTATATATCTAGCAATCTCTATTTTCATTTTAGTCCACCAGAATCTTTGCTTCAAATTATGGTACATCTTGTTGCTTCCCGGATGGATAGATAACCTAGTAGTATGTGCCTCTTCTAGAATTGACTGCCGCAACTCAGGAACTTTTGGTACCACCAGGCGATCCTTGAACCATAACACATCTTCATCATCTATGCTAAAGCATTCCGCTTTTCCATTCTTGACTCTTTCCTTGATATGGGCTATACCCTTGTTTTCCTTCTGAGCAGCAATAACTTGATCTCGAATAGTGGCTTCAACAATTGTGTTGGTCAAACTTCCTTGTTGAATTACTTCTACATTCAACTTTTCCATTTCTTGACATAAATTCAAACCCATTGTTCTCACTGTCAGACAATTGCAATAACTTTTGCGACTGAGGGCATCTGCAACCACATTTGCTTTACCAGGGTGATAATGTACTTCCAAATCATAATCCTTAATCAGTTCTAACCATCTTCTTTGTCGCATGTTCAACTCTGACTGAGTAAAGATATACTTTAAGCTCTTGTGGTCTGTATACATATGGCACATATTACCAAGCAGGTAATGCCGCCAAATCTTTAGAGCATGAACCACAGCTGCTAACTCCAAGTCATGAGTCGGATAGTGTTCTTTATGTTGCTTAAGTTGCCTAGATGCATAAGCAATGACTCGGCCTTCTTGCATCAACACACATCCAATACCAATACCTGAAGCATCACAATAAACATCAAACGGCTTATCGATATCAGGTTGGGCTAACACTGGTGCAGTAGTCAACAGTCTCTTCAAAGTCTGAAAAGCCTCCTCGCAATCTGATGACCAGATAAACTTAACTTGGTTCTTCAACAATTCAGTTATGGACTTTGATATTTTTGAGAAATCTGGAATAAATCGACGGTAATACCCCGCCAATCCCAGAAAACTCCGAACTTGATGAACTGTGGCTGGCGGTTTCCAATCAAGCACATCCTTCACTTTGCTAGGATCAACTGCAACTCCTTCGGCTGACAAGACATGTCTAAGAAATTGCACTTCCTTAAGCCAAAAATCACACTTGCTGAACTTGGCATATAGTTGATGTTATCTCAAGCGGGTCAGAACAATTCTGAGATGTTCCGCATGTTCTTTCTTATTCTTGGAATATACTAAAATGTCATCAATAAACACCACTACAAACTTGTCTAGCTCAGGCATGAATACTGAGTTCATTAGATACATGAAATGAGCTGGAGCATTTGTCAAACCAAAAGACATTACCAAGTATTCATATAATCCATATCTTGTGGTAAATGCCATTTTAGGAATATCTTCAGGCTTTATCTTGATTTGGTGATATCCAGACCTCAAATCTATCTTGGAGAAAACTTTGGCTCCGGCCAATTGATCAAAAAGCAAATCTATCCGAGGTAATGGATACTTATTCTTGATGGTCACTTCATTCAACGGACGATAGTCAACACATAACCTCAAGGTCTCATCTTTCTTTTTCACAAAAATTGCCGGACATCCCCAAGGTGAGGAACTAGGTTGAATAAACCCTTTCTCAATCAATTCTTGTAACTGAGTCTTCAACTCGACCAATTCCTTAGGTGGCATCCTATAAGCTCTCCAAGAAATCAGAGCTGTTACAGGTTGTAACTCTATATTAAACTGTACATCCCTATCAGGTGGTAGACCGGGTAAATCTTCAGGAAACACATCTAGAAATTCACACACTACTGGAATATCTCTAATCTCTTTGACAGCAGTTGCACAAATCTTGCCCACTGATCTTCTTAGGGTTGGAAGTTGGATGAGAAGTTGAGAATTACTATCAGGCAAACTCACTCTTAATGTCCTATTCAAAGCATCTATAACAGCCTTATGCTGATACATCCAATTCATTCCCAAAATTACATCTATATCCTAATCCTTAAGGATAATCATGGTAGTGGGAAAAATATACCCACCCAGGTTTACAGGTACCTGGTATACCATTTCCTTAGTACACAGACGTCCCCCGGGCGACTGTATAAAGAAACTTTCCTTTGTTGCCCCAATTGAAATTTCATACTTCATGACAAATGTTCTATTGATGAATGAATGCGATGTGCCAGAATCAAAAAGTATAACTGCAGGGTGATTGGCAACAGGAAACATACCCATCATCACTGGCTCTCCTTCCGGAATTTCTCCAGCTTGAATATAGAACACCCGTCCTGTCTTCCTCTCATCTTTACCCTTCTGAGCATTCTGATTGTGGTTCTTGTTTGGTGTCTGACCCTGTTGTTGATTGGCAGGGGTCTTCTGATAATTTTGATTAGCCTGCCTAGGATATGGACATTCCCTGGAGAAATGACCAGTCCTTCCACAATTGTAACATGGATAGTTGTGACCCTGGAATGTTGGAGCATTGCCACCAGAAGCATTGGTTGACTGTGAATTCAGATAGGTTATAGCAGGACAAACATTTGACTGTTGCCCGGCTTGGAACTGCGGCGGACGATAAGGAGGACGATTATGATGTACTGGATGATAAATCACCCTCTGCCTTTTCTGATTTCCCCCAAAAGATCCAGACGGCATACTCTTTTTCTTTTTAAGCTCCTTATGCTGCCGATACTTTGACTCTGAAGCAATTGCAATATTTACGGCCTCATGGTAAGTGACATTGGTACAAGTGGTCATCATAGTCTGCAACTTAGTATTCAGGCCTCTCATAAACCACCTCTTCTTCTTAGCATCAGTATTGACATGTTCTGATGCATATTGTGACAGATGATTAAATCTTCCCACATATTGCATCACAGTTTGATCTCCTTGCTTCAAAGCAAGGAATTCATCTAGCTTCATAGCCATCACTCCTTCAGGGATATAATGGGCTCTGAAGGCAGTACGGAACTCAGCCCAAGTTATTGGAATGCCAGCTGGTTGCATAGCCACTAAGTTTGCCCACCAAGCACTTGCTGCTCCTCTAAGTTGCTGGGCGGCAAACGCAGGTTTCTGATACTCCGTGCATGGAATAAGGTCAAATTTCTGCTCCATGGTTCGAAGCTAGTCATCAGCCTCCAATGGTTCATCTGCCTTGGTGAACACCGGTGGTCTTGTGTCTGTAAAATCAACATATGTAGCCTCCTGTCTGTTATGGTGGCGACCACGGTTTCCGTGCATCTGATTCTGATTACTCTGAGCCATCTCATGAAGCAAACAAGAATTTCCGCCGTCACATTGACAAGTGCGGTTATAGCATCAGCTAAATTTGTTGGAACTGGTGGCGGATCTGGAATACCATCCTCATCTTGCGAAGTTCTAGGAACATACGAACCCCGCGTACGACGCATCTGCTCATAACAAACCAAACTTTATTCACATGTCTTTATTGAATTGCACAAAAGCTTACTCCAGACACATTACATAGGGTTTACTAATATACACACCAACCTGTAAGTACTAAAACAAAGATACATAGCTTAACTATACTAACTATTATACAACTCTACTCTCTTCCTCAATTACTTCAAACTTCAGGCTCGGTATCCATTCCGGAATTATTACCGCCTTCATCATCACTTTCATCGATCATTACTAATTCTTCAGGATCTTCTTCTTCTTCCTCTCCCAATTCACCATCATCGGCAAGGATGACACCGGGGTCCATGGCATCAGCTTGAGGCTCATGATTCGGATTTAGTAGATTGCTAAGCCTATGAACTTCCTCATGTAGATAGGTATTATGTTCTTCTAAATCTTCTACATAGAATTCTAGCTCATGAGTTCTAGCTCTAGCTACATTTTCCCTCTACCAAGCTTCATTTCTTCCCTCCACCGTACGAACCAACATACGTTCGCAGTTCCTATACGCGGTGGTGAGATGCCTCAATTGACCCTGCAATTCTCCTACCTGTATAACATCCAAAGCCCTATCTCTAGTAGCTTGTGCTAACTCTGCAGAAATCCTCTGTATCTCTGCTTGGGGATCAGGCCTAGAACTGCTACTGCTAGCACCATCGTTTCTAGGGGCAAGTTGGTGACGAGGAACTCCTTTGGGTCCAATGGACTTACGGGGCGTCATCTTGGCACGAGCCATACTGTAGGAAGCCAATTTAATCCAAGTAAGACTATTTGATCAAAGTCTAAAAAGTAGCTAAGATGGATTACATTCCTCAAACCAGACTCACTACTCAACTCTAGACTAAGAGGTGAAGGAAGTAACAAGTGAATTAATCATGATGCATGAATCGTTCTTACGAACAAAACCATCAAAGTTTATAATGCACATAAACAACATTTATTTTTATATAGGGCATAGTAAGATTACTACTCCACCACACAAAACCTTTTTAATCAAATACAGAATGGTGAGAAAGAAATAAGATAAGTCAGAAGCAATTTGGACCAAATTATCAAGTTAAATTTAGTCGTCCCAAATCATTTTGAAGTTTTTGTAAAACAATACAACAAAAACCTTGTAACGATCGCTCTGATACCATTCTATGGCAGAACCTCCTAAATTATAGGGCACACATGCACTTGTCACTGTCCAATGACCTCTGACGACTATGCATATGTTCCTGATAACTTAAGAAGACTGTCGGGTGTCCTCGGGGAACCTCGAATCATCCACGATTTCCGAGCAGGATCACATTACAAAGTTATTGCAGTATTACAATATTTATTCAAATATCGACACTAGAGTAAAAACAGCGGAAGTCTTATGATAACATAGTTTACAAACCAGTTGTTTCAAACCTTACAAACTAAGTTCGATACTTATTACAAACCATAGTAATAGTGGAGTGGCATAATTAACATATACATTACACACAAAATAAACATCCTGCCCAGGGATCACACATTTACTTCTCATCATCAGAACGAACAATAGTCATGCAGCATGATCCAAAACAGATCTGCTCATGAGGCTCACCTGCAACAAGGGTCAATGAACCCTGAGTACAAAAGTACTCAACAAGACTTAACCGAAATATTAACTGATAAACTTAGGAATGCAGGCTCAGGGATTCAAGGTATAGCTTTACAATGATCAAAGTTCTTTTGCGTAAAAGCTCTTTTAACAAAATTCTTTATATAGAAAACTTCATAAGAATTATATACAAAGCTGACACGATCTGTGCTGAGATCATGAAACTTCATATCCAACACCTTCACAAGCCTTATTCAAGTTCCAATTATTAATACTACGATGATGAACAGTGAGTTGAGTCTCCATAACCGAGGAGCAACGACGATTCGAACCGATTTAAAACCCAGCTAGGAATTCCAGACCACACGACATATGCAGGTCCCCGACCTACATATACCAACCTACCCTCGGATCCTCTAAACAAGAACGGGTCTGCACCACCCGAGAATATAGTACTCCACCATTCTAGCCCATGGCCACGTGGGTACACGCTATTCCCGCCATCTCTCCACTCCCAGTGCGCGAGTAGCCATTCTCATAATAGAATAGCCGAGTAAAGGCTTACCGGAGTATGTGGTTAGTACTACAAAGTCTCACCTCATGCAATTCAACAACGGACGTGCCTTAATTGACACAGGCGGAAAGACCCCGCTCACAAGACCTCCATGTCTGGTGGCTCACACTCACCGAGTTCGCCCGGTCTAGATTTATTACTCTACATTCCCATATCACATGCTAACATAATTAACCAATGTTCCATTTGTTACTTGCAGGTGGCAGGTAGTCACCCGACTTTCATCGTTCTATGCATAGCTAAGCAAAACTAGGCATATACGAGTTTAAAACTGGTAATATTGTAAATATGGATTAACAAGGATGGTAATGCACCAATTAGGCTCTCACTTAACTCCTAATCACTCAATGCAGTAACGGAAAGCAAAAGCGAAATTAATTTATAAAACACAAGGTAGGGTTGTATGCATCCGGGGCTTGCCTTCGTTGACGGAAAAGTCTGGTTCCTGCGACGTTTCACAAGTATTCGATCCGACCTCAACAGACGGATTAACCTCCTCAACAACTTGATTAACTACCACGTGTTCACCTTCGTTCACTACACGTAATAACAATGCCATGTTTAACATGATGCGGAATACGAAACATGATGCTCGATGATGGATGCAAAATTTAACAATTTAAATACAACTTTCCTTCGCGGTACAGTTGCAAGTCAAACAAACTAAATCTTTTTCGTAACACATACATCAATTGCCAAGGATCATTATCAACTAATGACCCAAGGTCATCACTCAATCCAAAATTTCAAACAAAACCTAAGTCATTAAAGGTTACTATTTGCTTTTATGAATTAATTATTTAATTCAAAATTATGAAATAAATCAACTTATTTTAATTGAGCTCAAAATTTTAGTATGTGTTTATTACATGATAAGTAAGTGGCAAAATAAATTTCATAATTTTTGGACAATTAAATAAGCCTAGAAAAATCATGGAAATCCATTTATTAATAAATTGAGCAATTTTTATCACATTCAAAAAGTGCTGAAAAACAATATTTAAAATTTTTATTAAATAATATACATCACAGAGAGGTCACACAAAAATTTTCATAATTTTTGGAGCTCTAATTAAATTTATACAAAAATAACAAAAACAGACACTATTCATTCAAATCTGAAAAATAGAAAAATCCATTTTGAAATCACTGAGTCGCTGACAACCCGACCCCACCTGTCATCCCTAACCTCCGACGTTGACCACGGCGGCACGCGTGCTGACCGACGAATTCTCGCCGCCGGTGGGACCAACAGCGACGGCGAGGGTACTAACATGATCACTACGTCACAGCGCATCGATTTATGGCACTAACGCGACCAATTACGGACTGAACCGAGCACTACGCCGACCATGGCGGCCACGACGGTGCTGCTGCACTACGCCGGCGATGTGAGACCTGCAAAGCTTAAACGGATGGCTCAGGAAGCACCAGCAGCTCACCCCGAACGAGTTGGAGCCAAGAGCCGAGCTGGATGATCAACGGAGGCGCTGGTCGACGTTCACAACAACCACGGCGGAGCCGCAACGACGACGGCGATGTTCCGGCTACTGTGGTGGACAAAATGGTCAATCAACCGGGCACAAAGCACCACGGCATCACGGAGAAGCTGAAACAATGCTCCCAGAAATCAGAAGCTCACCGTAGAGTGCTGGCCACGACGGAGCAGCCACGACGGAGATGTTGCCAGCCGCGAGGAAGAAGAGCGCGCACAGCAAGTTCTCGGCGAATACAGGCGACCAAGGTTGGTTGGCTAGGTGCGCAAGGAATAGGCGAAGCTGGGACGGGCTTTGCCGAGACGGCAACGGCGCTAGGTCGACGGCGAGAGCTCGACGGAGCTGCGGTGGTGGCGACGGGAAAAACAGAGGAGAAGAGAAAGCGAAGAACGGCGAGACCTCAGCGAGTCGGCGAAGTCGGAGAAGATGCCGATGAGTGGGTTGCGTGCTTGCAGCTGTAGGCTGTGCGTCTTCCCTTGGCGATAGCTTGGAGCCTTGCCCGTTTTGATGCATGAATGCTCTCCTAGTTGCAGTTGGCTTGCATGTAGGTCTAGCTTGGCTCTAAATTGGCGTGACCTTGATTGGATCTCAGAGACTGGACGTCGATGCACGTTGTGGCCATGAGCATGATCTGGCACGTGATTGTGGTAAAGCTCCTCGAGATCGGATGGTGCGGCGATCTTGCCGTGTTCGTGCACCTCCCCAGCGGCAGCCCGTACTGCACGGGGCCGTCACTGAGAACGTGTTGTTGATCTTGAAATCTCTCTGGCTCGTCGTGGGATCAAGCGCACATCCCCTACCTAGCGCGTCACTGTCGACGAAATCTGGTCAGCAGTCTACCGAGGGATATATTCACGGTAGTAGATGATCGGTGGAGGTGCGCGTAATAGGAACCGAATGGTGACACAAGGCGCAGAGACAACGATTTAGACAGGTTTGAGCCGTCTGATCGACGTAATACCCTATGTCCTGTGTTTTTGTTATATTGTATTGAATATGAGATTTGATATATCGTCTAGAGGATCCCTGCCCCTCCTTATATACTCTGGTGGGGTATAGTTACAAGGAAAATATTATATTTGGTATTACAATATCTTCTTGTAGTCTTGCGGTGCACGTCGACCAGTGCCGTGCACCGCACGTCTTGATCTTATGGGTTATGCCACCTTTGGTGGTACAACCCATATACCGGGGACTGCACAGGGTCTGTAGCCTGGAGCCTTCTCTCCACTCGGTGCTCTGTAAGTTGCTTCCGATGCTGTGGTCATGGTGTTCAACCAATTTCAGTCTTGGTGACGAGGGTTCTGAGTTCAGTTGGTGTGTAGTGGGTGTTCGATCAAATGCCTGCTTGAGTTTGGTCAAGAGTAGTCGAGTAGATAAACAGCACTCCCTGATGCAGTCGGCACTTCGGCAGTGGTGGCGTACTCAGGCGTCTGTGTCGCCGTGCACGCCGAGACCTCTAGCCCGGACACCTCCTTGAGGGCTAATAATACTGATGGCAACACAATAAGAGGTGCTTATTTGTTGGATGATGATCTCAAGCTGCCTTTTCGGGGGTGCTCAAATGCCCCAATCAAAATGGGGCCAATGTTTGATTCTTCTGATTAGTGCAATGTCGTAGGATGATTTGGTAATTTAGCATTGAAAAAGTTATTTTTTTAGGGAATCTTCCCAGAGATCAAATGGGAAAGATCTGTAAGGGCTTGGAAGGAACTGAGGAGAGAAGAAACCTGAAACAGAACAAAGCCCTTGTTCACCAGGGAGCTCTATGTTTCATGCGATTGTGAAACGATGGAGCAGCGCTACCGCACGCATGACGCATGTGGACAAGCAGGGAGACGCCGTTGGTGCTGGCTCCAGGAAAGTCGCTGGTGCCAAGAGTCATCTGCGGGGTTCATTCAGTCGTGTGGACCATGAAGGATGACAATGGAATGCAGGCAAGTGCCGGCTCATTTGCATCAACGGGTCTACAACAAGCTTCAGTAGCGGGAGCACTTTATTTATTGACTTAAATCTCTCTGCAATTTTACTTAATTACTACATAATCGTATCTTTAAAAATCACTAATCAAACATGTGTAACTTCAGGATGCTTCAGTATATTGTAACTTGGAGGGATCCACTCCTTCCACCCACCGACTTCTGTGGAATGAAACCAGGTGAGGATTAATTTGATCCCCCCAAGTTTACCTTAAAAAAAAGATCTGTGATGAGCGCATCAAATACCTTGACGTCATAATTCATAAGCACATATGGGAAGGCGAACAATACACATATAACCCCATGTCTACTAATAATCTTAATTCTTAGTGTTGTCATGACTTCACAAAACAGCTTTGTTTAACATATTTTGATGCAATTTACTAATTAGTAGTTTTCAGGCATAAGTGCAACCATGATTTATGAATTGACGACACTTTTAAAATTATCAACCTTCTGTTGTCCTTCTAAGTAAGGAAGATTGCACAACTATATTTTTTCGCTTAAGTTGGTAACACAAGCAAAGCCCTGCATTTCTCACTCCACGAATCATCATACTAAAAAGCACTATAAAATTGCCACAACAACGCGCGGGGTATCATCTAGTTTGATTAGTTGCAAAAGCTATATAGGATTCTCTTTCTCTCAGCAGTACTAGTCGACTGCACTCTACAGTGTATGTTCTCTCTCCGTCCCTGTCTAGGTGTCGCCGGGACAATTAATTTAAGAAGTTAGACAATTTAAATTTTGACTAAAATTAAATGAAAAATTGCTAACATTCGTGAGGCAAAATAAGAATCATTTGATTTGTTATAGAATATAATTATATTCTTTCGTGGATAGAGGGAGTATATTTAGTTAAAGTTAAGTACATTTGAATTCGCAGGAAACGAGAACAACAGACAAAAAGGGACATAGGGGTAGTACACAATCAAGATCTGATATCGTCCTTACCCACATACGTACTACACAATCACTATTGGAAATGAGAATATTCCTACAATGATGAAATTTTTCGATGGTTATTATACAAACTGTTAGGATAGGCGTGAACGATAGTGTAAACTAGTTGAATTCACCGTGCGTTGCCACGGAAATTCGTGGACACCAATTTTGTAGAAGCATTTGATGAGCTAGGCCTTGTTTAGATCACTTCAAAGTTCCAAGTTTTTTCACTCTCTCTCTATCACATCAATTTTTGGACGTATGCATGGAGCATTAAATATAGGTAAAAAAATAACTAATTGCACAGTTTGGTTGTAAATCACGAGACGAATCTTTTGAGCCTAGTTAGTCCATGATCGAACAAAATTTGTCAAATACAAACGAAACGTGCTACAGTGTCCAGATTGCAAAAATTTGCAATCTAAACAAGGCCCTAAGCAAAGAGAAGAATAAAGTAGCATGGCATTTGTTAGGAGAATCATATGTATGTTACAGGAGTATGATGGGAAAGATACACGGGTGTATATGAATGGGTAAATAGCTGATGATGTTGAAGAGGCAAATTGCCACACGGCCACACCAGCGCCGCTTTGGATAGCAGGCTACCATCAGTCCATCACCCGCCGCTGCTACCGCCCGCCCCACCACGGTTCCAGCGGACACCGTGCAGTGCGTCGGAATCACGCCGTTCTCGCAGAGTAAACTGAGCGGCACCATGCCGGTACCTGTCGGCTGTCGCGCAAGCGTGCTGTGACGGCCTCGTCGACCCCAACGCCCTTGGTGTGGTGGCTGCGACGAACATGACAGTGTCGATACTCTGTGCTAGTACAACGTCGAATATCTATATCAAGGTGTTGGGTGTGATGCTAATTGTTGTAAGCAAATGGAATGGAGATGTATATAATAAATAATCAATAGATAGGTGATTGATTTTCAGATCTTCTGTCTTCAGAAGAGGTGTCCAAACTGAAATCGTAGAATAGCATCCTTTCTTCTTGCTTTTTGCACATAAGAGAAAAAGAAGACGTTTTACCGATGGTGTGCTTGGTCTGAGCAACTACAGCGGGGAGCTTCGCAACCACTTGAGACTTGATCATTGGCCCGTTGGGCACGTGTTCCAGTTGGCCGCCTACTGGAGGGGCGTGGCATCGTCGTTGTCGGCCTTGCCGCCGTGGGCGGCGGCTTGAACGGCCGGCAGGGGAGGCTTGGCTTTGGTCGAGTAGAGGTGGCTTCTCGGCATGGCGCACGGTGGTCGGTGCCGCAGCAACCCCTGCGAGCAGGGCACAGAACATGTAAAGCGGGGAAACTGGTGGGAACACATACTTAACATGAAGCACCAATCTAATGATCCGCACAATGAGAAGGCGTAACGTGAGGATGAAGTGGAGCCCTGGTGGCCACTGATCCGTCTCTCTTTTATGAGGGCACGTTGGGTGATCTCTTGGTTGCCTTCATCGACTGATCAGCTGCCTTGACAATTACTGTAGGCATGAAAAGGCCATGTGATGCGTAAGCGTTGCTAGGGAGCTGAAGAGATGGCAGGCGCCGGAGGGGTAGGGACCTGAAGAGATGGCAGGACCCGGAGGTAGACTGAACGGTTGCCAAATAGGAGTGACGTGGCCGCATGAGAGTTGAGCTTTAGCAGAATTTATTGCTTAGTGGGTATGAACTATATAGAAATATTAGATACAGAAGTATGCTGCGAGTGTGAAAACCCAACAGGAAAAATAATTTTCTTGGTTCGTAGTACCAAATTCATAGAGAAATTCAGAATTGTCCTATCGGTTTTTTATTTTTTCTTTCAGTATTTAAGAAACTCATTGGGAAATTTAGAAACAGAAAAAAAATTCCTAAACGAGAAATATTGAATGGGCTGCATGCAAGCGCCAAAAGAGTGGCCCAAAACTTCAGCGTGCGAAACAATCTTCAGCCTGTTCGGCTGGGGCTGAAACGATCATATACGATCGTAGATTATTACTGCTGACTGATTTGGTGTGAAAGAAAAATACTGTTCTGGCTGGAAATTTATGATCGTTTACGATCAAGCGAACAGGCTGCTTGCTCCGAAACAATTGCTGCCGAGAAAAAAAGAGAAATTTTAAAGTTGACATCGATCTAATCTGTGAGCGCATTTCAAGATCTGATATCCTGACCCACATCCTTACCACGCAATCACAACTAGAAATGAGAATATTAGTGACAGTGACGAAATTTTTTATGGTTATTATAGAAACTAATAGGATAATCGCTGACAGGACCGACCAATATTGTAAATACAAAATTATGCTGCGAGTGTGAAAACCCAATAGGAAAATTAATTTCTTTGTCGGTTCTTATCAAATTCACAGAGAAATTCTGAATTCTCTATTGTTTTTTTTCAGTATTTAAGGAACCCATTGGAAAATTTAGAGACGAAAAAAAATCCTGAGCGAGAAATATTGAGTGGGCCGCATGCAAGCGCCAAAAGAATGACCCAAAACTTCATCGTACACTCATTTATGTTTGGAAACTCTGCTAAAAAAATTATGTTTGGAAACAATCTTGCTCGGAAACAATCGCCCAAGGAAAAAAAAGAAGGAATATCTAAAATTGAGATTTGACATCCTGACCCACATGTCAGTGACTCAGATTTACCCCATATTTTATTTTGATATGGGTGCCAAATCTTAAAAGGCTCGCAAATTTACAATACCATCCACTAGTATAGAAAAAAAATTAGGAACGCCTCTCTTTTCTATGAGATGCGGTTAAACTAGCACACCGCCTCTAACATCGCCGGGAGCACTGTAGCTCCATGACCACCGCTGAAGATCCATTTTCAGGAGCGGTTCCATTAAGAAAATCCGTCACTAAAAATGTATCTATTTTTAGAGGCGGTTCCGTTAAGAGAACCATCTCTGAAAATGCTATTTTCAAGGGCGGTTGCTTATGTCAACCGTCTCTAAAAATGAGTGATTTTTAGAGGCGGTTTTATTAAGCCAATCGCCTCTGAAAATCGATTTTCAAGGCGGTTAACTAAGTCAACTGTTCTTAAAAATAGCTGCAGCACAAATAAATTCATATCTTTTTTAAATGAAGTCGGATGAAGACAAAATTTATATTAAAATTATAGAGCTCGACAAGATCTAAAACTTTGTAGTTGATAAAATTTTTGTTTGAGATCATTTAGGGTTTTAAATATAAATTACGTCTCATATTTTGAATATCAAAATTTTAAATTTTTCAAATGACCTTGGATGGAGAAATGTCATATATGAAAGTTGTTGTGCTCGATAAGATCTGAAACTTTGTAGTTGAAAGTTTTCTCATTTAAGATTGTTTATGAGTTAAAATATTATTTACAAGATTCGTACATATTAGTACAGATAGACAACATTGTAGAACTAGTCAGAAGTGATGATGTGGTGTGGTGGTAGGGGTGAAACGTGCTGACCTTGGATGGAGAAATGTCCTATATGAAAGTTGTAGTGCTCGACGAGATCTGAAACTTTATAGTTGAAAGTTTTCTCATTTATGATCGTTTATGAGTTAAAATACTGATTACAAGATTTATACATATTAGTATAAATAGACAACATCGTAGAATTAGTCATAAGTGACGGTGTGCTGTGGTGGTTGGGGGTGAAACGTGCGAGTAAGAGGTTGTGGTTTCGAATCCTGACGTCTGCTCTTATTCAAAACAAATGAAAAATAAATCATGTGAGTTGTGGCCTATCCTTTGCCCTTTGGGCTACATTAATTTTTTTATTTTTATTAGACTCTACATGATTTCTAAAAAATTCTAAAAATTAATTTTAGGGATGGTTGACTTAAGTCAACCGCCTCTGAAAATCGATTTTTAGGGGCGGTTGTCTTAAGAGAACCGTCCC
The DNA here is from genome assembly GCF_019320115.1 of Miscanthus floridulus. Classification (NCBI taxonomy): domain Eukaryota; kingdom Viridiplantae; phylum Streptophyta; class Magnoliopsida; order Poales; family Poaceae; genus Miscanthus; species Miscanthus floridulus. The sequence goes on from NC_089597.1 coordinate 46,072,264, forward strand.
TAAAAATCGGTTTTTAGAGGCGGTTTTATTTTTACAATCGCTGGCATTGTAGCGGTTTTTCAAACTGCATCTGAAAATCGATTTTAACCGCCTCTAAAAATCTTTTATGTACCGGTGATCACACGCGGTATTCCTCCCCTCCCCTGGGGCTCTTTATTAATGCATATGCGCTGCTACAACACCAAGCTTACAATTCTCTCTTCTAGTACTATTTATCTTCTCCAATTGGTTGTTCATGTTCTTCGACGAATCTTGCCAGCCTGCCCCAACCTCCGACATCAACCGTCGTCACCCACCCTAAATCTAGTTCGAGAAGAAAAGTTTGTGAACTCAGCCCTGTCGCCGACACCTCCATCCAGTAATCTTCCTCTAATCAGCATCGCCGTTGCCAACTCGCTCCTCGCCCTTCAACCAGCCTCCACCGTCGGCCCGTCGCCCGCTGCCGAGCCCTTCCCTTTCTATGCCCGCCCGCCATGGAGGGCTTTTTTCAGAAAATCCGAACCTTATCCCTAAATCCTACCGGCTCCGCCGCCTTGACCCGCGCCTCATTGCAAGCCGCCTCGCCCACCGCCCACCCCCTCCCTGTTCTAATTTTGCTAGCGTCCTTGCTTGAGGGTAGCGACACACGCGTCTCAAATAAGACCATGTGTGACTAAACTGGTTTAGTCCTTAGCCCAAGGGGGTGACTAAAGGGGACTAAAGGGCCAACAAGACAACCCCTGCCCCTTATTAATGCATTCGCTAGGCAGGACACGCCGCTTGTTGGAAGCCGCGATGTCTCACCGGGTCTATCGCGGGACATCACTGTCGCCTGACCTCGCGCGTCGGCCGCATGTCACCCGTGATGCCTCGCTAGGCCTGTCGGCGGACCTCATGCATCGCACGCGAGCCTCGCTAGCCCCCATCCCTTTTGACATAGTATGTGTTTTATGTGATCACATCACCTAGTACTTGGTTTGGGGTCATAGTGTCCAATGCATCTCTCACAATAATAGTCACCAAAGTATCAAACCTCGGTGATAGGCATCTCAAGAACCGATGTGAGAAATCCTTGTCCTCCACTTTCTCTTCTAGGCTCTTCAAATCGTTGACAATTGTTTAGAGCCTATAGAACATCTCTGGAACGGTCCCATCTTCCTTCATTTTGAAGCTAGTGTACTTGTCCTTGAGCACGTATAGCTTGGACGATCCCAAATCACATGAGCATATGTATCGCTGGACACGACAACCACCAAGAGTAACAAAGAAAACCGCAGTTAGAACGATCCCTAGGTGCCACTAGATGCAATCATTCAAGAAAATGCACTTTGGATCACTCCCAACTCACTTGGATGATGAACCAATTAAGAGAATGAGTGGGAGAGGTTTGGCTTAGCTCATAAGGATGCAATAATGATCAAAATGTCTAAGAGAGTGAGTCCAAGCCGGCCAAGTTCTATTTATAGAGCCCCCATGACTCAAATAGCCGTTACCTCTTCGTAGGGGTGTCTGGAACGACGCAACAGCTCTGGACTGAGGGGTCTGGACCATGCTCTCCGAGTCTGGTTCCTCTCCCAAGCGAATCAAAAGCTGCCACACGTCTGCTTTGAATTAGTTTACCATTGCCACGCTCCAACAATCATCAGCCATGGTCCGTACCGAGCAACCGGACATATCCGATTCGTTTTGGGCACTCTCTGTTTGAAGAAATAATTCTTTGGACCGAGAGGTTGGTCTGGACCGTCATCCGGGCCAGGTCCAGAGCCACCTCAACTGCCTCCTCATTGTGCCACGTCACTGGGGTCCCACTGGACCCACGCTAAAAGGTCCTAATATGGCTAGAGGGGGATGAATAGCCTATTTAAAAATCTACAAATCAACTAGAGCAATTTGATTAGTATAACAAATAGCGAAATACAAACTTGATCTAGCTCTACAAGGGTTGCAAGCCACCTATCCAAAAATTATAGTTGCTATGATCTCTAGACACACAATTTTCTATGTCACTACTCACTAAGAGCTCTCACACTTGCTACACTAAAGAGCTCCACTAGATGAACTTAAAACAACAAAGTAAGCTCTCAATTCTAATTACACTAAAGAGCTTGCTACAACTTAGTTTGCAAGAATATATATGAGTGAGTAGGGTGATTATACCGCCGTGTAGAGGACTGAACCAATCACAAGATGAATACTAAATCAATCACCAAGAGAATACCAAAGGACAAGAGACAATTAATTTTTCTCCCGAGGTTCACGTGCTTGCCGGCACGCTAGTCCCCGTTGTGTCGACCAACACTTGGTGGTTCGACGGCTAAGAGGTGTTGCACGAACCTCGTCCACACAATTGGACACCGTAAGAACCTACCCACAAGTGAGGTAACTCAATGACACGAGCAATCCACTAGAGTTACCTTTCGGCGCTCTGCCGGGGAAGGCACAAGACCCCTCACAATCACCACGATCGGAGCCGGAGACAATCACCAACCTCCGCTCGACGATCCTTGCTGCTCCAAGTCGTCTAGGTGGCGGCAACCACCAAGAGAAACAAGTGAATCCCGTAGCGAAACACGAATACCAAGTGCCTCTAGATGCAATCACTCAAGCAATGCACTTGGATTCTCTCCCAATCTCACAATGATGATGGATCAATGATGAAGATGAGTGGGAGGGCTTTGGCTAAGCTCACAAGGTTGCTATGTCAGTGCAAATGGCCAAGAGAGTGAGCTTGAGCCGGCTATGGGGCTTAAATAGAAGCCCCCATGAAATAGAGCCGTTGGCTCCTCAGTCCACTGAAAAATGGGACGACCGGAAGCGCAGGTCAGATCGACCGGACGCTGGACCCTAGCGTCTGGTCACGCGATGTGTGCCACATGTCCCCTGCTTCAAACGCTGATCGTCCGATCTCAACGGTCATCAGTACATTTAAGTTATGACCGGATGCGCTGCTTCGAAGTGACCGGACGTAGGACCTCAGCGTCTGGTCGTTTCCAGTAAGCTTCCATTCACGAAAAATCATGACCGGACGCATCCGGTCATGCGCGACCAGACTCACCCAGCGTCCAATCACTCAGGGTCTCCTCTGTGTGCTACCGCGTCAGCAGGACCGGATGCACCCCTCCAGCTTCCGGTCACAAAGTGACCCAGCGTCCGGTCAGAGACCGACGCCAGCGTCTACGCTGCTTCTGCTGACCAGACACACCGGTCCTACCGAGACCAGCGTCCGGTCACTTACAGTGACCTCCGTCTTTTTCTGTATAGAGTGTCGGTGGCACCGTCAGACTGTCCGCACTCTACGGGCGAACACTCCACCGGTGAAGTTTTTAACCCTTGTTCAAATGTGCCAACCACCAAGTGTATCACCTTGTGCACATGTGTTAGCATATTTTTTAAATATTTTCAAGGGTGTTAGCACTCCACTAGATCCTAAATGCATATGCAATGTGTTAGAGCATCTAGTGGCACTTTGATAACCGCATTTCAATATGAGTTTCACCCCTCTTAATAGTACGACTATTGATCCTAAATGTGATCACACTCACTAAGTGTCTCGATCACTAAAACAAGATGGCTCCTACTATTTATACCTTTGCCTTGAGCCTTTTGTTTTTCTCTTTCTTCTTTTCCAAGTTCAAGCATTTGATCATCACCATGCCATCACCATCATTATGATCTTCACCATTGCTTCATCACTTGGAGTAGTGTTACCTATCTCATAATCACTCTGATAAACTGGGTTAGCACTTAGGGGTTCATCAATTAACCAAAACCAAACTAGAGATTTCACACGCATATTGGTCCGGACCGCAAGCGCACTAGGGTCTGGAGCCTTCGCGCCATTGCTACTGCTTTGTGCTGCCTCGTCCGGACCGACGCACCATGATCCTGACCGCACACGCCACCTGAGTCAGAGCACAAGCATAGTGCTACTCCACTTAGGGTTAGGTACCGAACCAATCAACCATGGTCCAGACCCCCTAAACCCCTGAGTCCATATCACCTTTTCCAATCTTTTTCAACTCCTTTCATTTCACCCTTGCTTCCAAGTGCTAACCGTAAAGTGTCTCACCAATTGTTCATGTGTGTTAACATTTTCCAAAGCATTTTTTAATGGTTAAATGTTAGCACACTAGGTCCTAATGCATATGCAAGTATGAGTTCACCTAGTGGCACTTGATAACCGCTTTAACCATGATTTTTCACTCTTCATAGTACAACTATCTATCCTAAACCCAATCACACCTTCTGTGGTGTCTTGATTGGCAAAAAAATGGCCCTATCAAGTATACCTTTGTCTTGAGCCCATCTTTGTTTTTCTCGGTCTTCTTTTACAAGTTGGAGCACTTGATCTCTCTTTTGGCCACCTCCACCACCATGGATGCCATCTTGCTCCACCACTTGGACTTGGACCACCCTAGCTTATCTATACACTTAGACAAAGGGTTAGTCCAATAGGTTTCATCGATTAGCTAAAACCAAACTAGGGCTTTTAGTCGCGGAGCTCGCTCGCGGCCGGGGGGACCTCTTGTGCCGGAAGCAGGGACGGAGTGGGAGCACGGGGGGCAGGCGGGGCGGGATGGGCCAGGGAAGGTGGCGCTATGGCCTTAGGGACATTTTGGTCTTTGCTCATCACCCCTAATGGCCATGAGTCCCTAGATCCAAACAACTAGGGACTAAAATTTAGTCACTTTAGTCCACTTTCATCTGGACCTGAGCATTTCTCGGGCTAGGTCGGGCTCGGGCCGGGCCGACAAAAGCCCTGGTCCTTCAAGCTTCTAACCTTGTGTCCAAGCCGGCCCACTAAGCTAATCGGGCCAGGCTGGGCCAAGTACCACTATGAAATATTAAATCCTAGGCCCGTCCCAGTAGCCCGAACAACCTGGCACTTGCAGCAGCTACTCATTATACTTGAAGAAAATTGACCATAGCTTGCTTTGTTGCACATGCCGATTAATTTCATATTTCAATAGTTATATCACAGGTATGCAGACAAGACTTAAAGGCATTATACATCAATCAGTGAACAAAATAGTAGAATACCAAAGAATAGCTTAATTTAACTTAGATTTAATGTAATCTGATGAACCTATACTGGTAGAGAACCGAGCTTTACTCCCGGTGGGGAACCCCCTCTAGTCCCGGTTCCCCACCCGGGAGCAAGCATCCGGGACTAAAGGGGGGGTCCTTTAGTCCCGGGTCAGGAACCCCCTCTTCTTCACCTTCTTCCATTACAACACCGGTTTCTCCGTGCTTTGTCTAACAAATATAGTTTGGCATGAAACCCGACTTGAACAAGTGTGAATGAAGAGTCCTTAAGTAAGGATATTCCACCGTATTCTTACATATGGCACATGGGAAGCACATGAAACCGTCGCGTTTGTTTGCCTCGGCCGCACGTAACAAAGAATGCACGCCGTCAATGAACTCTTGGGAGCGACGATCAGCATTATACATCTAATGACGGCTCATCTGCATTACATGACATAAATATTATATTAAAACCTAGATCATAATTAATTATTTATACAACATGCGTGCCACCACAAAAGATACAAATTTATGAAAGCATCGCTATAATGTAGACAATCCCAACTACCACTAAAAGAACTAAAGCTAAAATATATTTCAGGAGCACAAGGATCTCGTGACCAATCTCAACTAAAACAGACAGATCCCTCGATTGTGCAACATCTTTGGGCTTCTTCGGCTGGATCACTGCCTCATTAGCCGCCGTATCTGCCTGTTGTGCAAGATATTTTTGCACGAGTTCAACATACTCTTCCTCCCAGTAGAAGCCTGAACATTGTCCACTGCCATCCCACTGAAATTAAAACAAAAAATTAGAACTTTAATCACAACCATCATGAAAATAGGTATAAACTAACCATAATCATTAAATACGATAAAATAACTCACATTGCGATCCGGACACTTGTAAAAGATACGATCCTTGTTGGGACCCTCCTTCTTCACTCGGTACTCCATCACAATCTTCGTCTCATCACGACACTTGCCGCATGGAATGAGAGGAAGGCCCGACCTAAGTCGCTTTGGAAACCCATGAGAGGCCGAGGACCCGGAAGCAGCTGCCATCTACTCTCTATACTCATTTTTTAATACACTATAAATTTCTCCTTTTATAAACAAATAAAATTAACAAACTATAAAATTATCTAGATCTCTAAACAATGATATTTTTAATGGTCATTGTGTTCTCGTCTTTTACTGCGGCAGGTAAGTAATTCACATGATATTTCCGTAAATTAACAGAAGAATGGGAGTGTACACACATAACAGACTACTGCGAAGATATCGGGACGCGTGAATAAATAACCATCCGTACTAGTTGACCTTGCTTACGTGATCATCTCGGCGAGCATTTCTCCACCGGACGGCACCGTACTTGGTCAAGGAAGAGCTCTGATTCTACGAGGAAGGGAACACGGTCTTCCACGACCGTTGCCGCTCTCCCTCGTAGAATCAAAGCTCCTCCTTGACGTCCGTTACCGTTCGGCAGAGAACATGCTCGCCGAGATGAACACGGTCCGCAAGTTCAACTAGTACGGATTTTCTATAATTTTCTAAGTTTTTCATTTCATAAAAAGTTAAAATAAAAAGTATGGTGATTGACAAACTACTGCGACGATATCGGGATATGTGAATAAATAACCATCCGTACTAGTTGAACTTGCTTACGTGATCATCTCGGCGAGCATTTCTCCACCGGACGGCACCGTACTTGGTCAAGGAAGAGCTCCGATTCTACAAGGAAGGGAACACGGTCTTCCACGACCGTTGCCGCTCTCCCTCGTAGAATCAAAGCTCCTCCTTGACGTCCGTTACCGCTCGGCAGAGAACATGGTCGCCGAGATGAACACGGTCCGTAAGTTCAACTAGCTACTTTAACCTTCTTTCATGTAAATATGCAAGCTTGAAGTGATTTTGAGCTCAAATTGCTTACAAATGAAAAAAACCACAATAAAGAACCATATATATATATAGTGAACAAAATGAGATAAGACAATGGTAAAAAATGAGAGTATGAGATGGGTAACCTTTACAACTGAAGAATCGACGGAGAAATCAAAGAAATCGACGGAGGAATCGAAGAATAGATGGAGGAACAATGGAGGGAGGGAGGAAGCAAGAACACTACTGCAGTGAGCTTCAAAATACGCTGAGCTCGGGCTCGGGGAGGAAGAAGGAGACGACCGATATATAAAGGGGGACCTTTAGTCCCGGTTGGTGGATCCAACCGGGACTAAAGGTAACTTTCCAACCCCGGGCGCAGCCATGGCCCGGGAGTAGACCTTTACTCCCGGTTGGATCCACAAACCGGGAGTAAAAGTATACCTTTAGTCCCGATTGGAGGCTCCAACCGGGACTAAAGGTCCCTGCCACCTCTGTCTGGCGCAGTAGCCGTTGGGCAGGGACCTTTAGTCCCGGTTGGAGCCTCCAACCGGGACTAAAGGTATTTCTAGTCCCGGGGACGAAAAATTCCGGGACTACAGCCCATTTTGACCGAGGATAAAAGGTCTGTTCTCTACTAGTGCTATATGCAAATTGCAGAGTCCTGACTGTCTAGCAAATTAATGTCCAAACAAATAAAAGTAGGCAGCTATTACATTTCTCCAAGCTACTGCGTAGGGCATTAACCAAAAGATATCTAGCTCTACTTAACAGAGACATGGACCTTCTATATCCATATTTATCCATAACAAATAGATTCTTGTCTATCAGCAAAAGGTAGAACACTTCTCTGGCTACAAGCTTCACCAAAAGGACCGAAGAATATTAGAACCCTGCAAAACAATATAGTGTAATTTTTTTTGACTTGCATGTGAACATCTAAACTTTTGAGTTTAAGGAAACCATCTGAAATTCTAATCAACAGCCACGACCTCATCAATATCATCAAGTTTAGTAGCTTCTGTAGCTGCAATTTGAAATCAAAACCAAATTCACATATTTAGAACATGTGATGTGATAATGTTAAACTGAGAACATGTATTAATCTAAAAATCAGAACATGTACAGTACCTATGTCCTTCGCGCGCACCCAATCTTGCAAACACACTAAAGCCTCCACTGTTTCTGGAGTCAGTGAACTTGGACAAGGAGTTATCACCTTTTTTCCTATACTGAATGCAGACTCTGAGGCAACTGAAGAGACAGGGATGGTAAGGAGATCTCGAGCCATACTTGCAAGTTCTGGATAACTCACAGATGAGGCCTTCCAAAATTCCAATATGTCCAAATCAACTTTTGGGTCTTTGTGTTGGAACCGAGGATCGACGGATGGTCACGAGAACATGAACAATAGACATAGACTTGCCGGCGACGAACGCCGCGGCAACAAACGCCTATATCTTGGCTTCTATTATTCAAATACACGACTCAGCTCAAATTGAGCCGACACAATTACATGGCTATTTGTACCTAGCGACACACTCTCACGCTCGCATGAACAATCTCCCCCTAAACCACGACATCACTGTGCGTCCCGCCACACAGGAGCATCGGTTCATCGACGGCGTTGCCAAACAACGCCTCCTCCTTCCTTGGCTTCGGGATCTCTGTCATGCTGCCGATGACGTGCTCCACCACGACCGTACGCGGCGAGCTACTGCCATCACCCTTCTCACCATCACCAGCCATCTCCCTAGTGCTCGAACATCTCTCGCTAACCCAGGCTCTAGATACCAACTGTTGGAACTGAGGATCGACGGACGATCACGAGAATATGAAAAATAGTCATAGACTTGCCGGCGACGAACGCCTGTATCTTGGCTTCTATTATTCAAACACATGACTCGGCTCAAATTGAGCTGACACAATTACATGCCTATTTGTACCCCAGCGACACACTCTCACGCTCGCACCAGCCCATGTCGCCACGCATGCATGGGCTACCACCACATGCACCACACGACTTCCACTCGTTCTGTGAGAACAGGTCCACCCAATTGACAGCCGCATCTCCCTAATGGCTATACTAGCACTAACTAAAAATAGCCTACAAGTAGAACTCACCTACATGCATGACTCAGTAGTACGTGACACACACGTGTATTCCAGGTGGAGCACGCACACTGCCTGGACTATATACAATCGTCATCACGTCGCGCACACGACAGACTCGACCCGGTCAATGGACTCCAACGCGAGCTCGAACACGCGCGCCATTGACGATTCAACGTGACATACACACGCCATGCACATACATGACGTGGTTTATGCTAACATTTTGTAGGTTCTTCCAGATACAGATCCAACGAAGATTTCTGACTTTGTGGTGCAACGGTGGTCAAGTAATCAGCATAATCATCAAACAAGTCATCTTGTCGATTCTGTTCAACATTATTACTCGGATTGGTGATAGATGGGCTAGGATTCAGGACCTTGTACTCATGAAATAACTCATAAAGCTTGGTTACAACTTTATTAACTTGTTCTTCAGCAGCAGACTCATCAATGCAACATGTATCTTCTTGTAGCAGTACCTAAGAAGATTAAGCTTATATCGGGGATCAAGGACAGCTGCACATAATAGAATCAAGCTGTAGTCTGACCAATATTTATCAAACTTAATTTTTCATCTCTTTCACCGTAGGAGACATGAAATTCTGTGGCTCTTTGGCAACTTGAAGCAGCTGAGAGTGAATCTTAAATACACCTTTGAAGTACAAATTGGCAGTTGGGTACTTTGTGCCAGATAAAGTGCATGCGACTTCATGAAAGGACTTCAGAAAATTAGTCATGACTGTTACTTCTTCCATTCAGGTTCAGAAAGATCAAAATTAACAAAGAAGGTTGCATCCCTCGATGCATAATGCTTCATTGCTTCAGAACTCCCTTATAGAACAAAGCATTTTCAAGCATTCTAAAAGTTGAATTCCAACGCACTTGCATGTCAAGACATAGCTTCTTTTTAATAAAAAAAAGAGCAAACTCAGTGCCGGAGGCTCCCACGTAAGTGGGGTCTAGAGAAGGAAAAAAACCGAGACATAGCTTCTTTTTAATATCTAAATGAAATATATTTTGAGCATCAGCATAAAATTTATTCCTACGGATACTAGAACCATGGATATACTGAACTCCTTGGTGAATCTTGTCAACAGCAGTATCAATTAATTTCAACCCAGCTTGAACAATCAAATTCAGAATATGTGCACAACACGGAACTCGAAAAAATGCACCATCACACAATAATCTACCAAGAGCTAGCAATCTCATCCTAAGGGCATTCGACAAGTTGTCATTGTAGGATGCATTATCCAAAGTAATACTCGTGACCTTTGACTCAACATTCCAATTGCTAAAGCATGCTGCAACAGTATCAGCTATTGATACACCATCATAGGGAGGAAGCAATTCACTGAATAATATTATTCGCCCACTTTAAAGTTTAATTCAAGTACTAAAGTCTAATCAAAGACTAAATGGAACCAAACATGCCCCTGCCCCCTATAGTGGCCGATTCCCGCTGGACGCCCCTCTATGTATTACCATTGACGAGGTAACAACTGATAGCACGGGCGGTAACAATTGGTGCCAGAGGACAAGTGAAATGTTTCAACTGTGTGCATTGTCCAACTATAATACGGAGTAGGTGTTAGCTATCATTAGTGGACCCCACAGGCAGTGTTGGCCTTTGGCTTATAAGGGCGTCCCCAACAAGGGACTAGGAGCTAGCTATAGGAAGTCTACGTGGAGGAGAGAGAGCAGAAAAAAACTCGTCGCTAGCTAGTACTTCGTCGCTATGCTCGCACGGTTCCCAGTGAACTGCACCTCTCTGGCTTCCTGACCCACGTTCACAGTTCTGAAATTTTCTTCTTTGTTTATTTTCCCATCGTGCCATGTCAGCTAGCGATTTGCGCAGGCTGTTGCGGACGCCCTAAGCCTCATCAAGTAACAGACTGGTCATGAACAAATAAAAAGAGAACACGGAACTGAGGAACCTTTCCTCATTCCTTCATTAATTGTTCCTCGTCCCTGGTGTTCTCCTCGCGGTCTCTCATGTCCATGGCTCCGGACTCGACCATGATGTTAGAATCTGATACATCTACTTATACATATTAACTTTATTTTTGAAAGGATATTACAAGCACGACACAAACTTGTGTCGTACCAAGAACGATATAGAAAAGTATAGTAGAAAACCCCATATGACGCAACCACGACAAGAGATTAGGATTTTGGTAAAATCTCTATACCTAAAAAGACTCAAAAGTAATCATCTATCCGGTGATACCAAATCATGCCAATCTGTATAACACCTGGTATACCAGCCATGTCCTGCGTCATAAGTCCCAGCCGAACTGCGCCAGAAGTCCGACGAAGTCCCGCACCCGTGCCACTGCCAGGCCTCCTCGCCTTGTACCCTGCTAAGCACAACTCCAAAAGAGTAAAAAGTGATGTTGCTCACTCACAACCTACTTGACCCTTTAGGACCTACTGATTTTTCTTTACACATGAATCTAGTGCGATGTAATTGTCTACACAAATCCTCTTCAGAGCTCCTAATTGCTCCTTGCAAGCCTTTGATGAGACCCTTGTGTTGGCTTGGTTGATGCATATGGTATTCACCCTCTTGTTTAAAGGGTATGTTTGGCTTCCAGGCTTCCTTCTAGCTTGGCTAGGAAATAAATCAGGCTAGCCTAAGACTGGTCCTAACAAGCCAAGATGGACATATTTGACTGCATACACTATCTAAGTCTGGCTAGCAACTAGTGTGTTTGGTTGGTTGGTTTGGCTTGGATAGAGTCACCTCTTCTTTGTCTAGGTAAGTTTACCACCTTTGAGACAATTTGTCGAACCTATATGTCGGTGTTTCGAGTAAGCACCAACTAGTAAATTTGTATTTGTTGCGCGTTAGGCCCGGATGGTGTGCTAAAAGACACAAGGTTTATACTGGTTCAGGCAGAATGTCCCTACGTCCAGTCTGTTGCTGCTGCTCGTGTTATTAGCACTAAAAAGGTTCGTAGTAGGGGGTACAAACGGTCGAGAGAGGGACAGGTCCCAAGTCTCTGATGGAAAGGTCAAAAGGGCCCTGAGAGCTCGGTTGCTACTCAGCTGTGTGTTATGTTGTGTGTGGTGTGTAGGATTGATCCGTCCCCTTAGTGGGGTGCCCTACCCTTCCTTTTATAGATCAGGGGAGTAGGGATTACAGATGGGAGAAAGAGGAAAAACTAGAGGCAGAGAAGGTCCTTCGAAGGTGCCGGGTCTTCCTTTTCCTTTGAGCCTGCCCCGCTGACATGGTAGATAGTGCCAGGGATAGCACGTTCGCTGATCCTGATAGGGCCGTACTCTGGCTTCGTTCAGCAAGTGGTCCCGTCCCGTCCCGTCCTGGTGGACGGCGCGGCGCACCAGGGTGCCGAGCCGCGACCCTATGGGGAGTAGATGGCGTAGAGGCCCCCCGTTAGTTACTGCAGATGACATGAGTTTCGTTCTTGGACCGTAGTGGTTATTGTATGTTGCCGTCAGGATTCGTGTTCGAGGGCAAATGCCGGCGCCCATAACACTGTAGGATAAATATCGGCGCCCACGACACTGTTTGGCCTCTGACATGCCTAGAAGGGCTTAAAGCGCCCGTCTGGTCATATCCTAATGGTACTTTCCTACAGGCGTGCAGGGTATGGTCCTCGGTATAACGATTAACTTGAGTGCCCCGCCTTATCTGCACGAGTAGTTATGAAGGAGTAGCGCATAGACGTCGGGCGAGGTGGAGCCCAGCCCTCGGACATCGGGCGAGGCGTAGTCTGCTCCCGAACGTCGGGTGAGGCGGAGCCTGTCCCTAGACGTTGGGCGAGGCGGAGCCTGCCCTCAGACGTCGGGCGAGGCAGAGCCAGCCATCGGTCGTCGGGCGAAGCGAAGTCTGCCTCCAGACGTCGGGCGAGGCGAAGCCAGCCCTCAGGGGTCGGGCGAGGCGGAGCCAATCTTCAGTCGTTCGGGCATGAAGTGTAGTTACGTTCTTGTCTGTTCAGAAGCATCAATGTTTGATGGTTATTAGCTCCTCCTCTTCAGGTACCCCGGTATTCGGTCCCCGACACTATGTTGAGCGTCACCTCTCAGCAGTCGCTCAAGTGCCACCGCCGCGCCGAGTGAGACATCGCGCTCGCGATGATGTGGAAGCCTTGGTACCCGATGACGGGCTGCTTCCAAGCATCGTACGCGAGTAGGCCGCCCACGGGTGCGGCATGGCGAATGCGGCCGTTGAGCTAGTCCTCGATGGTGATGGAGTGTAGCACGGCCGCCT